>NC_136410.1:247108233-248308233 GCF_051521515.1 Lactuca serriola
TATATATATATATATATATATATATATATATATATATATATATATATATATATATATATATATATATATATATATATATATTCCAACCATTTTAGTTCTTAAAGGCAACCCAAGTTTATACCAAGTTAGTTATGACATTGAAAGCTTATTATGTATGATTTACACACACAAACGGAAAGAAAAATTAATATGATTTATATATAAATATGACTATTCTATTTTTATTAAACCATATTATATGTAATATGTTATCAGTAATTATATATGAATAAAAAAATCAATATATTTATTTTTTTGAAATCTCAAGTAAGCCTTCCCATATGTGTGTGTGTATATATACACACACTAGCCGTTTACCTGTGTTAAGCGTTGGTGTAAATAGAGTTTTCCGACGCTTAGTTTCTTTCCAAAAATTATTTTTCAGTCGTGCGAACAGTTTTTTCCGGCTATTAAGTTCCATTAGAAAGCATTGAGCTTGTAAGTAACACGTGATGCATCGAATAATACATTTTTAGTATTAAAATACATATAGGTTTAGGGATGAGTGTTTAGACCGAAAAATGACCGGAACCAGTTATGAACGATTAAGTATATCTGGTTTGGTTCCCGAATATATAACTTATGCTTAATCGGTTGTTAGTTCTATCAGGTCCAGTTGTACCGCTTATGACCTTAATCGGTTCTACAAAATCGGAACTGAGAATGCGAAAAGACTTTTTTCCCTTTGACTTGTAAGTATTGACGTATAGTACAACACACACATTAAAAATGGTAAAAATAATAGTAATAATAAATAAATTTCTCATCACATGCAGAACGAACTCAAAGTCTCTACACTGGACTCGATCATTTATTTGTTTGATATTTCGGTTCATCCCGGTTACTACTCGAACCGGAACTGGTAATATACCTTATTCAAAACCGGTCGCATACCGAAATAACCGTTCAGGTTTTCGGTTGTTATTTTTGTTCAAATTCGGTTTTCATTTCTTATGGTTCTGAACCAATTTAAATAAGTTTTTTTTTTTCATTTTTAATCATATCATGCTACTAAATCAAAATAAATTTTGAATGACTTTTTTTAATAAATATACTTTATGACCAATAGTTATATTTTTATAAATGAGTAACCATAAAAATACAACAGATTTAATAGAATGCGTCAATTTCTTTTTGTTGTTTTTAATTTTGTTAAAAAGTTGGAATTAAAAATAAAATATTGATATCAAACAATATATATATATATATATATATATATATATATATATATATATATATATATATATATATATATATATATATATATATATATATATATATAAAATAATGCAGTAGTATTCGAACGTAGAATAATATCCTCATAGGTTGTTCTATATACACGACCTAGATAAAACTGGCAAAAAAACAAATTATGGTTTACCAACTCTAAATGCTTCCAAATATTAAAACTAGCTCTTTTTAAGTTGAAAGTACCTCATTACACTACAAGAAGATTTGGCAATAGCGGCGACGTCTGTCGCCGCTAAAGATAAGGGTAGTCGTCGCTAATATCTTTAACGGCGACATGTCGTTGCAAATGCGTCGCTGGTAATGTTTCGTCATTAATACGTCGCCGGTAATGCATCGACACTATTGACTGGTGTAGCCGCTAAAGACGTCGCCGCTAATGCTAACCTTTCTTGTAGTTTTAGAATAACTGCGATAAATCGAAACATGGTTTCATATATTTTAACATTATATAACTTTAAACAAATATAACCACGTCCATAGACAAGTAGATCGATCTTTCCAGAAAAAAAAACTAATATATAATGACTTCGATCTATGTTATCTTATCTTGTGCATATAAGATATTTTGTGGAGAGATTCATGAAAAAAGTAAAAACTGAGTTGCAGTAACATAATGTTCACTCTTTAGGCTGTCAACATCATTTTTGTTTAATATATTGATGTAACAGGGAAAATGAACTTAAGATGTTATAATCAATAAATAAATTGAAGAACCTTTCGGTTTCATGTATTTTTAGATATTAATAACCATTCTAAAATTAATCAAATTAATAGCATACCAAAAATAGTAACATTAACAAATATACTCAAAAATTAAAAAATCAATATAATAACTGTCAAAACCATATCAAAAATAATTTAAATCATACCAAAAATAATCATATTATTATAACATTTTAATTAAGATGAAATAGCAACATATTTTCCATTCACTTCTTAAAAGGCATAATTTTTAAAATGACAAAATTTTCACCTTATAGAATGGCAGCTTTATAAAATTTAAAATTATATATGAGGAGGTTTCATATATATATATATATATATATATATATATATATATATATATATATATATATATATATATATATATATATATATATATATATATATATATATATATATATATTCTTTTAAAAAGGGGATTCGTTTTTTTTTTCTTTTATAATTTTATGTTAGGGTTTATTTTTATCAAAAAAATGTTAATAATTACATTGAAGGCCATAGTTTCTAGTACCCTTTAAATTGTGATTAATGTTGACTTAAAATAAATTATATCAGATTTTCATATGAATCGGATTTGGGTCGAAATTTTATAAAAAATTAAATGTGAATGATTATTATATTTGATTTATCATGCAATTATTGATCATTTAAATATGAATTTTAATTAATTCATCTATGATTATCAATAAATTTATTTGTGCGGGATAAAAATGTTAAAATTGTCAAAAAAAAAAAATCAAGTGAAATTACGTAGATTCACATCTAATTTCGTTAGATTCACATAAGAACGTAAATTTTTGTTTGAATTCACATCCAAATTTTATATATCTATTTTCGCGAGCATTCACATAGATATTATTAATTCATTTGTTTAATCACAGTGTGAAAATGGGCTAACAAATCGATATATTTTAACGATTTTTGTACGCAATGCTTAAATGAATTTTGTAGATTTCAACATTTTGACCATACACAAAGAAATATATGGTTAATCATAAATAAATTACTTAAATTCACATGTAAAGGATCAAGAATTATCGGAATAATCTAGTACAATATGCATTCACATGTGAATTTTTCTTATAAAAAATTGATACTGTTATAACTTCGATATGAATATTTACTTATAGAATACCAAAATATATCAATTTTGATAAATTTATCAATTTATTTTTCCAAAAGTAAATATATATATATATATATATATATATATATATATATATATATATATATATATATATATATATATATATAACGAAACCTCATTAACAATTTTATATTCAATTTTCTTTTTCAAAAAAAAATATATAACTTAAAAAAAATTAAAATAAAAAACGAAGTGATTTTTTTAGTATAATTCGGTTAATATGCGTCTAATGTACAAGTCAACAATTCTTATTTTGGTTGTGGATTGATTTATAATTTCAAGCTTTATATTGGTTTCTTAGTTGGTTGATACTATATTTTTGACTAATATTAGAGTGTGAAATCAAATATCTTTACATCAATGTCTTAAAATTCAGTTTTTTTCGGTTGGTATGATATATAACGATGATGACAAAGTAAAGCGATTTCATCGTTGGGTCAACCAGATTTTCAAAAAAAAAGATGCATCTTATATAAACTAGCCTGTGTTTATATATATATATATATATATATATATATATATATATATATATATATATATATATATATGGGAAAAGTGAATATACCCTTAAGGGTATATAAGCTTAGGTACCCAAACTCACCATATTACGTCGTTTTGTATCATATAATACATTATAGTTGTCCAATGTTCTTATAATTTAAATTCTAAATTGATTTACTTCCATGATTTTTATAAATTACACATTTATCTTCCTCACTAAATCCAGCCTCGACATCATCCCTATAAGTAGATTAATCAGTAATATGGCGTTGGAACTATTGACAAATCTTATCTATAAATTCATAACAATGCCTACGAATGTTAAATATAGGTTACACTAAACTAGAATAGAGTGTAATTTAACTTATAGAGAGTCCCTCGACAAAAGTCTAGAAATTGTACTGGCAGAGTTCTTACTCGATGGCTACTACTTGTCGGGCACTCAGGGGTTGCAAGCCTTTGCCGGTATACTAGAAACTACGGTAAAATGGCTATAAGCTGAAGAATATTGAGAGAGAAATGTCGTAGGGGTGTGATGATGAAAGCTTATACGGAGGCGAGTATTTAGAACCCGAAAAAGCAATGCGTGCCATGCAACCTATCGGGGCGTACTACGCATCCTGTTGGGGGTGGTGACGTGGCATTCATCTAGTGGTGACACCTGTCATAATCTCATGGGTTGTCGATGTGCGTCATGTATCTTTTATGTGCACGCAACTGCGTGTAGATTTTTCTAAATAAAGATAGATATTATTCTCAAGTAGATATTAAATGATATTAAATGATTTCCGTAATTATATGTATATTAAATGATTTCCGTAATTATATGTATATTAATTGATATCCATAATTATAATTCTCGTTTATGGAAACTAATAAAATTCATCATTAATGTCAGCAATAACATTTCAGAATAGATTCATACTTTGGTTTCTATGTATGGGTTCGTTTTTTGTTTCAGACTCACACACTTAAAATACAATAAGTTGTATGAAATATGAAGAACGAGAGTATCTTCTACTAGAATATACTCATGTTCTACTAGAATATACTCTCATTCTTTTAAATACGAATTCATTCTGAAAGAATATTATTGTTGACGTTAATGACGAATTTAATTAGTTTCCATAAAAATGAATTATAATTATGGAGATGATTTAATATACATATAATTTTTATTAACTTCTTATTGGTGGCTTCTATCACACAATAGATGTGAGAAACATTTAAATCTCTCTCTCTCTCTCTCTCTCTCTCTATATATATATATATATATATATATATATATATATATATATATATATAGAGAGAGAGAGAGAGAGAGAGAGAGAGAGAATGACAATAATACCCTTAATGAAGATGGTTCTTAAAAGGCTCTTAATTATTTTTGTTCTCATTTTATCTTATATATATATATATAAAAGATCAAATGAGAACAAAAATAATTAAGAGCCTTTTAAGAACCATCTTCATTAAGGGTATTATTGTCATTCTAACATTAACATTATCAAAACAAACAACCATTTCATTTTTACAATCATATCTATTATTTAGATTTTCAAATACTCTCAAACTCTCTAACCATTTGTAAGAACACACAAACTCTAATACCATAACCACCACCTCTAGCCACCAGCAGAATTGTCAACGATAGAGTACAACCACCAGCACCATTGTCGCTGACAGAGCACCACCGCCGAAAGACTTTCGCTGATTCCCTCCATTGTTGTTCTAGCATCTCCTCCATCAATTTCGACATCCAGATCTACAATTTTTCGGCATCCTCTATATCTTCAATTTTCTGGTAACCTCTAGATCTGTGATTCTCCTATCGTCGCGACACTAAATCTTGCAGATTTGAAAATTTTTGACATTCATTGCACTAGATATTCTAGATCTACGATTTTCAAAGAGTCGTTGTACTAGATCTTGTAGATCTGTGATTTTCTGATCATGACTCGTCCTTTTACTCTTCTTACTTCTACTCCTCCATAAACAACACTACCAGTACCTCCATGTAGGAGATATGTTCCACCATCACATTCACACTACTTCATATATGCTCCAACGATGATTTTTGGTGACACGCCACTAGATTTGCATCAAATCTAATGTGTTTGATGTCGTTTGGGTGTAGATCTGGTGGTTGCTGTGTACTTCATAGTGATTTAATGACCAGATCAGTATAGTTGCACTGTCTCCTCCTCTGCTATTCCTCATGTGGTTTTTTTCCATGCTTACCGAACCATAGTAGATATGTATAAATTAGGTCAGATATATGCAGATATGCTCAGATCTGACATTTAGATGCTATTTAATAAAGCCTTTTGTTTTCCGACAAGCTTCCTCTCTTCAGATCATCTGAAAAAGTCACCAACTACCATCAACCTCTTAGTTCTAAATCCAAATATGAGTTGATTTATCATATTCGGTCACATTTGGTTGTGTTTGGTGCATTTCAGGCATAGATCTATTGTTTACGGGGTAGTTCATGGTGGTCAACGGTGGTTCCACCAATGCATCAGATCTATTCCACTACCACCGCCTCATTTCTTTAATGTTCTCCTCTTATTTGATATGTTCATTGGTGGTTGTCTTTAGGCAAAGAAGTTCTAGAAATAATGTTAACATAAGGTGTTTGATGAAAAACAATATCTGGAAACTCTAAGGAACTTTACAATCTCAAATTTATAATTACCTCATACCTAGAAACAATGTGCACACAAGTTGTTTGATGAAATGCCTTAAAGAGATCTGTAAGTTTTTAAGTTATGAATACGTGTTTAAAAGTTTGTATTAAGCTGTGAACTAGTGTTAAAATGCATATTATACTAAGAATTCAGATTTTTTTGATGCATTAGCTTGTGAATTAGTGCATAAAATATTGAATTAACATTTGAATTAGTGTCTAAAATGTTGTATCAAATTGTGAATTCTATTTTTTTTATCCAAATCTGAATTTTATACTTGTCAATGAGTTGTCAATGAAGTGTATTAAACTATGATTATGTGTTTTTATGTATTAATTTGTGAATATGCAAGTTATTAAGTTGTGAATGTGTATTTTTTGATGCACTAAGTTGTGAATTATTGTCTGAAATATTAAATTAAGTTGTAAATTAGTGTCTAAAATGATGAATTAAATTGTGAATTCTATTTTTTTTTATCCAAATCTGGTTTTTGAGGGAAGGATGTTGGCGGTGTTAGCACCGATGGTTGGTGATCGAGACGGTTGATGACAGCTTATGGTAGTTGGCGGTGTTGATGCTAGTGGTGGTGGTAGAGTAATGATGTGTTCTATTTTTCACAATCTTCATGTTCTTCTCTCATTTTAGATAAATTATCATCTTTTATGATTCATATATCTATTTTTATTTTTGTTGTTTTCCTTTGAAATATGCGATAATGTATGTATGTATTAAATTGTGAATCAGCTACTTATACACTAAAATATGATATTATACTTTTCAATGAGCTGTGTGTAAGTCCCCAAATTTGGAACCAACTAGTGATCAAACACAAGAACAAGCAATAATCAATGAAAAAAAGAAAGAGCAGAAACAAGAATGATAAAAAAAAATGCACACGTTTCTATTGAGCCGAAAACTTCTGGTACAATGGAACACACACACACACACGTCGTACATTCTAACAAGACTGACATATATATTGTTGAGTCTATTAGATTGCGTCATGGGCTTGGTCCTTAGCCCAGTTTGAATGCCGGTATTGGGCTTGTCCAACCGTGCATAAGTTTGTACTAAGGTTTAGTATATAAGCTGCATGCATGCAGACTTAGTAGTTATCGCTTTCATTGTTTATTTGCTTCATAGTTTTGTAAACCCTAGCTTGCCTCCACAGCGGAAGTTCTTCATCGAGCTCTGCTGAGGCGTGACTCAGTTTTGAATCATAAGCGCATATTTGATTTTGTTCTGTGTTCATTCTCATATTGTTCTTAAACTGTTTGATTTCTTTTATCGTACTTGTGAAAGATCTAATCGATCTAAGAGTTTTGAACTCATCAATTGGTATCAGAGTGGGAGACTGTGTAATTCATACACATCTCTTCTGTCGAAGAAGTTCTTAGGGTTTTTAATTATGCATTGATTGATATTTATTGAGTCGTCTCTCTATATTGACGTATCTCATTAATTGTTAATCTAACCCTAACGATATATTACAAGTCTGATCTTTTACAGGTTATCGATCAAAAGTATTTACAATGTCCATGGATGATTCACAAACCAATCCGATCAATATCTCCAACAGCATAGGGTCTACAACAAGAATACAAATCTTGTATACACAAGACTATGAAGTTTGGACGCATCACTTTGAAGACTACATGATTGGATCGGAGGAAAATGAGTATTTAATCTGGGAAGCTATTACTGCAGGCCCATTCGCTCACTCAAGCACATCAAAGATTGTTAAAACACATAAAGAATACAATCAGCTTGTCATTGATGTCAAAGATATTCCTCAAGATGAAAAGGAGAAGTTTCAATGCAACATCAAGGCCCTAAGGATGATAAGGTTTGCGCTGCAGTCGGATACGTTTCGTTTAGTGAGTTCTTGTGCTACAGCTAAAGAGATTTGGGATACATTGAAGGAATTATATTCCACAGACGAAGACTTGGAACATTCCATCCAAACTCTCTTGCTGTCTGAATTTGGTGACTTTAAGCAGAAGCCAGAAGAAAAACTTGTTCAAACTTTTGATCGCTTCAATCATCTTTTAAGTAAGATGATAAAGCATGGAATTGAAAGGAAAGTTATTGAACAAAAGGTTACTTTCATGAATGGCCTCAAACCCGAATGGATGGCTGTTGTGTCAACAGTCAAAGCTCATGAACAATTCAAGTCTTATTCTCTGGCAAAACTAGTGGGTATTTTAAAATCCCATGAGAATGCTCTATCTAAGGAAACGAATGTGGTTTCGAGTATGGGTTCTTTAGCTCTTGTCTTTAAAGGAAAAAGTTCGGTTGAAGAAGAAGAGGAATTAGATCTTGCAAATTATGATCTAACCGGCGAAGAATACGCCATGATGGTGTCCAATCCCAGAAAATTCATTAAGAAGACATTTCCAGCCAACAAGAACCGAAACTGGCAGGGTAGTTACAGCACCGAAAGGATCAAGGAGGAACCAAAGATGGGGTCAAAATGTGAAGAGTCAAAGAAGGAAGCTAAAGTTGGAGGAGACTCATGTCACACCCCCGAACCAGATGGCGGAAACGTCCGGGGGCTGTCGTGACTCAATTGCATACCATAACATTGAATATATATGAAGCATAACAACATTCGTCACCATTCATCAACATAGTACAACCAGTAGTGTTTACATGTCATACATTGTTTAAACATTACATTCCCAAAAATTAAATTGTTTGATTCGTACATAAATAAACTGCAATCGTCACTGAATATGATTTCCCTTGATTCACTGGTTCCCTGAGAATACAAGTATTTTGAAAAACGTCAACATATGAAATGTTGGTGAGTTCATAAGTAGTGTTTGAAATCGAATGTTTGTATTGTTTGAAAAACCACCAGAAAATCCGATATTTTCTGAAAAGAAAAGCTTTTGAAAACGTTTGTGAAGATCCATAAGTATGCCTGTTTGTTCCTATACTTGTGTCAAAAAAAAAATGTTCATTGAAGATGTATGCAGTTCAAATCTGTATGTATTAAAAACCCTAGGAAAACCCGATGTTCCCCTAGTTCCTTTGAAATCCATTAAGTTGCGTTGAAACCATTACATAGATAGAAGTGTCAGTCCCAGGCGACGTTGGAAGGTTCTCGAGCAGGATTATTTACTACAAACCCGCGTTACACAAACGCCCAGTTTATAGTTATACTAACGATTCCCGTAGGCGTCGTCAGTACTAATCGCGTTATCCAATCGCCCGGACTAGGTGTAGTCCCACATCCGAAGAGAAAGAGGACACGAAGGCCTCGTTGACTCTATAAATCGGTTGGGGATAATATGCGTGCGAGGGGTCCCCGACCCGCCTCGTAAAATATGCAGACTTTTCTAGCAATACCAAGGACCCTTGGGGACCAGTGGTATACAAGCCATTGAAAGTCCCTCTACGTTGTGCCGAGTCGGTGAAACTCAACACTTCGTAGAAAATATGCGTCTTCGGGCCTTAAGATCAGGTCATTGGGCTAGCTAGGCTCAACGAACAAGATTTTACACTTGTGGGGCCCAAAGATGGTGCGTAGACGTCTGTGCACACTCGTATGTAAGCTAAGTTCCCAAACGTTATTTATATGAACCGTAGTGTTGTAGTGTTAGTAGTCGTAGAATTCTATTGGCTCGAGACCGAGCCAATTCGTTTAACAACGACTTTTGGTATTGTAATGTGTTGTATTTCGTCGATAGTCGCGATGCTATTATTTAATCAAATTGTGTATATTGAATTAGCCTTGAAATGTTTCTGTTTTCAGCCCCTCATTATTTGTAAAATTTACATTTTCAACCCTTTTATTAAATACTTCCCGGTTTGGTCCTTAAACTAATTTTCTTGACATTTTAACACCAAAAATTATTGAAATTAATATTTTTCAGCATATGTTTCATAGAAAACAGTTTAAGTCTCTGAAAATGCAGTTTTCTCGGTTTTAATCCCTTCTTTTCGCAACTTTGACAATTTTGGCCCAAATTGGAAAAATTTTGCAACTTTGGTCCTTTTTAAATTTAAAAAGCATTTTAAACCTTTGAAAAGGATTTGGAACACTTATAGTCCACTGTTTTACAGAAAATCACAGTTTTGGCCCTCCAAAACAGAAAAATTCGCATAATGGGCCTCATTGGGCCGAAATTTCCATTTTTAGCCCATTAAGCTTGAAATTCATGTTTTTAATCCTCTAATTGAGCATAATTCCAGAAATAGTTTTATGGAAACTGTTTTGGCACACTTCATCCATCAGAATCTGTGAAATGTCAATTTGGGCCCTTAATTTTGTATTTTTCACATTTTTGGCCCAAAATTTGTGTTTTTAGCTTAAAGAAAATTGTTACTAAACCATTTAGCTATCTTTCTTGAAACACTTTGTATTTAGAAATATATTTGAAGCTAAAATCATTTAACACAAGATATATCTCGGTTTTGAGGGGTTTTATGGCTAGATCCAACATTAAAACACATAAAAGCATACATATAAGCATGGAAATCATACAAGGCATACAAACACATATAGATCTACACTTTCACTTGTATTCCCCCCCCCCCCCCCACAAAACTCATAAAAACAGAAAATAGGGGGTATGAAGCTCACCTTGGGGTGTGGATTCGGTTTTGCAAGGAAAAATGGAAGGAAAAATGAAGTGTTTTTGGCCTTAGCTCCCTTTGATGAAGATCTCGAGTTTTGAGATGGTTCTAGGGTGCAAGATCACGATTTTTGCATAGATTAGGAAAGGATTTTGATAACAAAAGAATTTAAACCATAGATCTATGCATAATCTTACCTTAGATGAAGAATTTTGTGGAGATTTCCTCTTGAATGCTTCCTAGAACTCGAGATTTTTGAGTGGAGAGGGAGAGTTGTTCTTGAGTGATCTAGAGAGTGTTTGAGAGATTTTTGGGGTGTGTAGGTGTGTATGGCCGAGAGTGAGAGAGAGGAAGAGAAAGAAGTGATTTTTGAAGTGATGCTTGCATGGAGGCATGAGATGTTGCATGGATATCCTATGGGTAATAATGATGTGTCACTTGAAAGTCAACTATCTTCAAATCCTCTTGGGCTTGGGTATTGGGCCGAAAACATGGAGGAAAAAAAAGAAATTTGGGCCTTTTGCTCCTAAGCCCAATATTTGAGTTAGCCTTGGGTATGTTTTTAGTCTAAAAGAATGTAGTAGGATTTTTATATTTTTATTGGACTAGTTTAGGTTATTCATGTATCAAGGCTTTTAATTCATTTAATTCTAGGCCCAATATGGCCCAAAATGTTAAAATAAATAAGTGTGGTTCCAATTAGAGCCCAATTAGGGTTCTAAGCCCATGATAGTCCAATTGGAAGCTTATTGGTCCATTGGGATCCAATAAGGAAGTTCTAGTCTAAAATAGACTTAACAAGAACTTCTAGGGTCTCCAATTGTTTGATGACTATTTGTGGTACTTGCCTGATGTATTTGATTGAAGTTTTTGATTCACATTAACTTGAATGTATAGATTACATAGCTCAAAATTTTCAGTTGTGACATCATCCCCCCGTTAGAGGGAATTTCGTCCCGAAATTCTGTTTGAAAGCTAGATTTGAGAATGCTAGAATAGGTGAGGGTACTTCTGCTTCATTTGATCTTCGCGTTCCCACGTGAATTCTGGTCCACGCTTTGCGTTCCACCGTACTTTCACGATCGGGATGCGGCTCTGCTTAGTACGCTTCACCTCCCTGTCCATGATTTCGATTGGCTCTTCGACGAACAGGAGATTCTCATTGATTTCGATTTCTTCAAGAGGAATGACAAGGGTTTCATCTGATAGGCACTTTTTCAGATTAGAAACATGAAACACGGGGTGTACACCGTTTAGCTCCGCGGGTAGTTGTAGTCTGTATGCTACTGGACCTATTCGGGCGACGATTTCGAAAGGTCCAATGTATCGCGGGTTCAGCTTTCCCCGTTTTCCGAAACGTATAACCCCTTTCCAGGGTGAGACCTTCAACAATACTCGATCACCGACCTGGAATTCTAAGGGCTTTCGCCGTTTATCAGCGTAGCTCTTTTGCCGGTCACGCGATGCCTGTAATCGAGCTTTGATCTGGACAATCTTTTCTGTGGTCTCGCGAATGATTTCCGGTCCTGTCATTGCCCTATCCGACGTATGTGTTCTTGCTAGCTGGGTGTCACCTACTTTAGCCCAACATAACGGTGATCTACATTTCCGCCCGTACAGTGCTTCGAAAGGGGCCACCTTAATGCTCGAATGATAACTATTGTTATATGAAAACTCGATCAACGGTAGGTGGGCATCCCAAGACTTTCCGAAGTCTATCACACATGCACGAAGCATGTCTTCAAGCGTCTGAATGGTTCGTTCGCTTTGACCGTCCGTTTGTGGGTGATATGCGGTGCTCATATCAAGATGAGTTCCCATGGCCTTGTGGAGCGACTGCCAAAAGCGTGACGTGAACCTACTGTCCCTATCCGAGATGATAGATTTTGGCACTCCATGAAGTCTTACAATCTCTCGTAGGTACAAACGCGTCAGCCTCTCCATCTTGTAGGACTCTTTGATTGGCAGGAAATGAGCAGATTTCGTCAGTCGGTCGATTATTACCCATATGGTGTCCAATCCGTCCGACGTCTTGGGCAGCTTGGTCACGAAGTCCATAGAAATCCCCTCCCATTTCCACTCAGGGATTGCCGGTTGCTGTAACAATCCGGAAGGTTTCTGGTATTCCACTTTTACTTTGGCACACGTAAGGCACTTACTAACATAAGTTGCGATTTCCGCCTTCATGTTAGGCCACCAATAGTGCTGCTTAATGTCCAAATACATCTTGTCCGAACCAGGATGAATGGAGTATCGTGTCTTGTGGGCTTCCTTCATAACGGTTTCCCTGAATCCTCCGATTTTTGGAACCCAAATACGGTTCATGAAGTAGTATACCCCATTCTCTTTGACTTCCAGGTTCTTCTCCATTCCGCGTAATGCCTCGCTAGTTCTATTTTCCGCTTTCATAGCCTCTGCCTGGACTGATGCAATTTGAGCGGTCAGATGAGACTGAATGGTTATCGAGTGCGTTTTCGTACGGCGATTTGTGTACTCCTTCCGACTTAATGCGTCAGCTACCACGTTGGCCTTGCCTGGATGGTACTTGATCTCGCATTCGTAGTCGTTTAACAATTCCACCCATCTTCGTTGTCTCATGTTCAGCTCCTTCTGATTCAAGATGTGCTGGAGGCTCTTGTGGTCTGTGAAGATGGTGCACTTTGTACCGTACAGGTAGTGCCTCCAAATTTTTAGGGCGAAGACCACGGCTCCCAGTTCTAGGTCATGGGTTGTGTAATTTACTTCGTGCGTCTTTAGTTGACGGGACGCATATGCTATTACTCTTCCACGTTGCATGAGAACGCAACCTAAGCCTTGATTTGACGCGTCACAGTAAACTACAAAATCTTCCGTTCCTTCAGGTAGAGATAGTACAGGAGCGCTACAAAGAGCTTGCTTCAAGGCTCGAAACGCAATCTCTTGTCGGTCTGTCCACTTGAATGGCACGCTCTTTTGCGTAAGCAAGGTAAGTGGCTTGGCGATTTTAGAGAAGTTTTGGATGAATCTCCTATAGTAGCCTGCTAGGCCTAAGAACTGACGAATTTCTGTGGGCGTAGTCGGAGTTGTCCATCCTTCCACAACTTTGACCTTAGAGGGGTCCACATGAATTCCGTCTTGGCTAACCACGTGGCCTAGGAAATTCACACTCCGAAGCCAGAACTCACACTTGGAGAGTTTGGCGTAAAGCCTTTCCGATCGCAGCGTTTCTAGGACTTGTCGGAGATGTTGGCCATGCTCCTCTTTGCTTCGAGAATAGACGAGGATGTCATCGATAAATACAATGACGAAGTTGTCCAAGAACGGTCGACAGATTCGGTTCATTAGGTCCATAAATGCGGCGGGTGCATTTGTTAGACCGAAGGGCATTACGACGAATTCATAATGTCCATAGCGGGTTCGGAAAGCGGTTTTAGGAATATCTTCTTCTCGGACCTTGAGTTGATGGTACCCGGACCGTAAATCTATTTTAGAAAAATAGCTAGCTCCTTGGAGCTGGTCGAATAGATCATCGATTCGTGGGAGTGGGTAGCGGTTTTTAACAGTGAGTTTATTCAACTCTCTGTAATCGATGCACATTCTGAAAGATCCGTCCTTCTTTTTGACAAAGAGCACCGGAGCTCCCCATGGCGAGTAGCTAGGTCGGATAAATCCCTTGTCCAGAAGCTCACTGAGTTGGCTGGACAATTCCTGCATTTCAGCAGGTGCCAATCGATATGGTGATTTAGTGAGAGGAGTTGCTCCTGGAACGAGGTCGATTCGGAACTCAACCTGTCTCTCTGGGGGTACTCCTGGAAGATCTTCAGGAAACACGTCCGGGAATTCACACGCTACCGGAATGTCTTGGATGTTAATTTCTTCTTTGGCCTTGTCCACTATGTGGGCCAAGAACGCTAAGTTGTTCTTTCGCAGATGTTTTTGTGCTTTGATGCATGAGATAAGACGAAGATTCGTGCTAGGTTTGTCTCCGTAAATTACTAGGGTTTCGTGATTCGGGAGACGAAGGCGAACGGCCTTCTCGTGGCACATAATCTCAGCATGGTGGGGGCTTAACCAATCCATGCCGATAATCACATCGAAACTCCTAACTGACACTGGCATCAGATCTATTCGTAAGACGTGTTGGTTGAGGGTTAGGGTACATCCGATGTAGATCTCCCTAGTGGATTCGGTTTTCCCATTGGCCATTTCCACCGTATAGGTTTCATTTAGCTTCTGGGGTTGTTGTTTTAGTAAATGTTTAAACTTCTCACTTACGAAACTTCGCTCTGCTCCGGTATCAAATAAAATGCATGCATAAGTGTGGTTTAGGAGGAACGTACCGGTCACAACTGCGGGGTCTTGAACTGCATCACTCTGACCCATAGTCAGCATTCTTCCTGTTCCTCTGTTTCCTGAGTTATTGTTGTTATTAGGGCAGTCTCGACGGAAATGCCCCGTCCTTCCACACCCAAAACAGGTGTGGCTAGGCCCTGCGTTGTTGCCGCCGGTATTGGCGTTGTTGTTATTGCGGTGGTTGTTGTTGTTCTGGTTGTTTCCCTGACTCTGGTTCTGAGAAGGATAAGTCCTGCAGAACCTTGCAGTGTGTCCCCTTCGGTTGCAACTGGTGCAATGGAACTCCTTGCATTCTCCATGGTGATGGAAGCTGCACTTATTGCACTTGGGAGCATTACCGGAATAGGGTCTTGAAGCATTTGAAGCAGCTGAGGCTGGAGCATGTGATGTGACTGGAACCGGCGCAGTAACAGCGTTAACTGCCACCGTTTGCTGCTTTTTAGAGGTCTCGGGGCCCTGACGCCCCTTCCTCTTGTTGTTCCATCCTTTCTTACCATCACTCTCCTTCTTCTTCTCAGTCTCTACCGGTTTCTCGCCCTTTTTGTGGTTATGATCGTATAGCCTCTTTGCCAATCTCTTCGCACTGTCAAAAGTTTCAGGGTTCGCAGCTATCACATTCCCTTGAATGGGGGATGTCAGTCCCCAGATGAATCGTTCAATCTTCTTTCCCTCTGATGTGATCATACCCGGGCACAACAGAGATAGTTCGCTGAATCTCGATATGTAAGCATCGATGTTCCCATTCTGCACCGTGAGATTCCATAGTTCCTGCTCCATCTTCTGTATTTCGCCTCGGGGACAGTACTCAGCCGTCAACATCTCTTTCATTTCTGCCCAGGGAATAGAGTTGGCGACAGGTAGTGTCATAGCTTCTACATGACCATTCCACCAAGTGAGTGCTTGGTCCACAAAAGTGCAGGCCGCGAACTTCACTTTCATCTGCTCGGGGCACTCGCATATCTCGAATACCGACTCTACCTTCTCGATCCATCGCTTCAGGGCGATCACTCCTCTGGTGCCGTTGAAAGTTCGGGGTTTAGCGTTCGCAAAATCCTTGTAGGTGCACGTTTTAGTGAGTCCTTGATTCGTCCCGTTGTTCGAACTTCCGGATCCTTGCCCGTTACCTCCTCCGTTGTTCCCTCGGTGAAGTTGTGCCATAGCCGCTGTGACTGCAGCAGACACGGCTGCCTGGAAAGCAGTGGAGTCAACTTCCGGCGGGGTTGGTTCGGGATTTCCGCGAGTAGCTGGGCGAGGCATCTTTCTGTCATGAAACGGAAAGATGTTGAGTGTACGTGGTTTCTGTGAGGTGGCGACTCTACTAACTAGGTGTATGGTACGAGCCTAAACGTTACTATCATCAAGCATACAATCATAACGTCTCAACACATAACAACTGAGAATATTATAGCAAAACACACAAAAGTTTATTAATATTATTATCCGCATTTAGTACAAGAAAATTTGCTCGTAGGAGCATACATAAGTAACACTAATCCGACATCATAACGGCTCCATGAGTAGTGTAGTCACTTAAACATAGAGCCGGAGTACATAACATAGTTCCTAATAACCTACTATGATAAGTCTATCCCTAACCGCGATGAGCTGCGTCAGGAGGTGGTGCCGAAGATGTGGATGCTCCCTGAAGACGAGCCACTAGGCGTTCTGCGTCCTGAAGTCGAGATTCCCACCTTACCTGCCTCATGTGAAACTCCCGGAGGACGTCACGCGTCTCCTGTTCCGCACGCTCGACCCTAGTCCACAACTGGCGTACTTGATTAGCAGTGTCCTGAGCAAGGTCGCCGATGTCCCGTAATCGTCTCACCATGACCGGTAGGGCTCGGTCGGCCGGTCCTCCGTCCCTCAAGTCAAAGAACTCACGTGACATGCCAAACGGGGGTCGCTGTCCCTGATGTCTGCTCCATCTCCAAAGATCAATGCCCCAAGGAGGGGTAGGTCCAGTGGGTCCCACACAATAAGCAGGCACCCTGATCGGGTAAGGGGGGTCGATGACCTCGGACTCTGCGTCCGAATCACCCCCTTCGCTGTCATCGAGCTCCTCTTCGAAAGGTTCTTCGTCTTCTTCGGGTTCGACAGGCTCGCCCTCGACTCCTGCCTCCGGTTCCCCGTCAGATTCCTCTTCGGGGTCCTCCTCAGGTTCTTCTTCAGGCTCTTCCTCAGGCTCCTCCTCCTCCTCTAGCCACCCGTTGTTTCCCTGATTAGGGAAGTAGGGGTCTCCGGGGTGATGAAAGCCAGCCATGCTGTCTGCGCGAGTACGTAAATGTGCTACATTATCCTAGGATGCTATGACTATTGTACATACTAAGCAAACATTCTCTTTTTGGGTGATAAAGGGTATAGTTTTAGATTCCCTAGTTATCCCGATCTCATCAAGACGTGTGTTAATTTTACCTTGGAGAGAATGTAGTTGATCAGGCTACATTCACTCCTTGGTATCACTAAGAACAGTCCCGAATTAACCGAGATACCAGTGTTATTGTGTTTGATTCAGCGTTGGATCTTATTCCTAATGCAAGCAAGTGTATTTTATTTACTTGTTTTGTTCAGAGTTATGTTAGTCCCTCTTTTTGGTTTATAGTTGCATATCAATGTATGGCTCGACATGCTAGTTCACTATAAACAAAGCTCTGATACCAACCTGTCACACCCCCGAACCAGATGGCGGAAACGTCCGGGGGCTGTCGTGACTCAATTGCATACCATAACATTGAATATATATGAAGCATAACAACATTCGTCACCATTCATCAACATAGTACAACCAGTAGTGTTTACATGTCATACATTGTTTAAACATTACATTCCCAAAAATTAAATTGTTTGATTCGTACATAAATAAACTGCAATCGTCACTGAATATGATTTCCCTTGATTCACTGGTTCCCTGAGAATACAAGTATTTTGAAAAACGTCAACATATGAAATGTTGGTGAGTTCATAAGTAGTGTTTGAAATCGAATGTTTGTATTGTTTGAAAAACCACCAGAAAATCCGATATTTTCTGAAAAGAAAAGCTTTTGAAAACGTTTGTGAAGATCCATAAGTATGCCTGTTTGTTCCTATACTTGTGTCAAAAAAAATGTTCATTGAAGATGTATGCAGTTCAAATCTGTATGTATTAAAAACCCTAGGAAAACCCGATGTTCCCCTAGTTCCTTTGAAATCCATTAAGTTGCGTTGAAACCATTACATAGATAGAAGTGTCAGTCCCAGGCGACGTTGGAAGGTTCTCGAGCAGGATTATTTACTACAAACCCGCGTTACACAAACGCCCAGTTTATAGTTATACTAACGATTCCCGTAGGCGTCGTCAGTACTAATCGCGTTATCCAATCGCCCGGACTAGGTGTAGTCCCACATCCGAAGAGAAAGAGGACACGAAGGCCTCGTTGACTCTATAAATCGGTTGGGGATAATATGCGTGCGAGGGGTCCCCGACCCGCCTCGTAAAATATGCAGACTTTTCTAGCAATACCAAGGACCCTTGGGGACCAGTGGTATACAAGCCATTGAAAGTCCCTCTACGTTGTGCCGAGTCGGTGAAACTCAACACTTCGTAGAAAATATGCGTCTTCGGGCCTTAAGATCAGGTCATTGGGCTAGCTAGGCTCAACGAACAAGATTTTACACTTGTGGGGCCCAAAGATGGTGCGTAGACGTCTGTGCACACTCGTATGTAAGCTAAGTTCCCAAACGTTATTTATATGAACCGTAGTGTTGTAGTGTTAGTAGTCGTAGAATTCTATTGGCTCGAGACCGAGCCAATTCGTTTAACGACTTTTGGTATTGTAATGTGTTGTATTTCGTCGATAGTCGCGATGCTATTATTTAATCAAATTGTGTATATTGAATTAGCCTTGAAATGTTTCTGTTTTCAGCCCCTCATTATTTGTAAAATTTACATTTTCAACCCTTTTATTAAATACTTCCCGGTTTGGTCCTTAAACTAATTTTCTTGACATTTTAACACCAAAAATTATTGAAATTAATATTTTTCAGCATATGTTTCATAGAAAACAGTTTAAGTCTCTGAAAATGCAGTTTTCTCGGTTTTAATCCCTTCTTTTCGCAACTTTGACAATTTTGGCCCAAATTGGAAAAATTTTGCAACTTTGGTCCTTTTTAAATTTAAAAAGCATTTTAAACCTTTGAAAAGGATTTGGAACACTTATAGTCCACTGTTTTACAGAAAATCACAGTTTTGGCCCTCCAAAACAGAAAAATTCGCATAATGGGCCTCATTGGGCCGAAATTTCCATTTTTAGCCCATTAAGCTTGAAATTCATGTTTTTAATCCTCTAATTGAGCATAATTCCAGAAATAGTTTTATGGAAACTGTTTTGGCACACTTCATCCATCAGAATCTGTGAAATGTCAATTTGGGCCCTTAATTTTGTATTTTTCACATTTTTGGCCCAAAATTTGTGTTTTTAGCTTAAAGAAAATTGTTACTAAACCATTTAGCTATCTTTCTTGAAACACTTTGTATTTAGAAATATATTTGAAGCTAAAATCATTTAACACAAGATATATCTCGGTTTTGAGGGGTTTTATGGCTAGATCCAACATTAAAACACATAAAAGCATACATATAAGCATGGAAATCATACAAGGCATACAAACACATATAGATCTACACTTTCACTTGTATTCCCCCCCCCCCACAAAACTCATAAAAACAGAAAATAGGGGGTATGAAGCTCACCTTGGGGTGTGGATTCGGTTTTGCAAGGAAAAATGGAAGGAAAAATGAAGTGTTTTGGGCCTTAGCTCCCTTTGATGAAGATCTCGAGTTTTGAGATGGTTCTAGGGTGCAAGATCACGATTTTTGCATAGATTAGGAAAGGATTTTGATAACAAAAGAATTTAAACCATAGATCTATGCATAATCTTACCTTAGATGAAGAATTTTGTGGAGATTTCCTCTTGAATGCTTCCTAGAACTCGAGATTTTTGAGTGGAGAGGGAGAGTTGTTATTGAGTGATCTAGAGAGTGTTTGAGAGATTTTTGGGGTGTGTAGGTGTGTATGGCCGAGAGTGAGAGAGAGGAAGAGAAAGAAGTGATTTTTGAAGTGATGCTTGCATGGAGGCATGAGATGTTGCATGGATATCCTATGGGTAATAATGATGTGTCACTTGAAAGTCAACTATCTTCAAATCCTCTTGGGCTTGGGTATTGGGCCGAAAACATGGAGGAAAAAAAAGAAATTTGGGCCTTTTGCTCCTAAGCCCAATATTTGAGTTAGCCTTGGGTATGTTTTTAGTCTAAAAGAATGTAGTAGGATTTTTATATTTTTATTGGACTAGTTTAGGTTATTCATGTATCAAGGCTTTTAATTCATTTAATTCTAGGCCCAATATGGCCCAAAATGTTAAAATAAATAAGTGTGGTTCCAATTAGAGCCCAATTAGGGTTCTAAGCCCATGATAGTCCAATTGGAAGCTTATTGGTCCATTGGGATCCAATAAGGAAGTTCTAGTCTAAAATAGACTTAACAAGAACTTCTAGGGTCTCCAATTGTTTGATGACTATTTGTGGTACTTGCCTGATGTATTTGATTGAAGTTTTTGATTCACATTAACTTGAATGTATAGATTACATAGCTCAAAATTTTCAGTTGTGACAACTCAGGATTCGACTACCATTACTGTGGAGGCAAAAATCATTTTGCTAAAGATTGTATGTTGAGAAAGAAAGAAGAAAAGACAAACGAAGAAGATGAAGAAGCAGGCCTCCTGAGAATATTGGAGGAAATAAAGAAAAGAAAGTCTGCTGCTAACAACTCTACCATGAATGCTTTAATTATGAGGATGATGAAGTGAGGAAGCCCACTCATGGAAAGGCTATGCTGGCAAAAGTAGATCATGCAATGGGGAGATGCTTTGTAGTGACCGAGGGTGTGTCCCAAATGAGAGGATACAACTGATGGGGGAGTTCAAGAGGAAAGAGAGCGAGAGGACAGATATTTTGGTGCCAAGCCTGTTAGTGCTCAAATCAACGAATGTGATGAGTTGATAAAAAAGGTACAAAATATTCTTACTTCTCTAAAATTACCTGCTAATAATTATGAAAAGGAATTAAATAATTTAAAGTCAAAATTCTCAAGCATAAGTACCAGTCTCACCCAAACCCGTGTCACAAATTCTAACCTAAGTGATCAAATCAACATGATTTCTTCAAAGAGTGAGGAACGAAGGATGTGGATCGAGCAAAAGGAAAAGGAGTTAATTAGATCTAAAGATGATTCTATTTATTTGCAAAGAGACAATCTTAAACTTCTTAAACAGCGAAATGTGTTTTGTTTAATTGCTAAGAGACTCTATTTTAACATCACTCAGTTGCATCTTGATTGTGAAATAGGGAAGAAGATACATCGTATGATTTTACCCTTCCTTGAATTAAAGGAGGATGAAATCGACGTTGAAGCCTACAATTGTGAAAGTGTTGTATCTTCTGATGAAGTGTCTCCAGCGTATAAAATAGGTCTGGAAAAAATTGAATCCTACATAAAGTCCAAGGACCACAAGGACATGCTCAAAAATCTGTTAAACGAAAATGATAGATTGAAATTGAGAGCCGAAACTATACAAAAATTTGACTCTTTGAATGCCAATTTATGTTCAGAAAATAAAATTGATGTTGAAAATACATCTGAACTTAATGAGGATGATGATATGAGTGAAATCTCTATAGAGGATTTGGTGGACTGTTCTGAATTACCCAAAAACGAACCTAAGTTACATAAGAACCTAATTTCTGAAAACTCTGTTGAGTTTGCTCGTTCGTCTACCGACAAAACCAAAGTTCTCAAAGCTAAAGTTGTTGTATACCAAAAGGTTCAAACTACCCTAAACCAAGTCTACATTGTACTGGGAGTCACTCCACAACAAACTGCAGAGTTAACAGCTATGGTAAAAGAAGACAATGCTGGAGGATGTGATGAATTCTTCTGGTCGGCCCCAATAGACAACGCAGATGAGACAAAGGGTCTTTCTCAGAAAACCACATGGAGAGTAAAAGGTAGACACATACCTGAACCACTAAATGAGCCTACAAAGTATGATCTGTCGAGCACAAGTGGAACTAAACCCCCTTTGGACGAACCAATGCAAACCACAAGTGATACTTCTTCTTCAGCAAAAAGTGAATGTTGTGCCCATACTTCGAAACGAAAGGCCAACATTCACAGAAATCCAAAACAGGTGGCTGATCGAAAGCATCAAAGAAATCTGAGATACAAGAAGAATCTCTCAGAAAGAAAACGATTTTGGAATTCCCAAATCCTTCAACCAATAGGAGCCGAAAGGATGGTTTCGGTACTTCGACCAATAGGAGCCGAAATGGTAGTTTCGGTCCCTCGACTGAAAACAACTGAAAGGAGAGTTTCGGTTCATCATCCATTAACAACCGAAAGAACGGTTTCGGTCCCTCGTCCTATAACAACCGAAAGGAGAGTTTCGGTCCTTCATCCCATTGCAACCGAAATAGTGATTTCGGTCCCCATGCATACAAGTCCAATCAGAAAAATCGGGAATCTAAAGTCTCTTCTAAATTCAATTCTTCAAATTCTAGTCCCTCAGTCAAAAACCCCAGTCCTCCTAAATTAACAAAAATTAAAGTTTTCACCATTAAAAGAAAAGATGAAACAAATTTAATTAAACACACATATATGGTTGATATTTCTCTTACTATTCCCTGTCCTATAAAAGGCTAACAAGGACCCAAGAAACTTTGGGTTCCTAAATCTGCTTAATATTTTGTAGGTTATACGTGACGAGGAGTTTGACGAAGAATGGTACATCGATAGTGGTTGCTCGCGTCACATGACAGGAAGGAAGGAAGAACTAAGAGAGTTTCGTTCTCTCAAAGATGCTGGCATTGTAAAGTACGGCAACAATTCTTTTGGAACTATCAAAGGCTATGGAATGATCACTAATGGCGAGTTCTCTATAAGGAAGGTAGCTTATGTTGAAGGACTCCAACACAATCTCATCAGCATATCACAACTGGTGGTTGGTACTGGATTAAAAGTATCATTCGACGGTGAAGGCTCAGAAATTGTCGAGAAGAGATCAAACAACATTCTGTTGAAATCAAAGTGAAAGGGGGAAATGTATCCTTTGAACCTCAACCCAATAAGAGGTAAACCAGCAGTGTGCTTACTCATAAAGGCTCACTCTGATGAAAGCTGGTTATGGCATAGAAGACTATCTCATCTGAATTTCAAGGATATCAACAAATTGGTCTTAGGTGATCACGTTCGAGGTCTTCCAATTCTAAAATTCAATAAAGAACATCTCTGTGCAGCGTGTGAAATGGGAAAGCAGAGTCGGCAGAAGTCCATCGTCCATATCGATGTATGTGGTCCATCATCCATCGAAAGCATTGGGTGAAACAAATACATTTTGGTTATTGTGGACGATTTCTCAAGGTTTACATGAATTTTCTTTCTCAAGCAAAAGTCTGAAGCCACTCCAAAGCTCAAGCTCTTCATTAAACAGATAGAAACGCAACTAAGAAAGGTAGTTCGTAATATAAGGAGCGCTAATGGCCTGGAATTCAATAACAAAGATTTTGAAGGTTTTCTTGCTGAAAAGGGGACGACTCACAATTTCTCAGCCCCTATACTCCACAACAAAATGGCATTGTTGAAAGGAGAAATCAGTCCTTGTGTGAAGCTGCTCGCACTATGTTATGCTTCGCGTCCTTACTTTTGTATTTTCGGGCTGATGCAATTGCAGCTGCATGTTATACTCAGAATAGATCATACTTGAATAAGCGGTTCTCAATTACCCCTTACGAGATCCTGAACAATCGAAAACCAAACGTGAAATTCTTTCATGTGTTCGGTTCAAGATGTTTCATTTTCAACTCCAAAGAGAATCGAAACAAGTTCGATGTTAAGGAGGATGAAGGAATTTTCTTAGGCTACTCCCTGACCTCCAGGGCTTATAGAGTTCTCAATAAATGCTCAAAGTAAATTGAAGAAACATACTATGTCACCTTTGACGATAGTTATGTTAAGAAAATGAAATCAACAAAAGATGCATCGTGAGACAAATTTCCAAAGATGATCAGGTTACTATCTCCATCTCGAATCTTTTAGACCAATTCATGCTCCTGTTTGATGAGCCTCAAAAGGCGATTGACTCTGAATCAACTACAAAATACAACAAAGTTGATAATCTGAAACATGTTATAAATGATGCTGCTAAGAAGATGGTTGATGATCAATCCAAAGAAATCGAAGGCGCAGACGCAAGCGAACCTTCTGGTGACCGTCCTAATGTCCAGGGGGAGGGTTCCTCTCCTCATCATAATCAAGGGTCTTCATTCCAGGGGGAGAACTCATCGCCAAATACATCAAGATCTACTGAAATTCCCGCCAATGAAGGGGATACAAATGGTGGTACTGAACAGGAATCATTCTTCGAGGGGGAGAACACCAATGTTGGTGATGATGACATTTTGTCTGAACTAGAGGAAGAAATCAATGCTGAATTGGATCCTATCTATGATCCAAAGTTTCCTCCACTTATCAAATGCACCAAAGATCACCGTCAAACTCAAATTACTGGGGAACCTCATAAAAAGTGTTAACTCGCTCTCAAATCAAAGCAAAACAGGCTGCACTATTTTCAAAAGTCGAGTTTTGTATGTTCAATTCATTCATTTCCAAAATTGAACCAAAGACTGTTAACTCAACTCTTGATCATTCAGACTGGGTTCAAGCCATGCAGGATGAATTAAATGAGTTTGAACGAAACAAGGTATCGCGTATTATTCCAACTCCAAAGGATGCTTCGGTTGTCGGTGTCAAATGGGTATTTAGAAACAAGATGGACAAAGAGGGGAATGTCATTCGTAACAAAGCGAGGCTGGTGGTCAAAGGATATTGTCAGGAAGAAGGAATTGATTATGAAGAAACCTTCGCTCCTGTGGCAAGATTGGAATCTGTTCGTATCTTTCTTGCGTATGCGGCTCACAAGAACTTTGAAGTCTATCAAATGGACGTCAAATGTGCTTTCCTCAATGGTGAACTTGAAGAAACCATATATGTTGAGCAACCGCCAGGATTCGTGAACAAGAAGCATCCTGATCATTGTTATATCCTTGAAAAAGCTGTCTATGGCCTCAAACAGGCTCCCAGAGCATGGTATGAAACTCTCACACGTTTCTTAAAAATGTCTAAATTCAAACAAGGTTCGGCTGACCCAACCTTCTTTCGTAAGCGAGAAGGTAACCACCTTATGATAGTCCAAATTTATGTTGATGACATCATCTTTGGCTCCACGAATCCTAGCTTAACAGCTAAATTCAGAAAGTTGATGGAAACTAAATTTGAGATGAACTCAATGGGTCCAATTATCTTTTTTCTTGGATTGAACATTAGACAGGGACCCGAAGGCATTTTTAATAATCAGGAAGCATATACCAAGACTTTGCTAACCAAGTTTGGAATGATGGGAGACTATAAACTAAAAGTACCTATGGCTTTTGGAACTAAACTCAAACCATCATTGGAGAAACCAACAGCTGATACAACACTTTATCGACAGATGATTGGATCTCTGATCTATCTTACAGCCAGTAGACCTAATTTCATGTTCTCTGTCTGTTACTGTGCACGATTTCAAGCCAATCCACGATAACCTCATCTTCAAGTCGTGAAGAACATCTTTCGCTATCTGAACCAAACCTCCTCTCTCGGTCTGTGGTATCCAGCCAACTCCGGACTCTTTGTTCAAGCATTTTCAGATGTTGATCTAGGTGGCTGTGGATTGGATCGTAAAAGCACCACAGGAGGATGTCAATTTCTAGATGGTAAATTAGTCAGTTGGCAATCAAAGAAACAAACTTGTGTTTCGTTATCCACTATAGAAGCCGAATATATTGCTGCAGCATCCTGTACATCTCAAGTCGTATAGATACAAAGTAAACTCCGGGATTATGGGCTAAACATGAAGAAAATCCCGCTGTATTGTGACTCTGGAAGTGCAATTAGGAATTGTCACAACCCCGTGCAACACTCGAAAACTAAGCATATAGCACTGAGGTACCATTTCATCAAGGATCACGTCAAAGATGGTAACGTAGAAATTCACTTCGTCAGAACGACTGATCAACTGGCAGACATATTCACAAAGGCCTTACCTGAAGCAAGCTTCAATAAGATTCTACAAGGCCTAGGAATGATGCAAGCCGAGTCAGTACCGAAATCGCCTTCGCTTCCATAAAGGTAACAGGCGAAATAGAGCGAACCGAAATGAACCGAACGTTCGGTCTATTTTAGGTTCGGTCTATTTCGGGTGAAGTTCGACCATGAACCGAGCGTTCGGTCTATTTTGGGTTCGGTCCTTCTGAACTCGTTTTTTTTATCAAGGCATTTTAACTGTTTTCTTATGTACACCATTTTCATTACTTCTTTTCCACTTATAAAACCTCAAAAATATTTTTTTTAAATACTTATGAAATCCAAAAATATTTTTCTTTTCAGTTCAATTGGTCAATTCTCACAAAAACACAAAAATATTTATTTATTTTTTTATTTCTTTATTTAATTTTTTTATATATATCTAATGTTTTTATTTTTGTCCAAGTATGATTCTCGATGGCAAAGCTACGGCAGGTAAATAGTTTTATCCATTAGGAGTCTCTAGAAGCATGCTGTTGTATGTTGACTAAAGCCTCGACTGATTTTGAGTGAAGCCTTAATAACATGATATATACCGATCATGTTTTCCCAATCCAGGCTATCAATTTCACTCTAATCATGAGCTACCTTACTCTACTCAAATTGAGTTTAGAGTTTTCTGTTTGGTCCTTCTTTTCTTTAAAGCAGAGGTACATTTGCTTCTTATACCATCTCCATCATCTTTCTCCATTATAATTCGTTTCATCAATATAACCCCTGAGAATTTCAGTATTAACCACTGAGGTTTATGGTTATACCAAGTCTGTGTCCGTGATCTTAGTTTCATGCCACTATGTACTAAGTGAAACCCAAAGTTCAACACCACTAATGAATTGACGGTGAATTCAAAAATTGAAGCTCTTACTTGTTACCCAATGAAATCTCTTTATCTTTTGTGTGATCTTTATGAGCTTGCCTTTCACTAAGGCTTCTCTAACCCTAAAAGATCTAGTTAATTTTTTTTTGAGATTTCCTTACTTCCCTCGTCACTATAAAGTTTATCATACCTTCTTGTTCATCAGATCACAATGATCTCACAAGTACTTCATTTAGTTTCGGTCTTATGTTAAGTATCGAAATTATGAATTGAAGTGAAAGCCACCCTCTTTAACCTTCAAAAGATGCCTTTCAAAACTTCTCGACGAGTTCTTGATCGTTATTCAATGGGAAACCAAGCAAGCACTTTAATGTCTCTCTTGACTTTGAAGGAAGTGATTTTTGCCCAGAATCAATTGTCTTATGTCTGCTTATGACATCACAGCTTATCCCTAATTTTTTTTTTATTTCTTTGTCTTTTACACCCTATGCACGAAATTGTTTAATTTTCCATATTCAAGTTTTGTTCAGAATGATAATTCAAACGCTAAAGGCAACAAAGATTCAAACGTCGTGTGGAGAAACGATTGGGATAAAGTGGAAGTTAAGTCAGGGGCTATCCAAACGGTTTGGCGATTTGAAAAAGTGAGTTTTATGAAAGGGCGTGTAAAAGGGAAATGTCTTTTCTCTCTCCTGCGTCATCTTCGGCATTCCAACTGTTCACCCATCGAGTCAGGCGCTATTTTTGAGATAATCCAAGATTTTAGCCGAATTTTTCTCTCTCTTCCTTTTACGTATAAAAGGAATTGGAATGGTACTCTCTCAACTTTTATCACTTCCCAAAATCTCTCAAAGAAACCCGGTGATTCTCTGCAACTATTCATCATCTTCTCCAAGCTACTACAATGGCAGACTCATCATCAGTTCACGATACTTTAGTTTGTCAACCGCTTCTCACCATCATACCCCAACAGAACCTGATCATTGATCTCACTCCATTCATCCATGAGCCCTATATGTTGTATGTGGTTGAGTGTCTCAAATACTCACCACTCGTTGACGCACTGACTAATGTTGAAGTGGTTCCCATGTCGTGCTTGTCTCTTGTCTACTCTACTGCATTCTATGACAAGATTAATGAACGGATTCACTTTGAACTCCATGATGAGAAGACCTCCATCTCCAAGAATCGATTATGTGCCCTAATTGGTCTTTCTCAAGATCCATCTCTGGTAAACCCTGACTCCATTACAACTGGTCAACTATTTTCTATGTTCTATCAGATGGGGTATACCGAAACCCTAACCACTGTTACGAAGTTCAAGAAGTCCTGCCTTCCTACTAAATGGAATGGCCAGTTTACGCTATTGTTCAAGGGACTTTCTGAGAGAAGCGCTGGCTCCGATGGTACAAGCAAGTCATTCATGACGGTGTTGTATGGGTTGTATAATGGACTTAACCTATGTTATGGGTCCATTATCTAGCAGCAGTTGGTTCAAAGCTTGGTTTCTTCATCCAGGCATTTTGAGATCTCATGTGGGCGTTTCTGGTCTCTCATCACCAACTGGGCAATGGATCGTCTTCGTTTTCCAATAATGGCGGACTCCTTGCTCTCATCCATTGCTACATTTCATACGACGAAAATCATCGTCACTGACCCAACCAAGTTTTCGTTTTTTGGATCCATTCCTGAAGCCATGCTTGGTCTTATTTCAGCGTCGACTAACGTTCTTCAACAGTACAGGAAGCGTCCATCTGTTGGCCCAAGAGAGCTTACACCGGCTATGGTTCATTCAATTGAAGAGGCTGACAAGCCAGCCAAGAGGGGTAAGAAGCCTGAAACACAGAAAGAGGGGCCAGTTATTAAAGCAACCAAGGGGCAAACCCCCAAGAAGTGAAACTCTAATAAAGCTGCCACTTCTCAGGCTCAACCGAAAAAGCAGAAGAAGCCAGCTAGGAGGCTTATTCTTGAATCCTCCAGTGATTCGGATTAAGAATATGTCCCTCTTAAGCAGAAGAACGCCCCTCCTTCAGAATCTGAGAGCGAAAGCTCTGATGAAGAGGCTTCAGGCCGAGGTGATACTCCGCCTCGCTCCCCTACTCCAGAAATTCTGGTTCCCTCTTCTCCTCCTTCACCTCCTCCTGTTACCATCCTAGTTTCCATCCCTCCTATCTCTAGAATTACCACCTCTCAACCATTCACTACAATTCCTATTCCCACTCCCATTTTCAAAGATACAACCACTACCACTACTACCACAAAGCCTGACTTTATTGTTCCCAATCCACCTATAACCGAACCCCCTGTCACAACCAAACCTCCACCTTCTTCAAAACCCTTTTCTACCACACAATCTACTAAAACAACCCCTATTTTAGGCGATGAGGACTTGGAATTCAATTCCACATATTTCAATCCTTATCGAGTGTAGAGTGATGATGATGACGATGAGCCTGTTAGAAAACGTCATCTTAAGACAGTAAACGAGAAGCTTGATCAACTGCTTTCATCCTCTTCCTCTGGTGCCTATTCAGAAGCTGCCTTAAAGGCCTTGTTCTCTTCGGTCGTCACCGAACACAGTGCTACATTATCTGCTACAGCCAAGGCTATCAAAGCCTCCACTTCCCAATGTCAACAGGCTTCTCTGCTGTTGATGCCTCTACTAAGGAATGCAAGGATGCGACCGCAAAAGTCGATAAACTAGTCTCCGAAGCTCACTTATTTCTAGACTCCTTGCAGGCTGCTGCTGCCAAAAATGCTCAAACTGTCAACTCTTCAGTAGAGAATCTTCAAAGGTCTCTTCAATCTGAGCGCTCGAACCTTGAAGCGACACGCCAAGCCATTGAAGAAGCCAACGAAACACTCCATGCTAATGTCAACGAACGCTTAACTCAACCGGAAGCGGAATTAGCAGTGGAAAATCGGATTATGGATGAGCTTGACAAACGTACTGCCCAGCTTAAATTGCAAACATACAAGCTCCGTACGGCTAATGTTGAGATTGATGACCTCAAGTCAGAAAGGGTGGTCATTAGGAGTTCTGTTGCAGATGTTCACTCCATCCTTCTTCATCTTATTGAGGCTCATGATCCGATCATCACTATAACTGTAAGACGTCATTTGGCGGACAAGCTCAGACCGGCACTGGACGTTCTTAGTCGTATCGAGGGTGTTCCGGTGACCGGGGTCCAACCGAAACAAGGGGAGAGAAAGTGACAAAGCAACCTCCCCCTTCTAGATCAAAACCATTTGCTGAACTGAAGGGTAATGAGCTTCGGTCAGTAACAAAGACAAAATGAAGAAGAAAATCGGTGAAGACGACACAGACAATGAAGATGATGTCTATGTCGAGATTCCCAAGAAACCTGTCCAGAAGGTTAACACTTCTGAAAAAGAAATGGAAGAAAACACCAAGAAACAGCAAGCTGAGCTAGAGCTGAAGCGAAAGGAGGCGGAGCTCCTAGAGAAGAAAAGGTCCATGTTTCCTGTGTGGACAAAAGACTCGCTTCAAAGATGTGCAATTGATAAGCCAAGCATTCTCTGGCTTGAGCCAATTATGTCCTTTGGTCTTGACAATTCCAAGGATGCACAGTTCGATATGCCAATCACTCGAAAGGCATTTATTTTCCACTGCTTCAACTCAACTGCTTCTATTCCATCCCCAGACCCGAAGGTAGATAGGGATCTTTTGGAATTTTACTTGGAGTTTGCTCAACCTCAACACCTAACTTGAAGCTCATTGAAAATAACTGTAACGCCTGTGTTTCCGGGCTTGCCATTTTTTAGCAATGTAATAGTCTAGGTTAACCTTTGTAACCCGTTTTGAAATAATAAGATTGTATTATTTAAGTATTGTGTGTTTTGTGCTTAATTGCTTAATTATGTGGTTTGATTAATTAAGAATAAAAATAAGCATCAAAATTTAAGTGTAAAATAAACTTAATATCTTTGAATAATGTTGTAGTAGTTGAAACGAGGTTTCTGAATATATATAGAACGCCCAAATCTGACTTCGTATGAGGAAGTTATGATTTATCGAAGTTTCGGCTTAGCGGTATGCAACCTGTTTTACTCGATTTGAGATCGAGCGGTTTTTTAGCCGAAGCAATCTAAACGAGGATCGAAGGTCTCGTTGTTGGTATCGAAGCGATAAAAAGTTAGGCGAGAACGGACGTCAAACGAAGAAGTTATGAAATTATAACGAAGTTTTTCTGTCGCGGCCTATTAAAAATAAATAATAAAAATAAAGTCAAAATTATTCGACGAAGTCTAAACGAAAGTTGTAGAGCATAGTCTCACCTTCGCGTGGATATAAAGAACGTCGAAAACTAAGTTTGTATGAAGAAGATATGAATTTCCGAAGTTTATTAAATAATTTATATTTAAATTTAATCTTTAATTCCGGTATTATCTGAAGAGGAGTCATCAGACTCATCCGAAGTACGCCCCGCGTACTCGTGTACGCCCCGCATACTCCGAAGGTGTCGACACTCGCAGCAAGTGGCTTCGGATACGTAATCAGTGACATTTTTCGGACCAGTACGCCCCGTGTACTGGCGTACGCCCCGCGTACTCCGAGGCTCCAGCCTCTTATAAATAGGATGCGAGGGCAGCCAACCCAATTGCCAATTTCCTCTCTTCTCTCTCCCGTTTTGCATCGTTTTGTGTGCCAGAAATATCCCGAAGCCCCGGTATCATTCTCGAACCCCGAGGCAAGTCCCGAGATCCCGAAGATCCCGAAAAGTGCGGTTCCCGAGCCGAAGCTCTGCCCGCGAGAAGTTCGATTTTTGAAAAGATCTTCCAGATCTGCTAAGGATTACTACTTTTGCAAGTCGTAGTGCTGTCCGATCATCTTCTGATCAAGTGAGTGTATACTACCTTTCATAAACACGATAATAATACAAGTATGGTTTGAGTTATTAAGTATATTGTTGTTTATATGTGTGAATGTGTATTCACTTTCTTCTAACTCATAGATATGATTTATTCAATATGAGATACGTGTTATGTGTGTGTGTGCCTCATCTATTATGTGAAATAGGTGTTGATTAAAGCATGCTATACAGGTTTTTATAACTATGTATAAAATGTATATTTCTATCTACTAATATGCTGGGTAGAACATGGGTAGATAGTTGGTGTGTAATAAACAGATGAGAGGCCTCGTTGTTGTTTGATTTAGTCATCTAGCGGAGTTTAGATGATGACCACATACTTTTCTAGATAGTCTTGTGGAAACATTAGCAGGTTCGCCACCTGTAGGTGTTAATGAACTTGGGTGTTCATTCGCTGTACTCCATCCCCCTCATGGTTGCCTTATTTGACTTATATTGTTGAGGTACCCCCGAAGCATGTGTTGTCGCCCCGATGAAATATTCTTAGACTAGGTCCCTTATGTTAGTTATCTTAGGGACATAAAGTGAGAATAACGGGAATGGATAATTGGGTTATTGTTGGTTGGTGAAAATTAAATATGATTATTTATTGTGGGTTGAAAACCCTATATGCTCACCAGGCTCCCAAGCCTGACCCACTCAGTTTTATTTGTATTACAGGAAGTGGCGCAAGGGCATGAGATGGATGAACCATCAAGTTGTTTTGTTTACAAGTCTGTATATGTATATATTTGTTGAATGACTTGTAATGTTATCGTTTATGCTTATTGGTCTGTATCGGAACATGACACCCCGAGTTTTGATTATATAATGAAAATACATTTCTTTTATGAAATGCTTTGGTAAAGATTGTTTTATCATGTTTTGTTTTTGGGAACAAATTCCGCAACTCTTTCAAATCAAAAGGATTTACTCTGAAATTATTTTATAAGCATAAATGAAATCGGTCTTTTCTGGCCGAGATTTTGGGGATGTCATAGTTGGTATCAGAGCATTAGTTTAAGCGAACTAGGAATTTGTAGGATTTCTAGACTTAAACTTAGAATGCTAAGTGAAGTTTTGAGATGTGTGTCTGTTATATTTTAGACACGAGCACTAGTATATTTTAGGAAAGTTGCCTAAAATGCTTTATGTGCTAAATGTTATATGTTGCCATATATGATATTATTTGTTCGGATCTATGGTCTGTTGCCGATCGGATCTAGAAACTTTATGTGTATAGGATCCTAAGCGTACGTCTACGATATTAGAACTAGCATGTAAACGTTTCGGAGTGATAAGAATGATTTGAATATCTATCGTGATTGAGGATCTAATTTCGCCTTATTCGGTGTGTAGATCAAAATGGTGAGAACAAGAAGTGGAGTTGGAAATGCTGATGAAAACAGGAATCAACCACCAATGATTGAACAAGTACCTGTCGTAGCAGCAGCACATGAGCCAATAACCATGGCTGGTGTGCAATTGATGATTCAGGCGATGTTGGATCGTCAGATGGATGAAACTAGACGGTTGGTTCAACAGAATCGTGAAGAACTGTCAATTCGTGTGGAAGAGCCCGAATTAAATGAAGGGCACTCGGAGGGTGGAAACTTCAGTGGGTCTGTTGGTCCAGCCAACCCACCGATAATTAGGAAAGATAACCATGATGGAAGGAATGATGGAATGGGATGCAAGTACAAGGACTTTCTAACTTGCAAACCATCGACCTTCAATGGAAAGGAGGATCCGATAGGGGTTATGGATTGGATCTCCGAAATGGAATTGGCCTTTATGACTTGTGGCTGCAGAGGCAAGTTGCAGACTATCTATGCAGTGCGTCAATTCCGAGGTGGAGCCGTTCGTTGGTGGAACACTCTAGGGAAGACTTTGAGCCCTAATGAGCCGCTGCAATTGTCATGGGCAGAGTTCTTGGCGCAGTTCAAGCGCAAGTTCTGCTCGGCTCAAACTCTGTTGGAACTAGAGAACAAGTTTCTGACATTGACGAAAGGCAGCATGTCAGATGATGAATACACCAATAACTTCACCGATATGATGGAGTTTGCCTTGCGTATCGTCCCGGACGAGCTGACAAAGGTGGACCGGTATGCGAAGGGACTCCCATGGGAGTACGAGGTGCCAGTACGTCAGGCACTTACTCTAGAGGCAGCTATCTGGGCTGCCAAGTCTGTTGAGAACATGATTAAAGGGAGAACCACCGTCAAGGTTGAGGTTGGTGAGAAAAGGAAGATTGAGGGAACATCTAGTTCCGGTAAGAAAAGCAAATTTTCGAAATCTGATTCGAAAAAGTTTGGAGGAAAAGGAGGCGAAGCGAAGTGGTGTGATAAGTGTAAGAAAAAGCACTTTGGGAAATGTAGCGAGGATGTAACCTGCTACAAGTATGGAAAGGTTGGACATTTTGCCAATGAATGTCCGAACAACAAAAGGATGTGTTTTGGGTGCAATGAAGAGGGGCATATTTTGAAAGACTGTCCGAAGAAGAAGGAGGCAGCTAGGCCCAACATTCCACCAAAACCGAAGGCGAGAGCCTTCCAGATGACACTTGAGGCTGCTAAAGATGAAGCTGATGTCGCTTCAGGTACCTTTCTTGTAAACGAATTACCTGCTCAAATATTGTTTGATTATGGAGCCAACTACTCCTTTATTTCGCATGAGTTTGGTAGAAAGCTAGCTTTGCCTGTTGATAGACTAGATAATGCTTTATTAGTCGAAGTAGCTAGTGGCAAGTTTGTACCTGTTAGCCATCGTATGAAAGACATCTTAATTGACCTTAATGGGAATAAGTTTCACGAGGAATTATTGCCCATCAATCTTAATGGTTTTGACATCGTGTTGGGAATGGATTGGCTTAGCGCCAATGATGCCGAAATTTTATGCAAGAAGAAGATAGTTAAAGTAAACCCGCCTGGGAAAGATTCGTTTATGGTGTACGGGGACAAACGGCGAGTGAATTCTGGAATCATTTCCCTAATGAAAGCCAGAAAGTGTTTGACCAAGGGATGTACATCATATTTAGCATTCGTGATTGATGCTAAGAAAGAAAAGAAGGTGATACAGAGTATTCCAGTGGTGTGTGAGTATCCGGAAGTATTTCCCGAAGATCTTCCTGGATTACCACCTGATCGACAAGTGGAATTCCATATTGACTTGTTACCAGGAACCACGCCAATAACAAAAGCACCTTATCAATTAGCACCGACGGAGATGAAGGAGCTGATGATGTAACTTCAGGAGTTATTGGACAAAGGTTTTATTAGACCTAGTTCATCACCCTGGGGAGCTCCGGTGTTATTTGTGAAGAAGAAAGATGGAAGTATGAGAATGTGCATCGATTATAGAGAGCTGAACAAGGCAACAATAAAGAATAGATATCCGTTGCCGAGGATTGATGACCTATTTGATCAATTGCAAGGTTCGAGCTATTTCTCGAAGATCGATCTAAGGTCAGGATATCATCAGCTAAAAGTAAGAGAGCAAGATATCGAGAAGACTGCATTCAGAACTAGATATGGACACTACGAGTTCTTGGTTATGTCGTTTGGACTAACCAATGCTCCGACAGCATTCATGGATTTAATGAATAGGGTTTGTAATCCTTTCCTTGATAAATCCGTGATAGTGTTCATAGACGACATTCTGATTTACTCGAAAAGCCAGGAGGAGCATGGCAGACACTTGCGAGAAGTGTTGGAAGTTCTAAAGAAGGAGAAGCTATATGCAAAGTTCTCCAAATGTGATTTTTGGATTCGTGAAGTCCAATTCTTGGGTCACGTGGTCAACCAAGAAGGGATAATGGTTGATCCAGCAAAGATTCAAGCTGTGATGAAGTGGGAACAACCGAAAAGTCCCACGGAGATTCAAAGCTTTTTAGGATTAGCCGGATATTACCGCAGGTTTATCCAAGGCTTTTCTTCGATTGCTACTCCATTGACAGCTTTGACCCACAAAGGAGCTACTTATGCTTGGAGTGATAAGCATAAAGAAGCAGTCGAGAAGTTAAAGAAGAAGCTATGCGAGGCACCGATACTTTCTCTACCCGATGGAGTTGAAGACTTCGCTGTTTATAGCGATGCGTCTGGTGTTGGATTGGGTTGTGTTTTGACCCAAAGAGAAAAGGTGATAGCATATGCGTCTCGACAGCTGAAGGAGCATGAAAAAAACTACCTGACTCATGATTTGGAGTTGGCAGCGGTAGTTTTCGCTCTGAAAATATGGAGGCATTACCTCTGTGGCACGAAGTGCAGACTTTTTACTGATCATAAGAGTCTCCAATATCTCTTTAATCAGAAAGAATTGAATATGAGGCAACGACGCTGGCTAGAATTACTTAAAGACTACGACTGCGAGATACTTTACCACCCCGGTAAAGCTAATGTTGTTGCTGATGCTCTCAGTCGGAAAGTCAATCTTGAAAGGAAAAGGCCAAGTGCGTTGAGAATTGAAGTTGTCTCGACCATTGTGGAAAGTATAAAGAAAGCTCAAGAGGAAGCTTCTGAGAAAAATGACCGAAAGGAGGAACGTTTGGGTAAAACGTTGGTGTTTGGTACAAACGGTCATGGACTGAAGATATTCCAAGATCGTATTTGGGTACCTAAGTCAGGAGGAATTAGGGATCTTCTGATGGAAGAAGCTCACAAAACCATGTACTCAATTCATCCTGGTAGCACTAAAATGTATAGGGACCTGAAACCCTACTACTGGTGGCCGACGATGAAGCTTGATGTTGCAAAGTATGTGGCTGAGTGTGTGACTTGTGCGAGAGTCAAGACACAACATCAGAAACCTTATGGGAGTTTAGAACCATTGTCTGTGCCTATGGGTAAGTGGGAAGACATTGCTATGGACTTTGTCACTAAACTGCCCAGAACAAAGAATGGTCACGACATGATTTGGGTGGTCGTTGATCGACTCACTAAGAGTGCGCATTTCATAGCGGCCAAGGAGAAATGGTCCATGGAGAAGCTTGCGAATTCTTACGTAAAGGAAATTGTGAGGCTTCACGGTGTTCCGTTAACAATTGTATTGGATCGTGATAGCCGTTTCACCTCAAGGTTTTGGAAAAGTCTACAAGAGGAAATGGGTACCAAGTTATGTTTAAGCACAACTTACCATCCGCAGACTGATGGTCAGAGTGAAAGAACGATACAAACACTTGAAGATATGCTGAGAGCATGTACCTTGGAATTCCTAGGTAATTGGGATGAACAATTACCTTTGGTAGAATTTTCCTATAATAATAGTTTCCACTCGAGCATAAAGATGGCACCTTATCAAGCTTTGTATGGACAGAAGTGTCGTACGCCATCTTGTTGGCTTGAGGCTGGGGAAAAGCAGTTTATGGGACCGGAGATGGTTCATCAAACTGCTGAAAGTTGAAAATAATTAGGGAAAGAATGTTAGCAGCTCAAGATCGTCAAAAGAGCTATGTTGACAAAAAGAGAAGACCGATGACTTTTGAGATTGGAGATTCGATTTTGCTTAAAGTCTCGCCGTGGAAGGGACTTATAAGATTTGGTAAAAGGGGAAAGTTGAGTCCAAGGTTTATTGGACCGTTTAAAGTTCTTCAAAGGGTTGGGAACCAAGCTTACAAGCTCGAATTACCCGAAGAACTGAATGGAATTCACAACACTTTTCATGTGTGTTATTTGAGGAAGTTCACGGGAGAAGTTCCCGATATAATTCCAATTTCTGAATTGAGAATTGATGAGAACAAAAGGTTGATTGAAGAACCAGAGGCAATTGTTAATTGAAAGACTCAGAAGTTGCGACGCAAAATGGTTGGTTAGTGCTTGTCCGATGGAAACACACGAATGGGCCGAATCTCACCTGGGAGATGGAGAGTGACATGTTGAGTCACTATCCGCATTTGTTTGTTGATGTGTGATTCCGGGGACGGAATCATTCTAAGGTGGAGAGAATTGTAACGTCTGTGTTTCTGGACTTGCCATTTTTAGCAATGTAATAGTCTAGGTTAACCTTTGTAACCCGTTTTGAAATAATAAGATTGTATTATTTAAGTATTGTGTGTTTTGTGCTTAATTGCTTAATTATGTGGTTTGATTAATTAAGAATAAAAATAAGCATCAAAATTTAAGTGTAAAATAAACTTAATATCTTTGAATAATGTTGTAGTAGTTGAAACGAGGTTTCCGAATATATATAGAACGCCCAAATCTGACTTCGTATGAGGAAGTTATGATTTATCGAAGTTTCGGCTTAGCGGTATGCAGCATGTTTTACTCGATTTGAGATCGAGCGGTTTTTTAGCCAAAGCAATCTAAACGAGGATCGAAGGTCTCGTTGTTGGTATCGAAGCGATGAAAAGTTAGGCGAGAACGGACGTCAAACGAAGAAGTTATGAAATTGTAACGAAATTTTTCTGTCGCGGCCTATTAAAAATAAATAATAAAAATAAAGTCAAAATTAGCCGACGAAGTCTAAACGAAAGTTGTAGAGCGTAGTCTCACCTTCATGTGGATATAAAGAACGTCGAAAACGGAGTTCGTATGAAGAAGATATGAATTTCCGAAGTTTATTAAATAATTTATATTTAAATTTAATCTTTAATTCCGGTATTATCCGAAGATGAGTCATCGGACTCATCCGAAGTACGCCTCGCGTACTCGTGTACGCCCCGCGTACTCCGAAGGTGTCGACACTCGCAGCAAGTGGCTTCGGATGTGTAAGCAGTGACGTTTTCGGACCAGTACGCCCTGCGTACTCCGAGGCTCCAGCCTCCTATAAATAGGATGCGAGGGCAGCCGACCCAATTGTCAATTTCCTCTCTTCTCTCTCCCATTTTGCATCGTTTTGCGTGCCAGAAATATCCCGAAGCCCCGGTATCATTCTCGAGCCCCGAGGCAAGTCCCGAGATCCCGAAGATCCCGAGAAGTGCGGTTCCCGAGCCGAAGCTCTGCCCGTGAGAAGTTCGATTTTTGAAGAGATCTTCCAGATCTGCTAAGGATTACTACTTTTGCAATTCGTAGTGCTATCCGATCATCTTCTGATCAAGTGAGTGTATACTACCTTTCATAAACACAATAATAATACAAGTATGGTTTGAGTGTATTAAGTATATTGTTGTTTATATGTGTGAATGTGTATTCACTTTCTTCTAACTCATAGATATGATTTATTCAATATGAGATACGTGTTATGTGTGTGTGTGCCTCATCTGTTATGTGAAATATGTGTTGATTAAAGCATGCTATACAGGTTTTTTTTAACTATGTATAAAATGTATATTTTTATCTACTAATATGTTGGGTAGAACATGGGTAGATAGTTGGTGTGTAATAAACAGATGAGAGGCCTCGTTGTTGTTTGATTTAGTCATCTAGCGGAGTTTAGATGACGACCACATACTTTTCTAGATAGTTCTTGTGGAAACATTAGTAGGTTCGCCACCTATAGGTGTTAATGAACTTGGGTGTTCATTCGCTGTACTCCATCCCCCTCATGGTTGCCTTATTTGACTTATATTGCTGAGGTACCCCCGAAGCATGTGTTGTCGCCCCGATGAAATATTCTTAGACTAGGTCCCTTATGTTAGTTGTCTTAGGGACATAAAGTGAGAATAACGGGAATGGGTAATTGGGTTATTATTGGTTGGTGAAAATTAAATATGATTATTTATTGTGGGTTGAAAACCCTATATGCTCACCAGGCTCCCAAGCCTGACCCACTCAGTTTTATTTGTATTACAGGAAGTGGCGCAAGGGTATGAGATGGATGAACCATCAAGTTGTTTTGTTTACAAGTCTGTATATGTATATATTTGTTGAATGACTTGTAATGTTATCGTTTATGCTTATTGGTCTGTATCGGAACATGACACCCCGAGTTTTGATTATATAATGAAAATACATTTCTTTTATGAAATGCTTTGGTAAACATTGTTTTATCATGTTTTGTTTTTGGGAACAAATTCCGCAACTCTTTTAAATCAAAAGGATTTACTCTGAAATTATTTTAAAAGCATAAATGAAATCGGTCTTTTCTGGCCGAGATTTTGGGGATGTCACAATAACCACAGTCAAGGTAATGAAGCCTTATTCAGCAGGGAAATTTATTAATGTCAAATTCAGGGTGACTCGAGGAACCGAAGGCTCAGTCTACCATTTTACCCTCGCTAATCTACCAAACCTTAATCCTCATGACTAGATACTGCTCATTAGTATTCTTTTGTCGAGTCCTCTGGAGTATCAGCCAATAATCGATCATGTCAAGCGTATGCTTGTTTGCTACATACATGAGGTAGCGAAGATGGACTAGGAGATTGCCTCTGCCATACACAAGCGAACAACAATCAAGACTATGGGCAGAGCTGGCAATGTCAATACCATGATCAAGGGGAAAATTGATTCAAAGTATCACACAGTTATGTTCCTCAGGGGTGAAGGTCAAAAATGTCTGTTTGCTCTTGTTGACAAACACCTCTTCTCAACGTCTTGTCTTGAGCATATCTTGAAGATCATTTAGAGGTGCGATCAGAACAGTGTTGCTGATAAGAAATTATTCACTGACATGCTGAGGTGGTACATACAGTTTAGACAGACTCTTCTCGCCATAATTCCTTGTTTGTTTAAAGTTATAAAGACGGTGAAGCCTACTCAGAGGAAATAATCTCTCACCTCATTTTACGCAAAGGGGGAGATTGTTGAGTCTATTAGATTGCGTCATCGGCTCGGTCCTTAGCCCCAGTTTGAATGCCGGTATTGGGCCTGTCCAACCGTGCATAATTTTGTACTAGGGTTTTGTAGTGACAAAGAACATGGTTTGACATGCGGAATTAAAGCTTGCACAATTGAACATGGTGATTTGTGTGTTTAAGAGATATATTGAATGTATATGGTGTTACACAAAAAGGATCTAGATCTAGACTACATAATTAACACACACTTACACACTCACTTTTACATCTCTCAAGCACACCTCTACAAGTGGACAAACCCACTATTTATAGAGGTATTTACATGTCTCTCTCTCACTCTAACATGTAAATGGGTCTAAAAGCTAAAGCACCACATGCAAGTGGGTTTTACAAAAGTCAAACATTTACAAAGTCATGAATGAATAACTTTGCAGCCCCAACATTCTCCCCCTCAAAGTTAGGAATGAATGACCCACTTCAAATCTTCCAAAATCAAGCACTACGCGGTTCGAGCCTCAAAGGTGACACATGTCGAAATGATCTTCAATCTTCAATTCTTCCATGACCCTTCAATTTGGGCTCTAGGATGTGAGACCATACAAACCAAGCAGCAACGAATGATTAATTCCAAATAATCACCCTAAAGTTGCGCATAAAAACACACCCCAAAAATCTTCAATAAAACCAAACCCATTTCGAATACATCACTTCCGAACTTCCAATAACATCATCTCGTAGGCTTTAAAAACTTCAAGATCACTTCGGTCTTCAAATCCGCGTAATATGAAAAATTCAAGTTCGAATTTCCATATAAAACTTCTCCCCCTTTTTATAATCGAAATTTGATTATAAAACTCCATGGAAAAAGAACGTGCTCTATTCGGAATTTTTCATGTCAAAACTCCCCCTTAACATGTGGCATAAACATTGTGCTTCAATCCGAAAAATCCAAAAAATAATGAATTTTTAGCTTCGTTCACGGATTGCCTTTGACAAAATTTCTCAAAAATGGGTAGAAATCGTCAATTTCAAAATTCTGCAGTGACCCGTTGCGCCAAAAACAGCAAAATATGCAAAACTCTCCCCCTTTTCCAAAGCTGGGTAGAAAGCGTCAATTTGCACAAACTGCAAGGACCAGATTTGAAAATTCTGCAATTTCAGCATTTTATGACCCCATTTGCGAAGTTGGGTACAAACTGTCAAAAATGCGAAACTACAGGTATTCGTTTTGATAATTTCTGCATGTGCTTCAAATTTGCGAGGTTGGTCAGCTTTTGTTGTTTCTTGAAAAGATCAGGGACCAAATGCGAAATTCTTGGCTTTCTTCTTCATTGAACTGGTAATAACTTCGCATTTTCATTCAAATACGCTTCGCATCCCTTCGCATGTTTCAATCACCAAAATGCGAATCATAATGAAATAAATTCGCATTTTGATTCCAAAACAAAACACCAAATTGCGAATTAAACATTCCTTGCACAGTGCAGTTACACAAATGCGAATCTTTATCTCTTTTACCAAACGCGAACAGTAGTTTTGAAACCAGATGCGAACCAAAATTTTGATATACAAACTGAAACCCATATGCGAACACAATACTGATCTTTGATTCCAAACATGCGAAACCAAAATCAACATGAAATTCTCTTCGCATTTCACAGTTCCAAAATCATGTTTTTAAAACTCTTGCAAACAATTTCACAGTTCTTTATTTCGCGTTTTTCTTCACGACTCGTCCCTCCAATTGCGAATCAAAATCAATTTTCTTTTACAGATCATCGATTCCAGTCATCCAAAATGCGAACTATATTCAATTCCAAAATCCGACTCTCAAAATCATTCCTTTCCAGTTCGTTCGTTCTCGTTTCATTACCATCAGTCGACTTCAAATTTTGCGAATCAACATCGATTTTGATTGCGAATCAAACATGAATATCTTCGCATTTTGATTTTCCAATCCAAAAATCACTGAATTAAATTTTCGTTTTACACCAAAACATCAACCATTCGATTGCGAGTCTCAGTTCATTCCCAAAACTATCGATTCAAAATCGATAATCAAAACATACAATTTGAATCGATATCAACACCATCTTCTTCGATTTTTTCAGATTTCGTTCAAGATGAAAATAAAAACAAATTTGCGTTCCTCACAGTGTTCGTCATCAAGAACACACTCCCAATCAATTCGAAAATTAAACTCAAATTAAACCCGATTTCGACATTCACATCCTTTGTTCAACTTATATCAATTGATTTCATCTTCCAATTCAACGAATCAACCAGTAGAAATAGAATTTTGACTTTTTCTAAACTTGACTTTTCAGAATCACAAGGCAAGAAACACCAAATTCATGAGTCTATCACCGATTTTCAGATCAAATAACATTTCTTCAACTTGTTCTTCATAACATTCAAGTGTTTTTTATCACCAATTTCACCAAAATTAAAGATTCACAGTTCAATTTCTTAGACAATAACTTGATCCTTATCGATTTAGTGATTGAAGATGGGGAGAACAAAATCGATTCACAAGTTGAAATCAACAATCAAAACAAATCGTTTATCGACATCGATCTAACAGAAAGAAAAAATACGATTGAGAAATTTAGATGCTACAGTCAATTAAGAAAACGAAGAACATATACGTATGAGTTCCAATGTACAACTCTTCTATGCACGAAGTGAAGAATCAAGAAAAAGCAAATCATTTTATATAATTGTAATAAACTTTTGGGCTCTTTGTTTCAAGATATTAGATCGAAAACGAGTTTGGGCTCAGTATTTGGATATGAACAGTATTGATTTCCATTTTGGGCTCTTCATGAATTGATTGATGAATTGTGCTACTCGATGAACAGTGTCGGAATCTCAAAATATAAAAAGAATCACAATGAATTTTGGACAAGTTCTTGATTCAAACGAATACATGCAATTTGAAAATCGAATCGAACAAACGAATATAAAATTGGATCGGGAATTGATCAACAAAAATTTATTGGATCACAACAAATGGGTTTTTCAACAAAAATTTAGATCCAACGAGTCAAATGATCACAAATCAAAAACGTTACGCACGATTTCAACGAAATTAAGAGAGATCATAGAGAGAGACTCACCAAAATTGTTGAACCGAGAATCGTTCTTCAAAAGTCACGTTGATCGTGAAAACCAAGCTCTGATACCAATTGTAGTGACAAAGAACATGGTTTGACATGCGGAATTAAAGCTTGCACAATTGAACATGGTGATTTGGGTGTTTAAGAGATATATTGAATGTATATGGTGTTACACAAAAAGGATCTAGATCTAGACTACATAATTAACACACACTTACACACTCACTTTTACATCTCTCAAGCACACCTCTACAAGTGGACAAACCCACTATTTATAGAGGTATTTACATGTCTCTCTCTCACTCTAACATGTAAATGGGTCTAAAGGCTAAAGCACCACATGCAAGTGGGTTTTACAAAAGTCAAACATTTACAAAGTCATGAATGAATAACTTTGCAACCCCAACAGGTTTAGTATATAAGCTGCATGCATACAGACTTAGTAGTTATCGCTTTCATTGTTTATTTGCTTCATAGTTTTGTAAACCCTAGCTCGCCTCTACAGCAGAAGTTCTTCATCGAGCTCTACTGAGGCGTGACTCAGTTTTGAATCATAAGCGCATATTTGATTATGTTCTGTGTTCATTCTCATATTGTTCTTAAACTGTTTGATTTCTTTTATCGTACTTGTGAAAGATCTAATCGATCTAAAAGTTTTGAACTCATGATATATATATATATATATATATATATATATATATATATATATATATATATATATAAATATAAATATATATAGGGAACACGAACCGTAAACACTTCACGGCCGCAAACAATAATTGAACCGAAAACACCATGTTTTCGGCTCACCCAACCGCAGACCCTATAAACACCTAAACAAAGACTAACAAGACTCATACAAAATAAATTCCTAGCCTAAACCAAAAAAAATATGACCTAACAGTCTCACCCTTGGTTTGAGGCTAGCAAAAGTTGAGTCTTTCTCAATGATAAGTACGTCTGACCTTCCCATTGCTCCCATCCACATTTTCTTTTCGATAATCTCAGCGATCATGCTTGTAATTTCTTTCGCAGCAGCCTCAAAAATCTCATGCTTTCATACGATTTGATGGTGAGCCGAAGTGTGAATATCCCGTTCACCAAACTGTAGCATATCCTTCTTATCAACGATACGAAAAACACCATCCGGGAATTTGATGACAACTGAGGCTGTGGCTTCATCATAAACCTAGTATTCCATATTGTTCAGCAATCCAACACAAAAATTCTTAACAATAGGAATCTATATCATCTGTTTTGTAGGATGCCACATTACATTCTTGAAGATCTTGTTGGTCTTAGGTTCAAGAACACCTTTGGCTCTTTTCACGAAGGATTCGATAGTTTTCATCCCATCAAATTTTCTCTGAACTTGATTCTTCAAGAAGAGTTTGAAATCCATTCCTCGTGGATCATTAGTTGGGTTTCAAAATGGAGCATCGGCAAGTTCAGTGAAGTCCACCTTCGTCCAAGAAGAAAAGTCATTCTTATGCTTATAATACTCCACGTTTCCACTCTTGCGCTTTACCAACCAGCAATTTAATTTGTCATGAAAACCCCACATATGAATCCCTGACCGCTCACCATACTTATCTCTGAACCGCCTCTTTCTGATCTCAGTCACAGTCAGTTGGGGCTGGTCTCCACGAACATTTTGATCTGAATTTTTCATGAAGAGCCAATTCCCTTTCTTTTTTGAAAATACTTGTTTCTAAGCTTGTTTGAGAATAACTCTTGGATTGGCTTGAGTTGGTTCACTCTCAAATTGGTCAACAGTTCTTGTGGTTCTAACAGGTTGATCAACAGGAGGATCTTAAGCATCTTGGGAAGGAGCACAATAAGAAGGTTCTATTGCATTTGGTTCAGCGACTGGTGTCTTGAATTTGTCGCCAAATTCAATGATAAGCTTGTTTTTCAGGTCGAAGTATCCAGCAGTCAAGGCACCAAGGTTTAGCTACAAGTCGGAGATCTGTTTTGATTTTTGAATATTTTCCTCTTCAAGCTCGGAAAATCTAACGTCAAGTTTTCCTATCAAAACATCCTTCTCAATATGCATTTGATTTAGAATTCCGATCTCCTCCTTGAGCTAAAAAATTGATGGGTGCACTCCCCCTAAACTTCCTTCACCTATAGATATACCCTTGCCACTTGGTGCAGGATCAATATCCTCACGAGCCAAAAATCTTGCCAACCGCTCGGAGGTTGCATCGTGTGAGGGTTGTGGTGGAGAGGAACCCCCATGAATTGAAGTACTCCCGGGTTTATACGAATATCGAACATCATTTGGTCCTTCTTTCAAAACGTGAGTGTCTTCATGTGTTGGTTGGGTTGGTGTAGCAGTTGCAGAAGATTGTTGGGCCGATGAAGCTTGTTCCCTAATCAGCACTCCTGACCTTGGATCTGCTCATCTCCTTTTGATTGGAGGTTGGGAGGCTTGTGTCATGATAAGATCACCTTCAGATGGCAAAGTGGCTGGAGTAGCAACTGTAAGGGGATGAATCTTTATAGTTGAATCCAGATTAGTTGAAGTGTCGTCCATCTGATCTGTAGTTGGAGGCGTCACCTTGAGAACATTACTAACTCCCTCAGTCTCTGTTGTAGGTTGTACAACATCATGGACATCATTAAAGAATGCATTGAGTTCCTCATTACTTGGCCTAAAATCATTATCCTGCTCGAAGTCGAAGAATAAGTTATCACCATCTAAACCGGATAGATCACCACCTTAATCCATATTAGTTGCATCATCATCCTCATCATCATCAAAGTCAAGCACATCATCCCCTAGATTCATCACATCTTCACCTTCATCATCATCATTCTCATCATCATCATCATCATTTACCTCCACATTAGTCATCTGTACATGTTCCTCGACAATAATTGCAATGGGAGGAATAAGATCTTCTTCATGCTCAGAAGTCGAAATAACATCATCTTCATTGTCTAAGGAGCTTTCTAGATTGGATGCTTCACTGATCTCCGCAAACTGGCCAAACTTCTCCAGTAGGTACTTTCCTTGGAATACAAATTTCGTACCCTTGCGGTTTTGTTTCATGAGACCAAAAGTATTAGCACCCAATGACTTCAAGTCCAAAGTTTCACCTCTTCTTTCTAACTCCGGTTATTTACTGTTAAATATCATCTCGAGAAACCTTGGGAACATCATCAATTTGTCCTTCATTTTTCCTTCTAAATTGCTCATCATCTCATTTAAAATGTATCTTGAAAAGTTGAAATCAAGACCCATGGTAAGAGCAGCAATAACACCAGTGTTCAATATGGAAATCTCATCAGCACCAGATTTCCTTCCTGAGATTCAGATTATGAAGGAGTGAGCAAGAAATCTCCAGTAAGCAGGCAACAACTTCTTCATAGTAGGTGGAAACACTCCTTCATAGCCCATTCTTTCGATAATCTCTTCATTTTGTTCCATAGAAATCTCAGTTTGAAACCCGGGATGGTCATTGATTTGCAGCACTTCGCGGATAGTTTGCTCAGACACCATAATCTTCTTTCCTTGAATAGTTGATTCCACCGTGTCTTCTCCGTCTTCTCTTTTATTCACAGAAGTCTTGTTCCAAAATTGCTTCACTAAGTGTTGACAAATGATGGGATTTGACCTGAAGGCATGTGCAAGACAGTATCTCTTAAGTCCATGAATCATGGACCTAAATTCTTGGTGTGCTTCTGGAGGATCAAACAAGAAAGCAACAATGTTGTGGTTATCCGCAAATTTCAAGTCTGCCATTTGTTCTGCACCAAACGAGCCAAGTGAGAAAACTAATGATTTAATCAATTAAAATTAAGTTTTCTCAATTTTCAATTGATTAGGCCTTAATGAAACAAGATTTAAACAAAAAACAATTTTATGGCCAAAAACAGGTTCACAACTGTAAATGGGTTTACGGTCGTAAACGTGTTTATGACTATAAACGGTTTGCAGCCGTAAACACTTTTCGACGCCGAAAAAACGTTTTGCTTCGACATTGCCTAGACCATATTTGGCCCATAACCCAAGGGCTGCAAACCCAATAACCTCAAATTTAAGCCCAATACATCCAATTTAATAAAAAATAAAACATTTTGAAGACTTAAAAATTAAAATTAAAATTAAAATAAAATCTAAAAAATTAAATTCAAACTAACGTTTTTTAAATTTTAATTTTTAGAAAATAAAATAAAAAAAATTAAAAAAAAAACACTAATTTCTTTTCACCATTGCTAATATTATTTTCATGATTCTGGGATAAAAGTTTTAAGACATCCTTAATCTGTTTTTTTAGTACCTCCACCTTCATGAATAGATCTAGTCAATCGTCGGTATTGTGGTCCACTTAAAACGAAAGATGGTGACAAATTTTGGACATATTACAAGCAAAAAGACTTTTGACCCTATATACCTAAATAATACTCCTAGAGGGACCATTTGGCTGACAACGACCAAGAATATTGTTGTGCACCTAAATTCAGCAGCGAGAACTACAAACAACCTAATAAATATTCAATTTTAGATGAGCATACAATTATTAAGGAAGTACTCCTTAATATAGATTAGCATACAATTATTAAGGAAGAAGATAGATGAGCATACAATTATTAAGGAAGAAGATAGATTTAGAAATGCATATGTCTTATTCCTAGGTCGGATATCTTCCAATCATGCAGAGGGATTAACATATGACTAACTGAATTAGATGGATTGAGAAATAGAATGTTGCATATACTGTTTTCCAGGTCGGATAAAAACTTATCATGCAAAGGAGACAAGATATGACTAATAGATAGAAATTGCATATAGAAGGAGATGCATAGAGTTAGAGTTGCATATGTTGCAGTCCAGGTCAGATTTCTTCCAATCACGCAAAGGAGGCAACATATGACTGACAGAAAAGAAAGCAAGAACATAACTTCTACAAACCTACTTTATCGGAATTCCCTAGTCGCCTTATCAGTACCGGAATTAAGGACATGAGTCCATACATCGAGGAAAATTTACGCCACAATTCTAGATACATATTACTTTAGTGTAGCCCGCAGATTCTCATGTATATATCACTGCTCAATCTACCCGAGCGACGTATTGTCAGACCAAACAAAACTATCTAAGTCAATATTTGTCAAGTCCTTTTAAATGTCAATCTATGCGTAGTCTGGTCCATTTAAATCTTTCGTGCCTACCAGCACACTGAACACAGAGTCTAGACAGTTCAGTGTTGGTACCTTACACAAATTAAAATTGCATGTTATCACTTGCTTAATATCACTTCCCAACTAATTACCTACAAACAACCTCCATTAGAACATATTTTTGGATTTTATGATTTTTTGTTTTGTTTTTATTTCTCCCCCTAAATTTGTGCATAGGAGAGAAAGGAAAATAAATGCGCAAATTTAAACTAACCTAAAAACAAAAATGTAACGACCATAAAATTTCAACCAATTTAAACTTTTCAAAAACAAATCGATTTCATAAAATTATTACAAAAATGTTTTCAATCCAATTATTTCAGAGTATTCCCAGAATCACATCACAACACATAATCATGAGGAGCGGTACGATCACGCCTTTGCCTTGCCAGGGTCTCCTGAAGAACCTGAAAACATTAAACCACAACTGTAAGCCCAAAAGCTTAGTGAGATATCCCAAAAATACCAAGAAAATATATCATACACGCATAACATGCCATATCATAACAGAACATAGAACATCCATGCACTTCGGGTCTACTGTGTGCCTGGTCCACCGCACCAGCCAACAGTCCACCTGGTCCACCCTCCGAGTCTAGCCATATACATCGAGTCTACAGTGTGATTGGTCCGCCTGCACCGGGCCTTCAATCCACCTGGTCCACTCTCTGAGTCTACAGTATGACTGGTCCGCCCCCACCGGGCCTTCAGTCGGTCTGGTCCACCCTCTTGGGGCCTACAGCCTATCCGGACCGCTCGTCGGGCCTTTGGGATAACCGGTCTGCCCTGGGTATGTTGGCCTACAACACAAAGCAGGTCCCACCTCAACCCAAACCGAGTCCAACCACTATGTGCACATAAACATTCAATCATATAACATATCCTATCCAATCAAACTGATCTAGCAGATCACATAGCATAACATCATCCGAACCAGGATACCGACCTAACTGGTCACTAGCATAGCATCATCCTATATACCAGGATTTCGACCTTAACCAGGTCTCTAACATATACCATCCTAACTACCAGGATGCAACATAGCAAAGCAATAACATAACAACGATACCCGGATCACAATCCGATAAAGGGCCGGCCTTGGTGCCGTAGACCCTGTTGATATAGTGAGGATAACTCACCTCGCAACTGCCGACTGAACAGATAAACCCAATCCGCTCCCACCACTAATACGATCTCCAACACTGGCCAACACCGAATCACCGAACTCAAGACAAAAGCCAACAATTACCAAAATTCCCCTGGAAAACAACTGGTCAACCCTTGGTCAAAGTCATCCCCTGACTGACTCTAGTCGCCGAGTTAACCTGATGGCTCGCCGAGTCCCTATGCATAGAACTTCCAATCCGCGACTCAACTCGCCGAGTCACCCCGACACTCGCCGAGTCTAACATCTCTGAGTCCTTTTACACTCAACTCACCGAGTCATCCCTTGACTCATCGATTCACAACTCAGCCAGAAGAAAGGTTAGGACCTCATGACCAAACTCGCTGAGTCCAAGGCTATCTTCAACCAACTCGCCGAGTTGTTCTTCCAACTCGCCGAGTTCCTGACCATATTCATCCAACTCGCCGAGTTCCAGCCTATCTTCAAGCAACTCGCCGAGTACACCCTTGTGACTCGCCGAGTTCGTCTAGATCTTAACCCATACAGAAGCCTTCCAGGCCATGAAATTGATCCAAAACGTAGATCTACCTTTCTACAACCCATCCATCACGTAAAGTGGCAAACTTTACGTGAATCCAAAGAAATCTAGGCATTTTACACACTAGAGCTAGGGTTTGGGACAAGATGACTTCACCAAACACTCAAGAACATGGACTTTAATGCACTCTAGACCTTCTCCATTCCAGATCTGAGGTAGCAACCTCAGATCTAACCTTCAAACTCGAAATACCACAAGCTAAACTTTCCACACACTCTAAAATGAAGAATCTAGATGAATAACAGCCCAAGAAACAAAGTAATAGCTCAAAAGGAAGCCCCAACAGAAGAGAAATCCGAATCTTAGCAAAGCCCCTTGCTCCAATCCTCCTAACTCTCCAAGATCTCCTCCAAAATCTCTTCTCCAAGGTTCAAATGCACTCAAATCCCTCAGAATCGTGTCTTAGGGTTTTCTGAACTTCAAGAGAGGGTAAAGAGGCTGTGGAGAGGGTATAATGTCCTTTATATAAGGCTCATCCTCCGAAATTATGGTTTTCTCCACTCAGTACCAACTCGCCGAGTCCATCCATGCTACTTGCCGAGTTGGTTACTCAACACGCGACTAGAGTCGCGACCCTACTCGCCGAGTCCACTCGTGGACTCGCCGAGTTGCCCTTTCCCATTTACACTTTTATCCCTTCAACTCCACTCTTGATCTTCCGGGATGTTACAATTCTCCCCCACTTAAATTAGGCTTCGTCCTCGAAGCCTACGACAACACGACTCCAGAACTACTCTCGCAATGCACCACCTGGAATTAACCAGACCAGGTTCCTCAAAGCACAACCACCGAAACCCAAACCCAATTTTCCTTCCCGCGGTGTTCCGACCATCGCTTCAAGCCGGCCATTGGACTCGCCCTCTGACAACCACACTTACCAACTTATCAATTGAGTATCATTCCATGATACTTCACCCGCTCTAAATCACAACAATCACTCGACTCAACGAGTTAGAAATAACCATGAACCACCGGAATTCCCGGTTGAGCCCAACTTTATCCATTCCATGCTAATAGGATGACACATCCTTCAGCCTCAGAGCAACTCCCATGAGTTTCTCCACTGCAATCTCGTACCCACGCTGAACTGGCTATAGCATCTTCGGGTTGGGAAAACCCAATACACTAACAACACCTCCAAACATCCCCCAGGATGAATTTCCACCATATACATAAATCCTTGATCGAAATCAAACTGGAAATCCAAGATGCCATTCCTGCATTCCTTCCGAGCCTTTTAGCTCTACACCCGCGGAAATTTCTTCCGTGACCTCAACAAACATCCAACTCGAGTGCGATTCCATACCGCAGCCGCAGACACACTGCTCATCAACCATGTTTGGAAGACCCCCAATCATAACCCTACACTAGTGCTTTCACTTCCGTGAACTTACGCTCCCTCTCGGAGGTACATTTCTTTCCCTTTCCTTACCAAGGAAATCCACTTGGCCGCCTTGTCACTATGACAAGTGCCACGGTGTTCACCCAATACTACACCATTCTCTTATAGCATAACCGCTATCCCATGCACCACACATGCTCTGGATCCACTCACAAGGACTCTCAAGTCCATGCTCTACCTTCCACTCACCATGATCAATACCCGGGGCCAGACCTTCTGACGCTAACACGTCACGACATACTCAATCCATTTCCTCTTACCGATCTCTCAACACAAGCAGAGTCTTCAGCATGACTGGACCGCCTTTCTAGGCCTTCAGCTCATCTGGAACACTCTCGGAACCTTCAGCAGGTCTAGATCGCCCTCCAGAGCCTTCAGCCTATCTGGACCGTTCTCCGAGCCTTCGGCCTGACTGGTACGCCCACCGGCCTTCAGTCTATCTGGACCGCTCAACCAACATCCAACATCCTGAATTATCCCTCCAGGAAAACTCTCTCCCATGCATATTGTTCTAGCCCTCTAGGGGTTCCGAACTCTATCTCCACCCTACATACTCAATCTCGGCTCGATCCCAGGCCTTCCACAATCAATCACCCTTGGTCTGTATCCCGCGCTGCATACCTGTCACTTACTCATACCAACCTATACTCTTGATTGATAGAACCACTGTTGAATCCCAAGCAGCTAAGCAACTTCTCATGCCCATCGACCTTCCGGAGAATTTTCCAATTCTCCCCCACTTAGAGCACCGACTATCAACCACCGATCGCCATCACCGACCTCCCTCAACAACCCTACACAACACAAACACTTACACGTGAACTGATTCCCACTAGAACGAGCAACCTTCACAAAATCACATATCAACACCAATCATCTCGGCTCGAAAGAAACCCGACCTTCAGCAACCACTCCTCGGACTGCAAATGATACCCGACATTCAGACTAAAATCCAAATTCCCACCAATAACCCTCATGAACGATAACCAACGAAATTCCCAACACCACACCCTTAACCATACCATAACCCTCAAGGAACAACGAATATCATACCAGAAACCACACAACGAGACTAGCAAATATACAATACTCCACAATAATCATAAGATAACAAGACATCAAGAAAGAAACATACCCGCAGCTGCATCCGGTACTGCCCTGACCTCCTCTGCTGTAAGCTGAAAAGCACGACCCTGAGCCCTTGGGGGCTCCGTTCCACCCTAACCTCCACCCGTGATCCTCAATGTGGCCAGTGCTAGAGCCTGCACCGGTCCTGCAGCAAGCTGTGAACAGTTGACCCTCAAGTGTCCAACCTGATGACAATGATAACAAATCCTCAAATCCCGACCAGGGGCTGCCTGCTGACAATCCCTCGCATAGTGCCCCTCCCTTCCACACTTGCGGCATGCACACCGGACCTACAAACTCCGGTGTGACTCTTCCCACACTTCCCACAAGTGTGGCTGCTCTGATCTCCCAATCTAGAATCAACGGTCCTGGACCGTTTCGGCGGCGGCTGTGACTGCACCGGAGCCTGCCTCTGCTCTGGCAACTGTAACTCAATCTCCAACTCACGCCGCCTGGCGGCCTCCTGCAACTCTAACAAGGTCTCGCACCTCTGCGTAGATACAAATTGCCTGATATCCTTCTTAAGCATACTCAGTATCGGGTCATCTGAGCCTGCTCCGAAGCAAACTCGGGGCAAAACATCGCCCTCTCAGTGAACATCCTGGTGATCTCTGTCACCGACTCCGAATCTTGCTTCAGCTCCAGGAAATATTGAGCCAACCTCTCTCTCTCTCTCTCAACCTGCGGTACATAACGAGTACTAAATATCTCCCGTAATTAATCCCATGAAACCGCAGCTCTCTGCGCATCCGAATACGACCCCGTGGTCAATCTCCACCAATCCTTCGCCCCAAGCCTTAACAGGTTCAGAGCACACCTCACCCTCTGATCAGCAGGGCACGGACACGTGAAGAAACACCCCTCCATGTCCGACAACCATCTCATATGTGACAACCCAAAATTTCCATTATGTACAAACTATATCACTTCAATAGAAGTTATAGCAGTCACAGTTAATTTTCAGACTTTTTCGTGTAAGTTTGAGTAATTCAGGATTTACACTTCAGGAAATATCAGGAGAGTGGGTGCACTAGGGTTTTGTGCAACACTGTTATTCCAACACTCTATTATATTAGAGATCATTTCAGGAATAAAAATATTTTCAGCCAAAAATATCTCAGGACTATAAATAGAATTCTGAACCAAATTCATTCATTATTCGCATTTCCAACTAGAGAAAAGCCATTTTCTCTCTCACGGATCTTCGGGTTTTTATCCCAAAATGTGAGTACCTCTTTCTAGTAGTGTTAGAAAGCTTAATATGTGTTTATAACATGATTTACATGGCTAAATCACTAGATTTAGGAGTTTACTCCCCAAGGTGTTCTTGGGCGGTAAACTCCCGAAACGATGCCTAGAACTTCCCTTATGTTAAGCTACTACCTTGGACTCATATATAAGTGTATTAGGGACAAGAAAACAACCAAGAAACTCAAACACATGGGAGTTCACAGCCCAAGATGATCTTGGACCGTGAACTCCAATAAATTGGATCAAAGGGTGCTTTTAAGGCACCTAAAGCCCTAGACATTTACATAGAATTGTTCCCACTTAATTGAAGGACTAAAACACATCAAAATCACCCCTTTAAGTGAGTTCATGGCCCTAATAAGGTTCTTGGGTCGTGAACATCAAACAAAGGCACCAAAGTGTGCCTAAGGCCTTCATATGCTTGGAATAAAAGTCCAGAACCTATCCTACATATGCAAGAGATTTGAAAGCATCAAAAACACCCATCCTTAAGAGTTTATGGCCGCAAACTCTAAGGGAAATGGCCTTAGGGTCGTAAACTCCTCAAAGGAGTGTTTCTATGCCTTAAACCCTTCCAAGGACTTAACCACCAAGTTGGAATAATTCTAGGGATTATTTAACACCTTAAAACAACCAAAGGCATTGAGTCTTGGAGTTTACGGTCGTAAACTCAAGAGTTTACAACCGTAAACTCCATGTGTGAGGATATATGGAGAGTAAACTCATATATTGGGTCCTTTGGAACCCTAAACACAAGTGCCTTGTCTCACAATAGCTTAGATGCAATCCTTAGGGCTTAAAACACTTATATAAAGTGTTTATTATGTCTAGGATGTCTTAACATTATCAGTTAGTAATTTGAGACTAATTGAGTGCATATATGTGTGATTATATGTTCATTAGGATCGTAGTGTGTGTACAAGTCCTCACTTGACACCTAACAATCCTACACCGTCCAGTTCATCCAAATCACCATCTGCAGGTGAGTTCATACCCCTAATCAATGTTTTAAATGATTTTAAATGCTTTAATGGGGGGGGGGGGGAAATACAAGTAGAAAACAACATGTTATTAAATCATCTATATGTATTTTATAATTGTGTTTTCATCCAACAGATTTCACATACTACAAAATGTGATGCATGAAATGGTTTTCTATCTTTAAATACTTTGTTATCAAATGTATTACTTTTCAAATGTTTATTAAAATGACATCAAGTCACTTTTATATTTGTTCAAAACCCTTAGATGTCTTACAAAACCATTTTACATTCTTGAACTAAACTATGCATATACACTTATAATCTTATATATGTATTGTTGCTATAGTTTACATCTTTCATTTAGTTTTCCCACACCCTTGAGTAGTAAGAGTGTATAAACCTACTTGAACAACCAACTACCTTTCAGTAAATTATCATAGGGATAATTTGAAGATATCAAACATTATTCCTATTACAAGGAATCACACAAGAGTCAGTTTATTCATCAGTCCACACCAATACATTACCTGATACATGAGTACATTTACATATGCTTACCTGATACATGAACATGTTTACATATACTTACCTGATACATGAACATGTTTACATATACTTAGCTGATACATGAACACACTTACATGAATACCATACATGAAAACTGTTACATAGATATATTATCCTGTATTCACTTACTTGGATACTTGTATCTCAACTTATGAGGATGATTTATTAGTATTTTCTGTATAAATTATCTTTCCTATCCTGGTTCAATGGGATATCTCGGCGGGACTAACCATTCCGAACCCCGCTGATTAGCACCAGTGGTCGATGACCATCTACGGAGGTCTATGGTTACTATTTATATTAGGTAGATCGATATCGGGACTAACCCTTCCACCCACTTGCTGCTACTACAGAGGAAAATTGGACAATCTTTGGATGTTCATTAGGTTATACCTTTCGCTTATTGCGATGTTGTTTTACTCCTAGTACCCAGTGATAACACTTACATTAATACTTTTCTGGACAATCTTCGGATGTTCATTAGGTTATACCTTTCACTTATTGCGATGTTGTGTTACTCCTAGTACCCAGTGACAACACTTACACGAGTATATTTTTCCGGTTTACTTTATTTTGTGATATGTTCACATAAACGATGAGTTAGACTAAGTACTTTAGTACTAGTCAATAGAAGGAAAAACTATCATTTTACTTACAAAACAATCGGGTCTTGTTTGAGGACTACATTTCATAATAATAGGAAATAAGGGATTTTCTAGGACTTTTCATACTTACATCAACATTTTTATTTAAAGGTTTACATGAATTTTAAAACAACTTTTCAAAGCCAGACAATGACACTTAAATACTTATGAATTCACCAGCTTTAAAGCTGATACTCTCTTTCAAAATAACTTGTATTCTCAGGTCATCAGTAGACAGGTACAGAGGACAGTTTTTGAGAAGACGGAGCAGACAAGTCTCGTCTTTTATTTTGATTATATATTTTTGGTGTCTTATTACAATGAAAGAACACACATGTATTAAAACTTTACTTATAATGCAATGGATGATGTTGTTGCTTGTTTAATATTTTACACTGTTGTGATACTGTACATGACGTCCTCCACCCCTGAACGTTTCCGCGGTTCGTGGTTTTGGGGTGTGACATCATAGCAACAATCGGGTCCTGAACCCCGTCGAAGGTAGGAAGCTTCGTATTATCGAAGTCCTGATACTGAAAACCCCGACCAGCTCCTCCCCTATCACTGCTACAGCCGCTGTAGCCGCCGCGGCAGCCGTCTCTGTGAGGGCCGCATAGCGCCAATCAAAATACTCAACCATGGCGGTCTTGATCGACCCAAACAGTTCCGACAACTTAGCCTGGAACAACGCAACAACCTCATCATGCAGGATCTCACGAATCCTCGCATCTAACTCGCACGTGCTCATCTGACCAATAACCTCGGGCGGTGCTGACCCGCCCTGAACTCTCTCTCCTGCTCCCGATCCTGACCCGGATCCACTCCCAGCATGTCTCGGAACCTCCATTCTGAAAAACACCACAAGATCTCAGATACTTCCCATAAACTCGGGAACTAACTCCCAACCCAACCCTAGAGGTCATGGTTTCCCTGATACGCGTATGGGTCTTGTGATTTTAGTAGTATGGGCCCATACTACTTTCCTTACCTACCCATATTTGTATTAAGTACTACCACAACACCCTAGTGAAAATATACATAACAAGCGCTCAATCCTCACTCCTAGAGGAACATCGGAAATCTCCCACAGAGGAACCCTAGGCAAGCATGCATCATATATCAAGCAACATTATCATGAATTCCTGAAGATCTCTATCCTAATACTAGCATGCTGTTCTATCAAAGCTCAAAAACAATTATCATGTATGGTATTTTGGGGTTACTTACTGGCTCCGGTTGATCGTACCTCCGTGTCCTCCTTTACTCATTTTGAAAACCATTTTAAATTCTCTTTTAAAAACTCTCCCTGATTTGAGGTTGGATTCACACGAATGTTCCTCCAATTCACTCAAACCAAGGCTGTGATACCAACTTGTAACGACCATAAAATTTCAACCAATTTAAACTTTTCAAAAACAACTCGATTTCATAAAATTATTACAAAAATGTTTTCAATCCAATTATTTCAGAGTATTCCCAGAATCACATCACAACACATAATCATGAGGAGCGGTACGATCACGCCTTTGCCTTGCCACGGTCTCCTGAAGAACCTGAAAACAATAAACCACAACTGTAAGCCCGAAAGCTTAGTGAGATATCCCCAAAATACCAATGACATATATCATACACGCATAACATGCCATATCATAACAGAACACAAAACAACCATGCACTTCGGGTCTACTGTGTGACTGGTCCGCCGCACCAGCCAACAGTCCACCCGGTCCACCCTCCAAGTCTAGCCATATACATCGAGTCTACAGTGTGATTGGTCTGCCCGCACCAGGCCTTCAATCCACCTGGTCCACTCTCTGAGTCTACAGTATGACTGGTCTGCCCGCAATGGGCCTTCAGTCGGTCTGGTCCACTCTCCGAGCCTCGACACGTCTGGTCCGCCCTCTTGGGGCCTACAGCCTATTCGAACCGCTCGTCGGGCCTTCGGGTTAACCGGTCCGCCCTGGGTATGTTGGCCTACAGCACAAAGCAGGTCTCGCCTCAACACAAACCCAGTCCAACAACTATGTGCACATAAACATTCAATCATATAACATATCGCATCCAATCAAACCGATCTAGCAGATCACATAGCATAACATCATCCTAACCAGGATACTGACCTAACCGGTCACTAGCATAGCATCATCCTATATACCAGGATTCCGACCTTATCCAGGTCTCTAACATATACCATCCTAACTACCAGGATGCAACATAGCAGAGCAATAACATAACAACGATACCCGGATCACAATCCGATATAGGGCCGGCCTTGGTGCCGTAGACCCTGTTGATATAGTGAGGATAACTCACCTCGCAACTGCCGACTGAACAGATAAACCCAAGTCATCCCCTGACTGACTATACTCGCCGAGTTAACCCGATGACTCGCTGAGTCCCTATGCATAGTACTTCCCAATCCGCGACTCAACTCGCCGAGTCACCTCGAGACTCGCCGAGTCCAACATCTTTGAGTCCTTTCACACTCAACTCACTGAGTCATCCCTTGACTCACCGATTTACAGCTCAACCAGAAGAAAGGTTAGGACCTCACGAACAGACTCGCCGAGTCCAAGGCTATCTTCAACCAACTCGCCGAGTTGTTCTTCCAACTCGCCGAGTTCCAGCCTATCTTCAAGCAACTCGCCGAGTACACCCTTGTGACTCGCCAAGTGCCTCTAGATCTTAACCCATACAGAAGCCTTCCAGGCCATGCAATTGATCCAAAACGTAGATCTACCCTTCTACAACCCATCCATCACGTAAAGTGGCAAACTTTACGTGAATCCAAAGAGATCTAGGCATTTTACACTCTAGGGCTAGGGTTTGGGACAAGATGACTTCACCAAACACTCAAGAACAGGGACTTTAATGCACTCTATACCTTCTCCATTCTAGATTTGAGGTAGCAACCTCAGATCTAACCTTCAAACTCGAAATACCACAAGCTAAACTTTCCATACACTCCAAAATGAAGAATCTAGATGAATAGCAGCCCAAGAAACGAAGTAATACCTCAAAAGGAAGCCCCAACAGAAGAGAAATCTGAATCTTAGAAAAGCCCTTGCTCCAAGCCTCCTAACTCTCAAAGATCTCCTCCAAAATCTCTTCTCCAAGGTTCAAATGCACTCAAATCCCTCACAATGGCGTCTTAGAGTTTTCTGGACTTCAAGAGAGGGTAAAGAGGCTGGGGAGAGGGTATAATGTCCTTTAGATAGGGCTCATCCTACGAAATTAGGGTTTTCTCTACTCAGCACCAACTCGCTGAGTCCATCCATGCTACTCGCCGAGTTGGTTACTCAACACGCGACTAGAGTCGCGACCCTACTCGTCGAGTCCACTTGTGGACTCGCCGAGTTGCCCTTTCCCATTTACACTTTTAGCCCCTCAACTCCACTCTTGATATTCCGGGATGTTACAAAAAATTAGTCTTCAAAACATATCATTTTGAGAAAACCTACAAGCACAATGAATCGAGCTTTGTTGAACGGTTTGGTGAACAGATCCGCCACCTTATTATCAGTGTGAATATGTTCCAAACAGATGAGCGAATGCCCATAGCAATCTCTAATGAGATGAACTTTGATGTCGATGTGCTTAGTTTTGGAGTGTTGGACATGATTTTTATCTATTTGGATTGCAGCATCATTATCATAAAAGATAAGGGTTTCAAGAAAATTAAAACTGTAGTCCAAGAATTGATGTTGAATCCAGATTACTTAAAAAGCAACACACAGAGGAAGCAACGTATTCCACCTTAGCTGTTGAGGTTGAGACAGTTTGTTGTTTCTTGCATTGCCAAGACACTAGACGGTCTCCTAGGAATTGACATCCCCTGAAGTTGATTTCCTGTCAAGTTCACAACCTCCATAATTGCTGTCAGCAAATGCATATAAATCAGAATAAGAATTTTTAGGATACCAAAGACCCAGTTTTGGGCTACCTTTGAGATACCTAAAAATTCATTTCACAACAATTAAATGAGAGAGTTTAGGATTAGCTTGATAACATGTGCATTGACACACTGCGGACATGATTTCGGGTATGCTCACAGTCAGATACATCAGGCATCCGATCATCGATCTATACTCTGTTTGATCTACGGATTCTCCATCAGGAACTGGAGTCAACAAGGGTCGTTCAGCCATCAGTGTCAATGAAACTTTGGAATCTTTAAACCCAAACCTCTCAAGCATTTCTTCAACATATTTTCCTTGATGCAAAAGGATTCCAGTTGAATCTTGTCGAACTTGCAGCCCCAAGAACATGGTCATTTCCCCCCAAAGAACTCATCTCAAATCTCTTCTTCATAACAATCTCGAACTCTTTGCATAGCTTTGTGCTTGCCGACCCGAAAATGATGTCATTAACATATATTTGTACAAGAATTAGATTGGCATCCACATGATTAATGAAGAGCGTTTGATCAATCGTGCACATGGTATAACCATGTTCAAGCAAATGATCTGTTAGAGTAGCATACCAAGTTCGAGGAGCCTGATGTAACCCATACAGAGCCTTGTCTGACATGATTTGGAAATTTTGAGTTGACAAAAATAGGAGGTTTATCAACATAAATTTTGTCTTTCACAGCTCCATATAGAAAGGCAGTCTTAATATCCATCTAATAAACGGTAAACCCCATGTAGGAGGCATAAGCCAGGAAGATACAGATAGCTTCAAGGTGAGCTACAGGAGCATACACTTTAGTGTAGTCAAGGCCTTCAATTTCCCGAAACCCAAGAACAACCAGGCGTGCTTTGTTTCGCATAATCACCCCACAATCGTCTTGCTTATTACGGAACACCCAGCGGGTGTCCAAATACTTCTTGCCCTTAGGTAGCTCAACCAGCTTCCATACCCCCGATTTCTCAAATTGATTAAGTTCCTCATGTATCGTATCAACCCAACTAGGCTCATTGAGTGCCATTTCCACATTCTTTGGCTCGATATGAGAAATTAAGCAAGAGTAGAGACAAGAGTTGACTCTACTCTGACTTCTCGTTTTAACTTCGTCGCCCATTTGACCAATGACGTTTTCGATCGGATGATCATGTTGAAGTCTGGTGGGAACTTCATGGCTGATGTCATTGACTGTGACAGGAAGGTTGTTGATGTTGATAAGTCCGTCATCTTGCGGAATCATCCGCCTCAGACGATATGGAATCGTGAGAGGTACTTGCCACGTACTTATTTGCTATTGGCTCAAGAAAGAGAAGCTCCATGAATGAATGAGTAGCAACATAAGTATCTCTGGTTGTGAATTCTCTTTCTACAGGAGTAAGAGGAGTGGCTTCAGCATCAGGATTGATTCTTTGACTTGGAGAACCTGAATAAGTGTAACACCAAGAATTTAAAAATAATTTTTCGCATTTAATAAAGACAAACTTCATTTAATATTCATAAAAACATCGTTGTTTGTAATTCGTTTCATAACATATATAAAAACCCCAAGATCACATAATATAAAAGTCCCGCATGTGTGCACTGATCAGGCCGGCGCCTTCCCGCGATCCTCACTAGTACCTGAAACAAATAACACCAACACTGTAAGCATAAAGCTTAGTGAGTTCCCCAAAATACCATATAACACATATTAGCCACTCGAGGCTATAACTCTGTAGGTCCGTGCACCCATACTCTGTGAACCCTCAGGTTCTAACTCTGTAAACAAGCATAGCATAAATCACATAGAAGAATGCAGTGCAACACATAACATACATAGCATACAAATACTCTATCATATAACTCTGGTTACCTACTCAAGGTAAAGTATAGTGAGAAGACTCACCTCGCGTGTCTCGATATCTCACAACCTGGGAATCCCTCGTGCCTGATTCTCCGAGCTCTAATCCTCCTATAACATCATAATGTCCCTAGTTAACACTTTATATCTCTAATGTTGACTATCCCTAAAAAGTCAACACAGGTCCACTCTGGTCAACGGTCAACGGTCAACGGTCAACTTTGACCGGACTCGGCGAGTGCTAGGGCGACTCGGCGAGTCTACACGTTCTCACCAATTCTCTAAGATTCCCTTTCTACACGTCGAGTCTCCCCCCTGCCTCGACGGGTTCCTCCTGGAAGAATCGCGGGGCCACCCCGACTCAACTCGCCGAGTCTGAAGAACAACTCGGCGAGTCCCAGTTCGACTCAGACCACCTGTTAACCCTCTCTAACTCACCCTGACTCACCGATCCAACTCATAACCCGGACAGGACCACTCTAAGGCAATCTTCAAGCTACTCGCCGAGTCTGTTCATCGGACTCGGCGAGTCCATGCCATGCAACTGCTCAAACTGCTTTCTAAGGTCAGATCTGCTCCGACAATTCACAGGTCTGGCCTTCCTAAACTGGTTCATCACGTAAAGCCCTCATTTCGGTGCTCATAATACACCCCATGACTCATAATTTACGTTTTGACCTAAGGCATAAGGATTCCAATCCAAAACCTCCATTGATTCCCGAAATGCTCAGGCATGGGACATTCTGGACTTCCAAGGGTCCCAATATAGGGTTCCAATCGCTTGGGGGACTAAGGAAACACTCAATCTAGCCACAAAAGGGTTCAATAAACCCTAAATCCATATACACATCAACATAGAAGAATGCAACTCGAAAATATTACCTGAATAACGTTGCTCTGTGTCCCCAATCCTCAGAATGTGGCTTCTCTTGTTGTTCCCTTAACCAAGCCTCCTCCTCCTTGCAAAATAACACTTCCAAAATCAATAATGGTCTTCTACCTTGCTCCAGATGCTCACAATCGAATTAGGGTTTCTCTCAAAGGACTAGGATGGGAAATGACGACCATAAGGCCCCTTATATATGTCCCAAACCTGGACGGTTAGGGTTTCGCTAAACAGCGCAGACTCGTCGAGTCCATATCCGGACTCGTCGAGTCCAGTCGCGAACCCGCGACCAGATCCGCGATCCTACTCGGCGAGTCTGAGCTCCAACTCGCCAAGTCCCCTCTTAAAACACCCAAAAATCATAAATATAACGATACCTGGAATTCCGGGCTGTTACAACTCTCCCCCACTAGGACTAGACTTCGCCCTCGAAGTCTCACTCTGAGAATAGCTCCGGATACTGCTCCCGCACCTCACGCTCCAGCTCCCAGGTCATTTCCGATCCCTTCCGGTGCTGCCACTGAACTAACACCAGAGGTATCTCCTTATTCCTCAGAACCTTGATATTCCGATCTCTGATGGCCACTGGTCTCTCGGCATAATTCAGGCTCGCATCCACCTGAATGTCCTCTAATGGAACCACTGCCGACTCATCGGCTATACACTTTCTCAATTGCGACACACGAAAAGTGTCGTGGATCTGACTCAATTCCGCTGGCAACTCCAAACGGTAGGCCACCCGGCCTACCCTCGCAATCACACGAAAAGGACCAATATACCGGGGCCCCAACTTGCCCCTCCTCCTGAATCGGATCACTCCTTTCCAAGGAGAGACCTTCAGGAGTACGAAGTCGCCGACCTGAAACTCAAGCTCGGATCGGCGTCTGTCTGCATAACTTTTCTGTCGGCTCTGGGCGGTCAATAACCTCTGTCTAACCTGCTGAATCTGCTCTGTCGTCTGAAGCACGATCTTTGTACTGCCCATCACTCTCTGTCCCACCTCTCCCCAACAAATGGGGGTCCGACATCTCCTACCATACAACAGCTCAAAGGTCGGCATACCGATGCTCGAATGATGGCTGTTGTTGTAAGAAAACTCCGCCAAGGGCAAATACGCATCCCAGCTACCCCCAAAATCCAACACACACGCCCGAAGCATGTCCTCGAGCGTCTGAATCGTCCGCTCACTCTGACCGTCTGTCTGGGGATGATATGCGGTACTAAAATGCAATCTAGTACCCAACTCCTCATGAAATTTCTTCCAGAACCTAGAAGTGAAACGCACATCACGATCTGAAACAATCGAGATCGGCACCCCATGCCGCGATACTACTTCTCTCACATACACCTCCGCCAATTTCTCTGCTGAAGAACTCTCACTAATGGCAAGGAAGTGAGCGCTCTTCGTCAATCTGTCTACAATCACCCAAATTGCATCAACTCCTCTGGCAGTCCTCGGCAATTTGGTGATGAAATCCATAGTGATCTGTTCCCACTTCCACTCAGGAACCTCCAATGGTTGCAACTTGCCATGCGGTCTCTGGTGCTCGGCCTTAACCCTACGGCAAGTCAAGCACCTCTCGACAAACCACGCGACGTCCCTCTTCATGCAGGGCCACCAATACTCTCTCCTCAAATCCAAATACATCTTTGTAGCCCCGGGATGGATCGAGAATTTCGATCGATGTGCCTCCTCCATCAAAGTAGTACGCGTACCGCCCACAAACGGTACCCAATTCCGACCCTGAAAGGTCATCAACCCTCGAACATCAGTAACGAACTCTGAAACCAACCCAACGACCCGTTCTCTCTTCTGCATCTCCGGTTGCATAGCCTCAGACTGTGCCCCACGAATGGCATCCAGTACTGGAGCTATCATGGTCAACCTCAAACATACATTTCGTAGTGGAGTGCTCTCCCCCTTACGGCTCAACGCATCTGCTACCACATTGGCTTTGCCCGGGTGGTACAGGATCTCGCAATCATAATCCTTGACCACATCCAACCACCTCCTCTGACGCATGTTTAGGTTGGGCTGGTCCATCAAGTACTTCAAACTTTTATGGTCCGTGTATATCGTGCAACGAACCCCATACAAGTAATGACGCCAAATCTTGAGGGAGAACACTACCGCCCCCAGCTCTAGATCATGCGTGGGATATCTCGTCTCGTGAGGCTTCAGCTGCCTCAATGCATATGCTATTACATGCCCTCTTTGCATCAGAACTGCACCCAACCCCGAAATAGATGCATCACAATAAACTACAAAATCCTCCATCCCTTCTGGGAGAGCTAACACCGGGGCTTTGCACAATCTCTGGCGAAGTGTCTCAAAAGAGGTCTGCTGCTCGGGTCCCCATGAGAATGAAACCCCCTTTCGGGTCAATCTAGTAAGTGGCACTGCAATTCTGGAGAAGTCCTTAATAAATCTCCGATAATAGCCTGCCAATCCAAGGAAACTCCTGATCTCAAAGGGTGACTTCGGCACCTCCCAACTCATCACTGCCTCAACCTTGGCCGGATCGACCAATATCCCTTCCTGATTAACAACATGTCCTAGGAATTGGACCTCCCGCAACCAGAAGTCACACTTGGAGAACTTTGCATAAAGCTTCTCCGATCTCAAAACCCCAAGGACCTCCCTCAATGTTTCTCATGCTGCTCTCTAGATCTCGAATACACCAAAATATCATCGATAAATACAATCACTGACCGATCCAACATCGGCCTACATACCCTGTTCATGAGATCCATGAATACAGTCGGGGCGTTGGTGAGCCCAAAAGGCATCATCACAAACTCATAATGCCCATATTGCGTCCTGAATGCTGTCTTCTGTACGTCCTCATCCCGCACTTTCACTTGATGATATCCCGACCTCAAGTCGATCTTGGAAAACCAAGATGCTCCCTGCAACTGATCAAATAAATCGTCGATCCTCGGTAATGGGTAACGGTTCTTGACCGTCAACTTGTTCAACTCCCGGTAATCAATGCACATCCGGTGTGAACCATCTTTCTTCTTGACGAACAGAATAGGTGCCCCCCACGGCGAGCTGCTCGGTCGAATGAATCCCTTCCCCAGCAACTCCTGAAGCTACGAGGATAACTCTTGCATCTCTGGAGGTGCAAGACGATAAGGCACCTTAGCGATAGGCGCGGCTCCCGGAATCAAATCAATACCAAACTCCACTTGCCTCACAGGAGGTACTCCCGGCAGCTCCTCGGGAAAGACATCTGGAAACTCACGCACCACCGGTACCTCCTCAACTGAACTCGGTCTCTCGGAAGTCGCCCACGTATCCATCACATACGCCACAAAACCCTTACAGCCCTGCTGTAGACACTGCCTCGCTCTGGCGGCCGAACAAAAGGCTGATCCCGAACGCGTACCCTCGCCGTACACCGAAAGAACTCCCCCATTAGGGTCTCGTATAGTCACCAGCTGACGCTCGCAGTCGATGACTGCGCTGAATCGGCTCAACCAGTCCATGCCCACAATGACACAGACATCACCCATCGCGATAGGAATTAGGTCAATCGGAAACTCAACCCCAAAAATCTCTAACACACATCCCCGGAAAACCCCCGTGGCACAAATCACTCTATCATCAGCTATGGAAACTCTCAGAGGCCGACTCAATGCCTCACGACTAACACTGATATGATGACTAAAGGCCAGAGATACAAAAGACCGACTCGCACCCGAGTCAAATAACACTAAAGCAGGCACAGAATTCACAAGGAAGGTACCTACGCATAACCTAATATAAGCATAATATTTCAACATCAATATAGATACATGAAAGGAAACGTACCAGCCACCACATCGGGCGCAGCGCGGACTTCCTCCGCAGTCAGCTGGAAGGCTCTCCCTCAAGCTCTCGGTGCCTCGGTCTTCATAGGCCGACTCTCTGTAGCTCTGATGGCGGCAGGAGCAGATCCCTAAGGTGCTCCGCGCAGCTGCGGACACTCAGCCTTCCGGTGTCCAGTCTGGTTGCAGTGAAAGCACACTGCAAACCCCTTGGGGCAGTCCTTGGCCATGTGCCCCTCCTTGCCACATTTGTAGCAAGACCCCGCTCGGCAAACTCCGTCATGCCCCTTGCCGCACTTTCCGCAAGTGCGGCCCTTCTGGCTCCCTGGTCTGGGATCAGCAGGCTTGGCCCGCTTGGCGGCCGGTTGCGACTGTGCCGGTCGCCGATCCCTCCCCTGAGACTCCGCCTCCTCCCTGGCCTGAGTCTCAAGCTCGATCTCCCTCTTCCGGGCATTTGCCTGAAGCTCGGCAAATGTCCGGTACGAGGAGTTTGCAGCGAACTCCCGAATATCCCGCCTCAAGACGCTCAAGTAGCGGCTCATACGTGCTTGCTCAGTGGGCACGTGCTCAGGGCAGAACATCGCCCTCTCGTGGAACATCCTCGTGATTGCTGTAACAGACTCAGTACCCTGCTTGAGGGTCAGAAACTCCTGTGCTAAAAGCTCCCTCTCCACCTGGGGAACGTACTCATCTCGAAACATGGTGGTGAACCTCTCCCAGGTCACCGCAGAAAGCTCGGCAGGCGTATAATGCGTCGTTGCAAACTTCCACCAGTCCTTCGCTCCCAAGCGAAGCTGGTTCAGCGCGAATCGGACCTTCAAATGCTCAGGAGACGAGCAAGTGAAGAAGCACCCCTCAATATCAGATATCCACCTCATCGCTGCCACCGGACCCGGGGTCACATCAAACTCTGGTGGTTTTGTGTTGCTGAATTCCCAGAATAGTAACGCGTCCTCGCCCTGCGGCCTTGCTGCAGTCACCGCTGCGGTAGCCGCTGCAGCAGCAGCCTCAGTAGGAGCGGCATAACGCTCGTCGAACGTCACAATCAGTGTGGTCTTTATGGATCCAAACATCTCCGGAATCTCGGCCCTGATGGCTGCAGCTACCTCCTCCTGGATGATCCGGCGGATATCCTCCTCACTGGTACCACTGCTCTCGGACGTGAAACGTGTCCTCACCATGATCTACCGCTGAAATACGACATACAATAAATTTAGCATCCCCACGAACACACTCACACTCGTCAACTCCTTCTTCCTTGATTCTTGGCATTCCAAAGATTCTTACTTGGGCTGCACCCCGCTCCGGTGCTTCCAGTAGTACGGGCCCAAGACTACTGTCCGCACCACACCAGAATACACTCCAAGTCCTCCTCTTCGGATTCCAGGTCTCAAGTACTCTATCATGCATAGACCACTCTCTAATATATCTATCATAAGTCCCTCACTGCTACCTACTCACTCTCAAGCATCTCATAGCAGCTCACCTCTCCCTAGACTAAGGCATCACAAATCAGGCCAATCTATTCCTAGTAGCAATGCCTAGCCTACTCTAACATGCAGATACATCATATCAATATTAACATCACATAATGTAAGGGTATTTTGGGAAATCACCGTTCGGGCGCGGACTGATCGTACACACATCTCTTGCTCTGCGTCTTTTCAAAAATCTTTTAATCTTTTGAAAATTACATCTCAAATCCTCAGTTTGAGTTCAAATACGCCCGAAGGTGTACTCAAATCCCTCAAACCAAGGCTCCGATACCAAATTGTAACACCAAGCATTTAAAAATAATTTTTCGCATTTAATAAAGACAAACTTCATTTAATATTCATAAAAACATCGTTGTTTGTAATTCGTTTCATAACATATATAAAAACCCCAAGATCACATAATATAAAAATCCCGCGTGTGTGCACTGATCAGGCCGGCGCCTTCCCGCGATCCTCACTAGTACCTGAAACAAATAACACCAACACTGTAAGCATAAGGCTTAGTGAGTTCCCCAAAATACCATATAACACATATTAGCCACTCGAGGCTATAACTCTGTGGGTCCGTGCACCCATACTCTGTGAACCCTCAGGTTCTAACTCTGTAAACAAGCATAGCATAAATCACATAGAAGAATGCAGTGCAACACATAACATACATAGTATACAAATACTCTATCATATAACTCTGGTTACCTACTCAAGGTAAAGTATAGTGAGAAGACTCACCTCGCGTGTCTCGATATCTCACAACCTGGGAATCCCTCGTGCCCGATTCTCCGAGCTCTAATCCTCCTAAAACATCATAATGTCCCTAGTTAACACTTTATATCTCTAATGTTGACTATCCCTAAAAAGTCAACACAGGTCCACTCTGGTCAACGGTCAACGGTCAACTTTGACCGGACTCGGCGAGTGCTAGGGCGACTCGGCGAGTCTACACGTTCTCACCAATTCTCTAAGATTCCCTTTCTACACGTCGAGTCTCCCCCTGACTCGATGGGTTCCTCCTAAAAGAATCGCGGGTCCACCCCGACTCAACTCGCCGAGTCTGAAGAACAACTCGGCGAGTCCCAGTTCGACTCAGACCACCTGTTAACCCTCTCTAACTCGCCCTGACTCACCGATCCAACTCATAACCCGGACAGGACCACTCTAAGGCAATCTTCAAGCTACTCGCCGAGTCTGTTCATCGGACTCAGCGAGTCCATGCCATGTAACCGCTCAAACTGCTTTCTAAGGTCAGATCTGCTCCGACAATTCACAGGTCTGGCCTTCCTAAACTGGTTCATCACGTAAAGCCCTCATTTCGGTGCTCATAATACACCCCATGACTCATAATTTACGTTTTGACCTAAGGCATAAGGATTCCAATCCAAAACCTCCATTGATTCCCGAAATGCTCAGGCATGGGACATTCTGGACTTCCAAGGGTCCCAATATAGGGTTCCAATCGCTTGGGGGACTAAGGAAACACTCAATCTAGCCACAAAAGGGTTCAATAAACCCTAAATCCATATACACATCAACATAGAAGAATGCAACTCGAAAATATTACCTGAATAACGTTGCTCTGTGTCCCCAATCCTCAAAATGTGGCTTCTCTTGTTGTTCCCTTAACCAAGCCTCCTCCTCCTTGCAAAATAACACTTCCAAGATCAATAATGGTCTTCGACCTTGCTCCAGATGCTCACAATCGAATTAGGGTTTCTCTCAAAGGACTAGGATTGACAATGACGGCCATAAGGCCCCTTATATATGTCCCAAACCTGGACGGTTAGGGTTTCGCTAAACAGCGCAGACTCGCCGAGTCCATATCCGGACTCGTCGAGTCCAGTCGCGAACCCGCGACCAGATCCGCGATCCTACTCGGCGAGTATGAGCTCCAACTCGCCGAGTCCCCTCTTAAAACACCCAAAAATCATAAATATAACGATACCTGGAATTCCGGGCTGTTACAATAAGTACTTGGAACAGCTTCATCCACCATAGGAGTCGTAGGAGGCACCAAAGGTGGTCTGTACACAACATCTTCCTCTTCATCTTCAATAACATCCTTCGTACCTAAGCAAGAACTTGGCATATCATCTGAAAACACATTAAATGATTTAAATAAAGAAGCATAATCAAATAAACAGTCAGAACTGACTCGGGCATCTGCCTCACTCTCTTCCAGCTAGCGCACATCGAAATATTCCACAATCTTCTTGGTGGTCTTGTTGTATACATGATAAGCAGTGCGTGTCGTGTATCCCACAAATTAACAATCATCAGCCTTCATGTTGAACTTGGGGTTGGATTCTAGGTGAAGAAGGATGCAAGGACATCAAAATATTTTGAAATGAGCAACTGATGGCTTGTGATTGTACAGAAGTTCATATGGGGTCTTCACCTTGGGCTTTGTTGATCAGGACACGGTTTTAGACATAGCAAGCAGTATTGATCTCCTCGGCCCAGAAGAAGACCGGTAGTTTGGAATCACAGAGAATCGTCCTTGCGGCGTCCATCAAAGTACGGTTCCGCCGTTCTGTAAAACTATTTTGTTGAGGTGTCCAAACAACACTATATTAATGCAATATACCCTTTTTGGCACAGAACTGGTCCATAACAGCATTCTTGAATTTTGTGCAATTATTCGTTCTAAGCACTTGTACCTTCTCATTTGTTTGATTCTCAATCATCACAATGAACTTCTTGACCAGATCAAAAAACCCACTCTTGTTAGATAAGAAGAAAACCCATGTGAACCGCGAGTAGTCATCTATCACAACTAGGCAATAAGATCTCTTGTTGATGCTGAGAACGTTGACCAGACCAAATAAATCCATGTGCAACAATTGAAGAACTTTGCTGATTGAGTTGACAGTCTTTAGCAAATGGGGCTTGCGATGATGTTTGCCTTGAGCACACACCACACATTTTTGAAAAGTGATAAAGTCTTTGAAAGGCAGACCACACACAATCTCGCTTTTAGCAAGATAATTCAGGTTCTTGGCATTCGCATGGCTGAGACGAAGCATGGTATTGTATTCTGAGACTTTAGATAAGAGACAAGTAACTGTTCTGGAATATTATGATTCATGTCGATGATGTATGAATTACCATCCCTCTTCAATTTCACCATGATCCATTCTTTAGGGATAATAATTCCAGGATTCAAGATGAAACACTCTTTGTCAGTGAAGTGTGTTGAATACCCCTTGTCACAGATCTGTGAGACACTCAAGAGACTGTGCTTCAGCTTAAGAGCATAGTTGACATTCTCAAAGCTAAGCACTCCGTTTCGGACAGTTCCTTTCTAGGTGATCTTCCTACCTTCTCCTCCCATGAAGGAAACATAGCCCCCATTGAAATTCTGAATGTCATGTAGTTGGGAGATGTCTCCTGTCATGTGCCTGGAACAACCATTATCGACATACCAGGGTCTGATGACATTCCTCCGTAGCTGTTCCTACACGATGCACATGATTAATTAGATTTTCGAACCCGTGTCATTAAAACACTGGGTTTTCTCTTGTTAGCAACAAAAATTCTTTTTCACTTTTTGAATTTGATTGATTACTAGGCACACATACAGAAGACTGAGGTGATTGGACATTTAAATGTTTGGTCACCCATTTATAGTTAGGTTTAGAAACATTTACATGTGATTTTGAAACATTTTTTTTTGGTTTTTATCGTTTGGGTTTCTGTCTAAGATTAGACAAAGACCCAGACGGAGACTTTGACAAACCCGATCTTGGCTTAGCCACGTTTGGTTTCGTTAAAGTACCTGTTGTATTTTCATGTAAAAACTGTTTATTCTTTTCAAGTTCAACCCGTTTTCTGTTTTTATTAACATTCCAATCATCATCACGAGAATGAGATCTCGACAATTTTCTAACGAGAGATCTTCCTCGTGACTCGTTCTCTCTTCTTTGTGCATACAAAGGAACAAATGACCGATTTGGACAATTGCGTGCAATATGACCAGCAGTTCCACAGTTAAAGCACATCTATTACTTAGCATAAAAACTGGTACCGATCTTTTCTGGTCTAGTGTTCTTATTGACTCCCTTAATCTTCCCACAAGTACATGTGAAAGATTTAGGTTGTGTGAAAGGTGTAGGTGGAGTGTAGGTTCTAGTAACACAAACATCAGATTTATCAAACACATCACTATACTTATCAAAAACATCTGAATCATCAGACTTTGACACAGAATCATCACAAACCAAAACATCAGCTTTAGAGTTAGAAACAAAAGCATCATTGTTTAAAACAGAAACATCAGATTTTGAAACAAGATTATTATTAGAAACACTCTCTTCAGAAGCCTACTTGCCTTGACATAATGGTGAATCTGCATAGGAAGTAGAAATGTTAGTATCCTTTTCCCTAGCACTACTATCTGACACAGGTACAACATGTTTACCATAAACAAGATGTTCCTCTCTTTCCATCTCTTTTAGGTCATAAGGATAACAGTGTAATTGCAATTAAAAGGAGGAGGGACACTCTCATACCCTAGAGCTACCTACTTCTTATCTTTCCATCTCATTTGTTTCTCTATCATAGTCTCAACTATCTCACTTGACACATCAAACTTTTTGAATTAAAATCAGCATTTTCAAAACGAATTTTTAATGTGTCAAGCTCGTCAGTCAAAATGGCAAGTTGTTTCTTGATAAAGTTATAGTTCTCACAATTGTTGCTATACTCTTCCTGTAGTTTCCTAAAATCCTTAGTTTTGGCCTCTAATTGTTCTATTAGTGGTCTTTGGCCCTTCCTAAGGTTATATCCTTTGTAATTTAGGTCCTCGTTTTCTTTACGCAATAATTCAGTTTGTTCACTTAAAAATTTAACAGTATCAATGCATGTTTGAGAACAAGAAATTTGACTGACCTCTTTCTTCTCAGGCTCACGGGTAGTGGATACCATGAAGGCAAACTGCAACTCCATCATCTCTTCTTCTGGATCCTTTTCAACATTCTCCTAGGTGACTTCACTTATCTGGGCCAGATGTACATTTTTAGGTCCTAAAATGTTCAAGGCCTGAATTTGGTCTTCCCAATCAAATGACTGAGCTACCGTCACTAGATTTGCAGTCTCGTTGTTAGCAACAACTCCCCTGTTATTTCCAACCGGAACCATTGTCCTTTCATGATTTACTCTTCTATCAGGCTTCGGACAATCACGAGCAAAGTGACAAGGCTCGTGACAGTTGAAGCACCTCAACTTTCCTTTATTGAATCCAACCTTCTTCTCTGCATTCATCCCCCAATTATTATTTCTAGTTTTCTTTGCAAATTGCTTGGCCCTAAACACCGCCATTGCAATTTGCCATGTAATGTCTATTTCTTCTACATCCTCTAGGTGAATCTGATCAAGATCAGCGAAAGAAATCTGAGGAGGAAATTCTCCAGCCACAAAGGCATTGTAGCAATTCACCATGCCAGAGGCTAGGGCCATGTTCTCATTGGCTTCTATGGGAGCATAGGTGGTAACATGAGCTTTTTGGAGAAGGCTGCATTTGGATAAGCCATGGATGGTGGAACAACATGGGATGGTGGTTGTGAAATAGCAAAAGCTTGATTTTGTGGAGCAGTAAAGGATGAAAAGGCACTGTTTGATGAAATCTCCATATTTACAGTCGAATAGGAGTTTACATGGTTAATTTCCCTTTGATTTTCATCAAGATCACAGAATTTAATGATTGTTATTGTTTGCGCCAGAGTAAGTCGGTTAAGATCTTTGGTTTTCTTGATGACAGATATGTTCATGTCCCATGATTTTGGAAGTGAATTCATAAGTTTCTTGTTAATATCAGATCATGGCAAAAAAACTCCAGCTGTGCTCATTTCAGTGGTGAGTGTAATGAATTGTTGGAGTTAAGTCTCAAGAGATTCCCCAAGTACATAGTTAAACAAATTGAACTTTTGATGAAGCATGTCTTGTCGGCTCTGCTTTAAGTCTTCATTTCCCTCATAAACTTCAATCAATGCTTCCCACAGAGCTTTGACTGAGTCATACTCTCTGAATCCTTGTGTAATTTCCGGAGATAAGCCATTGTAAGTTTTGCGAGAGCCTTCTCTTGTTCCTCAATTTTCTCGAAATCCTGATCTATGTAATTTGCAAAATCTTTGTCGACAATGGTTCCATTTTCAAGTGTGGCAGTGATTCTAACTGGACCCTTCAGAATGTTGCGCCATATCTTGAAATATTTCATTTTGATGTATTTCTCTATTCTGTACTTCCATTCAAGAAATCCTTTCGCTGACAGAAGACGTGTGATTCTTGTGGTAGTTCCCATGAATGAATCCAACTCCTGATGAACTATCATGTTTTGTGATTCCATATTTTTTTTTTAATTTTCTTAATTTATTGAAAGCAAACTTTGTAAAGAAAGCACAATCGAAAAGAGGTTCACAACCGAGAACAAGGTTTACAGCTAAAAAGGGTTTATGGCCGAAAAGAGTTTACGGTCGTACACAATTTACGACTAATAGCTGAAATTAGGTTCACAATCGAAATCGAGGGTTTACAGTCGAAAACAACACTTTTGCAGTCGAAAACAGTTTACAGTTGAAAACAATTTACAACCGTAAACACAAGGAGTTTACATCCGAAAATGAGTGTACAACCGAAAACTGATGAACAATTTACTACCGAAAACACCCAGAATTTGATGAAAATAGCTGATTTCGAGTAGATCTTCAATCCCTTTGGCCTTGAAATCAAGATCAACATTAAAAACCCAGTAACAAAGCTTGAACAATCACAAAAATGAAGAATACTCCAACCGAAAACACAAATTGAACAGTTTTGACATTAGTATGGCTCTGATAACAATTGTAAGTCCCCAAATCTGGAACCAACTAGTGATCAAATACAAGAACAAGAAATAATCAATGAAAACAAAAAGGAGTAGAAGCAAGAATGATCCAAATTGCACACGTTTCTATTAAGCCGCAAACGTCTGGTATAATGGAACACATACACACACACAACCGTCGCACAATCTAACAAGACTGACACACACACACACACACACACACACACACACACACACACACACACACACACACACACATATATATATATATATATATATATATATATATATATATATATATATATAGCCGTGAACTGTTTATGGTTCATGTTCCCTATATATATATATATATATATATATATATATATATATATATATATATATATATATATATATATATATATAGGGAACATGAACCATAAACAGTTCACGGTCGCAAACAGCCTTGCAGCCGCAAACACCAGTTGAACCGAAAACACCATGTTTTCGGTTCACCCAACCGCAAACCCTATAAACACATAAACAAAGACTAACAAGACTCATACAAAATGAATGTCTAGCCCAAAGCAACAAAATATGACCTAACATTGTTAATGTATTGTATTAAACTGTGAATTTTGTGTCTTAAGTTATAAATTTTAGTCACAACTTAATATAATAAATTTACAACTTAATACACAAAATTCCTACAGATATGAACACATAAATGTAAATTTTAAGTTGAGAATATGACTATGATTATATAATTTTTGTGTGTTAAATTGTGAATTTATTGTATTAAGATGTGAATTTTGTATATTAAACTATGAATTGACGGTATTAATCTGTGCATTTTTTATGAACTAATTTTGTGTTACTTCTTAAATATGTGAAGAAAGAAGCATTATACACATATACAATTTTCTCTAATTTTAAATAAATTATATAAAATTAAAACTGGGAATATTGTGTAATTAAACTTTGAAAGAAGTATTAAACTCCTGATTTGAAAGTATAAATATAAGTTTTAAGTTAAGAATATGACATTTCTATATTTTAAATTATTAATTTATTATATTAAGTTGTAAATTTTATATTTTAAACGGTGATTGACTGTATTAAGCTGTGAATTGACTGCATTTTACTGTAAATTTTTTTATAAATTTCGTATTAAAATATGAATGATTTATGTATGAATTTTTATATAAATGTTCTTGTGAATATTTTTTTGTTCTATACTTATGTTAGAATGCATTAGATTTTATAATTGTTTTGTACTAAATTCAAAGTGAGTAAATTAATAGGTTTATTAAACTATGAATCTAGTATTAACTTGTCATTGCATTACTTTATATACATATATGATATGTGAGGAAGGATGGTTGTGATGGTGGCACATGTAGCTTGTGGTGGTATGTGGTGGTGATAGAGTTTGAGTTTGATAATTCTTGAATTTGTGAATTAATATAAAATTGTATTAAGTTGTAAATTTTATATATTAAACTGTAAATAAACTGTACAAATTTGTATTTTATATAAATTGTATTAAAATATGAAAGAAAATATTATACTAAAAAAGTTACGATCTTACCAAAAATAAAGAAATTCTGATTTTAACATACTTACTAATTAATACATATATATATATATATATATATATATATATATATATATATATATATATATATATATATATATATATATATATATATATATTTTGATAGGAATTTGCTTTTTAACGACATAAACAACCTGATTTAGGCAGCAGCCGGTGGGTATTAGATTTGCGTATCCATAATTTTGTCCCCGTATATATATATATATATATATATATATATATATATATATATATATATATATATATATATATATATATATATATATATATATATATATATATATATATATATATATATATATATATATATATATATATATATATAAAAGGTTAGTAAATTCAAACTAATTATTGTACATTTATGGTATGTGATATTATAATTATTAAGACAATAAGTTCTTTAATAATGCGAATACGTTCAACTTTACAAGAATATCGTCATTTTTATGCATTCTCGTTAATCATTATTATTTTTTGTTCTCACAAATTATTTTTCGCTCATTTTCATTCTGACATAATACGACTCAATAAAACATTCTGACAGAAATAAAAATAATAATAATAAGTGTATAATAACTTTATAGACGATTTAATTAGTTAGAATATGTGTTAATGACAATTATTATGTAACATTGGACGTATTTATATTATCAAACAATACATTTTCTTTATTATTTATATATCATACGATAGATATCTCTTAGATCTACAAATGTTGTTTTCAAAGGAATTGGTTTTGTCATCCAGAAAGGGCTTGCGGCGCAGCTTGTTGCCCGTTTGCCTTCAATCGATATGTATTGAACTTTCAAAAAAAAAATACAATAATTAGATATCTCTCCCCCTCTTTCTCTTTCTCTCTCTCTCTCTCTCTCTCTCTATATATATATATATATATATATATATATATATATATATATATATATATATATATATATATATATATATATATATATATATATATCCAATTTATTGGTTGGCGGCAATTTGGGAAATGATTAAGATTTTATGTCATTTTTTGAAAACAACAAAAAGAAAACATAAAGTAATAAATTAGTTAATAATGAAAAGGTTGATTGACATCGCTATAGGTCATATAGGGTTTTCTGCACCACTCTTACTGGTTTATTTATGGTAATAAAAATAGGGCATGTTTTTGTTTATTTTCGAAAATAAACAAAGAAAGTAACAACAAAACTGTAGGGGAAAGTTATGTATATAGATTATAATACAATAAGTTTGCATGATTTCGAAATCTTCATGTAAAGGAACGAAAACCCTTAACATGTATTTTTGAAATGTGGGGCCATTTTTATTTTTTATTTTTTATTTTTTTTATCTTTTTTTTTTATTTATTATCATTATTATTTTAAAATACTATCTCAATTACATTGTAAAAGTTACAATAAGGCCATCCGGAATGGACAGCTCAACCCACACGTTGAGCTGATTTGGAGGTCCTGTAGACATGTGAACAGTGTTCCAAAACCCGGTTGCTTGCTTCTGGTGTCTATACGAAGACAAGGCTTACTATTGGTTGCTTTCCGTTTTGATTGATAGGAGTCGTTGGAGGCAATATATATATATATATATATATATATATATATATATATATATATATATATATATATATATATATATACATGTATGTATATATATATATATACATACATGTATATATATATATATATATATATATATATATATATATATATATATATATATATATATATATACATGTATGTATGTGAACACCGTTCCCAAACCCGGTTGCTTGCTTCTGGTGTCTATACGAAGACAAGGCTCACTATTGGTTGCTTTCCGTTTTGACTAAACGGAGTCGTTGGAGGCAATATATATATATATATATATATATATATATATATATATATATATATATATATATATATATATATATATATATATATATATCCCTATTCTAATAAAAGCATAGTTTTATTCTTTTTTTTTAACATTTGTCATCTTATTAGGCCTCGTAATTAATATATATTTTATTCTCCTTTAGTCATTGTCATCTTATTATGTCTCTTAATTAATGTATGTTACTTGTCAACTCCATTTCTAATTCCAAATTTTAAATTTTCCACTTTAATTATAATAAATTAATAAAATTAGAATAAAAATTAAAATAAAATTAATACAAATTATAAAATGATATAATTTCACTTATTTATTTAAATCAATGATTAAAATTTATATAACTAAAAAAATCTATTTATTAATAATTTATTTAAAATAATTAATTAATAATTTTGAGTTTTTACTATAAAAAATTAATTAATTTTATAATTGTGGTTCGCACGGGTTATATATATATATATATATATATATATATATATATATATATATATATATATATATATATATATAAATCTTTCACATTTCCATGTATTCAAATGGAGGAAGATAATAGAGTCGTGGTTTAAATCAGGGAAAATGACTCTTGAGGGTAATTAGCTTTTGCGTTTGTACTCATTTGGTCCCCTTTTTTTGTATTCAACATACCATCGAACTTGTTGTTGGTGTTTACCATAGCCCTTTTGACCGGCTTTTGACCTGTGATGGCCAGTCAAAGGGTTATAGTGAACACAAACAACAAGTTTGATGGTATATTGAGTACAAAAAAAAGGAAAGGGACCAAATGAGAACAAACGCAACAGTTGGTTACCCTCCTGATTCATTTTCCCTTTACTCATTTACAACAAACCCGACATCATCTGCTATCGATATTAATGACTTTATGAGATTCATTCTTGCTTATCTTTAAAACATAACCTACGAAAGGACATTATTCATACATGTACAACTTTGTAATGCACTTGAATATTTATTAGGAGAATCTTGACTAAGCAGACGCGTTTCATGACTACATTTACATTTCCAATCAAATGATTTATCGTATCATGGATTCTAGACAAGTCTACAAACGAGTGGATTCACAAGTGCTGTGATTTTGAGTTTACTTAGCTTTAAGATTGAACTCATGGGATAAGATACAACATCAATATGTACAATATTATGGTGATGTGTCTACAAAAGCAGCATGATATTGTACATATTGATGTTGTATCTTATCCCATGAGTTCGATCTTAAAGCTAAGTAAACTAAAAAATCACAGCACTTGTGATTCCACTCGTTTATAGACTTGTCTAGAATCCATGATACGATAAAGCATTTGATTACAAATGTGAATGTAGTCATGAAATGCGCCTGCTTAGTCAAAATTCCCCTAATAAATATTCAAGTGCATTACAAAGTTGTACATGCATGAATAATGTCCTTTCGTGAGTTATGTTTTGAAGAGAAGCAATAATGAATCTCATAGTCATTAATTTCAGTAGGAGATGATGTGGGATTTGCAGTAAATGAGTAAAGAGAAAATGAATCAGGAGGGTAACCAACTGTTGCGTTTGTTCTCATTTGGTCTCTTTCCTTTTTTTTGTACTCAATATATCATCGAACTTGTTGTTTGTGTTCACCATAACCCTTTGACCGGCTATCACAGGTCAAAAGCCGGTCAAAGGGCTATGGTAAACACCAACAACAAGTTCGATGGTATATTGAATACAAAAAAAAGGACCAAATAAGTATAAACGCAAAAGTTAATTACCCTCAAGAGTCATTTTCTCTTTAAATCAGAAAGGAGACACATATTTTTCAAACAATTGTCAACTATGATCGCTTGAGTTGGGTTAAAAACAGAACAAACCTCTTCCCTAATTTCTTTTCAAAATTGGTTTAAAAAATTTACAAATTTCATCCTATACTCTTATATTATTATTATTTTCTATGAATTTATTAATTATATTTTTTATTTAATTTAATGTTAAGAAAAATAAATATTGTAGAGTGGTAACCATTTCCAATATCTTATGGGTTGGTGGTGGAGTTGACATGATGCTGAGTTTGCAGTGCTTTTCCGGTGGCTTAAGTGTGACCACTCCTCATAGTCTAATACACCGGTCGATATGAAGAATATTGATGTGGATCAATCATAATACTCGACATACACTATAAGAAAAGGTTTTCTTACTCACCGGTTTTTGAATGACAACTTAAAATACCGTAAATAACATCACTTACTCACCATCTAATAAGTCGTATGACAACTTAAAATACCGTAAATAACACCATTTACTCACAATCTAATAAGTCGTCAAGCAAATTTGATAATGCCACAAACTTAATGAAAAATACTATGATAATCGGTCACGCACAACTCATTAAATTGTAGAATAAAATCAGAACTATCTTCTTATAATTTTCTTAACTATCATTACTAACAATAATGGTCACTGCACTATGTAATGTTTATGAGTAAATTAATTAGTGTTCTTTTTATTTAGTAGAAACATTGTGAATATATTTGTGACCATAAAAAAGTGTTTACTAGCTACTTTTATATACAAGTTAGGAAAAACGTAGTTACAATTATGTTGTCACTGAAAAATTAAATGAAAAAGGTTCATATGCAAGGATGGAACTCTAAGATCTTTTAGGGTGGTGAAAGTCGTTCTCGGTGGAGGAAAAAAGGTGGCAGTTACGGCAATACCACCGGAGGTTCTATTTTCTTTTTTATCTGAACTTTATATTTCTTATTAGTAAGGCTTTAAATGGTTCAATTTCTTTACTAAGGTTTTAAATGGTTCAATGTATTTGTATTTCAACTTTATATTTAAAACATCAACAAATATTTCATAATTATCTTTTTACATTTAAAATATAGTTTTTAATAAAATTGATTATATATCTTATGTTAAATTTAGACATTTATTAGAAAAGAAGTCATACATTATAATGTATAGTATCTTAATAATTATTTTCTACGGTTTAGTGAAAATATTATTAGGAATTATATATATATATATATATATATATATATATATATATATATATATATATATATATATATATAAAAGATTCACAAATGTCAAATATATTATTTTCCTTCAAAATCCATTTCATGAATTTGAAATATGTATATATCATTTAGGGAGATTGAGTAAACTAATCACTTTTTAATCTTATTTTAATAATAATGACCCCTTTTTTATTTTTTTGACCATTTGGTCCGAAATGGACCATTCCGGACCCGATTATGTATTTGGAGCATTTATGGGTAACAGATTCGACCCGTACAGGTGGTCCCCCTTATACATAAAATTTTACCCATTGCGGATTTCTCTTTATTTCGAAGTCTGTCATTTCAGAATACCCTATTTGGATTACCCTACAAAGCATTTTGGAAACCCCTAAAACCCAAAATGTCTTCTGATAATGGCGATGCGATGCATTTTTTATATGTAAGTTTTCATTATGTTATAATTATATGGTTTTAATTTGGATTATACGTGAAAACCTATATAATTTATGCATTTACATAGGTAGTATTAGTTTTCCTTTGATTTTTTTGGTTTAAAGACAATAATAAGTTTATATGTAGAAATATATGTATGCTACATCAAAAATTGTCACCAAGAAACATCATTTTCAATAGTTCGGAAAAGTCCAGAATCCGAAAATAGATCTAGAATAATATGAAGTCCTCCAGAATACGATGAACATTCCATAATTTTGTTTCAGAATTAATTTCTGAAACTGTGTTCTAGATTTTTGTTCCGAACTTCTATTATGGAATTGACTATTCAATAATGTCCTCCGGAACATACATACAAAAATACATAATTAATTTTTCTTTTGATTGTAGCACAATAGAACATACGAAGCGATTGTTACTACAACCTGCAAGACTGAACTTGGGCTCGAAATAATGGCTCGTTTAAATAACCAACCTCTTTTTGGGGTCTTGTTTACGAAATCATGTTTTAGTGATTACGTGAACATGCTGACAGGTGTAGAATGTCACCTTGTACTCTATCACTATCTTATGTGCAAGGAATTTACTACTTTTGATCCAGTTGACATACAAGAGCTGTTGGATTAGTGTCTAAGTCCATAACTATTTTGGTATGAACTTGACCCGATTATGAGCATGGTCCTTTTGGGTTGCCTTCACCATAGCAATATGTAGGATGAATTGAGGAGAGAAAGATTTAAATATGATTTATTAATATATTATGAGAATAATATATTATAGGAGAAATCATATTGTTTAATTAATATTAGTCAAGAATTAATTGATAATTAATTTTGTGACTAAAAGAGATTAATTAAATTCAGGGGACTGGACTACAATTATTGGATAATTGAGTTATTGGGCTAAGGAATGCTAAAGGATCAAGGGGTGAACGAAATTATGATGGAAGCATCATATTTTCGTCCATGGCCTTATCCAGAAGGTTCCATGGGCTACTTAGAGTTTAAGCTATCCATTAGGGTTTTGACTGAAACCCTAGCAGCCCATAGAAGTACATAAAGGACCCCTTAGGCTCCAAAAACGTGGACAACTGATTCTCTAGGGTTTCTAGTCGTTTTTTGGGTAGCCTCTCTTCTTCTCCTCTTCATCCAAGTTGCATAAGGTGTTTGTGACTCCATTAGAGGTGCAGCACTTGAGGCACTAAGCTTTTGAAGCCAATCCAAGCAAGGAATTGATTGTTATTGCAATATAACAATCAAAGGTAATTCTCTAAACCCTAATTCAGTTTATAATATGTTAGATCTAAGGTTATTAGTCTTGGATTCATAGCATGTACAATAGAGAAACCTAGATCCAAGCATTAGGGTTTGTATGAGCACATAGGATTGTTCTTATGCCTAAAACCCATCAGTGGTATCAAAGCCTTGATTGGTTTCAGTTGTATGTGATGCTATGTTGAATTATTTACTGAAAAAACGATTTTTGGCCTCTGCCCGACCTGACTCGGGGAGTCAGTGGATGAACTCGGCGAGTCTGTCTGACTCGGCGAGTCCAGTCCCTGACTCGGCGAGTCCAGGGGTCAGACAGAGGGAATTTCGGGATTTAGCTGCTGTTTTGACTTGGATTTGATGCTTAAATTGTTTTATGAAGTTAAAATCCGAATTTTATCTTAATTATATGTTTATCCTTGCCAAAACAAATAGATAATTTCAAATCTTTTAAATATTGGTTGTTTATGTGATAAATATGGATTATTTAAAGTTATTTGGTAATTATCTAATGACGAAAATAAGATTAGGTCAAATATAGATAATTATGAAATTAATTGATTAATTTGAATTATTTTTTGTTTGATCCCTAATGTTTTGAAATGTTCAAAACTTGCCCTCAAGTTTTGGAATTTAAAAGTTGATTAAAAGTTTAAATTTTGAAATGTTAAATTCTAAAACCCTAGTAATTTGAAAAGTTCATATCACACCCTTATGGTTTTATTAATTAATTAAAGTGTAGAATTAAAAGTGATTTAATAAACCCATAAAGTTTTGGTTTACATTTAATTAAATTAAAAGTATAATTTACTAAGTTAAACCACCTAGTATTTTAAAAGTGTAAAATACACCCTATACTATATATAACATTAAAAGTCTAATATTATATATATGTATGAGTAAACAGTCAGTCTTACCGTTAGTAGGCCTCATTCACGAAGCTGGTCTATAAGGGGTGTTTAAGGAAATTGCCTATAAAATGGCGATTGAATGGGTATCCACTCTTACCCACCGCACTCTTGACTAGTGGAGGGTCGTTAGCCGAACGGGTAGGATAGGACAAAAACCTTCCATTATAGGTATAATGAAGTACAAAGTAACTAAATGCTTTTTCAAATTCCCAAATCATAGTTACTTTAGGAAAAATGTGAAATTATATGCTAATCCATAGAATTACACTTCGTACCCCTGTCAAACGTTAGTGGAGCGTGTGTGGTTAACCGGCACACTAATTTGGGGATGACATTGGTAGCGAAGGGTGACTCGATGTTTGTCATAGATCAATGGAGTGTGTGTGGCTAACCGGCACATTGATTAGGTGATTGTAGCATTGGGTGCACCACGTGATTCGTATGGTTATTCACACCTTGTTTGTGATCCTCGGCATCCCAGTCACAAATAGTAGGGCATAATCGAGATTAAACATGCCATTGAAAAGTTCAATGAATCTCAAAAGATCTAGGAGTTTCAATTCATTTAAAACTTAATCTTCCTTTTCGTTTTTCATGGTGGAAATTGGTAAATCGTCATTTACCTACCTTCAAATATTCTGCAACTAGATTACAGCATCCCTCTTCTAGGTTGTAGAGTATTGTGTTGGATCCTAGCTTGATGTTTCATTTGGGTGTTGCATCAAGAATTCTAATCATCTTAACTTGAATTTTCTCTCGTTTTGTAGATGTCTAACCGTGGTATTCCCGAATCCCAAGGAAAAAGTGTTCCTAATGAAAGTGAAAGCTTGATTCAAAGTGAAGGATCACTGTGGACTAGCTTAATTTCACTTCCTCCTCTTCCTCCTCTTCCTCCCTTTGTTCTCCCTAACCCTAATGATCGAAGATTTGAAAGGTTCAAGATCACCGAATCCCTATTGGAAATGGAACATCAAGATGGCAAACCCGTGTGTGCTCACATCCTAGTGATGAAATCACACATTGATAGGTTGATTATGTTGGGTGCGTCTATCTCAAATAAGTTGGCTGTGGACTGGGTTCTTCAGTCACTCCCTGAATCATATGATAAGTTCATTAGAGAGTATCATATGATGAGACTTGACGCAACCCTCATTGACTTGACTTATATGCTTATTGCTGCCGAGTCAGAAATGATTTGGCGAAGTAATGGAGCATATTTGTCTGATAACTCAACCAACCATGCTTCCATGGACACCACCTGTTCCTGCTGCCAAGGGAAGGGAAAATGGATACGAAGCTGCCTAAAGGACCTGAAGAATCTAAGAGATAGAAGAGTCGATAAGTATGGCTCTACTTCAGGTATAAAATCCACTATCTAACTCCATTTAAATTCCTATTCTTTATTCATAATGTGATAAGATTACATTTGCATGTTTTGCAGGATTAGAGAAATGAGAGGAAGTTTGATGGAAGAGCAAGATGAGTCTGATCACGAAGAAATGGATTTCAATCGCATGAATTCGAAGATCAGATTTTGAGCTTAGGAAGTTATGATAGAATTGTGACATCCCCAAAATCACGGCCAGAAAAGACCGGTTTGTTTATGCTTTATAAAAATCAGAGTACTTCATTTCATAAAAATGTTGCGGAATTTGTTCCCAGAAAAACATGGTAAATACGTTATTAAAACATTTTCGAAGAAACGTATTTATTTCATTTTAAAACGTTTGGGATGTCATTGTTAATACAGAAACATAAGCATAAACAGAAATTACAATTATTTACACTAGTGATCTACATCTCTTTAAACCTCTCAGTGTATTGTGACTTCATATCAACACCTGTGATATAAATAAACTGAGTGGGTCAGGTTGGGAAACCTGGTGAGCACATAGGGTTTTCAACCCACAATAATATAATTATTATTTTTAAACATCAAACAATCAACCCAATTACCCATTCCCGTTATCCTCACATTACGTCCCTAAAACATCTAACACAAGGGACCTAGTCAAAGGACTATCATTGGGATGGAGTATATCTGGTGAGCACACAGTTCACACAGTTCGAATAAACACACAGTTCGAATAATCACACAGTTCGAATAAACACACAGTTCGAATAAACACCTACAGGTTGCGAGCCTACTAGTGTTCCACTGGACTGTCTAGAATAGTCCGTGGTCGTCATCTATACTCAGCTAGATGACTAGATCATCAAGAACAGCTATAACGAGGCCTCTCATTATTTTATTTTGTCACACAGCAACTATTATATCTACCCGTGTTTTACCCAGCACATTATGTAGATATAAAATACATATACAGTTTGAATCATTGAAAACATGTATAAAACGTTCATCCAACATAAATAGCAAGTATACAGATAATATACACACACAGCACGTAAAATACTTCATATCTATGTGTAAGATGAAAGTAACTATGCACTCACCTGAGTACGTGATGACTCAGCACTCGGACAGCGCTTCGATACTCTCAAAACGATATTCCTTCGATAAAACCTAGTACCGATACCACTAGGGTTTAGTTTAACGATAACCGCGGCAAATTAATCAGTTTGACTATTATTAAGCGTTAATAATGCTCAATATAACTCATAATAATAGCCCAAATAATTATTTTAAGGACCTAATAACATTCCTATAATTATTTGAAAGCTATATTAAAAATTGCGTAAGCGTAGCATACTTACAGCGAATTTTATCGAAAACCGGAACTTAATTGGAGCAGCGTTTCGAAACCGAAAAACTCCTTTTTTTCGGGACTCCAGGAGCCTTGGGGCTTCCCTCGGGAGCTAGGGATTTTATCTAGGGCTTAGGGGTGGTTTGGGGTTGTAGAGAGAGAAAGAAACTAGAGAGAGAAAGAGTTTTGGTGTGAAAATGGAGGCTGACTTCGGACCCTTTTATAGGCTGCGAAGCCTCTATCTACGCGGGGCGTCCAGCAGCGCTACGCTGGGCGTAGCTCGGATAAGGTTGCCAGCTCGCACCAGCTGGCTCGCACCCGGACTCGGAAGGATATGAGCGAAGGTACGCTGGGCGTACAGGCCTCGGACGCGGGGCGTAAGCGAGGGGTGGCGTGTCGCAATCCGAAGCAAGGACAGTGTTCAGCAAGCAACGGTCAGAATCTTGCTACGTCATCGTTCTAGCATCAGATTTCACAATTTCGAGTTACAACTTCAAAAATTCGTAACTTTCGCGTACAAGCTCCGTTTTCAACATTCTTTATATCCACGCGAAGGTGGGAACGTACTCTACAACTTTCGTTTAAACTTCGTCGGCTAATTTTGGCTCAATTTTAAATTTTATATTATTAACGGGCCGGGACATGATTGGTCCGTTAAATCCTCATAACTTCTTCATCCGACATCCGTTTTTGCCCATATTTTTCTCATTACGCTACTCTCAACGAGATCTTCGATTCTCGTTTAGGTCGTGTCGGCTAAAAACCGCTCAATCTAATATTCGAATTTCGGGCTGTACACTGCTAGTCCGAAACTTCGAAAAATCATAACTTCTTCATACGAAGTCAGATTTGGGCGTTCTTTTTATCGATGTTCTTAGTTTAATATATTCTACAACTTTCGTTTAGATCGATAAGGCTAAATCTCGCTCTATCGTAAATTCACTATTTACGCTTCCCGGTATCGTACCGGTTTCGTCGCGAAACTTCAACGGGTCATAACTTCTTCGTTATAACTCGGATTTCGGCGTTCTTTATATGTACGGAAACCTTGTGACATACTCTACAACTTGGTTAAGATCATTTATTCTAAATAATCTTTTGTCAAAAAGTCGTTTTCGACCCCTATTGCCTCTAATTTCACTAGCCCGGATTTGTGGGCGTTACAATTATCTCCCCCATAGGATGATTACGTCCCGGAATGTGACAACCGTCAATTTTTTGTCAAGTCAAAGTCAACTAAAGTCAACAAGTCAAACCGGTCAACTCAATTTGCCGTGAGTATTAGAGTTTACGTTATGTAATTTCTAAACAACTCTCTATTCTAATGAGAGATCATAAATCGAAAAGTGCGTACATCTAGATCTCCTTAACCTAAAACGGTGGTACGTGGAGAGCCAAACCGATAAAACAATGTTACATACTCATCGGGAGTATGCAAGATCCTTAATCAAGGCTTAACGGGGTTTACGGACCTTGCAGTGCGAAGCCGGACACTCAAAAAGGTCACCAATGAAACCTCTCTCAATCGTTTTCACTCCATCTCTTCTTATCAGAAATCTCTCCCAAATCTCTCTAAGTATGTGAAACCTCTCCCAAATCTCTCTTTGTATGAGAAACCTCTCTAAGAATGTCGAATCTCTCCCACATATCTCTTTGTATGAGAAATCTCTCCAAGAATGTCAAATCTCTTCCAAATCTCTCTAAGAATATGAAATCTCTCCCAAATATCTCTCTGTATGTGAAATCTCTCCAAGTATGTCAAATCTCTCCCAAATCTCTCTAAGAAAGTGAAATCTCTCCCAAATATCTCTCTGTATGTGAAATCTCTCCAAGTATGTCAAATCTCTTCCAAATCTCTCTAAGAATATGAAATCTTTCCCAAATATCTCTCTGTATGTGAAATCTCTCCAATTATGTCAAATCTCTCCCAAATCTCTCTAAGAAAGTGAAATCTCTCCCAAATATCTCTCTGTATGTGAAATCTCTCCAAGTATGTCAAATCTCTCCCAAATCTCTCTAAGAATGTGAAATCTCTCCCACATATCTCTTTGTATGAGAAATCTCTCCAAGAATGTCAAATCTCTCCCAAATCTCTCTAAGAATATGAAATCTCTCCCAAATATCTCTCTGTATGTGAAATCTCTCCAAGTATGTCAAATCTCTCCCAAATCTCTCTGAGTATGTGGAATCTCTCTCAAATCTCTCTCGAAATCTCTCCCAACTTTCTATAATCACTCGGGGCATTCCGACCCTCGAATTTGGCGAAAACAGCCCAAAAACGGAAGTCTATGCGAAAAACGGGCTTCAGGAACCGAAATCCCTGTTAGGACCCGAAAGTCCTCTTAGGAACCGAAACCCCTCTTAGGAACCGAAAGTCCCCTTAGGAACCGAACCCTCCTGATGAAGAAGGCTGCTGAACCAAACCGAACCTCACTCAAAGAACCGAACCGAACCTTCGCTTCTGACCCTTCGGACCGAGCCTTCGGACTGAGCCCCTCGCCTTCGCTTCTTGCTTTTGGTTCGCACCGTTCGCTTCCGGCTCAGCACCAGCAGGGACCGAACCTCGGCCTAGGGACCGAACCTCGGCCTAGGACCGAGAGGTCTCGCTGGGAACGCTTTTTCTCCCGGTTTTCGACTAAATTCGCATTTTAGGCCCGTTTTTAATTGTTTTAACATGAGATTTTCACCAAAAACTTTATTTTAACATATAAGGACCCTTAACTATTAATTAATCACATTTTTAAGGATAAAACCTTATCCAAAAGAGAGTGGGTGAAGTACAAAGGTAGAGTGTTGACTTTACTTATTTCCATGACACAAGCAACCACTTCCATACCCACTCCATGTCACTATTCACCACCAGCCCGTCCCTAGTCACTTCATAGGTCCTTTCTCACTATTTTCAACTATTCCCACGTTCTTAGGGCTGGAACATCCATCCTCTCTCCTCACACTTTAGTCATTCTCTCATTTTCACCAAGAATCACACTCCAAACTCTCATCTTTTTCTCTCTAATTCGAGAATTTCAAGGCATACTCCAAGACTCTTCTCCTACAATTAGTAAGTATCATCATCTTTCTTATGATTATTACACATCCTCCTACTCAAAATCAAAGATTGCTTACACAAACATCATCACATTCTTGTTAGATCTTCGAATCTTCAAGTGATTCTTCAAGTGTTCTTGGGTTAAACACTTCTCTTCTTCAACACTTACCTACTGAAATCACTCAAGGTGAGTTCATACCCCTACATTTTTATGTTTTCTTAAGTTTTTAGGGGGGGAATACAAGTTAAAACACCAAGAACATAACTAAAATTTTCTAACAGCTTTCATTAGAAAAGTTGGACTCCATTCACGGACTGTTTTGGACAACTTAAACATTTTTGTTTGAAAAACTGTTTTAGGTGTAAGTAGTTCCAGTTCTTAGCTTTAAAATGACTACTTGCACATATCCATACGATTTTTCTACAATTTATGGTGATTTTTACAAAACTGCCTATCATTTCAAACACCAATCCGGACCAGTCTGTGATTATGGACTTTTTCACCCAAGTTAGAGGTCATTAAAAATCATGATAAAAATTATGAGTAAACTAGACACATTTTGGGAACTCTCAGAATTTACGGATTTAGTTTTCGACTTCGTATGATTTTTCTATGGCTTTTCTAAAACAGTGCAGGAAGGTCTAATTTAGTTAACATCATATAATTTTCATAACACTTTGTATTATGTTGAGCAAAGTGTATAAATATAAATTCTAAGTATTGAATGTGTTTCTTTGTAAATTTTATCATCATAAACTGAAAATAAGTCATTCATGATAAGATTATTCATTCATTTAGAACACGTATATAAGCTATAATAAGCATAGTTTAATGGATATCATAAGACTAACGCTTTTTCATAAAAGAGTTCTTATATATTACAAACATTTTGGATAAAACTATAATAGGTATAGTTTATGATACACCACATAACATACACATACAAAAAGGGTACATTCATACAGAAAGGTTTTACACTCACGCACACAACTCGTAAACTTGTTAACCTAAACTGTGAGACAATCTCTTTCCGTACGTCCGAGTGCGGGATATAATTCCTGTTAGTTATAATCAGAGTCTCCTGGAGGGAGAACGTGATAGTTGTGTATAGATCTATATTGGGTTTGACACCCCACACCTTGCTGCTAGCTACAGTGGGACCTGCAGGTCTACGGGTGACAAATGTCATTTCAGTTTTACGACGCCTGAGAAACGTCGTGGCAGGTTCATTTAGTCATAGTATGATTATAGCGACTCACATAGGGATATAACAATACATAAAGTTTACGGGATTTTTATAAAACTTAAATGGGTTTTATGTCGATTTTAAAATCACTTATTACCTCAATAAGTACAGATATTACTGTATACTTTCGGTTTTGGTATTTATGACTACACATCATTTGAAACCACACTTATATCTTTAAGTATGGACAATACTTGTTATTTTCTCGGTCCTAAGATTTAGGACTACATATACATAAAGTATTAACAAACATAAGAATTTACGGGAATTTCATTTAATTCAGGCGCGTTTATGTCAATTTAAACACATATCATTTTCTATTAGTAAGAGAGGTTACTTATACATTTTGGTCTTCGGTTATAAGACTACATTACATAACTTTTATAAAGAAAATATCGGATTTTCTGGATACATATACTATCGCTTTTACAAGGAAAACGGTTTACTTCTCCAACAAAATTTCTTATGAACTCACCAACCTTTGTGTTGACACTTTTTCAAAACTACTTGTATTCTCAGAAAATCAATAAACAGGTAACCAAGTGCTTTTGAGGATGGGACGTTAAGGCGTCAAACATTTCATACTTATTGTCTACATATTGTAATTGATTTAGAACATGTAATTCATACAATGATGTAACTCTTTCGAATAGATATATATGATTGGTTGTATTTACTTTGAGCACTATTATACTCGTTGTTGTGATACTATACATGAAGTCCTCCACCCCCGGACGTTTCCGCCATCCTTGGTTTGGGGGTGTGACAGATTGGTATCAGAGCATTGTTTATAGTGAACTCAGTATATCAAACCACATAAGATATACAAACTATAAATGCATTGGGACTAGAGTCTCTGATTTAAAGTTTTCAAAACAACTACACTTTTAGAAATAAGTAATTTCTTATTAAAAGTATACAGGCATGCATACATACTAAGGTCAGCATCATTCTAGAACAAAACTAAAGTAATGATTGTTGAATATCACAGGTAAGCTCGGGGGTGTATGATCAGTCTTGGGAATGGCATAGCCTGATTAACTATGCTAGTCCGAGGAGTGATTAGCACATGCCCAAGAATGGTTGTGATATGGCAACAAGTCTAAATACTTACCAACACTACCACAATGAGATCATTAGAACAGAACACGAGTTTAAAATACTATAGGAGTATTTTGTGATATTATAACTTAAATGAAAACTAAATAGATCCTTAATAATAGATCTATAGCCCCTAAGTGGATACCCTAAGATATTATATAACCTAGAAATCATAGACTTAGAATTTATGGTCATTGCCTTACTTCCTTTTCCTTGTTTGGATGTGGATCTAGGGTAGGATCACTTATTCGAAGGTCTATCATATCTTGTTATATGTAATTAGTATGAACTATGTCATTATAGAAGTAACTAATAAGGATCACCCCTATAAATAATTAATTATAGAGTTAGACGCCTAGTAATTATCTCTTCCACTCTTATTCTCGCAAGTACAACATAGCAAGATCCTACTTACCGGAAGACCCCTACTTTCCCAATCCGAACCCGAGAAATGGTGAATGGTTATGAGGAGAATCAGAAGTGGAACCGGAGGTAATCAATCCTCCATGCATAGCAAGGGTTTCCGCGAACCGTTTCGACTACATCGAACCTGTGCCCCGTTGGGCAATCGTGATCGAGGGTTGAATGTCGACAACAATGGCAACAACCACCATGTGGAGATCAACGAGGGTGCTATGACCTCAACCACGGGGGACCGACTGACAGAGCCCTCCCGGCGAAGACCCGGCAGATCGCGAACATCGGGGATTAAAGCAGGTAGACTATAACCCGAGTTCGGAAACTGCACGCTACTACAGGCCCTACTGTCTCACGTACCCGAGACTCGGAAAGAGACTACTATTTCGGAGACCAACTCTCTATTTAGGACCTTATCACCACTCAGGCAGAGGTAAGAGAGTAAAGGGGTAGACACATAACATTCAAAGAGAGGAGGATTGCAGCCAAGCATCGATTTGCAAGGTGCATCGACTTTGCCTCATGCATCGCAAGGGACAAATCGTCGTAAGTAGAGTTCATACCTCTCACAAGACCTTGTAAATTAGATTCGTGAGTATGCGTTGGTGCTACTCTATTCTAGGCATAAGCACAACACTAGGATTTAAGCGGTCATACTAAACGAGGGATCTAGTTGATATCAAAACATTTCCATGCACAGATGTGAGGTAAACCTACATCTAGGTCAAAAAATTTCACCAAAACCCAAATTACTACAGTCATATTAACAAGATGGGCTTAGGACATACCTAACAGACTCGAAGGACTACTTAGCCTTAATTATATAACTAAGCATACATCAATTGGTCATAATAAGGACCTAGCTTGGGTCAAGTATAAGGGTTCACTTGGATACAGAACTACTAAAAATTCATGGGTTTACCATATAAAGACTCCCGTTATGAATTGTTTTCAGAACGCCCTTAACGACCGAATGACATTACAAATCGATATAAGATAAAACTTAGTTAGAAACTCGCGACGTATAGCCATTCTAAAAAAAACTCATTATCATCTCACCCTTAAACATTTTGTTGAGAAGTTCCTTCATCATAGACTTATGGGTGCGATCATACCAGCACTAATGCACCGGATCCCATCAAAACTCCTCAGCCAAGCGTGTTTGGACACACATGATTCTAAGATGAGTAAAGCTTAACGCCCGTATGAAACCTACCCCTACCCACTGCTGTAACTCCATTTCAAGAATGTTAGCGGAAACACTAGGAGTAGTACAGTAATGTGCAAAAATTTATATGCGTTAATATAAATCGTAAGGATGCACTTAAGATAATCATTTCCACTAACGAAGACGTTTTTCATTATGAAACAGAGCTATGTCTTCACCAAGAGGCAACCAACCAACTAGTAAGGCGCCAACTCTGCAGATAGACGCTGCTACTTTTCAGGCTGCAGTCACGGCAGCCGTGACAGCCGTCATGGCGCAATTTGACGCTAACAATGCCAACAGGAGTGGAAGCGGTACTGACAATACAGATTATGGTAACAATCAGGAGCACCAACAGGTTCCTGCCAGCGAAAATACCTCGGGCCACAAACATACGAGCAAGAAGAGAAAGTTTTGGAAGATGAAAGAGCGCCACCAATCTCAAAGATCCACTAAAGGACAACAACCTATGGCCACCCCCACCATTACAACAGCAGTCATGACACATGCCTCAACACTAGCCACGGGGTCTGCCACCCAAACGTCGGCCAGACCATATGAGGGATCACTCCCAAAGTGTGTCAAGTGTGGATTCCATCATAATGGGGCTTGCCAAGAGATACGCTGTAAAAACTGCAGCAGGAAAGGGCACACCGCCCGTTTCTGTAGGACCCCGACTCAGTACATCACACCAACCCCCATTACCAAAGTAATTCCAGTGTGCTTCCTCTGTGGTGAAACGGGACACTTCAAGAGAAACTGTCCAACTGAGAGGAATGACGGGGAAAGCGGAGGAGCATAACAAACGAACCAGCAAGGGTAATAGGGAACCATATTAGGACTTTTGTAATGTTTCCCAACGACAAAAACGTTTAAGTATCATATGTTTGTAATGAATTTTTATATGCTTGCTAAAATCCATGACTTTCTAAAAGTAGTTAACATACTCCCTCGTCCAAATCAAACCAAAGTCATTCATATATGATCTTAGGATCATTACCTGTAAGATGTGATGACTTTGTGCATACATCGGGGTTAATTATAATCAAAATACTAAAGTCTTGAAACAAATAATTTCATCCTGACTCCTATTACGTGTCTAGTAGTAAGAATTGAGTGGGGCCACCCACTCGACGATTCACCAACATCAGATCACATACGACGTTCATATACCGTTCGATCATAGGGAGACCTGTCAGGGATCATGATGTCAAATATCATTACTGATTCTCGAAACACACCCACTGCCAGTGCTAGACACTATGGTGTGAATCATCTACAATAATGATAACATCAAACAAAATGAATCACCCTGAAAAGAAACACAAGATACTTCATCACTTTAGTGATCTCTTCTTATAAGTACAGCCTGGCTCATGTTATCTGAAAAGATTCGGTCGTCTCCATTCAGTTTCAATTAAGTATAATCCTCACCTTCCCGATTTAACATCTACAAAAGGGCTTTTCACCTAACCATCCGAATGCTGTGACCTTTTCCTCACATAAGAACCCAGCACGTATCTCCGGTTCATCTCTCGTGGTTAGATCCCAAAGCACGCACCAGAGAAGTGTTACACTTCCTGAGAACCTACCACAAGTATTTACAAGAGACTTTCGGGAATGTCACGCATGTAGCGGACAAGGTTCAAGCACAGAAGCTTGGGACGGATATGGTTAGTCTACCACTACTACGTGTATACGCGAGGATAATGTATAATTAAGATTCTACAGACATCGGATGGGTGTTTCCACCTTATTTCCTATTCCATGTCTGGTTGTTGATTTGGGGCAGAGTCACCCATCCAACTGCCTTGCCAATCTTAAACACATACGACCTATATGTGCAAGTTAATGATAGATAGACCGGGTACGAGTCCTACCTTGAACTTCGGGCCAAGGTTGCCCAGAGAGACGAGTAAATGTCCTACCATCTAAGAAGGCCTAGTCGCGTAAACCAAACCCACATGTTTCCTACCGAGCTACAAAAACTATCAGGTCCAAACCTGTCGAACTACTCAAAAAGGAAATTGAAGAACCAAGCTTCTCACCCTGGAAAATATCTGATCTTATTCTTCAAATAGAACGGCAAATTGCTCATAGTTCCATCAACTTCAGAGGCCCCGACAATATCTTCAGTAGAAACCTTTACTACCTGCCTCACATAAACGAATAGGCCGACCAACCACAAGGAACAAGGTACCCTTCAGGAATCGGACCTGAGATCTGAATATCACCAGTCGCGAGTATTGGAGAAGAATGTCCGAGGACAACCCTTCAGATTCGATGCGGACGCTGCAAGTCCGTAGTGTTACCCCTCGGATGGGACCAACCCGCTCGCTGTATTCATATGTTATGCCATTCTTACTAGGATCCGTTAGTCATTGTCATTGTAAGTGACTTGCTTATCTACCCTCGCAGTAAGAAGGAAACCAAGGAGAGCAACTACAACAAACCGCGAAAGCAATACGATCAGAGAAGCTTTACCTGAAGTTCTCTAGATTCGAGTTTTGGAATTAAGGACTCAAATTCCTAAGACACATCCTTATCAATGTGGAAATCCTTAAGGACCCTTTCAATTGATCAAAACCGTTGAGAAACAATCAGCAACAAAGGCGTCAGTAGGAATACCCCAAAATTCTGGGTCTCGCTGACCTACCGTCTTAGTTCCTTTGGAACTTCTCGTAAATTACAGAACCCCCTTACGACTTTGACCCTGAAGGGAGCAACCCTCGACTGGGAAGAGAAGCAAAAGGAAGAAACCTTTAGAACTCCAGAATAAGAGACCAAATTCCTCTGGAAACTTCCCTTTGGGCAGGCTTAGTACGCTTCAGAAAGCGTGGAAAGCAAAAACCCCAGATAATTATGCTTTTCGAGATTCTAGTAAGAATCAGCCTTGTAATCGCAACTTCAATCTACTCCCGCGAGCTTAGTAAAGTACATTCTACCCGACACATCCCGAACTTGCAGAAGTATTTATCTAACGAGACTCTTGTAATCCTCCTCGACGAAATCGAGTTCCACAAGAGCCTCACCTTCGTGAAAGAACCATAGTGACCATGGACCAAAAGGTTAAACGAACGCAGCAACGCTGCTCCCCATTAGTGAAAGTTCGCTGGAATACTAACCAAGGACCTGGAGTCACTTGGGAGTGCGAGAATCAGTCGATTAGGAAGTATCCCCACATCATGGCTCGATTGTTCATGCCCACTCCTTCCCTAAGTTCAAAATTTCGGGACGAAATTCCCTCTAACTGGGGGATGATGTGACAACCGTCAATTTTCGGTCAAGTCAAATTCAACTAAAGTCAACAAGTCAAACCGGTCAACTCAATTTGCCGTGAGTATTAGAGTTTACGTTATGTAATTTCTAAACAACTCTCTATTCTAATGAGAGATCATAAATCGAAAAGTGCGTACATCTAGATCTCCTTAACCTAAAACGGTGGTACGTGGAGAGCCAAACCGATAAAACAATGTTACATACTCATCGGGAGTATGCAAGATCCTTAATCAAGGCTTAACGGGGTTTACGGACCTTGCAGTGCGAAGCCGGACACTCAAAAAGGTCACCAATGAAACCTCTCTCAATCGTTTTCACTCCATCTCTTCTTATCAGAAATCTCTCCCAAATCTCTCTAAGTATGTAAAACCTCTCCTAAATCTCTCTTTGTATGAGAAACCTCTCTAAGAATGTCGAATCTCTCCCACATATCTCTTTGTATGAGAAATCTCTCCAAGAATGTCAAATCTCTTCCAAATCTCTCTAAGAATATGAAATCTCTCCCAAATATCTCTCTGTATGTGAAATCTCTCCAAGTATGTCAAATCTCTCCCAAATCTCTCTAAGAAAGTGAAATCTCTCCCAAATATCTCTCTGTATGTGAAATCTCTCCAAGTATGTCAAATCTCTTCCAAATCTCTCTAAGAATATGAAATCTCTCCCAAATATCTCTCTGTATGTGAAATCTCTCCAAGTATGTCAAATCTCTCCCAAATCTCTCTAAGAAAGTGAAATCTCTCCCAAATATCTCTCTATATATGAAATCTCTCCAAGTATGTCAAATCTCTCCCAAATCTCTCTAAGAATGTGAAATCTCTCCCACATATCTCTTTGTATGAGAAATCTCTCCAAGTATGTCAAATCTCTCCCAAATCTCTCTAAGAATGTGAAATCTCTCCCACATATCTCTTTGTATGAGAAATCTCTCCAAGAATGTCAAATCTCTCCCAAATCTCTCTAAGAATATGAAATCTCTCCCAAATATCGTAAATTCACTATTTACGCTTCCCGGTATCGTGCCGGTTTCGTCGCGAAACTTCAACGGGTCATAACTTCTTCGTTATAACTCGGATTTCGGCGTTCTTTATATGTACGGAAACCTTGTGACATACTCTACAACTTGGTTAAGATCATTTATTCTAAATAATATTTTGTCAAAAAGTCGTTTTCGACCCCTATTGCCTCTAATTTGACTAGCCCGGATTTGTGGGCGTTACAATTTTCTCCCCCATAGGATGATTACGTCCTGGAATCATCAACGAAACAGGGTAGTATAATGACTCCATGCTTCATCTCTTCATCCTAGGTAATAATTATAACTTCTACATTCCTTCAAGTCTATCTCTTAATCTCATTGACTGTAAGAGTATTCGATTGTGCACCTGCTCTCTACCACAGGCTAGATTCCCAATCATGACCTTCAAGTCACAATCTCAATCCTTACTGGATACGAACGTGAGATGATTTCTTTTATTACTACTATGGATCGATGTGTCATATTCTAACGACCTATCATCGTATGTTGCAACACTTAGACTTAGGTCTCTTAGAATTAAATTCTAAAACAGACTATGCCTTCCTTCATGTTCTAATGTGATATAATCACACTTTAACATTAGGCATTTCTAGTTACCAACTTCTTTAACAACAAGCACGATATTTCTATTGATCGTTTTAATTTCAATCGTTTGGTTTAAGTCGGACGCTACATCGACCTTGATTTTCTAAACCACATAGCGTACTTAGCGTAGTCGGACTCAATTCGATATGACCACTAGGGTCGGAATATCAACAGTCTTCTTAGTCATTACCGAAACGATGGTAACAACACACTTGAATAAAACGAAATCAATTACTAGCTTCTTGGTAACCTTGTGACTTTCCCTGATCCAAGTGTGAGTCCCGTGCTTCCGGTAGTATAGGCCTCTACTACCATTCACACCTACTCATACTCGTCCCAAGTATTATCCCACAGTTTTTTCCATGTCACCATACAAGAAAACAACAACTTAACACATCAGATAACAAAACAAAGGTTTCATATTATTTCTTGAAACGATTACATAGGTGTTCAAGTTTACCCTAGACTATGCCTCTAACAGGCTACATCATATGATTCTATGGCTACTTTATAACTCGATCCTTGGATGTCAAGCCGTCATTCCTGAATCCTCGCATTGTCATCTGCTTCGTCTAGGATCATATGGAATGGTCTTGCCTTCGGTTTTGGCGGAATGTTTGGTTTTGCCGCCTCTTTCTTTTTCGGGAAATCCTTAGCAACATGCCCTTCTTTACGGCATTCATAACACACCCTTTTGCACTCATTGGCATAATATCCGGTCTTCCCACACTTGTAGCAAGTCACTTCTTCGCTACATTTCCCAAAGTGATTCTTCTTGCACTTCTCGCACCATTTCACTTTGTTTCCTCCTCCGCTAGGCTCCTTTGAACCAGACTTGATCTTCTTATTGGGCCTCGTAGATTCCTCAAACTTCCTCTTTTCACCAACCTCAATCTTGTTGGCAGCTCTTCCCTTAATCATATCTTCCACAGACTTGGCAGCCCATATAGCTGCCTCCAGAGTAGGTGCCTGACGTACTGGCACCGCGTACTCCCATGGAAGTCCCTTTGCGTACTTGTCGATTTTCGTCAGCTCATCCGGAACAAGGCGCAAGGCAAACTCCATCTTCTCTGTGAAGTTGTTGGTGTATTCATCGATTGACATGCTTCCCTTCTTCAGGGTTAGAAACTGGTTCTCTAGCTTAAGTAGGTTTTGAGCTGAGCAGTACTTTCGTTTGAATTGCACCAGAAATTCTGCCCATGTCAGTTGCAGGGGCTCATTGGGGCTCAGAGTCTTCCCCAAGGTATTCCACCAACGTACAGCGCCTCCTCGAAACTGACGCACTGCAAATGTGGTATGTTGCTTTCCCTTGCAACCGCACGTCATGAAAGCTAATTCCATCTCCGAGATCCAATCCATGACCCCGATCGGATCCTCCTTTCTAGTGAAAGTCGATGGCTTGCAAGTCAAAAAATCCTTGTACTTGCATCCATTCCTCTCGACTTTGTCATCTTGGTTGTTTTGTCGAACTATTGGTGGGTTGGCTTGACCAACAGTCCCACTGTAGTTTCCCTCCTCAGTCTGCCCTTCGTTCAACTCGGGCTGTTCGATCTGAATGGTCGCTTCCTCTCGATTTTGCTGGAGCAAACGCCTGGTTTCCTCCATTTGACGATCCAACATCGCTTGGATCATCGCTTGCGCTCCAGCCATTGTGACTGGCTCAGCAGCGGCTTCCATCACCGGTATTTGCTCAATCACTGGGGGTTGGTTTCTGTTCCCATTTGCATTCACGTTTCCGCTACGGGTTCTTGCCATCTTGATCTATACACCGAATAAGGTGAATCCAGATCTTTACTTAGGATTGACGGTTAAATCATCCTTATCACTCCGAAACGTTTATATGCTAGTTCTAATATCGTAGTCGTACGTTTAGAATCCTAAACACATACGGTTTCCAGATCCGGTCGGCAACAGACCATAGATCCGAACAACTAACAGCATATCAGGCACAAGTATTTAGCACATAAACGCATTTTTGGCATCATTCCTAAAAGAAGCTAGTGCTCACACCTCACAATCATCGCTTAACATTCTAAGTTTAAGTCTAGAAACAAATCCATATTCCTAGTTCGCTTAAACTAATGCTCTGATACCAACTGTGACATCCCAAAATCACGGCCAGAAAAGACCGATTTGTTTATGCTTTATAAAAATCAGAGTACTTCATTTCATAAAAATGTTGCTGAATTTGTTCCCAGAAAAACATGGTAAATACGTTATTAAAACATTTTCGAAGAAACGTATTTATTTCATTTTAAAACGTTTGGGATGTCATCGTTAATACAGAAACATAAGCATAAACAGAACTTACAATTATTTACACTAGTGATCGACATCTCTTTAAATCTCTCAGTGTATTGTGACTTCATATCAACACCTGTGATATAAATAAACCGAGTGGGTCTTGTTGGGAAACCTGGTGAGCACATAGGGTTTTCAACCCACAATAATATAATTATTATTTTTAAACATCAAACAATCAACCCAATTACCCATTCCCGTTATCCTCACATTACGTCCCTAAAACATCTAACTCAAGGGACCTAGTCAAAGGACTATCATTGGGATGGAGTATATCTGGTGAGCACACAGTTCACACAGTTCGAATAAACACACAGTTCGAATAATCACACAGTTTGAATAAACACACAGTTCGAATAAACACCAACAGGTTGCGAGCCTACTAGTGTTCCACTGGACTGTCTAGAATAGTCCGTGGTCGTCATCTATACTCAGCTAGATGACTAGATCATCCAGAATAGCTATAACGAGGCCTCTCATTATTTTATTTTGTCACACAGCAACTATTATATCTACCCGTGTTTTACCCAGCACATTATGTAGATATAAAATACATATACAGTTTGAATCATTGAAAACATGTATAAAACGTTCATCCAACATAAATAGCAAGTATACAGATAATATACACACACAGCACGTAAAATACTTCATATCTATGTGTAAGCTGAAAGTAACTATGCACTCACCTGAGTAGGTGGTGACTCAGCACTCGGACAGCGCTTCGATACTCTCAAAACGATATTCCTTCGATAAAACCTAGTACTGATACCACTAGGGTTTAGTTTAACGATAACCGCGACAAATTAATCAGTTTGACTATTATTAAGCGTTAATAATGCTCAATATAACTCATAATAATAGCCCAAATAGTTATTTTAAGGACCTAATTACATTCCTATAATTATTTGAAAGCAATATTAAAAATTGCGTAAGCGTAGCATACTTACAGCGAATTTTATCGAAAACCGGAACTTAATTGGAGCAGCGTTTCGAAACCGAAAAACTCCTTTTTTTCGGGACTCCGAGAGCCTCGGGGCTTCCCTCGGGAGCTAGGGATTTTATCTAGGGCTTAGGGGTGGTTTGGGGTTTTAGAGAGAGAAAGAAACTAGAGAGAGAAAGAGTTTTGGTGTGAAAATGGAGGCTGACTTCGGACCCTTTTATAGGCTGCGAAGCCTCTATCTACGCGGGGCGTCCAGCAGCGCTACGCTGGGCGTAGCTCGGGTAAGGTTGCCAGCTCGCACCAGCTGGCTCGCACCCAGACTCGGAAGGACAGGAGCGAAGGTACGCTGGGCGTACAGGCCTCGGACGCGGGGCGTAAGCGAGGGGTGGCGTGTCGCAATCCGAAGCAAGGACCGTGTTCAGCAAGCGACGGTCAGGATCTTGCCACGTCATCGTTCTAGCATCAGATTTCGCAATTTCGAGTTACAACTTCAAAAATTCGTAACTTTTGCGTACGAGATCCGTTTTCGATGTTCTTTATATCCACGCGAAGGTGGGAATGTACTCTACAACTTTAGTTTAGACTTCATTGGCTAATTTTGGCTCAATTTCATATTTTATATTATTAACGGGCCGGGACATGATTGGTCCGTTAAATCCCCATAACTTCTTCATCCGACATCTGTTTTCGCCCATCTTTTTCTCGTTACGCTACTCTCAACGAGATCTTCGATTCTCGTTTAGGTCGTGTCGGCTAAAAACCGCTCAATCTAATATTCGAATTTCGGGTTGTACACTGCTAGTCCGAAACTTCGAAAAATCATAACTTCTTCATACGAAGTCAGATTTGGGCGTTCTTTTTATCGATGTTCTTAGTTTAACATATTCTACGACTTTCGTTTAGATCGCTAAGGCTAAATCTCGCTCTATCGTAAATTCACTATATACGCTTCCCGGTATCGTGCCGGTTTCGTCGCGAAACTTCAACGGGTCATAACTTCTTCGTTATAACTCGGATTTCGGCGTTCTTTATATGTACGGAAACCTTGTGACATACTCTACAACTTGGTTAAGATCATTTATTATAAATAATCTTTTGTCGAAAAGTCGTTTTCGACCCCTATTGCCTCTAATTTGACTAGCCCGAATTTGTGGGCGTTACAATTATCTCCCCCATAGGATGATTACTTCCCGGAATAATCAATGAAACAGGGTCGTATAATGACTCCATGCGTCATCTCTTCATCCTAGGTAATAATTATAACTTCTACATTCCTTCAAGTCTATCTCTTAATCTCATTGACTGTAAGAGTATTCGATCGTGCACCTGCTCTCTACCACAGGCTAGATTCCCAATCATGACCTTCAAGTCACAATCTCAATCTTACTGGATACGAACTTGAGATGATTTCTTTTATTACTACTATGGATCGATGTGTCATATTCTAATGACCTATCATCGTATGTTGCAACACTTAGACTTAGGTCTCTTAGAATTAAATTCTAAAACAGACTATGCGTTCCTTCATGTTCTAAGGTGATATAATCACACTTTAACATTAGGCATTTCTAGCTACCAACTTCTTTAACAACAAGCACGATATTTCTATTGATCGTTTTAATTTTAATCGTTTGGTTTAAGTCGGACGCTACATCGACCTTGATTTTCTAAACCACATAGCGTACTTAGCGTAGTCGGACTCAATTCGATATGACCACTAGGGTTGGAATATCAACAGTCTTCTTAGTCATTACCGAAACGATGGTAACAACACACTTGAAAAAAACGAAATCAATTACTAGCTTCTTGGTAACCTTGTGACTTTCCCTGATCCAAGTGTGAGTCCCGTGCTTCCGGTAGTATAGGCCTCTACTACCATTCACACCTACTCATACTCGTCCCAAGTATTGTCCCGCAGTTTTTTCTAAGTCACCATACAAGAAAACAACAACTTAACACATCAGATAAGAAAACAAAGGTTTCATATTATTTCTTGAAACGATTACATAGGTGTTCAAGTTCACCCTAGACTATGCCTCTAACAGGCTACATCATATGATTCTATGGCTACTTTATAACTCGATCCTTGGATGTCAAGCCGTCATTCCTGAATCCTCGCATTGTCATCTGCTTCGTCTAGGATCATATGGAATGGTCTTGCCTTCGGTTTTGGCGGAATGTTTGGTTTTGCCGCCTCTTTCTTTTTCGGGAAATCCTTAGCAACATGCCCTTCTTCACGGCATTCATAACACACCCTTTTGCACTCGTTGGCATAATTTACGGTCTTCCCACACTTGTAGCAAGTCACTTCTTCGCTACATTTCCCAAAGTGATTCTTCTTGCACTTCTCGCACCATTTCACTTTGTTTCCTCCTCCGCTAGACTGCTTTGAACCAAACTTGATCTTCTTATTAGGCCTCATAGATTCCTCAAACTTCCACTTTTCACCAACCTCAATCTTGTTGGTAGCTCTTCCCTTAATCATATCTTCCACAGACTTGGCAGCCCATATAGCTGCCTCCAGAGTAGGTGCCTGACGTACTGGCACCGCGTACTCCCATGGAAGTCCCTTTGCGTACTTGTCGATTTTTGTCAGCTCATCCGGAACAAGGCGCAAGGCAAACTCCATCTTCTCTGTGAAGTTGTTGGTGTATTCATCGGTTGACATGCTTCCCTTCTTCAGGGTTAGAAGCTGGTTCTCTAGCTCAAGCAGGTTTTGAGATGAGCAGTACTTTCGTTTGAATTGCACCAGAAATTCTGCCCATGTCAGTTGCAGGGGCTTATTGGGGCTCAGAGTCTTCCCCAAGGTATTCCACCAACGTACACCGCCTCCTCGAAACTGACGCACTGCAAATGTGGTCTGTTGCTTTCCCTTGCAACCGCACGTCATGAAAGCTAATTCCATCTCCGAGATCCAATCCATGACCCCGATCGGATCCTCCTTTCCAGTGAAAGTCGATGGCTTGCAAGTCAGAAAATCCTTGTACTTGCATCCATTCCTCTCGACTTCGTCATCTTGGTTGTTTTGTCGAACTATTGGTGGGTTGGCTTGACCAACAGTCCCACTATAGTTTCCCTCCTCAGTCTGCCCTTCGTTCAACTCGGGCTGTTCGTTCTGAATGGTCGCGTCCTCTCGATTTTGCTGGAGCAAACGCCTGGTTTCCTCCATTTGACGATCCAACATCGCTTGGATCATCGTTGGCACTCCGGCCATTGTGACTGGCTCAGCAGCGACTTCCATCACCGGTATTTGCTCAATCACTGGGGGTTAGTTTCTGTTCCCATTTGCATTCACGTTTCCGCTACGGGTTCTTGCCATCTTGATCTATACACCGAATAAGGTGAATCCAGATCCTTACTTAGGATTGACGGTTAAATCATCCTTATCACTCTGAAACGTTTATATGCTAGTTCTAATATCGTAGTCGTACGTTTAGAATCCTAAACACATAAGGTTTCCAGATCCGGTCGGCAACAGACCATAGATCCGAACAACTAACAGCATATCAGGCACAAGTATTTAGCACATAAAAGCATTTTTGGCATCATTCCTAAAAGAAGCTAGTGCTCACACCTCACAATCATCGCTTAGCATTCTAAGTTTAAGTCTAGAAATAAATCCATATTCCTAGTTCTCTTAAACTAATGCTCTGATACCAACAGTGACATCCCCAAAATCACGGCCAGAAAAGACCGGTTTGTTTATGCTTTATAAAAATCAGAGTACTTCATTTCATAAAAATGTTACGGAATTTGTTTCCAGAAAAACTTGGTAAATACGTTATTAAAACATTTTCGAAGAAACGTATTTATTTCATTTTAAAACGTTTGGGATGTCATCGTTAATACAGAAACATAAGCATAAACAGAACTTACAACTATTTACACTAGTGATCGACATCTCTTTAAATCTCTCAGTGTATTGTGACTTCATATCAACACCTGTGATATAAATAAACTGAGTGGGTCAGGTTGGGAAACCTGGTGAGCACATAGGGTTTTCAACCCACAATAATATAATTATTATTTTTAAACATCAAACAATCAACACAATTACCCATTCCCGTTATGCTCACATTACATCTCTAAAACATCTAACACAAGGGACCTAGTCAAAGGACTATCATTGGGATGGAGTATATCTGGTGAGCACACAGTTCACATAGTTCGAATAAACACACAGTTCGAATAATCACACAGTTCGAATAAACACACAGTTCGAATAAACACCTACAGGTTGCGAGCCTACTAGTGTTCCACTGGACTGTCTAGAATAGTCCGTGGTCGTCATCTATACTCAGCTAGATGACTAGATCATCAAGAACAGCTATAACGAGGCCTCTCATTATTTTATTTTGTCACACAGCAACTATTATATCTACCCGTGTTTTACCCAACACATTATGTAGATATAAAATACATATACAGTTTGAATCATTGAAAACATGTATAAAACGTTCATCCAACATAAATAGCAAGTATACAGATAATATACACACACAGCACGTAAAATACTTCATATCTATGTGTAAGCTGAAAGTAACTATGCACTCACCTGAGTAGGTGGTGACTCAACACTCGGACAGCGCTTCGATACTCTCAAAACGATATTCCTTCGATAAAACCTAGTACCGATACCACTAGGGTTTAGTTTAACGATAACCGCGACAAATTAATCAGTTTGACTATTATTAAGCGTTAATAATGCTCAATATAACTCATAATAATAGCCCAAATAATTATTTTAAGGACCTAATAACATTCCTATAATTATTTGAAAGCTATATTAAAAATTGCGTAAGCGTAGCATACTTACAACGAATTTTATCGAAAACCGGAACTTAATTGGAGCGGCGTTTCGAAACCGAAAAACTCCTTTTTTTCGGGACTCCGGGAGCCTCGGGGCTTCCCTCGGGAGCTAGGGATTTTATCTAGGGCTTAGGGGTGGTTTGGGGTTGTAGAGAGAGAAAGAAACTAGAGAGAGAAAGAGTTTTGGTGTGAAAATGGAGGTTGACTTCGGACCCTTTTATAGGCTGCGAAGCCTCTGTCTACGCGGGGCGTCCAGCAGCGCTACGCTGGGCGTAGCTCGGATAAGGTTGCCAGCTCGCACCAGCTGGCTCGCACCCGGACTCGGAAGGATAGGAGCGAAGGTACGCTGGGCGTACAGGCCTCGGACGCAGGTCGTAAGCGAGGGGTGGCGTGTCGCAATCCGAAGCAAGGACCGTGTTCAGCAAGCGACGGTCAGGATCTTGCCACGTCATCGTTCTAGCATCAGATTTCGCAATTTCGAGTTACAACTTCAAAAATTCGTAACTTTCGCGTACGAGCTCCGTTTTCGACGTTATTTATATCCACGCGAAGGTGGGAACGTACTCTACAACTTTCGTTTAGACTTCGTCGGCTAATTTTGGCTTGATTTTAAATTTTATATTATTAACGGGTCGGGACGTGATTGGTCCGTTAAATCCTCATAACTTCTTCATCCGACATCCGTTTTCGCCCATCTTTTTCTCGTTACGCTACTCTCAACGAGATCTTCGATTCTCGTTTAGGTCGTGTCGGCTAAAAACCGCTCAATCTAATATTCGAATTTCGGGCTGTACACTGTTAGTCCGAAACTTCGAAAAATCATAACTTCTTCATACGAAGTCAGATTTGGGCGTTCTTTTTATTGATGTTCTTAGTTTAACATATTCTACGACTTTCGTTTAGATCGCTAAGGTTAAATCTCGCTCTATCGTAAATTCACTATTTACGCTTCCCGGTATCGTGCCGGTTTCGTCGCGAAACTTCAACGGGTCATAACTTCTTCGTTATAACTCGGATTTCGGCGTTCTTTATATGTACGGAAACCTTGTGACATACTCTACAACTTGGTTAAGATCATTTATTCTAAATAATCTTTTGTCAAAAAGTCGTTTTCGACCCCTATTGCCTCTAATTTGACTAGCCCGGATTTGCGGGCGTTACAGAATTGTTAGGAGTATATGATTGCATAGTTTTTCATTTGAATTTTTCTTTGTAAGGACATGTTTTCCGCTCTTTGTATGAATAAAATAAATTTTGGTTTTTATCTTATTTGTTTATCCTTCCAATGAAGTAAATGGAAAATTGATGTTTGTGTACTTCTATTATTAGCAAAATGGATTTGATTCTTAATTATGTTATATGTGGAAATGTCAAAAAGTTTACAGAATAGGGAGAGTTTCTCATCGCCCAAGTTTCAATTGGACAGAAACTTGGAATCATGCAATGTGTATTGTATGAGGAATAAAAAACTTTCACATTTGGGAAAACTTAGACTAATTCTTTGGCAAAGTGTCAATTGAAGGACAAGGAGATCAAGTACACAAGGTTGTGCGTTGATCAAGTCCACCACAAGAGTGACAAAGATATTCGTCATGATTTACTAAAGTTTAGTAAATATGATTATACTTATAAGATTAAGTGTAATTCTGAGTTGATTGAAAAAGTTTCAATGAATAGTAGAACGAATCAAGTAGGCAGAAAGATAAAAGTTTCTCTATTCTAAGAAGAAGCGAGAGTACCTTTTATTGTGTTTTATGATAAGTCTTAATGATTAAGAACCATGTCTCAATTGATCCTCTAAGTGAGTCTTAGTGCAATTGCATGTAAGAGAAGAGGAATCGAGTATTGTAGAAATGGTTAAATCAATAAGTCAATCATACTTCGTTCCAATATCAAGTCTTAGAGTCAAGATTGTGACAAGTTTTAAGTAGGTTTATAACACTCATCAAATGTGGAATTTAGAAAAAGGTTTCCTTATTCTTGCACATTTGAAATTGGTAAGTTGTGCTGTCTTGGATAAGACAAAGACCAACTAGGACCAATTATGTGAAGTGTTTTGTCTTGATAAGAACTACACTAACTCTTGAACATTTGCTTTGTCAAGAAATGTTTCTTGACAAGAGAATCTTATATGTCAAAGAGTCAGTGGGAGTCTTAATGGTCTTGAAAGGTTTCAAGAACAAATCAAGAATAAACCTTATCGATCATCACTAGCACACGAATTGAGGTTTGCAACCTATCGTGTTGACATTATTTTGTTTCTTTGCCATTCCAATTGAGTTAATTATGTATGTGAGTTATATGAGTTCTCAATTGAACGCATACTAGCACCTTAGTCGATGGAAAGTACATTGATATGTAAGGACAAGTTACTAAACTACTTGGAAGACATGGTGGGCACTCGTGTTACCATAAGGCAAGGAATCAAGATTAAGAAAGTTCAGTCCATATGAGTTTGGATTTGTCGCAAACCTTAGTTTTAGCAAATTCACATGGATAGGAACTCATACACCATAAAATCTAAGTGTCATAAGATTCCCTCCTTCATGAAAATGACTGTGAGGAAATGCTTTCACTAAGAGAGAATTTAAGAAGATATCAATTGTGAAAATTGTATTCTCAAATTCGATTATGGTTACGGCATCCCTTTCCATAGTTCGAATTGTGAGATTTGGCAATTAGTTTGAACATTTGGAACTTAGTAACATAAGTTCTAAATTGTTCAAACACACATATGAGCTATCTAAGGCAAAGGTGTATAAGGTTAAGAAGCTTAGATAAAGGCTTATCGAAGCATCTGGTGTTAAAAATATGAATTTCAGAAATTCAATAGGAATTGTTTTTTTTGTTTTTTTTTTTTTTTTTTTTTTTTTCTGGAAGTTCATTTGTTTTCTGAATACATGTCAAAGCTAGTGGGAGCATAAGTGTTGTGCTTATATGACAACAATCATCATGATAGTGGGAGCATAAGTGTTATGATTGTATGATTATTATGGCGAGTATTGCAAGTTAGCAATATTAATTATAGAAAAACAAAGATTCAATTTGCAAAGTTGCATGGGTTGAAAAGTTGTTTTGATATAATTAAGGGAGAGAATATTATACTTCGTTTCAAAATCTAAAGCTTAGATTAAGAAATTTTAATATCTTCAGCCAAAGGATACATTGTGTGTTCTCAAATTTCGATTATGATTACGGCATCCCTCTTCATAGTTCGAATTGTGAGAACATGACACATAAAATATTATGGCAAAAGATTGGTAAAGTATCATATCTTTATGTAAGACATTATGCATTGTGTCCCATACGCTTCGGGTATAGGATCGATTGCAAATGCTATAATATTTACTATTCTAAATTTTTTCAAATGTCTAGCGCATTAAGAGGGAAAAAGAACTAGAATGGATTTTGACTAAAATTATTAAACAACTATCAAAGGACGATCCAAAGTTCACTGAGGATTGGTCGCTTGTGAGTAGTCAGAAGTATGGTATTGAATGGACCATATCGACATTATTATGAATAGATAAGATTCTATTAAGAATAAGTTGTCATATGGAAAATATGGAAATGTTTCCATATTGGGAGTTGGATATTAAGAATCTATGTCTAGATTAGAAACTTTTATGCAAGAAGGATGTTCAAAGGAATGTACTTTGAATGTGAGACTTCACGTCTATGGAATTGTCTTGTAACAATTTCTGATAGAGTACTTTGTAGTTTCATTAGCCAAGTCTTGGTGACTTTTGTGCTATGACTTTACGAAAGGATCGTTGCGTAAAATGTTAGAATCTAGCATATTCTAGTAGTGGCAAGAACCTTGTGCTCTTACACTAATAATGGGGATTGAGGAATTATGAAATGAGCATCATTGGAAAAGTTTTCAATTGTTCTATTTCACAAAGCATGGACCGTAGGAAACAAAGTGTGCATGCCTAGACCATGGGACAGTTGTCGCTGTAATTCAAGTAATAAGTTGATTATCCGAAACATTAAATGATAAATAAGTAATCAATATGGTGGATAAATAGAAGTGTTTTATTTACTCTCACAAGTTTGGGGCCATATAGGATTAAGTATTATTGTTATGTTTCAGTTTGCATGTTTTGACTTCCAGAATAACTAAGTTATTCAAACATCCACAGTCGGTCATACGTTGGGAGTAGGTATGAATAAAGACTGTCATGAATCTGTCTGTAGATTGTCTGAAGTGTTTAGACATGGCACAAGTTTGCTGCAGAGTTCATGAGTGCTTTAATAAGATTAGAGTATTGGATTAGACCCACGCTCACTTGGATCACTTCATGGATTTTATCACGAGTGATTAGTGAGACTATAATATTGTATATTCTTGAAACCGAGACATGTGAGTTGTTATTTGTTGGTCGGTTGCACATTGATAATAAGTAAACGCACCAGTAACTTGGTGTTATAAAACTTATTGTTGTGTGTGATTCGATCAATAAATGCAAGCGAGCATTTGCGTCGAAGTTTATCCATTCCTTTTACCCAAAGTGGGATAAAAGCGATATCATTGGGCCTCTCAATGATTTAGTGATGACACCTAAGTGCTTGGCCAAGCCGGGACTAAGTTGACGTGTTCAATTATAGTCTGTTGCCAGTCATCATAAATCGGAAGTCGGGAAACAGTATAGAGAAAATGATTGAAATTCATGACTTTCGTCTATATGATATCTTGAGAATGGAGGAATATATAATCCCTTATCTAGAGGACACGCTATCTGATAAGATCAGAGTTGACAGCGGCTTTTGAAAGCTACGATTGTTGATCAGGTTGTGAAGTCATACGGAAAATAGTTATTAGACTTATCCAAGTGGGAGACTATTGGATTAGTGTCTAAGTCCATAACTATTTTGGTATGAACTTGACCCGATTATGAGCATGGTCCTTTTGGGTTGCCTTCACCATAGCAATATGTAGGATGAATTGAGGAGAGAAAGATTTAAATATGATTTATTAATATATTATGAGAATAATATATTAAAGGAGAAATCATATTGTTTAATTAATATTAGTCAATAATTAATTGATAATTAATTTTGTGGCTAAAAGAGATTAATTAAATTCAGGGGACTGGACTGCAATTATTGGATTATTGAGTTATTGGGCTAAGGAATGCTAAAGGATCAAGGGGTGAACGAAATTATGATGGAAGCCCATCATATTTTCGTCCATGGCCTTATCCAGAAGGTTCCATGGGCTGCTTAGAGTTTAAGCTGTCCATTAGGGTTTTGACTGAAACCCTAGCAGCCCATACAAGTATATAAAGGACCCCTTAGGCTCCAAAAACGTGGACAACTGATTCTCTAGGGTTTCTAGTCGTTTTTTGGGCAGCCTCTCTTCTTCTCCTCTTCATCCAAGTTGCATAAGGTGTTTGTGACTCCATTAGAGATGCAGCACTTGAGGCACTAAGCTTTTGAAGCCAATCCAAGCAAGAAATTGATTGTTATTGCAATATAACAATAAAAGGTAATTCTCTAAAACCTAATTCAGTTTATAATATGTTAGATCTAAGGTTATTAGTCTTGGATTCATAGCATGTACAATAGAGAAACCTAGATCCAAGCATTAGGGTTTGTATGAGCACATAGGATTGTTCTTATGCCTAAAACCCATCAAGAGCTTCTATTCCTTGTTGGCAATTATCAGGATTGCTTTGACACGAAGGCATTATGCTTGGTCACCGACTTACGGTTCAGGGAGTAGTTCCCTCCATGTTCTGGTTTTGGAGTTCAGACAACGTGTGTTCCTATTTGTGTCGTTTTCATGTTCGGTGAGAGTGGTTGACTTTATCTATATGTTCAATAACTTAGTACATCGATTAAATGATGTAGACGTGATGAGAGTCTCACTGTTGTTTTATCTTGAGCAAGAATTTTTGGGAAAATACCCTCGACCACCAGTTATTGCTGAACATATGACACTCGAATCTAATTTGGACGAGTTTAATAGGTATACAGTTTTTTACACACAATATATCAAATCATAGATATACTTATTAAGTGTAATTGTTGACATAGGTACCCATGGTGTAGAGTGATGTGGGATTTCACTAACAAACAACTACGTAGTATGTTTGACAAGATTGAGGAATTTTTGAACCCGAATGTGCCAAGAATCATTAGTAGACACACATACTGTCTTTAGGGATTTGTCTATGCATTTAACGTATGTGCACTATGTTAAAAAAAATTTAAGCAACAAGTATTATAACTTTGTTAAGTTGATTAGTTATTTAACATCTTAATTTTGTAGATTTAGATCGTGAAGACATTTTCAAATAGTAGTATAGCTAGTTCCCATATATCAGGTGTTATCCTTTAGGAAGTTACTTAAATTAGGATGACGCATCTACACGCCGCTGAGTGTGAACATATTCTTGATGTTACTGATGTATGTAGCTTATTTAACCTTATAATTTCCAAGTTAACTTTATGAAAAAATACCTTCAGATTAACCTTTATATATTGAATTATCCAACGCCCCCTTAACGAATTGTTGCAGCCTACTCAATGGGAGCATGTTGCTTTGTGGTGGATTGAGAGTGTCCACTGTATAGATGTTGCGGATTACCTTAATGTTTGAGTGATGGTTTTTTCTTGTGAGTGTTTTAAAAAATTTACGTATGACGATGTAGAAAAAAAAACTTTATGTTTCCGAACAATGTAAAATAATATCTTCATGGGTTTTTAAGGTCAATGGTATTATATTGTTTATTACTATTTTTATTAGTTTTAACGTTAGATCTACTCTTAGACTTAACATTACTTTTGGCACTTTATTTGGTCCATCTAGAACTTTCAGTTTTTGTTGAATCTACATGAAAAGAAGTGTCACAATTTCTGCTTGTGTAACCATCCTTTGGCAACGGATGCATTTTTTTGAATCGGTACTTCGCCTTGGGATGTGATAAAGGTATGGTTTCGTGGTCACCCGACTTGTCGCTTGTCCATCAATGGTGGTAATACAACCATCATGTCTTCTAGTTGTTCGTATTCAGCTGGAACTAGCATAGGAAACACAACCTCTCTATATGTTGATCGATATGTTTCAATTGTGAAATATGATGACACCCATGTATTGCAGTGTTGATATCTTAGTTCATTGAATTCCGACATTGCATGAGAACAAGGTATATTTGATGATTTCCGTTTCCCACACGTGAAACAACGAGATTCAAAGTTTACTATACCATTTTTCATTTGGTTAGCGACCTCATATCTGCTTTGATCAATCTGGTATACCCGATAAGCAGAGGATTTGTTGATCCTCGTATCAATAACCTTCTCAGCATACTCAGTGATATCCTTTTTGCTTTCAGCTACAAAAAATATTTGTACATGTATCTTTTCATACACAGTTTATTATACTAAATATATGGTTGAAGTATTATTATATAAATCGTTACCTCTACCTTTACGTCGTTGACACCACCATCGCTGCATAGTTGCTCGAAAGAAATCAATCAACATTGTTATTGGTAGTTTTCGTGCGTCTCTTGATAATGCGTTGATGGACTCAACACTATATGATGTCATAATATTGTACCAAACCACATGGAAACAAGACCTTGAGCATTTCTCTTAACCAATTCTCTCTATCCATATACGATAGTCTTCATTTAGTGCATGACGTAGCCTACCCAAGCTTTATTGGATCAGATTATAGGTAAGCTTTTGTAGCCTCCTAAAAAAATCTCTATTCTCTTTTGCTTGATGGTCTTTGCTCTCATATTCATCAACAAATGGATACAATAGAGGCCATGGTATTCATTTGCGAATAAAACTTGAATAGTCATTTCAATTGAATTGGATCTATCTGATATGATAGCCAAACACGACATGTCCCCGATACATTCGTCGAGTCTTGATAAAACCAGCTCCATGACTCCACACTTTCAGTTTTCCCAACTCCAAATGCAATAGGGATAGTTTGGTTATTATCATCCATGCCTACGCATATGAAAATGGTGCCCAAGTATTTCCCTTTAAGGTATGCTACATCAATGATAATAATAGAATGCAAACTTGTTTGAAATGCTTGAACCTAAAAATAATTTACTATGACATCATTAAACTGAACACACGTGTGACAACATTAAATATAAAGAAGTCATTATGTAAGAAATATTACCACACAACCAATAGCCATTAAAAAGTATTCAAATTTGCTATCATGACTCGTCTATATATTTGTAACCGTCCCTAGATTCATCTTCTCCAATTTGTAACAATATAAACGTAGTCTTTGAAAGCTTTCTTCATGGGTCCTCTCAATAGATTTAGAGCATACATTTTATCACTCCATGCTTGCCAGTATGAAATATGTTCACTAAGATGGTCATTTAAAATTTTTCGTTTCTGTTTCCACTGCAACATATTACCTATACTAGCAGCCAATATGCCCTTCAACAAGTGACCAAATACCTTTTTTGTTGGATTTTTGATGATGAGGACGTTGCTGTGTTTTTGAGAAAGTGTGTTTGTAACTCCCATATATTCGGGCTAATCAACCTAGAGATAATAAGCGTTAAAAATGACTTTTTGAGAGAAGATTATTTAGCATAAATAATCTTAACCAAAGTTATAGTATATGTCACAAGGATTCCATACATATAAAGAACGCTGAAATCCGACTTAAAACGAAGAAGTTATGACCCGTCGAAATTTTTCGACAAAACCTGCACGACGCCGCGTATCGTAAAAAGTAAATTTTTAAGCTACTTTTTAGCCTTAGCGATCTAAATGACAGTCGTAGTATATGTTAAACCGAGAACATACATAAAAAGAACGTCCAAATGTGACTTCGTTTGAGGAAGTTATGATTTTTCTAAGATTTAGCATTGTACTGCATTACCCGAAAATCAAATTTTAGATCGATCGATTTTTAGCCAACACAAACTAAATGAGAACCGATGATCTCATTAATAGGAGCTCAACGATATAAAGACAGTCGAAAACGGACGTCGGATGACAAAGTTATGAATTTTTAACGGACTTTACCTATCTAAGTCTGTTAAAACATAACTTTAAAAGTAAATTCAAGATTAACTAATGGAGTCTAAAAGAAAGTTGTTGATCCCGTCGATACCTACGCGTGGATATGAATAACGTCAAAAACAGAGCTCGTATGCAAAAGTTACAGATTTTAGAAGATAATTAGTTTTTGGAGTAACCAACGAGTGACACGTAGCGTGATCATAACCATTGCTTCTTCCCCACGCGTTGCTACCAGATGGTTACACATGGCCAATGAGTGCCCAACATTTAGCTAGGGAATGCCCCATGTTTAAAATATTCACAACTTATAACTAGAAGGCGCAAATCACTCCATTCTTCACACCTTTCTCACCCATTCTCTCTCAAACACCCCCAAACCCTCTAAGCCTTTCCCTAGCACCTCCTTGGTGTTAGTAGTGAGTATTGGAATACCAGAAGGCCCTGAGAAGAAGAGCTTTGGCTCAGAAGTTCTGCCTGCACAGAGCTCGGTTACTCGCTAAACCCCCTGTAAGTTGAGTTATGCTTACCATACTTTAAGTATAACTTATGTTTAAGTTCATTATCGTTATTATGAACCTATAAAACAAGATTTATCAGTGATTCCAAGTCGTTATATTGATTAATTTACTTATGATGATGATGTCTTGGCTGTGATTTAGTGAGGTGTTTAAAGTGGGATTTCCAAACAGTATACTTCGTATACCAAACAGACCCTACCTCCAATATGGTCCTACCTGGTTTGTTCCTTACTTGATAGATCATGAAAGTACACTTTGAGTTAATGATGACTCTAGAGTAATAATTAGTCGTAATAAATATTAGACTAAAATGTAATGATAATAATAATAGTTTTCGTCAAAGGAAAAGACAGTTGCAAGAAGCGAAGTGATGTCCGAGTTTCGAGTCGTCACTTTATCAAGTGAGTGCATAGTCTCTTTCATGAACATGATTTTAATACAAGTATTAATTAAAGTATCATATGTTTAAGAGTTAAATATATGTTAAAGAGTTTATCTGTGAGTGCATAGTCCCTTTCATGAACATGATTTTAACACAAGTATTATTAAAGTATTAAATATCTTTAAAGAGTTAAATATATGTTAAAGAGTTTATGTGTGAGTGCATAGTCCCTTTCATGAACATGATTTTAATAAAAATATTAATTAGAGTATTAACTATCTATTAAAGAATTAAATATATGTTAAATATGTCCCTTTCATGAAAATGATTTTAATACAAATATTAATTAAAGTATTAAATATTCGTTAATAAGTTTATGTGTGAGTGCATAGTCCCTTTCATGAACATGATTTTAATACAAGTATTTATTAGAGTATTAAATATATGTTAAAGAGTTAAATATATGTTAAAAGTTCATGTTTCAGTGCATAGTACCTTTCATGAACATGATTTTAATACAATTATTAATTAAACTATTAAATATTTGTTAAAAAGTTAAATATATGTTAAAGAGTTTATGTGTAAGTGCATAGTCACTTTCATGAACATGATTTTAATACAAGTATTAATTAAAGTATTAAATATATGAAACATCCCAAAAACACGACCCAAAAATTTTTGTTTTTACATATAATAAATGTCATAACACTAAGTGTCATATAATAAAAACCATACGTCGGGTGTCTCAAAAGACATAATAAAATGTCATGTCAAAACTATATCAAATCATGTCTAAGTATCTGAACAAAACTCCCAGGAATAAAGCTGAAGTTGTGGTATGTGCGATGCCATCATCCCGAGTTCTTCCCTTTACTTGCGAAACTACCTGAAACCAAAACTGAAACTGTAAGCACGAAGCTTAGTGAGCTCCCCCAAACTACCTCATACCAAACAAACATATAAACAACTACTGGCCCCCGCCCATTGCATCGGACAGAAGTCCGGAACTAACCAGGGCCCTACCCTCTGCATCAGACCAAAGTCCGGAAGTAACTGCCTCGGACCGAGTCCGAAACCAACTGTATCGGATCGAAGTCCGGAACTAACTGCATCAGGCCTAAGCCCGGAACTGACTGCATCGGACCGAAGTCCGGAACTACTGAACATAACATAGCATGCACATATTAACTATCATAACAACATAGACTGCATACTGATTCGGGCCATACCCGAAACACATAACTGAAACGACCCAAAAATACGACCCAAAAATTTCATTTTTCAATATAACCAAAAACCATAATCTGAGTGTCATATCATAAAAACCATACGTGATGTATCCCAACCATAATAAAAACAACACTGTGTGGAAACTGTATCATATCCATGTCATATAAAAATCAAAAACTACATCAACTCCTAGGATAAAAGATGAAGCTGTGGTGTGTGTGATGCCATCATCCCGAGCTCTTCCCTCTGCTTGCGGAAGTACCTGAAACCAAAACTGAAACTGTAAGCACGAAGCTTAGTGAGCTCCCCCAAACTACCACATACCATACAATAACATATCAAGCACATACTGGGGCCTTGCCCCCTCCATCGGACGAAGTCCGAAGCTGACTGACTGGGACCTTGTCCCCTACATCGGACCGAAGTCCGAAGCTAACTGACTGGGGCCTTGCCCCCTCCATCGGACCGAAGTCCGAAGCTGACTGGGACCTTGTCCCCTACATCGTACCGAAGTCCGAAGCTCACATCAGACCGAAGTCCGAAGCTAACTGGGACCTTGTCCCCTACATCGAACCGAAGTCCGAAGCTGACATCGGACCCAAGTCCGAAGCTGACTGATCATAGCATAAACATATCACTGACATGAACACACATAATCCTGTCTGAGCCACGAAGGCATCAAACATGCTAACTACTGCATCGGATCGAAATCCGGATACTACTGCTAGCTAAACGGGCCGGCATTGTGGCCTTAGACCCGTTCCTACTGAAAGGAAACTCACCTCGTGAACTGGCTGCTGAGTGAATAGCTCTGAGGGCTAACTGCTGCTGCTCCGGTATCTCCCCGGCTACAAGTCCATAAACACACTCAATCAAATACTAAACACTGCACTAGGTAAAATGACTCTTTTACCCTTGGTCAAAGTCAACTGTTGGTTAAGGTCAACTCTCAGACAAAGTCAACTCTCGGTCAAAGTCAACCCACAGTTGACCTGACTCGCCGAGTTGGGCCGCCAACTCGCCGAGTCCCTATGCTCACTCCTCGACCCTACTCGCTGCTACTCGTCGAGTATGGCATCGACTCGACGAGTACTCATTCGATCCAAGAACTCAGACAATCTTCATCCGACTCGCCGAGTCATATGAACAACTCGACGAGTTGTTCTTGAGCTTAAGAAGATTTCCTTGGACTCGCCGAGTTGTATGAACAACTCGTCGAGTCCCTCCATTACTGAGTCTACCCTCAAACTCGCTGAGTCCACTCCACTACTCACTGGTCCCACTCGACACCGCTCAAAAGGAAGAAATCGGGGACTCGCGACTCGACTCGCCGAGTCACCGCCATGCAACTATTCTACACTCGATTCTGCTCGAATCAAATACATACAAATGATAGATCTGAGTCCAATAAGCTGATTTACCACGTAAAGTTTCCAACTTTACGTGTACAAATGCATGAACAAGGGAATAAAGGCTAAAAGATGCTTAAAAGGGGTAGATCTAGGGTTAATATGCAAAATAGCTCCATAAAGGCAATAGATCTGGGCTCTACAACTCCTAAATGAACAGATCTAAGGTTATCACGGCATAAGAGAGCTTCCATATCAACATAAAGCTTTGAGAAAGGCATTAACAAGATCTAGAAAGGGTTTTAAGGCATAAAAGAGAAGGAAAACTGAAGAATACCTCAAAGAGCTCTTGCTTTCCCTTGAATCTCTGCTCTATAATCCTCCTTGCTCCTTTCGTCTTCTCCTTCTTCAAGCCTTCACAATAGCACACAAAATCACTTAGAATCACTCAAGAACGAATTAGGGTTTTTCTCACAGCTTTAGAGGGTGAAGGAGGCAAGATTGGGGGCTATATGGTGGCTTAAATAGTGGGCAAGCCGGGGATTTAGGGTTTCTCCCAGACGGACAGACTCGCCGAGTCCAGAATATGAACTCGCCGAGTCGCCAGCTAATCACGTGCTCGAAATCCCGACCCTACTCGGCGAGTCAGGCTATGAACTCGCCGAGTCCCTCCTATAAAACTTCAAAATAAATGCCAAGGAATTATCATACCGGAGACGGGTCGTTACAATTCTCCCCCACTTATCTCAGACTTCGCCCTCGAAGTCTGCTACGGCTGAATCTGCAAATATCTCTGGGTAGTGCTCCCTCATCTCCTCCTCAGCCTCCCACGTCCATTCTGATCCCTTCCGGTGCTGCCACTGCACCTTCACTAACTGAATCACCTTGTTCCTCAAGGTCTTGGTCTTCCGGTCCAGAATCGCGACCGGCCTCTCGATGTAATTCAGGCTACTATCAACCTGAATATCCTTTAGGGGAACGACTGCTGACTCATCCACCAAACACTTCCTCAACTGAGACACATGGAAAGTGTTGTGGATCTGACTAAGCTCCTCGGGAAGATCTAACCGATAAGCAACCCGACCCACCCGGGCCAAAACCCTAAAAGGACCAATAAATCTGGGGCCCAACTTGCCCTTCTTCCGGAACCTGATGACACCCCTCCAAGGTGAGACCTTCAGAAGGACCATATCCCCCACCTGGAACTCCAAGTCCGAACGCCTCCTATCGGCGTAGCTTTTCTGCCGACTCTGAGCAGTCTGCAGTCTACTACGGACCTGCTGGATCAACTCAGTCGTCTTGAGCACCACCTTCGTGCTCCCGATGACCCGCTGACCGACCTCGCCCCAACAAATCGGGGTCCTACACTTCCTCCCATACAGCATCTCAAAGGGAGGTCGATCAATGCTCGCATGATAACTGTTGTTATACGAGAATTCCGCTAACGGAAGATACGTATCCCAACTGCCACCGAAATCTAGGACACATGCCCTAAGCATGTCCTCGAGAGTCTGAATCGTCCTCTCGCTCTGCCCGTCTGTCTGAGGGTGGAAAGCGGTGCTGAAATGGAGACGAGTACCCATCTCGTCGTGGAACCGCTTCCAGAACCTGGATGTGAAATGGACATCTCGGTCTGACACCACCAATACCGACACTCCATGACGTGCCACAATCTCTCGCACATAGATATCGGCTAACTTCTCCGCCGATATACTCTCTTGGATCGGGATAAAATGAGCACTCTTCGTCAACCGATCCACTACTACCCATATCGAATCCACTCCATGTGCGGTCCGGGGAAGCTTGGTGACAAAATCCATGGTGATGTCCTCCCATTTCCACACGGGAATGTCTAACGGCTGCATCCTGCCGTGAGGTCTCTGGTGCTCCGCCTTGACCTTCCGGCAGGTCAGGCATCTCTCGATACATCTTTGTCGCCCCTGGGTGGATAGAAAACCGAGACTTATGAGCCTCATCCATCAACACTTGCTGTACTCCACCCCAGTACGGTACCCACACTCTCCCGTGAAGCGTCAGCAAACCACGACTATCATAATCAAACGAGGCTACTCGGCCCACGATCCTCTCACACTTCTGTCTCTCCTCCTTGAGGCCCTCCACCTGAGCCTCCTTGATCCGCTCCAACAACGGAGTGATCACTGTCATCCTCAAGCATAGATCTCTGATAGGGGCCGCCGACACTTTGCGGCTTAGGGCGTCGGCCACCATGTTGGCCTTTCCTGGATGGTAAAGGATCTCACAATCGTAATCCTTTATCACATCCAACCACCTCCTCTGCCTCATGTTCAGACTCGGCTGATCCATAAGGTACCTCAAACTCTTGTGATTCGTGTAATTAGTACAACGGACCCCATAAAGGTAATGCCTCCAAATCTTGAGGGCAAACACAACTGCCCTCAACTCCAAATCATGGGTAGGATAATTAGCCTCGTGAGGCTTCAACTGTCTCGAGGCATAAGCTATCACATGACCTCGCTGCATCAAAACTGCTCCCATACCTGTGATCGAGGCATCACAATAGACTACGAAGTCCTCTACTCCCTCTAGCAAGGTAAGCATCGGAGCCTCGCACAATCTCTGCCTGAGGGTCTCGAACGCTGACTGCTGCTCAGGACCCCAACGAAATACCACTGACTTCCTGGTCAGTCGGGTGAGCGGCACTGCTATCTTGGAGAAATCCTGAATAAATCTCCGATAATACCCTGCCAACCCTAGGAAGCTCCGAATCTCAGATGGAGACTTCGGGACCTCCCACTGCATCACGGCCTCTATCTGGGCCGGATCTACCAAAATACCCTTCTCGTTGACGAGGTGACCAAAGAATTGCACCTCGCGCAACCAGAACTCACATTTGGAGAACTTTGCGAAAAGTCTCTCCCTCCTCAAAGCCTCCAACACCTCCCGCAGGTGCTCCTCATGTTGCTCCTGCGTCTTGGAATATACCAAGATATCGTTTATGAATACTATCACTGACCGATCCAACATCGGCCTGCACACGCAGTTCATGAGATCCATGAACGCAGCTGGAACATTGGTGAGCCCAAATGGCATCACCACAAACTCATAATGACCATACCTGGTCCTGAAAGCAGTCTTCTGTACATCCTCATCTCTAACCCGCATCTGATGATAACCGGAGCGTAGATCGATCTTGGAGAACCAAGACGCTCCCTGAAGCTGATCAAACAAATCATCTATCCTCGGAAGTGGGTAACGGTTCTTCACCGTTACCTTATTCAACTCCCGATAATCTATACACATACGATGCGACCCATCCTTCTTCCTCACAAACAGGATCGGCGCTCCCCAAGGCGAACTGCTCGGCCGAATGAAACCCTTGTCTAACAGCTCCTTCAGCTGTGTAGACAACTCCTGCATCTCAGGGGGAGCTAGTCGATACGGTGCTTTGGCTATCGGAGCCGCACCAGGAATTAAGTCGATCCTGAACTCGACCTGTCTCTCAGGAGGTATCCCCGGCAAATCCTCGGGAAACACGTCCGGGTAGTCTCGAACAATAGGAACATCATCAACTGTCGTCTTGCCCTTTTCCCCTGGCATCCAAGACGTAAGCTACAAAACCGGCGCAACCCTGCTGAACATAGCGCCTCGCCCTTGCGGCGGAACAAAAGGTCGGTCCACGCTGTGGCCTCTCGCCCTGAATCACTAACTCTCCCCCACTGGGAGTGCGAACCCTCACTAGCTGAAGCTCACAATCAATCACCGCCCCATTGGGGCTTAGCCAATCCATGCCCACAATAACCTTATTCCCTCGCAGGGGAATAAGTACCAGGTCCACTGAAAAACTGCTCATCAAACAACTGAAAGGAACACCCTCTATGCACTCTGCCGACCCTCACGGTCCTATCAGCTGCTATCTCAACCTCTAGTGGACAATCCAGCTCCCCAGGAGCTCTACTAAATCTCTTGCTAAGCGCAAGCCATACGAAAGACCGGGTAGCCCCCGAATCGAATAATACCATAGCAGAAATGCCGTTCACAGAGAATGACCCTGAATAAAACATACAATCATAAGCAATACTCAAACGATAATAATAATAAAGAGATGAAGGGAAGATACATACCCGTCACCACATCAGGAGTCGCTCGTGCCTCCTTTGCTGTCATCTAAAACGCTCTGCTCTTCGCCACTGGCGTCTCGGCTCGGCCCTGCCGGCCATCTGTAATCCTCAAGGTAGCAGGGGCAGGTGCAACCACCTTCCCTGCTGCGGCTAAGCTCGGACACTGGGACTTTTTATGTCCCCTCTGATTGCACTGAAAGCAAATTAGATCTGATGCTGCAACAGAAGTAGCAGGAGCCGTACAATCCCTACTCACATGTCCAATCCGACCACATTTGAAGCATCCGGAACTCCCTGCCTTGCACGCCCCCTCGTGCATCTTCCCACACCTACCACATCGACCGTGGCTCGGCTGTCCCCTGGACCTGTGATCTGAAACCCTAGGCTTTTTGCCCGAACCGCCTAAACCCGAAACCGCCTCCGGTTTCCTCTTCTTCTCCATCTCGAGATCGATCTTCCTCTCCCGAGCCCTAGCAATCATATCTTCCAGCGTTTCACAGCTGGATCGGCTCACAAACTGGCGGATATCACTCCGCAACATCTCATGATAACGTGCCTTCTTCATTTCCTCATCAGCCACGTACTGAGGAACGAGAAGAGCCCTCTCCCTGAACTTGGCGGTGATCTCCGCCACTGTCTCTATAGTCTGGGTGAGGTCCTGAAACTCCCTAGCTAGCTGCTGCACCTCAATAACCGGTGCAAACTCCGCCCTGAATCTGGTAGAGAAATCAGCCCAGGTCATGGCGTCCAATGCTGCATCATCTCCAATGGCATGTCCGACCTCCTCCCACCAATCCCGTGCCCTGTCCTTCAGAAGATAGGACGCCAGTCTGACCTTGTCCCCCTCGGGACATCTACTAGTGCGGAAAGCGTTGGCCACATCCGCCAACCATCTGGTACTCGCTATGGGGTCTCGTGCCCCATGATAGTCTGGAGCTCCACATGCCCTGAACTCCCTGAAAGTAAGGGTGCGCGACCCCATCATGGCCGCCACCTCGGCACGGAAGGTGCCCAATCTCTCATCCATCAGCTCTAGAATCCCCTCCTTGATCAAACCGAAGATCACAGGAGTATGCTCTAAAATGATACGAGTAATCTCTGAAGAAAGAAACTCTCTGGTCTGCTCATCCATGTGCTCGCTCCCCGAGCCTGATCCTGATCCCTCCCCGACACCTCCACTGCCGGCTGCTGTCCTCGGACGCAAAACCACCATACTGAAACACATCATAGCAATATCAGAAAACTGAAATATCTCAAGGGATCATTGATACTACTACTAGCTTCCTGGCCTTGTCTCGGCCTTCCTTGATTCGAGTACGGATCCTCTGCTTTCAGTAGTACGGGCCCATACTACCTTCCACATCTGTCCGTACTTTCCTCAAGAACCGCCTTGACTCCACCAAGTCACTTCTACTACTGCTGACCTCTGCCACTCTCATCCTAGGCTTGCCCTAGGGAAACCTCAGACTCAACACAACTAGTCCTCAGCTGCTGAAGGCCTCCTTATAATGCTAATTAGCCACCACCTGAACACCATCACATGTGACGAGGCTCAGATAATCCTTCAAGTAAAGGACTCGTCCCTATAACGGTTGGACTCAAACAAGAGCTGCGCAATAGGACCAAATCCAACACTCTGAGATTATTCAACCCTGATCACATGTGATGTGGCGTATTCACCTAATGGCTAACTCCCACCACTTAGAGTCCCACAAAGCACAAAGCAAGCAGCATTCGGATAAGGGAAACATACTCAGGCAAAACTATTCTGATAACGAGAAACTGTACTAGCATACAATGCTAAGCTCATACTATAAGGCATAACCTAAACAGGCTATCCTACTGCTGTCTACTCGATACAATCATGCAATACTCATAAAGCTGTAACACATAAAGCAGGCACATAAGGCATCCTCCTAGATCCTTAGTCCTATACTAGCATGCTGTTCTACTGAAACTGAAACTGAACAATTAACTTGTATGGGTAATTTGGGAGTACTTACTTGAGCTCGGCCCAAAAATACGACCCAAAAATTTCATTTTTCAATATAACCAAAAACCATAATCTGAGTGTCATATCATAAAAACCATACGTGATGTATCCCAACCATAATAAAAACAACACTGTGCGGAAACTGTATCATATCCATGTCATATAAAAATCAAAAACTACATCAACTCCTAGGATAAAAGATGAAGCTGTGGTGTGTGTGATGCCATCATCCCGAGCTCTTCCCTCTGCTTGCGGAAGTACCTGAAACCAAAACTGAAACTGTAAGCACGAAGCTTAGTGAGCTACCACATACCATACAATAACATATCAAGCACATACTGGGGCCTTGCCCCTTCCATCGGACGAAGTCCGAAGCTGATTGACTGGGACCTTGTCCCCTACATCGGACCGAAGTCCGAAGCTAACTGACTGGGGCCTTGCCCCCTCCATCGGACTGAAGTCCGAAGCTGACATCGGACCGAAGTCCGAAGCTGACTGGGACCTTGTCCCTTACATCGTACCGAAGTCCGAAGCTCACATCAGACCGAAGTCCGAAGCTAACTGGGACCTTGTCCCCTACATCGAACCGAAGTCCGAAGCTGACATCGGACCGAAGTCTGAAGCTGACTGATCATAGCATAAACATATCACTGACATGAACACACATAATCCTGTCTGAGCCACGAAGGCATCAAACATGCTAACTACTGCATCGGATTGAAATCCGGATACTACTGCTAGCTAAACGGGCCGGCATTGTGGCCTTAGACCCGTTCCTACTGAAAGGAAACTCACCTCGTGAACTGGCTGCTGAGTGAATAGCTCTGAGGGCTAACTGCTGCTGCTCCGGTATCTCCCCGGCTACAAGTCCATAAACACACTCAATCAAATACTAAACACTGCACTAGGTAAAATGACTCTTTTACCCTTGGTCAAAGTCAACTGTTGGTTAAGGTCAACTCTCAGACAAAGTCAACTCTCGGTCAAAGTCAACCCACAGTTGACCTGACTCGCCGAGTTGGGCCGCCAACTCGCCGAGTCCCTATGCTCACTCCTCGACCCTACTCGCTGCTACTCGTCGAGTATGGCATCGACTCGACGAGTACTCATTCGATCCAAGAACTCAGACAATCTTCATCCGACTCGCCGAGTCATATGAACAACTCGACGAGTTGTTCTTGAGCTTAAGAAGATTTCCTTGGACTCGCCGAGTTGTATGAACAACTCGTCGAGTCCCTCCATTACTGAGTCTACCCTCAAACTCGCTGAGTCCACTCCACTACTCACTGGTCCCACTCGACACCGCTCAAAAGGAAGAAATCGGGGACTCGCGACTCGACTCGCCGAGTCGTTCTTCCGACTCGCCGAGTCACCGCCATGCAACTATTCTACACTCGATTCTGCTCGAATCCAATAGATACAAATGATAGATCTGAGTCCAATCAGCTGATTTACCACGTAAAGTTTCCAACTTTACGTGTACAAACGCATGAACAAGGGAATAAAGGCTAAAAGATGCTTAAAAGGGGTAGATCTAGGGTTAATATGCAAAATAGCTCCATATAGGCAATAGATCTGGGCTCTACAACTCCTAAATGAACAGATCTAAGGTTATCACGGCATAAGAGAGCTTCCATATCAACATAAAGCTTTGAGAAAGGCATTAACAAGATCTAGAAAGGGTTTTAAGGCATAAAAGAGAAGGAAAACTGAAGAATACCTCAAAGAGCTCTTGCTTTCCCTTGAATCTCTGCTCTACAATCCTTCTCCTTGCTCCTTTCTTCTTCTCCTTCTTCAAGCCTTCACAATAGCACACAAAATCACTTAGAATCACTCAAGAACGAATTAGGGTTTTTCTCACAGCTTTAGAGGGTGAAGGAGGCGAGATTGGGGGCTATAAGGTGGCTTAAATAGTGGGCAACCCGGGGATTTAGGGTTTCTCCCAGACGGACAGACTCGCCGAGTCCAGAATATGAACTCGCCGAGTCGCCAGCTAATCACGTGCTCGAAATCCCGACCCTACTCGGCGAGTCAGGCTATGAACTCGCCGAGTCCCTCCTATAAAACTTCAAAATAAATGCCAAGGAATTATCATACCGGAGACGGGTCGTTACAATAACACACAAAACCTGTCTGAGCCACGAAGGCATCAAACATTCTAACTACTGTAAAGGACCGAAGTCCGGAAACTACTACTAATTACACGAGCCGACATTGTGGCCTTAGACCCGTTCCTACTGAAAGGAAACCCACCTCGTAGCCTAGCTGCTGAAAGAACTGCTTCGGAATCTGTCTGATGCGGCTCCGGCTTCACCCCGACTATAATTTCCATAAGTACCCTCAATCAAATACTGATAATAATACTGAGGTAAAAACACTATCTTATCCTTGGTCAAAGTCAACCTATCGGTCAAAGTCAACATTCAGTTGACCTGACTCGTCGAGTTGGGTCACCAACTCGTCGAGTCCTTACTCTCACTTTCTTGCTTTAGCCCGATACTACTCGTCGAGTTCGGCATAGACTCGACGAGTTCCTCTTCGAACTAACACTCAGTGTGACAACCTGAAATTTTCATTCGGTCAAACCCTAAAAGTCAATCACTTCGATTTATAGGTCAATTACATTATTACTTATTTTTAGCAAATTTAAAGTTCGTTTGATTATTTTAATATTATTCTTTAAACGAACGGGTGAAAGAAAGTGCCGTCTCGGGTTTTGAAATTTAAAAACCGCAAACACCTCGTGTCTTAGAAGTTCACGGCCAAAATTTTATGTTTGGGTCGAAAAATCATCCAAAAACCGTGAACTCATGCATTAAGCATGAGTTTACTCCTCAAACTAGTCATTTTATGTTTACTCCCCAATAACCAAAAGAGTAAACTCAAAAACTCTCTCAAGTATCATCCAAGATTTAATTCAAGATCTTCAAACTTGTAAGTGTTCTAGACATTTCAAGTTGGTATAACACTTAATCTAGTGATTCTACATCTTTTCATCCATCGATTTTTGTGTTTTGATTAGATTTCCGAAAACACCAAGAACACCAAGAACACACACTAAGTGTTCTTGGACTTTTAGCTCAATTCAAGCTTCCTTATAGTAAGTACTTCCATCCTTGAGTCTTATTAATCTTGTATTACATGTTAGCATCAAAGAAAAGTCCCAAGAACACCATGTTAAAGGTGTTCACGGTTTTGGGAGGTCCCAAAACCGTAAACACCAAGATTAAGTGCAAAGTGCTGCCTTAGGGTGCCTAGATGCTTCACCATGCAAAGTGCTGCCTTAGGGTGCCTATATGTTATTAGGGTCTTTGTGCGTGTCTAAGTCTTCACTTGACACCAAGCACTTATCCAACACTTCCTTCCGATCCACTTGCTACAGGTGAGTTCATACCCCTTAATCAATGTTTTAAATGTTTTTAAATGCTTTATGGGGGAGGGGGGTACAAGTAGAATCATGCTACTTATTATATCAATCACATATGATTAATAAGCAACATTCAAATGATTTACTATTCGTTAGCCGTTTTACCAAACAGTTTCCTTCAAATGATTTTCATAAACACTTTATATGTTTAAAACTCCTTATTAAACTGTACATTTTACTCCGTATGTTTCATTTCAAACTCATTTACAATTGTGTTTCAAAGAAATGTTTCTTTATACTTAAACTGTTTTATCTAACCCATTCCTTCAAACCGTTTTATAGATTGACATCAAGTCGATCTTTTCTTAGGTAATAATTATGTTCAAAGTTTTTACAAAACTTATATTTATGCTTTTATATTATCAATTGCATGCCTATATATGTATAGTTATATAAGAAATGTTTAAAAGACTTAGGAAGGCTATCCACCCTATTTCCTTTTCGCGCTTGAGATGTGGTCTGGTGGGACATTGGGTATCCGTTCGAAGGTTGTTTAAATTTTAATTATATATCATATGTACATATATAGTCATAAAGGTTTTCCCAGTTCATTCAATACCCTTGGGTAGCAAGGGTATACTTCCATGTTCATACGTGCCAGTTACATTACTAGTAAGCTACCATATGGGTAGTTTAGGAAGATACTAGAACTATTACTAGAACACGATATCATACAATGAGTCAGTTCATTCATGAGTCAATACTTGCTAGATAGAGAGAGAAGACACGTCACAACTAGTACATAAAGTGCATTACTATAATATTACATAGATATATTTACATGATTACATTTACATGAGTACATTTACATGATTACATTTACATGAGTACAGTTATATAGATACATCTACATGAGTACACTCACATGAGTACGTTTACATAGATAACATATGATGAATTATTAGTACCTTTTATATGTATAGATTCTGTTATATAATCCTCATTCTTATCTTCACTTTGTGATTTAATCACACAATCGACGAGATAAATTGGATTTAATATCCTAGTACCAAAGGATACGTTGCGGGATTAACCATTCCTAGAATCTCTGTTAGCTACAGAGGTAAAAGCACATCCACAGATGTCAACGGTTGATACCATTACAGGTATACTTTAAGGGCCTAACTATTCCTATACCCAGCTGTTAGCAACAGAGGTAAATGTACATCTACCGATGTCTTCAGTTAACACTGTTAGTTACCCTAGTACCAAAGGGCAATACTTAGGTTATTTATATTATTACCTTTATCTTGTGACCCATTCACATAACCGATGAGGTGAATTATTTGAGTAGCTTAGTACCAAAGGATAGAATTTCTTATAATAATAATAATAGTAGCACAATTAAGTCTTGGTAGAAGACTACATTTAGAACAGTTAAGTCTTGGTAGAAGATTACATTTAGAACAGTTAGGTCTTGGTAGAAGACTCCCTTATATAATATTAGGAATCATAGGGATTTCTAGGGTTTTTCAAACATTTACAGTTGTTTTACAAACATTTTCATACTTACATGAACTTTCTTTCAAAACATTTTCAAGTCTTTCATTACATGTCAAACAAATACTTACATACAAATTAAGACACATTAATACTTATGATCTCACCAGCTTTAAAGCTGATACTCTCTTTCAAAATAACTTGTATCCACATGTCAAGAGTAGACAGGTACAGATGCAAGGTTTAGAGAAGATGGAGCTCGTTCAAGACTCATCTTTCGTTTTGATTATACTTTAGTGTCTATTATATTTGACAGATCACTTGTATTAAAATTATATTATTAATGCAATGATTGATGTTGTTTCTTATTTACTACTTTCCATTGTTGTGATACTATACATGACGTCCTCCGCCCCAGAACGTTTCCGCCGTTCTTGGTTTTGTGGTGTGACAGATTGGTATCAGAGCATTGTTTATAGTGAATTAAGTATATTAACCCATAAAAGATATACTGACTATAAATACATAGGGATTAAAAATAATCTGACCAAGAGTTTATACTTTGAATAGTAAAATATTTAATTTAGTATACGTGCCTGCATTCATACTAAAATCAGTGTCACTAGGACAGTACGAAAGAATTACGATTGTTGGGCAACACAGGTGGACTTAGAGACGTATAGTAAAAACTGGGAAGATATAGCCTGATCAACTATATTATCCGAGGGTTGACTAGCATGTGCCTAAGTGTAGTTGTGTGGTTGCAAGAAGTCTAAAATCTTACCAACAATACCACAATAAGAACAGTAGAACATAACATTAAACTTAAAATACTATAGGAGTATTTGGTGTTATTATAAGTACTTTATACTTGAGAACTAAAACGGGATCTTCATTACGAAGTTGATAGTTGCTAAGTGGATACACTAAGGCTATATGTAATTAGGATGTTATAGACTTAGAAACTGTGAAAATTTTACTTTACTCCTATTCTGTGTGAATTTGGAGTTAAGGTCACTTATTCGAAGGCCTATCCTGTTTCGATTACATATAACTGGTATGCACTTCACAAATGGCGATGTAAGTAATGCAGATTTTCTAAATAATTATCTAGATAGTTCGTCTAATGATTATTTTGTTACCCCAATTCTCGCGTAGATAACATGGCTAGACTCCATCCCCACGACAACTAGTATCTTCCGATGTCATTGCTGGTTGGTTTGGAGAAAAACCAGAGAATGATCATCCTATCCCTTTGAATGATCACCATGATGAAGACCTTTCAGACAGTGCTAACTCCAAACCCGAGGTTGAGAACCTACCCCAGGCAGCTCCCGTTCTAATTCCTAATCCTCGTCCGACTTTTCATGACGCGAAGCCTGAGTGGGTGGAATGCTTGGAAACATGGAGCCAAGGACAAGATCAGCCCATGACATTTAATGGTGATCGAAGCTTTTATAACCTAAGCAATGGGGACTCAGCAGACAGAATCTTGCCAATCTTGGTCTGCAGAGTGGCCCGAAATGAGATTCAAGGCAGGACAACCCTACATCATATCACAGAAGTTGTCGCCGATGCGAGAATGCATACCCTCCACACCATTCGTCTAGAAGATGCTCGTGAGAGATCTGAGAGAAACCATGAAACCCTGCTGCAAGCACTGGCTGAATCACGAGCCGAAGTCATAGAGCTCCGAGTATGCCAGAGGGTGTACGAAAGACACCTACTTGATGTGGAACGTTAACTGGCTTAACTGAGAGTTCACCAGAGGGATGACCATCGCCAGTAGTGGATGCTCTACTTTATTTTTCCTTGTTAAAAGGATTCGTTTTTCTGTTTATGCCCAAAGTGGCATTTTCTATGAAATTATCTTGTACCGTAAGTACTTTTGGTTAGGTCTTTATGCTGTCAAGGACTATCTTCTCTGGATATGATGTAAGACCTTTTTACAAGGTCATTTCCCGAACTTTTATGTCATGAATATCAAAGATTTTGATAATCGGCTAACTTCTGTGTCGTTCTTTATTCAAGTACTCTTATCATACTTTCATTGGAGTCTATCTGAAACATGTTTTAGTCAAGTCATTGGACGATAGTAATTTAACTCCGGAGACACTTCCAAGTCTCTTTTACTGGTTGGATCATGTTATTCACCAACCATCGATACCTCGGCTTGAACGACAAACGTCTTGAGACCATTTTACGAACTTACTCCCACCCAGTACTAGGACTGCATCATAGGGATGTAGGTCAAACCTTCGCGAACATACTTCCAATCTGTATTAGGACTGCATCATAGGGATGTAGGTCAAATTCACGAGAACATACTTCTATTCTTTACATAAACAGTCGAACTACGTCTAGATTCAACCATGCTCGCTCACAAATTTATTTTCCTTTCGTGAAACAGAATCATGTCACCTAAGAAAAACGATCAACCCATCAACCAAGCACCGACCCTTCAGATTGATGCGACTACCTTTCAAGCTGCAGTCTCGGCTGCCGTGTCAACTATTCTGACCCACCTTAACGCTAACAACGCGAATGTTAGCGGAGTTGTTAACAACAATTCCAATCCAGGTGACAATAAAGTACCTCAACGAGCAACAAACTACCACGATACCCTGAGTTCCAAGACCAAGAGTAACAAACGGAAGTTTTGGGCTAAAAAGAAGGACAAATCGCTTCGAGCGGTGAACAAGAAACAACCACCGGTAACGACCTTCACAGCTACGACATCTGTACATCTTACTACCATTCCTTCTAGTGTCCTAATTGTCCCTACACCAGCCAGGCAATATGCCGGAAACCTACCGAAATGCTATGAGTGTAGCTTTCATCATCTGGGTAGTTGTCGTCCGTTACACTGTTTTAAGTGCAACAAGAATGGAAATACTACCAGCTGTTGCAGGACCCAGATCCAACACATTACTTCAAACACAAATGTCCCAACCTCTCGGATATGCCATCTATGTGGCTTCATGGGAAACTTCAAGAGGGACTGTCCAGCAGAGAAGGACAACGGCGAATCCGGAGGAGTTTGACCTCAGAATGGAAAGAGGCAGTTAAGGACCCTACTATAGTATAGGTTCCCTCCCAACCGTCAGTATTTTGTATGTTTTAAAACATCTTTAAAAATAGTGCAACTAGAGTCTTATCTTTTGCGGGATCCTGTCGGTATAGCACAGTTGTGTTTTGTCTGTAAACGTCCTACGTTCAAATCTAACGTCTTTAAGTTTCCGTATGATTCCGACATTATCATACGACTCGATTCAATTTGATCCTCACAAAAATAGCTTCATATGTACATCTCTTTATCAGTAATCGTCTTTCTAGCAAAGCCGTCATATGAGAACACTGAAGTACTCATGCATGGAGTACCTCATAGTTCTTTTCTTTTCCGAAGAAATCCCCGAAGTACCACTCGTACAGTATGTCAAGTTCAATCCAAGGATCCATACGGTTGATCTGTCACTGAAGAATCTATACATAAGAGTGATATATAATCAAGGTTCTACAGGTTTAGAATTGATGATTGCACTTCAACTTCTTTTCCTCAATGAGAGGTGAGCTTAAAGAAGAATCAATTCTTCGACTACCTTTTCAGTCTTATTTATATACAACTCGTATACACGAGATTGTGATCGTTGAACCATATATGAATTCTAATATGAACTTCAGGACGGAGAACTGCCTAAGACTACGAGTAATCGCATCGTCATGTGAACAAACTTAGAATCCAGTACGACTTCTGTAAACAGATTGCCCTACAGTCTAAACACCTACGGAGATACAAGAACAGTCCGGACAACTTAGCGAACTACTCAGCAATAGAATTGGAAGACCAGATTCCTCACCCTGGAGAGCTCCGGTCTAATTCTTACAGAGATCGACAGATTGCATCATATGTACCTCGGCTATCGAGAACTCCGTCCAGATTTTTCCATTAGAAATCGTTGCCTCTTCCCCGCATAGATGAAGTGGTTGAGCAAACGCAAGGAAAGGATGACTTTCAGAAATGGACCTGAGATCCGAATATCACCAATTTGAGTGTTAGGGAAGGATGTCCGGAAGACTACCTTCTGAACTCGATGCGGACGCTTCGAGTCCGTAGTGATACCTCTCGGATAGGAGCAATGCGCCCGAAGCATTCACGAGTTTAATGAATAGAGTCCGTCTTTCTTACTTGGATCAGTTCATCATTCTCCATGTAACGACTTACTTATCTACCCTCGTAGTAAGAAGGAACCCGCGGAAACATTACCCTAGGAGATACTTCTCGCAAAGTTCTCTGAACACGAGTTTTGGAATTGAAGAGTCAAAATTTTCTAAGACACACTATTAGTGATGTGGAAATTCCTGAGTACTCTATCAATTTATCAAAACCGTTGAGAATTTGTCGACACTAGAGCTGCCAACAGGAATTCGCCAAATTCTAGGTCTTATAGACCTACTATCATCGATCATCAAGAACTCCTCGCAAATTACAGAAACCCTTACGACTTTGACCTAGTAGGGGGTGGCCCTTGACTGGGAAGTTAAGCAAAAGAAAGAACCTTTGGAATTCCAAGTGAGAGACCAAATTCTTTAGGAAGTCTCATTCTGGGAATGGCTTAATGCACTTCGTAAAGCGTGGAAAGCTAAATCCAAGATAGTCAAGAGCTCCGATATTCTTACCAGAATCACTCCTGTACCTCACAAACTAGACCCACTCCGCGAACGCAGTAACATACATTTTACTCTTCGCATCTCGATCTTGAAACCGTACCTTTTCGTTAGGACTCTCGTAAGCCCACTCAACAAGATCGAGATTAAGGAGATCCTTGCCTTCGTATTAGAATCGTAGTGACCCTCAACCGAGAGGTCAAGCGGACGAAGCAACGCCATCGCCAAATAGTGAAGGTTCGTTGGGATACCAACCGAGCACCCGAATTCACTTATGAGCACGAGAACCAATCAATTAGGAAGTTTCCACGTCTTGACTCGATCATTCATACCTACTTCCTTACCTAAATTCTAATTTCGGGACGAAATTCCCCTTAACAGGGGGATGATGTGACTACCCGAAATTTTCATTCGGTCAAACCCTAAAAGTCAATCACTTCGATTTATAGGTCAATTACATTATTACTTATTTTTAGCAAATTTAAAGTCCGTCTCGGGTTTTGAAATTTAAAAACCGCAAACACCTCGTGTCTTAGAAGTTCACGGCCAAACTTTTATGTTTGGGTCAAAAAATCATCCAAAAACCGTGAACTCATGCATTAAGCATGAGTTTACTCCTCAAACTAGTCATTTTATGTTTACTCCCCAATAACCAAAAGAGTAAACTCAAAAACTCTCTCAAGTATCATCCAAGATTTAATTCAAGATCTTCAAACTTGTAAGTGTTCTAGCCATTTCAAGTTGGTATAACACTTAATCTAGTGATTCTACATCTTTTCATCCATCGATTTTTGTGTTTTGATTAGATTTCCGAAAACACCAAGAACACCAAGAACACACACTAAGTGTTATTGGACTTTTAGCTCAATTCAAGCTTCCTTATAGTAAGTACTTCCATCCTTGAGTCTTATTAAGCTTGTATTACATGTTAGTATCAAAGAAAAGTCCCAAGACCACCAACATAAAGGTGTTCACGGTTTTGGGAGGTCCCAAAACCGTAAACACCAAGATTAAGTGCAAAGTGCTGCCTTAGGGTGCCTAGATGCTTCACCATGCCTTAGGGACTTTTCTAGATTCATCCTTGATGAGTTTATCACACAAAGAGCACCAAAACCTTACATTTTTATGTGTTTACAGTTTGGGGATCAACCAAAACCGTAAACACCCAAAAGGTGTATAAAAGTCCTATAAAAGTCCCATGGTTGTTCCTTATGTCTAAATCTAACCTAGACTATTGCCATGATTGAGCTAAGGACTTGAAAACCCCCAAATACCAAACGTATGAGTGTAAGGTAGTAAACTCATGAGTTTAAGGTAGTAAACTTATGAAGAAATGGTCCTTAGACTGTAAACTCCATTTAGGAGTGTTTTGATGCCACACAACACTTCCTAAGGCTAAATCATGAAGTAGGAATGCTTGGAATAGCTTAGGAAACTTCAAAACAACAAATGGTCAAAAGGTTAGGAGTTTATGACCGTAAACTCAAGATTTTACGACCGTAAACTCAAGGGGTGTTGGTCTTTAGGGAGTAAACATATTTTAGGAGTGTTCCTTGAACCCCAAACACACTAGCCTTTCCCTTCAACACTTAGAAGCACTCATTAACACTTATAACACTTATACAAAGTGTTTGTCATGTCCTAGAGTGTCTTGACTTGTTTATTAGTTGTTTAAAGACTAATTTTTTATATACGTATGTTCTTATATGTTATTAGGATCTTTGTGCGTGTCTAAGTCTTCACTTGACACCAAGCACTTATCCGAACCTTCCTTTCGATCCACTTGCTATAGGTGAGTTCATACCACTTAATCAATGTTTTAAATGTTTTTAAATGCTTTATAGGGGGGGGGATACAAGTAGAATCATGCTACTTATTATATCAATCACGTATGATTAATAAGCAGCATTCAAATGATTTACTATTCATTAGCAGTTTTACCAAACAGTTTCCTTCAAATGATTTTCATAAACAATTTATATGTTTAAAACTCCTTATTAAACTGTACATTTTACTCTGTATGTTTCATTTCAAACTCATTTACAATTGTGTTTCAAACAAATGTTTCTTTATACTTCAACTGTTTTATCTAACCCATGCCTTCAAACCGTTTTATAGATTGACATCAAGTCGATCTTTTCTTAGATAATAATTATGTTCAAAGGTTTTACAAAACTTATATTTATGCTTTTATATTATCAATTGCATGCCTATATATGTATAGTTCTATAAGAAATGTTTAAAAGACTTAGGAAGGCTATCCACCCTATTTCCTTTTCGCGCTTGAGATGTGGTCTTGTGGGACATTGGGTATCCGTTCGAAGGTTGTTTAAATATTAGTTATATATCATATGTACATATATAGTCATAAAGGTTTTCCCAGTTCATTCAATACCCTTGGGTAGCAAGGGTATACTTCCATGTTCATACGTGCCAGTTACATTACTAGTAAGCTACCATATGGGTAGTTTAGGAAGATACTAGAACTATTACTAGAACACGATATCATACAATGAGTCAATTCATTCATGAGTCAATACTTGCTAGATAAAGAGAGAACATACGTCACAACTAGTACATACAATACATTACTATAATATTACATAGATATATTTACAAGATTACATTTACATGAGTACATTTACATGTTTACATTTACATGAGTACAGTTATATAGATACATCTACATGAGTACATTTACATGAGTACACTCACATGAGTACGTTTACAGAGATAACATATGATGAATTATTAGTACATTTTATATGTATAGATTCTGTTATATAATCCTCATTCTTATCTTCACTTTGTGATTAAATCACACAATCGGCGAGATAGATTGGATTTAATATCCTAGTACCAAAGGATACGTTGTGGGATTAACCATTCCTAGAATCTCTGTTAGCTACAGAGGTAAAAGCACATCCACAGATGTCAACGGTTGATACCATTACAGGTATACTTTAAGGGACTAACTATTCCTATACCCAGCTGTTAGCAACATAGGTAAATGTACATCTACCGATGTCTTCAGTTAACACTTTTAGTTACCAAAGGATACAATTTCTTATAATAATAATAATAGTAGCACAATTAAGTCTTGGTAGAAGACTACATTTAGAATAGTTAAGTCTTGGTAGAAGATTACATTTTGAAAAGTTAGGTCTTGGTAGAAGACTCCCTTATATAATAGTAGGAATCATAGGGATTTCTAGGGTTTTTCAAACGTTTACAATTGTTTTAAAAACATATTCATACTTACACGAACTTTCTTTCAAAACATTTTCAAGTCTTTCATTACATGTCAAAAAAATACTTACATACAAATTAAGACACATTAATACTTATGATATCACCAGCTTTAAATCTGATACTCTCTTTCAAAATAACTTGTATCCTCAGGTCAACAGTAGACAGGTACAAATGCATGGTTTAGAGAAGATGGAGCTCGTTCAAGACTCATCTTTCGTTTTGATTATACTTTAGTGTCTATTATATTTGACAGAACACTTGTATTAAAATTATATTATTAATGCAATGGATGATCTTGTTGCTTGTTTACTACTTTCCATTATTGTGATACTATACATGACGTCCTCCGCCCCAGAACGTTTCCGCCGTTCTTTGTTTTGGGGTGTGACACTCAGTCAATCTGCATCCGACTCGCCGAGTTGTATGAACAACTCGTCGAGTTCCCCTTCAACATATGAACACTCTGACTGTGACTCGCCGGGTTGTATGAACAATTCGTCGAGTCTGTTCTTGAGGCATCAGGATTGCCTTGGACTCGCCGAGTCAGGGCATTGAATCGCCGAGTTCTTCCACGAATGAGTCTAACCTCTAGCTCACTGAGTCCATCTCTCACTCGCTGGTTCCACTCGGCATAACTCGAAAAGGGGAAAACAGGGGACGCGACTCGACTCGCCGAGTCTGAAGAACGAATCGCCGAGTCGTATACATGCAATCATTATATACTCGATTCTGCTTGAAACCAGTTCATTCCATTCAAAGATCAGGGTTCTTGGAGCTTGATTAACATGTAAAGTTTCCAACTTTACGTGTAAATAACATCAAATGAAGGTTTTAAGGCTCAAAGCACACTATAAGAGTAGATCTAGAGCTTTCATGCAAAATGGCTCCATAAAGATACTAGATCTAAGCTTCTAGAACTCAAACCTAGTTACATCCGAAGGCTATTCATCTCAATGAGTCCTCTATGCTACTACCAAGCCAAGAAATGGTTTAAGAATAGCTTTAATGGCCTTCCAAAGGGGACTAAAGCATAGAAATAGAAAAGGGTCGAGTTATACCTCAATATACTCTGAAATGCCATAAAGATCCTGGATCTCCTTCTTCTCCTCTTGATCTACCTTCCTTCTTCTCACAAGATCTTCAAAGAATCACACCAAAACACAACAAAAAGCTAAGAGAGTTCTAGGGTTTCGAGAAGGATGCTCTAGGGGGTGATGGGGGCTGACTTGGGGTCCCAAAAAGTTGTTTAAATAGGGTGCAAACCCTTGAAATTAGGGTTTCATCAAGAGTGGTGGACTCACCGTGTCCATAATATGGACTCCCCGAGTAGCCAACTTAAACGTGCTAAAAATCCCGACTCTACTCGACGAGTCTGGCTATTGACTCGTCGAGTTCCTCTTGAAAACTTGAAAAATAAATATTTAAATAATATACCAGAATTTGGGGTGTTACAACTCTCCCCCACTTGACTCAGAATTCGTCCTCGACGTCTACTGCCGCTGAATCTAGAAACGACTCTGGGTAATGCTCCCGCATCTCCTCCTCGGACTCCCATGTCCACTCTGAACCCTTCCGGTGCTGCCACTGCACCTTCACTAACTGAATTACCTTGTTCCTCAAGGTTTTTACCTTCCGATGTAAGATCGCAACTGGTCTCTTGACATTATTCAGGATGCTATGAACATGAATATCCTCCATGGGTACTATTGCCGACTCATCCACCAAACACTTCCTCAACTGAGAAACATGGAAAGTGTTGTGGATCTAGCGAAGCTATGTCGGAAGATCTAATCGGTAGGCGACCCGACCCACCCGGGCCAAGACCCTAAAAGGACCAATGAACCTGGGGCCCAACTTGCCCCTCTTTCGGAATCTGATGACACCCTTCCTGGGTGATACCTTCAGGAGGACCATGTCACCCACCTGATACTCCAAGTCTGAACGCCTCCTGTCGGCATAACTCTTCTGCTGACTCTGAGTAGTCTGCAGTCTACTACGAACCTGCTGGATCAACTCCGTCGTCTTGAGCACCACTTCGGTGCTCCCAATGACATGCCGCATGACCTCGCCCCAGCAGATTGGGGTCCTGCACTTCCTCCCGTATAACATCTCGAAAGGAGGGCGGTCGATACTCGCATGGTAGCTGTTGTTATACAAAAATTCCGCGAACAGAAGATACGTATCCCAACTGCCACCGAAATCTAGAACACATGCCCGAAGCATGTCCTCGAGAGTCTGGATCGTCCTCTCGCTCTGCCCGTCCGTCTAAGGGTGGAAAGCGGTGCAGAAATGGAGACGAGTCCCCATCTCGTCGTGAAACCGCTTCCAGAATCTGGAAGTAAAACAGACGTCTCGGTCTGACACCGCCGAGACAGGGACTCCATGTCGTGCCACCACCTCTCGCACATAAATATCGGCTAACTTCTCTGCCGATATACTCTCCTGAATCGGTATAAAATGAGCACTCTTCGTTAACCGATCCACAACGACCCAAATTGAATCCACTCCACGTGCAGTCCTGGGAAGCTTTGTGATGAAATCCATGGTGATGTCTTCCCATTTTGTCACACCCCGAAAACCGAAGGCGGAAACATTTCCGGGGTTGACTCCACGTTGAGTATCAAATCCAGTGTACATAGTAAGTAAAGTAGAACAACCATTACATTACATATAAAAGTTTTACAATTGTTTTCAAAAGTAAAGTTGTACAGTTGTTTTACATAGTATATATATAAACGAAATGAAACGGGTCTTCTGAGCACTCCGGCTTCGAGCAAAAAGGATCTTCGGTACTTGTTCTAACGTTGACCTGAGAACACAAGCGGTTTTGAAAATCAGCATAACGCTGGTGAGTTCATAAATAGTTTTGTTTTGTGAAAATGTTCGTGTTTCCTTTCTGTTTCTGAAAATGTAACACACGCCAAGAAAATCCCACATTTTCTTAAAATTTGTTTGTTGTTTCACAATTACAAAGTATAGTAGGTTTGTACACTGTAAACACGTTTACTCATGTGAAAAATGTATAGTTTGATTATCCGGTTTGTTAAACTGCTCTGTTTGAGTTCCAATGTATTCCCAGGAAAGTCCCATACTTTCCTGATTGTGAGTTATCAATTGTAAAAGATGTAATGTTATCTGTTTGGTTACACTTTTCTAGTTATGTATGTGTTCCCCAGGAAGGCCCCATGCTTTCCTGAATGTTGGTTTTCATTGTAAAGATGTATTCTGTTAGACCTGGTTATGTACAAGGTTTCCCAGGAAAGTCCCATACTTTCCTGAATGTTGGTTTTCAATGTAAAAGATGTATAAAGTTATTCATTATTACTATAAGTAAATCTCTGTTATCCTAATTGTGAGTTCCATAACCATACTAAAGACTGAACCTGTGGCAATAAGTAGTCCACAACCTTATGACTTTCGTCACCCTTGAACCATTTCGGTTCGGTTGTAGCTAGCAGCCAGGTGTGGGGTAGTCAGTCCCGTATAGATCTATACACTCAAGTCATGCTCTCTAAATCCCAGAGATTCTGGTTACGGGTGTAGTCCTCCATTCGCGTATCTCTGTGGAGTGTTCACCGAGGACGTGTCTCCAATCATACAGGAATAAAAAATTTACCAGTAATAATATGATAATCCTCCACTCGCGTATCTCTGTGGAGTGTTACCGAGGACAAACAGTGTACAAGTGATATTGTTCATGTGTTTAACATGCTTTTAACGGATAAAATATGGAAAACCATTTGTGAAATATATAAAACATCACAGTTTATGAAACCCATTTCACAAATAAATGTTTACGTAATCTGCATATTCGAATGGTTATCAGTTGTATAAATCAGTGTTAAAAGCATATAAAACGTGAAATACACACATGAAAACAAGTTTTTGAGTACAAGAAACCCTTGTACTTTGCTTGTGTTCCCCCCTAAAAAGAATGAAAACAGTGAAAAAGGGTAGAGGTATGAACTCACCGGACTCGGAAATGCGACGGTTTTGGATACTAGACGTTGGTTCGGGGCTTGTTTACTCGCGATGTCCCTATGTAAAATGTAATAATGTCCATATATAACTAATTAGATTTACAAACACTAATCATATGGAACATCACACTCCAACAAGGTTAAACACCTCAAAACGAGCGTTTGGAGTTACCCGGGTGACATCTACAGACGTATATTGACACTAGGGACTTAGGGATTGAGTTTACTCCCCAAGAGTAAACATATTAGGGAGTTTACGGCCAAATAACACCCATATAGATGAGTTTACGGCCGTAAACTCATGTGGGTGTGATTTTGAGGGTTTATTGACTTGATTGGACTTGGGGATTGTTGGAATGACTTACTAAAATGCCTTGGAACAATTTGAATGAATTAATACCATTTAAAAGGGAGTTTACGGCCTTAAACTTGGAGTTTACGGCTGTAAAATCTACTATGGTCAAGAATAATTCATTTGAGGTACAAAGAACAATCACATGTGATTCTAGTTAATTTTACAAGCCTTGATATGAATTTAGGGCACCATTAAACATATTTTTAGGAGTTTACGGCCTAGAAGCATGTTCTATGGCCGTAAACTCTCCTATGCTCATGAATAATCAAGTTTTGACACTTAAAACAATCACATGTGATTTCTAGAAATGTTTCCAAGCCTTTGGGTGAATTAGGGGCATCATTTGGCATAGTTTCTTGAGTTTACGGCCAAAGAGCATGTTCCTAGGCCGTAAACTCCTATATGTGGTATTTTTGATGTGATATAAACCCCTAAACTATTTTAGATGGATCTAGGATTTACCACAAGGCTATTGGTTGAGTTACAAGGCATTTCGACATGTTTTAAGATGTTAAATCCCCATGTTTGAGGAGTTTACGGCCCAAGAACAAACCTTGGCCGTAAACTCTCTTTTGTCCCTCAAAATTTATGTTTTAAATGTTTTAAGTCCCAATTTGCAAGCCTTAAGGTCGTATCTAAGTCCCAACAATGATTTGGAAGGGTTAATTGGCTTAAAAACCCCATTTTTAAGTGTTTACGGACCACGCTTGATCCTTGGCCGTAAACACATGTTCTAGGTCCTAAAACTCAATTTAAACATCAATTTGAAGGCTAAAGAGGTTAGATAACAAGTTAGGGATGTTACCTCTTTGATTTGGAGCCTTAAATCTTTGTTTTTGGTCCTTTGATTATGGATGAGGAGAGAGGCTGGAAGTGTTTATGGAAGAAATGGCCAAAAGCTTCAAATGAAAGCTTTGAATCACTTATATAGTGCTCGGGAATTGGACACGACGGAATTCTACCCGATACCGGGGTTAGGCGGGGCTTTTGGTCGCACCCGACCAAGTTGCCGTAACCCGATACGGTCGATTCTAGAATTCTTCCGATAACTACTATGGGGTGTTAGAATGATTCCTAATGGCATTAAGACACCCATTAAGTAATTTTAGGTCGATATATGTTAATGACTTAATTTAACGACGAAATCGGAAACGGATTTGGAAACGGTGTTTGGTTGATCGAATTGGATTACAATTTGAGTTACAAGAAGTGATATGAAATTTCGGGTTGTTACACATTTCCACACTGGAATGTCTAACGGTTGAATCTTTCCATGAGGCCTCTGGTGTTCTGCCTTGACCTTCCTACAGGTCAGGTACTTCTCCACATACCAGGCGACATCCCGCTTCATGCAGGGCCACCAATAATAGGGTCGAAGATCTCTATACATCTTCGTCGCCCCTGGATGGATAGAAAATCGAGACTTGTGGGCCTCATCCAACAGCACCTGCCATACCCCTCCCCAGTACGGCACCCAAAATCGTCCATGATGGGTCAACAATCCTCAACTGTCATAGTCGAAGGAAGTTACTCGGCCAACGATCCTTTGACACTTCTCCCTCTCCTCCTTGAGGCCCTCGACCTATGCCTCTCTGATCTGCTCCAATAATGGAGTAATCACTATCATTCTCAGACATATATCCCTGATCGGGGCTACTGCCACCTTGCGGATTAGGGCATCGGCCACCACATTGGCCTTCCCTAGGTGATAAAGGATCTCACAATCGTAATCCTTCAATACATCTAGCCATCGCCTCAGCTTCATGTTCAGATTCGGTTGATCCATGAGGTACCTCAATCTCTTGTGATCCATGTAAATGGTACAACGGACCCCATAGAGGTACTGTTTCCAAATCTTGAGGGAAAACACCACTGCCCCCAACTTTAAATCATGCGTCGGATAGTTAGCCTCGTCAGGCTTCAACTGTCTCGAGGCGTAAGCTATCACACGGCCTCGCTGCATCAACACTGCTCCCATACCTATGATCGAAGCATCACAGTAGACCACGAAATCCTCTATTCCCTCTGGCAGGGCAAGAACCGGTGCCCCGCACAATCTCTGTCTAAGGGTCTCGAATGATGCCTGCTACTTAGGCCCCCAGCGAAACACCACTGACTTCCTAGTCAGTCGGGTGAGCGGTACAACTATCTTGGAGAAATCCTGGATGAATCTCCTGTAGTACCCTGCCAAACCTAGGAAGCTCCGAATCTCAGATGGAGACTTCGGGACCTCCCACTGCATCACGGCCTCTATCTTGGCTGGATCTACCAGAATACCCTTCTGGTTGACGAGGTGACCAAGGAATTGCACCTCGCGCAACCAGAACTCGCATTTGGAGAACTTCGAAAAAGTCTCTCCCTCCTCAAGATCTCTAGCACCTCCCTCAGGTGCTCCTCATGCTGCTCGTGGGTCTTGGAATAAACTAAGATATCATCAATGAACACTATCATACACCGATCCAACATCGGTCTGCACACGCGATTCATGAGATCCATGAATGTGGCTGGAGCGTTGGTGAGCCCAAACGGCATCACCATAAACTCATAATGACCAAAAAAGGTCCTGAAAGCAGTCTTCTGCACATCCTCATCCCTGACTAGCATATGATGATACCCGGAGCGTAAATCGATCTTGGAAAACCAAGACGCTTCCTGAACCTGATCAAATAAATCAACTATCCTCAGAAGTGGGTAACGGTTCTTCACCGTTACCTTGTTCAACTCCCGGTAATCTATACACATACGATGTGACTCGTCCTTCTTCTTCACAAACAAAATCGGTGCTCCCTAGGTCGAACTGCTCATTCTGATAAAACCCTTGTCTAGCAGCTCTTGCAGCTGCGTAGACAACTCCTGCGTCTCTGGGGGAGCCAACTGATACGGTGCCTTGGCTATCGGAGCCACACCAGGGATCAGGTCAATCCTGAACTCGAGTTGCCTCTCGGGAGGTATTCCAGGCAAATCCTCTAGAAATACATACGAGTAGTTTCGCACAACCGGAACATCATCAACCTATAACTTGCGCTTCTCCTGGGCATCTACAACATAGGCAATATAACCGGCGCAACCCTGCTGGAAGTGCCTCGCTCTCGCTGCTGAACACAGAACTGGTCTGCGCTGTGGCTTCTCGCCCGAAATCACTAACTCTCCCCCACCGAGAGTGCGAACCCTCACCAACTGTAGCTCACATTCTATCACCGCCCCATTGGGGCTCAACCAATTCATGCCTACTATAACGTTATTCCCTCGCAAGGGAATAGGGACCAAGTCCACCGGAAACTGCTCATCGAATAACTGCAGGGAACATCCTCTGTGTACCCTTGCAACCCTAATGCTCCTATCAGCTACTATCTCAACCTCAAGTGGACAATCTAGCTTCCTTGGAGCTTTGCTAAACCTCTTGCTAAGCGCAAGAGAGACGAATGATCGGGTAGCCCCCGAATCAAACAGTATTGTAGCTGAAATGCCGTTCACTGAGAACGACCCTATACAAAACATATAACCATAAGAAACAATCAATAATAAATGCATAGATAAGGGAGAAATACATACCCGTCACCACATCAGGAGTCGCTCGCGCCTCCTATGCCGTCAGCTGAAAAGCCCTACTCTTCGCCACCGACGTCTCAACTCGGCCCTGACGGCCATCCGCAATCCTCAAGGTAGCAGGAGCAGGTGCTGACACCTTCCCTGCAGCAGCTATACTCGGACACTGGGACTTTTTATGTCCCCTCTGATTGCACTGAAAGCAAATCAGATCTGATGCCGCAACGACGGTACTAGTGGCTATACAATCTCTGGCTCATATGCCCAGTCCGGCCGCACTTGTAGCAACCGGCACTCCCTGCCTTGCACGCCCCATCGTGCAATCTCCCACACTTGCCACACCGACTGTGGCTCTGCTGACTCCTAGCTCTGTGATCTGAACCCTTGGGCTTTTTGCCCGAACTCCCTGAACCTGGAGCCGTCTTCGTCTTCCTCTTTCTCTCCATCTCAAGGTCAATCTCTCTCTCTCTCTCTCTCTCGCCCTAGCAATCATGTCATCCAACATTTTACAGTTGGACCGGCTCACAAACTGGCGGATATCACTCCGCAACATCTCATGATACCGAGACTTCTTCATTTCCTCATCAGTTGCGTATTGAGGAATGAGAATTGCTCTCTCCCTGAACTTGGCGGTGATCTCCGCCACAGTCTATGTCGTCTGGGTGAGGTCCTGAAATTCTCTGGCCAACTGTTGCACCTCAATAACCGGTGCCAACTCAGCCCTGAACCCGACAGTAAAGTCAGCCCAGGTTATAGCATCCAAAACTGCGTCATCTCCAATGGCATGTCCGACCTCCTCCCACCAATCCCGTGACTTGTCCTTCAGAAGACAGGACGCCAATCTGACCTTGTCCCCCTCGAGACAACTGCTCGTGCGGAAAGCGTTGGCCACATCCGCCAACCATCTAGTACTCGCTATGGGGTCCCGCACCCCATGGTAATCTGGAGCTCCACATGCACGTAACTCCCTAAAGGTAAGCGTGCGCGACCCCATCATGGCCGCTACCTCAACACGGAAAGTGCTCAATATCTCGTCCATCAACTCTAAGACACCCTCCTTGATTGAACCAAAGATCACAGGAGTCTGCTCAAGTATGGTGCGAGTAATCTCTGAAGAGAGAAACTCCCTAGTGTGCTCATCCAACTGCCCGACCTCCAGGCCTGATCCTGGTCCCCCTCCGGCCTCTGAACTGCCGACTGCTGGCCTAGGGCGTAGTACCAGCATTATGAAACCACATCATAATAAACTTCAGAAACATAGATATATCTCGAGGGATCATTATTACCACAAGTTTCCTGGTCTCATCTTAGCTTTCCTTGATTCGAGTACGGATCCTCTGCTTTCAGTAGTACGGGCCCATACTACCTTCCACATCTATCCGTACTTTCCTCAAGTATCGCCTTGACTCCACCATGTCACTGTACTGCTACTAATCTTTGCTAGTCCCATCCTAGGCTTGCCCTAGGGAAATCTCTGACTCTACCCAAACTAGTCCTCAACTGCTGAAAGGTTCCCTTGTAATGCCAATTAGCCATCACCTGAATACCATCACATGTGGCGAGGCTCAGATAATCCTTCGAGTAAAAGGCCCGTCCCCACAACAGTTAAACTCATACAAGAGCTACGCAATAGGGCCAGGTCTAGCACTCTGAGATTATTCAACCCTGTTCACATGTGATGTGACGTAGTCACCTAATGGCTAACTCACATCACTCAGAGCCCCACAAAGCACATAGCAAGCAACATTCAGACACAGGAAAGTACTCAAGCAATTCTATCCTCATTACAATGAACTGTACTAGCATACAATGCTAAGCTCATACTATCAGGCATAACCTAAACAGGCTATCCTACTGCTGTCTACTCAAAACTAGCATGCAATTCTCATAAAGCTGAAACACGTATAGCAGTCACATAAGGCATCCTCCTAGATCCTCAGTCCGAATGTAGCTTGTTGTTCTACTGAAAATGAAATTGATAATCATAGCATAAACTAGTTTGGGTAATTTGGGAGTACTTACTTGAGCTCGGCTGATTGAATGCACCACACCCTTTTCCTTTTTTCAAAACTCTTTCTCTTTTTAGGTTTTTCTTTTCAAAATCTTTTTGAAAATACTTTTGAAAATCTCACTACCATTTCCTTAGTTTGAGTCCAGTCACACCCGAGAGTGTGCCTGAATCCCTCAAACCAAGGCTCTGATACCAACTTGAAACATCCCAAAAACACGACCCAAAATTTTTTGTTTTTACATATAATAAACATCATAACACTAAGTGTCATATAATAAAAACCATACGTCGGGTGTCTCAAAAGACATGATAAAATGTCATTTCAAAACTGTATCAAATCATGTCTAAGTATCTGAACAAAACTCCTAGGAATAAAGTTGAAGCTGTGGTATGTGCAATGCCATCATCCCGAGCTCTTCCCTTTACTTGTGGAAGTACCTGAAACCAAAACTGAAACTATAAGCACGGAGCTTAGTGAGCTCCCCCAAACTAGCTCATACCAAACAAACATATAAACAACTACTGGGCTCCCACCCACTACATCGGACCGAAGCCCGGAAACTGCATCGGACCGAAGTCTGGAACTAACTAGGGCCCTGCCTCTGCATCAGACCGAAGTCCGGAACTAACTGCCTCAGACCGAGTCCAGAACCAACTGCATCGGACCGAAGTCTAGAACTAACTGCATCAGGCCTAAGCCCGGAACTGACTACATCAGACCGAAGTCCGGAACTACTGAACATAACATAGCATGCACATATCAACTAGCATAAGAACATAGACTGCATACTGAGTTGGACCATACCCGAAACACATAACATGTAAAACCTGTCTGAGCCATGAAGGCATCAAACATTCTAACTACTGTAACGGACCGAAGTCCAAAAACTACTACTAATTACATGGGCCGGCATTGTGGCCTTAGACCCGTTCCTACTGGAAGGAAACTCACCTCGTAGCCTAGCTGCTGAAAGAACTGCTCCGAAATCTGTCTGCTGCGGCTCCGGCTTCACCCCGGCTACAATTTCCAAAGTACCCTCAATTAAATACTGATAATAATACTGAGGGTAAAAAGACTATCTTACCCTTGGTCAAAGTCAACCTATCGGTCAAAGTCAACATTCAGTTGACCTGACTCATCGAGTTGGGTCACCAACTCGTCGAGTCCTTACTCTCACTTTCTTGCTTCAGCCCGATACTACTTGTCGAGTTCGGCATAGACTCGATGAGTTCCTCTTCGAACTAACACTCAGTCAATCTGCATCCGACTCGCCGAGTTGTATGAACAACTCGTCGAGTTCCCCTTCAACATATGAACACTCTGACTTTGACTCGCCGGGTTGTATGAACAACTCGTCGAGTCTGTTCTTGAGGCATGAAGATTTCCTTCGACTCGCCGAGTTAGGGCATTGACTCGCCAAGTTCTTCCACGAATGAGTCTAACCTTTAGCTCACCGAGTCCATCTCTCACTCACTGGTTCCACTCGGCATAACTCGAATAGGGGAAAACAGGGGACTCGCGACTCGACTCGCCGAGTCTGAAGAACGACTCGTCGAGTCGTATACATGCAATCACTATATACTCGATTCTGCTTGAAACGAGTTCATTCCATTAATAGATTTGGGTTCTTGGGGCTTGATTAACACGTAAAGTTTCCAACTTTAAGTGTAAATAACATCAAATGAAGGTTTTAAGGCTCAAAGCACACTATAAGAGTGGATCTAGAGCTTTCATGCAAAATGGCTCCATAAAGGTACTAGATCTAAGCTTCTGGAACTCAAACCTAGTTAGATCCGAAGGTTATTCATCTCAATGAGTCCTCTATGCTACTACCAAGCAAAGAAATGGTTCAAGAATAGCTTTAATGGCCTTCCAAAGGGGATTAAAGCATAGAAACAGAAAAGGGTCGAGTTATACCTCACTATACTCTAAAATGCCACAAAGATCCTGTATCTCCTTCTTCTCCTCTTGATCTACCTTCCTTCTTCTCACAAGATCTTCAAAGAATCATAAAAAACACACCAAAAATCTAAGAGAGTTCTAGGGTTTTGAGAAGGATGCTCTGGGGGTGATGGGGGCTGACTTGGGGTCCCAAAAAGTTGTTTAAATAGGGTGCAAACCCTTGAAATTAGGGTTTCATCCAGACTGGCGGACTCGCCGTGTCCACAATATGGACTCGCCGAGTAGCCAACTAAAACATGCTCAAAATCGCGACTCTACTCGACGAGTCTGGCTACTGACTCGTCGAGTTCCTCTTGAAAACTTGAAAAATAAATATTTAAGTAACATACCAGAATTTGGGGTGTTACAATATATGTTTATGTGTGAAATATTTGATATTGCCTGAATGATGTGTTAAGAGCATATATGATAATTTTTGATGATTTAGGATACATAATAAACCTATATTAATTAAGATGAATATTAGGTAGTATCTTCTTATGAGTACGGGTGAGATATACACGGAGGGTAGAACTTTAAAATTTATCACTGATCCGAGAGCATGGTTAGACATAATCATTCATCCTTAGTCTGCGAGTATGGATTGGGCATAGTAATTTTTCATTGATCCGAGAGCATGGTCTAGACATAGTCATTCGTCCCTAGTATGCGATTATGAAGTGGGCATAGCATGGATTAGACATAGTCATTCTTTTGTAGTCCGTGAGTATGGATTGGGCATAATAATGTGTCATTGATCCGAGAGCATGGATTAGACATAGTCATTTGTCCCTAGTCCGAGAGTATGGACTGGGCATAGTCATTTTTCATTGTTCCGAGAGGATGGATTAGACATACCTGATCTGAGAGTTTAGATTAGGTAAAGTTGTTAATTTGAGAACTGAGATTATGGATCGTGTCGTTGTGAGGATCGACAGGGTAGGGTAAAATTCCTTATATGAGGTGAAATTGTATATTGCTAGTTCATATATATATATATATATATATATATATATATATATATATATATATATATATATATATATATATCAAAGTTGTGTAAATCGCTCTACGTTAGCTAGTCGGTGGACTGGGGCAAGAGATTAATCGGGGACCATTAATTGCTAATTAGTTAGATTATAAAAAATTAAATATGACTAATATCATATAAAAGTTCATAAATACCACTAATATCATAAGAAAATAGGTTAATATGATAAATACAACACTAATCATTCCTCAAATAGTTTCTATTGAGATATAACTTCTTCAAAGTGTTAAAATCTCATGGTTTCTACTGTTTCAGTCATTTTGTATGCATGGATTAATTGCTAGGCGCTCTCTAATTGGTAAGTAGCGCCTAGGGACTAATCAGAGATTAATCGGGAGTTTTACAACACTGATATATATATATATATATATATATATACATATATATATATATATATATATATATATATATATATATATATATATATATATGATATAAAATTGTGGGATTGAAATCTCTATGTACTCACCAGGTTTCCCAAACTGACCCACTCAGTTTATTGTATCATAGGTGGCTATATGAAAGATACATTCTGTTAAGAGATTCAAGAAATACTAGGCTACTAGTTTAATTACTGTAAGGCTTGTAAGATTTCGTTATGCTTATGTTTCTGTATTGACGATGACATCCCAATGTTTTAATATAAATAAAATACATTTCTTCGGAAATGATTTGATAATATCCTTATCATGTTTTCTAGGAACAAATTTTGCAATAGTACTTTTCAAAAAGGATACTCTGATAGTTTAACCACTTGAAATGTATCAGTAGCATTACGTTTTATTGCCTGTAAATGCCAACCACAATTATCCATACAGCAGACAACTATAAACCTGTCTTTTATGGAATTTTTTTTTCAGTTTATATTGAAAGGCTTCAGTAACGCTTTTGAATCCTAATTTAAGCTTAAGTGCTTATTTGTTTTTGAAGAGTTGGTAGAACTTAACATAGGAAGTATAATTATGGGTTGTGGCATATTTACATTTTTGTTGAGCTAATTCGGGCAATGGTAAATATTGAGGCATACCCCAAGGGATGGTTTTTGTTTGTTCTAAATCAGAAAAATAAAAAAAGGAAACTATTCCTGTTGAGATTTTTGGGGTTGTAAGGGCTCAGTTTCATTCTCTTCACCTTTAGTATCTTCCCCATAAAATTCATTGCAACTCTTAAAATGTTCAACTGGCTTTCCATGTCGAATTATATTACCATCATCATTCAACATCATTATTTTTGCATCATCATTTGCAGATTCATCAAGATCAACTGTAAGAGAGGCATCAATAACATGCTTACCTTTATTCATATATTAACCCATTCTACAGAGCCATTATAAAAAGGAACATGGTTGGTTGTCATAGCAAATAAAGTACACATTTGGTTACTTCCACGACCAGAAGACCCATTTCCACCAAAATGATTTTCACCGGAAAATCAATGAATAACACTTTCCATAATGTTACCAACTATAAACAATTGTATTGTGTTGGAAGGCATACTAATAAAAAAACTAATAAAATATCTAACATCACTATCGTCTAGAATCTCCAAAACATTATTTGATTCGGAACATTAAGAAGATAGATGTATTTGGTTAGTGTGTAACATAGACTTGGTAGCAACCAACGTAATTAACCCAACGAGGTTGATATAAATACTTATATCTACACAAAATATGTGTATTTTGGAGAAATATATTGCAAACATCCTTCGATACGCTGCCATTCCCCTCCATTAGAAAAAAACACTTGAAGAAAAACCCATATACATACTCATTCCGGATGGTGTAATGAAGGTAGAAAAAACATAAATATATTGCATATATGGAAAAATATGTAACATAAACACACATAAAACCTAATTTAACTCCTCGGAACAGGCCACCGGAATGTACGGCCATACGAGACTACAATTTGAAATATAGTATTCCAGTCCGGAATGTACGACTTGTCAGATTTCGAAAACTAATTCCTACCAACTAATCACAGCTCCAGAATGAAAATAAATGCTCCAAAATATTGTATTGTGGAATACGTTGACTGAGTCAAGTCCAAAATGTTCTTATGTTGTCCAAAATACGATATTCCAGAGCCACGGGTCATTTAAAAAATGGTTATTTTTATCAACAAACTCGTTTATAAGGGTTAGATTACTCAATTTCCCTATCATTTGTATAATATAGATAACATTGTAACAGATAAGTCTGATTCAAATTAAGTTTGAGTCAAAAGTGTTTGCATACATAACTTATTTATTTAGAAAGCATTGATATTTACTTTATAATTTTATTAAAAGATCTAGTTGTCAAATAAATTATTTTAATCATTAGAGAATATGAAGATAATCTTTATGAAAAATGATTAAGTAAGTAATCAATTATCTAATCAACTAATTGATACATATATATTTAGATAGGATAAATTTAAAACATACATATTTACAAAAAATATGTAGTTTTACAAAACAAACACATTATGTTCTAAGCGTAAATAATAAACTAAACTCTGAGAGTGAAGTTCTAGTTGTTTGTGCTTAGTTACTATTCTTCTTGAATATCTGTAAACATTTAAAAATATTATATTACCATTAAGTTTCAAGTACTTGAGTGTTAAATGAAAAGTATAAGTTCTATCTAGTAGATACCTGAACAACTGATATCGCTAATCGAGGGATAATTCATCTTCTAGTGTCCCATTTCTCAATGGTAGAAGTAAGATCCATCTTCATGGGCATTTCTTGATTTCATGGGCTTAAAGGTATCCTTTCCTTTATCTAATGGCCTCTTAGAGCACATAGGGTGACTCTCTCCTGTCTTTTATTCTTCCTTTGTTTGAACTGGTTCATAACAAATATCACTGTATTGTTGGAATATTTGCTTAACCTATTGGAACATCCTATATACATATAAGTTATCCAAGACTTTCTGGAAGTTAGGAATAACTGTTCCCAGTATGATTTCAGATACAACTACATTATTCTAGTGATGCCTCCACTAGGTGTCATGTTCTAGTCTTCTATTAAAATAAAGTAGTTTATGAATTGGGATTTTGAGAATGTTATTATTTTATGTACACCAACAAGTAAAGTATGATGTCTGGTTATGAGATTGGATATTGTTTTCATCTACAAAATTTAAAAAAAATTAATTTAGTATTTTTGATAACTAATTCCCCTATGTTTCCAAACTTATTAATTTTCAAATTATAGGATCCAAGTTGCAAAACAAATAAATGGTTAGGTAGATATGTAGTATCAATTATATTCTAATATGTAATTCATAGTGTTATGCGATCACTGACAACAAATTTAAATAGACATATTTGATCTCTTCTATGCCTCGAATCTTTATTGTTTAGGTGACCTTTATCACAAAAAATATTCAATAAAATCATCCAGTTTGAAGAAATGATGTAATCAACCCATAACTAGGTTATAGAAAATACGTATACACCTCGACCATCAAAATATAACACTATCGGTTATGTATCCTTTATCCTGCTAGCTTATACAAGTGACATGCCAGTGCTATTCAAATTTCATTGCATATATTTGAGTTTTATAAGGGGTCTTTGATGTTTTTATAATTCTACTTCAAAAAGCATTTTATATCATGGTTATTGTAGGCATCCAATATGCCATGATATGCTTTTACACAACTAGAAAACATACATTTAGTGACACACGATCAATGACATGCACGGATTAACGATACACATTTTTTGTATGTCCTAAAAATAATGTTATCTTTCCAAAATTAGAAGGACAGAGGACACACATTTGTGTGTGCCGTTACATTAAGTGTCCAACAAAAAATACAAACATTGAGGGCACCTAAACTAAATAGGTGTTGTGTAGAAATGTCGTTTAATAAAATTTTAATATGTGTGTCCACTCTTTTATATAGCTAAGGGGGGAACCAAATCCCCCAAAATTTTTAAGTACGTCGCCTTCCTCTACCTCTGCATTTTCTCCTCTAGATCTTTACCCACCCACAACCTACATGTCGTCCCTCACTTCTCTGCATTTTATATAGCACAGGTGCTCATGCTTCACATTCATCTGATAAAACGCTAACTGGAAAAACCATCCCCCTCTAGGTCGAAAGCGATCACACCATCAATAATGTAAAAAACAGAATTCAGGATCTTATTTCTCCTCTATTCGTACCTCTGATTTCGATTTTGAATCTTCTCCTGTATAAAACCCTAACCAGAAAATACATGTAGGTTTCAACAGCAATTTCCTCCTCCTTCCTAGATCCCCACATCTACTCTCTAAGAATCTCAGGTATACTTTGTTCCTTCTCCTTTATTCTCCTTCTTCTTCTTTGATTGTGCAGGTGCAACATCCTTCTCCCCTACTTTCTCCCATATTTTTCTTCTTCTCGATCCCATTTTGATCAGTCACACACAACACCACAATTCTCCATAAACTCTCATCTCTACTCATCCGTGTGTCCTGTGACCCCAACTGGCACCTCACCACTAAATATCTCGAAAACTAACTCGATTCCTTCTCCTGGTATGCTCCATTAAAACTCGCTTGACATGGCCCTCTTGCCCCACACCCTATCGCATCTGATCTCAGCCTATCCAATTACAACGGAAAAATTGGCAAACCAGAAACACTATCCGCCACGAATCAAGGTACCCGAACCATGTGGTCACCTTTGAATCTGCTATGAATCATGGTACTCTCAATCTGCTACTTAGAACCTCTTGAATTCTCCCTGTTTCGAGTATGGGTCCTCTGCTTTCAGTAGTACGAGCCCATACTACCAGCCACATCTACCCATACTTTCCACACGATCATCCCAGATTTCCTAAGTAGCTGCTCAACCTACCCGATCACCAATCCCGTTATACCTGGTCGCTCTCCAGCGAATACTCTCCTCTATCAACATACTTATATGACAAAGGGCTCTCCCTAGGCTCTTCCTAGGTTCTCACAGTCCTCCGCCATCAGCTGCTGAAGAACTCTTTATGTTTCCAGCCATCTACCTCCTGAATATCGTCATATTCACTTAGTAGCTGACTCCCATCATCAAGAGTCCCACAAATCACGAAGAAAGCAACATTCGTGCATAAAATAATCTCTACTAACACGTAAAACCACTATAGGTTACAACTCCACTTGCTCTACTCACACTCAAAGGTGTCACCATACTCAAGAAACTCTACTCCTCGCGGGTATCTAACTACTCTCACAATAGGCTCCTCTACTCGAAGCTCTCTCTCACTTAAAAAGATTCCTATTGGATACTCTTACTCTGTGTATACTCAAAGCACATCACCGATAGCAATATTCCTAGGCCAAGGCATCACAAATCAGGCAAATCTAGCCCTAAGATATGAAGTACCTAGCCTATCTCTTAGCATGCATCACTAATAACTCAATAATAACTCATAACACCAATAAGTAAGAGTATTTTGGGAAATCACCGTTCGGACTCTAGCTGATTGTACACAATGCTCCACCTTGTTTTTCTCTTAGAAACTCTTGCTCGTTTTAGAAAAATCATTTCTTTTGAAAATTTCTCTCAATTCCTCAATTTGAGTCCAGATATACGCGAAGGTGCGTCCGAATCCCTAAAACCAAGGCTCTGATACCAACTTGTAACGATGTGAATTTTCGAACAAATTTTTCATTTTAAAAATCACATAATGTCACACCCCCAAACCAAGGATGGCAGAAACGTCCAGGGGTGGAGGACTTCATGTAGAGTATCACAACAACGAGTATAATAGTGCTCAAAGTAAATACAACCATCATAAATATAATTGAAAAAGTTACACCAAAGTATATGTTTACATGATTCAAATCAATTACATTATGATACAAAATGAACTGTTCGACGATTTATCGTCCCATCCTCAAAACGTGGTTGATTTCCTGTTTCACTGAATTCCTGAGAATACAAGTAGTTTTGAAAAGTGTCAACACAAAGGTTGGTGAGTTCATAAGCTTTTGACAGTAAGAGTTTGAAAATCGATCTTTGTAAAGAGATGTATGTTACCAAGAAAAATCCAATATTTTCCTTACAAAAGTTATGTAGTCCTAAATACCAGGACCGGAAATGAACAACTATTTGTCATACTTAAAGATATAAAAGTGGTTTTAAATCGGCATAAAACCCTTTCTGATGTGAGAAAAATCCCGTAATGAATGATGTGTAGTCTTAAATACCAAGACCGAAAGTATACAATAAAGTATGTAATTGTTGATGTAAAAAGTGATTTTAAATCGACATAAAACCCTTTTTTTTGATATGAAGGCGTACAAGTATTTTTCCATACTTAAAGTAATTTCAGTGAGCTAAATAGACATAACTCGCTAATTTAAAGTTAGAACCCGTAAACCTTATGATTGTTAATACCACATGTGAGCTATCATAACCATACTTGACATAGACGGCCTCGTAATGCGACGTTCTTCAGGCGTCGCCGTTAAATGACACTTGTCACCACAGACCTGCCGGTCTAGCTGTTGCAAGCAGCTCTGGTGTGGGTTTGTCAAACCCAATATAGATCTATACACAACTATCACGTTCTCCCTACAAGAGACTCTGGTTACAATTTACAGGACTTTTTGACTTTGTTACTTTGGAATTAACCCGAAGGGAATGACTTACAAATTTATTCATTAACAGATTTACGTGAACTAAACTGAAAACCTTTGGTAAATAAGTTTGAGAAGTAAATGATACATAAACTATACCTATTATAGTTTATCCAAAACGTTTGTAATGTATAAGAATTCTTTTATGAAAATGCCTTAATGCTATGAATCCATAAACTATGCTCATTATAGCTTAATATACGTGTTCTAAATAAGTGAATAATCTTATCATGAATGACTATGTTTCATTTTATGATGATAAACTAACAAGGAAACACATTCAATATTTAGAACTTATCGTTATACACTTTGCTCAACATAATACAAAGTGTTATGAAAGTTATAAGCTGTTAACAAATTTTCAACCTTTCTACACTGTTTTTGAAAAGTCATAGAAAAATCATACGAAGTCGAAAACTAGATCCGTAAATTCTGAGAGTTCCTAAAATAAGTCTAGTTTACTCATAATTTTTATCATGATTTTTAATGATCTCCAACTTGGGTGAAAAAGTCCATAATCACAGACTGGTCCGGATTGGTGTTTGAAATGATAGGCAGTTTTGTAAAAATCACCATAAATTGTAGAAAAATCGTATGGAGATGTGCAAGTAGTCATTTTAAAGCTAAGAACTGGAACTACTTACACCTAAAACAGTTTTGAAAACTAAAATGTTTAAGTTGTCCAAAACAGTCTGTGAATGGAGTTGAACTTTTCTAATGAAGGCTGTTAGAAAAGTGTAGTTATGTTCTTGGTGTTTTAACTTGTATTACCCCCCTAAAAACTTGAGAAAACATGAAAATATAGGGGTATGAACTCACCTTGAGTGATTTCAGTAGGTAAGTGTTGAATAAGAGAAGTGTTCAACCCAAGAACACTTGAAGAATCACTTGAAGATTCGAAGATCTAACAAGAATGTGATGATGTTTGTGTAAGCGATCTATGATTTTGAGTAGGAGGATGTGTAATAATCATAAGAAAGATGATGATACTTACTAATTATAGGAGAAAAGTCTTGGAGTATGCCTTGAAATTCTCGAATTAGAGAGAAAAAAAATGAGAGAGTTTGGAGTGTGATTCTTGGTAAAAATGAGAGAATGATTAAAGTGTGAGAAGAGAGGATGGATGTTCCAGCCCTAAGAACGTCGGAATAGTTGGAAATAGTGAGAAAGGACCTATGAAGTGACTAGGGATGGGCTGGTGGTGAATAGTGACATGGAGTGGGTATGTGAGTGGTTGCTTGTGTCATAGAAATAAGTAAAGTCAACACTCTACCTTTGTACTTCACCCACTCTCTTTTGGATAAGGTTTTATCCTTAAAAATGTGATTAATTAATAGTTAAGGGTCCTTATATGTTAAAATAAAGTTTTGGTTGAAAATCCCATGTTAAAACAATTAAAAACGGGCCTAAAATGCAAATTTAGTCGAAAACCGGGAGAAAAAGCGTTCCCAGCGAGACCTCTCGGTCCTAGGCCGAGGTTCGGTCCCTAGGCCGAGGTTTGGTCCTTGCTGGTGCTGAGCCGGAAGCGAAATGTGAACCAGAAGAAGAAGGCGAAGGCGAGGGGCTCAGTCCGAAGGCTCGGTCCGAAGGCTCAGAAGCGAAGGTTCGGTTCGGTTCTTTGAGTGAGGTTCGGTTCAGTTCTTTGAGTGAGGTTCGGTTCGGTTCTTAGAGTGAGGTTCGGTTCGGTTCAGCAGCCTTCTTCATCAGGAGGGTTCGGTTCCTAAGGGGACTTTCGGTTGCTAAGAGGACTTTCGGTTCCTAAGAGGACTTTCGGGTCCTAAGAGGGGTTTCGGTTCCTCATGCCCGTTTTTCGCGTAGACTTCCGCTTTTGGACTGTTTTCGCCAAATTCGAGGGTCGGGATGCCCCGAGTGATTATAGAAAGTTGAGAGAGATTTTGAGAGAGATTTGAGAGAGATTCCACATACTTAGAGAGATTTGGGAGAGATTTCACATTCTTGGAGAGATTTCTCATACAAAGAGAGATTGGGGAAAGATTTCACATACTTAGAGAGATTTGGGAGAGATTTCTCATAGAGAGAGATAAAGTGAAAACGATTTAGAGAGGTTTCATTGGTGACCTTTTTTAGTGTCCGGCTTCGCAATGCAAGGTCCGTAAACCCCGTTAAGCCTTGTTTATGGATCTTGCATACTCCCGATGAGTATGTGTCATTGTTTTATCGGTTTGGCTCTCCACGTACCATCGTTTTAGGTTAAGGAGATCTAGATGTACGCACTTTTCGATTTATGATCTCTCATTAGAATAGAGAGTTGTTTTGAAATTACATAACGTAAACTCTAGTACCTACGGGCAAATTGGGTTGACCGGTTTGACTTGTTGACTTTAGTTGACTTTGACTTGACCGAAAATTGACAGTTGTCACACATAATTCTCATAACACATTTGTAACGACAAAATTTTCAAAACAATTTTTCAAATTTAAATTCATATTTTCAATCACTAAAATCAATAACCAACAACTGTATCCAACGTCATCATAATAAACAAATCCCAAAATCTCAAAGATCTCAATACATAAATCATCTCAGTGTGTACGGATCAAGCCGGCGCCTTCCCACAGTCCTCGCTAGTACCTGAAACACACAACAAATCCACTATAAGCATAAATGCTTAGTGAGTTCCCCAAAATAGCACATACAACACATACGCCTTTCCAGGCCATAACTCTGTGGTACCCTCCGGTCCGAGTGTCTCAGGGGACTTCTGTCCCAAATCTCGGTAGACCTTCCGGTCCTACCCGTATCGACCTTCCAGTCCATAACCTCGTGACCTTCCGGTCCATGTCCTCTCGACCTTCCGGTCCATATCATCTTAACCTTCCAGTCCTTATCATACATAACATACATAACACACACATATCATGTATCAGCATATAGCACAAATATCTCAAAGCATATAAGACCTTCCGATCACACATAGGTACCCTTCCAGGTACAGTATAGTGAGAAGACTCACCTCGGGTATCTCGGATAATCTTGCCCTCAAACATACTAGTCTAGCCCCCACCTAAACACATAACAACACTCTCAAATAACTAATTGGCTCTCAAAGGCCAGATTAATTCCACTCTACAATTCCACAGAAGGGTAAAAGACCATTTTACCCCTCCCTGACCCTAAAAGTCCAAAGGTTGACCAAAACCATAAAAGTCAATGGAAGTCAACAAAAGGCAGTACGCGACGCGTACCTTCTCTGTACGCAGGGCGTACGCTGGCGAGTTGTAATCGGGGTCTCAACCCCTTACGCTGCGCGTACTGAGAGTTACGCTCAACGTAAGTCTTAGTTTTAGCCTTTCCTTTGTTTTTGGTCTTAAACGGTTAAGAAACTCATTCAACTTTCAGATCTGACTCTTTCTAGACCTCTTATCCCATAAAGTCGGAACCTTTAAGCCTTTGCATGGCCATAAAGCTCCCTATACCCTCTAACACTTTCCCTTCCTCCTCAAAAGGTCTAGATCTCATGCATGGCTCAATATCCACATCCAAGATTGCATTTTTATGAACATACATCTCTTATAGTCCTGAAATATGATAGATCTAGGCCAATGGAGACTATTTGCTCATAAAGTCTCGATCTTGGGACCAAAAACCCTAGAAATTGGTCCAAGAAGCACATAACACAAATGACAAGTCAAGCTTTGAGCTTTTTACCTCAGGAAGAAGCTCCAACCTTTGAAAAGCTCGGATCTGCCCTTGCCCACAACTCCTAGTCTCCAAAATGGCCTCTTCTTCTCTTCCACCACCTTGAAATGACACTTTGAAGCTTAGAACCCCAACACACTAGCTAGAAACAAAGTAGGACTCTCTATTAGGGTTTCACTCTCTGAAATGGGGGCTAAGGTCCAGGCCGTAGCATTCGTTTTATAGTGCACAAGCCCCAAATTAGGGTTTACACCTGGGCTCGCTACACCCAGCGTACCTAGGCGAGTCCGCGTCCAAAATAAGCGCGCGAGTACGCACGGCGTACTCATCTGTACGCCCAGTTTACTCACAAGCCTAAGAATTCTTTTAAGGGCTTAACTTGACAACTTGGAAAAAGGAGAAGGGTTTAAGAGACACACCTGAGTTCAGGATGTTACAACATTTCACATAAACCCCATTTATTTAATTTACAAACACAACCCCATAATTGTTTGATTAATAATCCAGGATCCACAAAACATAACTCGTTCTCTCGGGTGTAGAAGAGAGCCGACGCCTTCTTGCAATCATGAGAAGAACCTTAAACACATATCAGATAACACAATAAGCACGAAGCTTTGTGAGTTCTCTAAAATACCACAACTCAGTTGGACCCACTAGTCCCTCAACTCAAGCAGCTTAATACCAAACACATCATGCATATCTCAAACAAATAGCAGGATATCTCATTACACACATAAGAACATAAGACATCTCAGTCACACAAGGATACCACTCATGGTAAGTATAGTGAGAAGACTCACCTCAGATGATGAACAGCCCCTACAAACGTTGTTGCTACGTACCGGCCTCTAACTCTGAGTCAATACCATAATTAACCAATTTAGAATCCAAGACCAGACTGTTACTTATTAGGTATAAAGGAAGACCACTAACCAGCCCATTAATAGTCTAAAACCCATTGGGCCCACCAAGGCCCAATAATAAATGGGCTCACCCAAGGCCCACTCTCAAAACTAAATGGCAAGCCCAACTCAAGGGCCCAAGGCATAATTATAGTATTTCTCTGCTCATAGTCTCTAATTTACAAGCCCAAATATTCATGCCCAACCCTCACGACCCATGATAAGATCTAGCCCAAAAGCCCAAAGTGAAGTTACACGGGGTGTACCTCTCTTGGTACGCTCAACACACTCACACATGCATGAAACCAATCGGGGATACCAACCCAGTACACGGGGCGTACTGGAACTTACGTTGGGCGTACGCCCAACTTTGCTTTAGTCCATTCTCTTGGTCTTAACCCGTTAAGATCTTTACTCATTTCTCAGATCTCGACTCCCTAACATCTCTTCTTCCATAAAGTTAGTGACTTTAAGCCTTTGCATGGCTGATAAGGTCACAAACATGTAAAACTATCATTCTCTTAACTCAAAATGCTCATATCTCATGCATGAGTTGATTCTCATATTCAAGACCCTCATTTTGATGGATCCTCTCCACTAGAAACACTTAAAAGGACAGATATTAAGCTATGGAGTGCAACAGCTCATAAAGCGTCAAGCTTTGGGACAAAAAGCCCTAAAATAGACCATATCATGCACAAAACTAAAAGGATGAGAAAGTTTTGAGCTTTATACCTTCAAATGATGCTCCAACCACAGACAAGCTCAGATCTAAAGCCTGGACTCCAACTCTATTGTCTTCCATACTCCTTCACTCCAAAAATCCCACAAGAACACTTATAAGCTCACAATGGTCATACACAAGCTCAAGAATGAGGAATCGGGTTTAGGAGGGTTTATTGACTGAGGATGGTGGGCAGGAATGAGGCCATCTCATTCTTTATAGATGGACACTCCTCTCAATTAGGGTTTTCTTCTGTGCCTAGTACGCCCAACATACTAGGTGGCACCGCTTAAAATTCATGCGCCTAAATACGCTAAGCATACACACATGTATGCCCAGCATACTCCGCTCCAATCATTTTCAACTAAAGGACTTATCTTGCCATATCATCAAACTGACATCGCTTCCTCGATATAACCCTGATTCCCAAGAACCTCAATCCCATGGATAAGTAACGAGATGCCCTAAGCTCCTAGCAACTCGTCTCAACTCCGAGACCCCCTCATGCCTAGTTTGCAACCCACGAACCCTAATCACATATGATCCAAAATAGGATGTTACAATTCTACCCCACTTTACTTAGATTTCGTCCTTCAAATCGCTCCTTATCAGAGATCGAACCCAAACCCAAGAAGCAATACTGAAAAGACCCGATATACTACAAAAATCTCCTCCAAAAGCACCTAAACCCGACGAGGACTCTCGACCCCGAAGAAGGACAGACCCAACTGCCGCTGTGATACTCTATCTGACTCTCAAGAACTTGAAACTCTAGTGGTCTATCTCCCTACCAAACCACACTCTCAAAACATCATCCTGCTAATCACCCACGATTAACAGACTCTAAGAAGACTCTTCCAACTCTAATCCTCTAATCAATACCGGTTGCAACTCGAAACGGACAGAAAGGTCATAATCTTCGTCCCTCTCTTAAGGACCCACTGCATGAACAACTATCAAAACTCATTGGAAAGGATGAACCCAAAAACTATGACATCCAACACAGGAAAAAGATCATGCTTTCCTGGAAGTATCCTCTGGCCTCTACATGCATAATCCCTAAATCTCTCTCAAACATTCCCTTCTACATTGAGTACCAAGTCAGCTCTCGACCAAATAGATGAACTTCCAAGGTTACTCATTTCATAACAAGAAGGTCTCACCGAATTCCCTCCTATAATAACTATCTCGGCTCATCGTGACACACAAGTCACAAAGTTCGCTTTACCCCAAGCGAATACTACAACTTGCTTGAAGCTTCACCTTCGACCTCTTTCGTCTACCATCCACTGATTCCACACGTTTCGCGGTTCTTCCTATCCGACGAAACTGACTCACTATGGTCTAGGACATCTGGTGGAGAACATTACTTCTGAAAATGATTCCGTCTACAAATCCGAAACCTCATCTTGCCTACTCAACACACGAACGAATCCAACCTCAAACTCGAGAGTCTGATTCAACAGCATAATTGGAACCACTCACTTCCAATCTAGTGCTCAACTCATGACCCAAGATTCACGAATTTAAGCACACACCATCTCTCTAATTCCTTCTGATTATGATAATCCCCTATCAACCTCGGATACACAATTCTCGACCGACACGGAGACCTCAGTCTCGCCCCTGGTGAGGCACTCAAGTTCCCGAAAACTCAAGTGGTAAGGTTGCACAAGTCTAAGGATGCCTCTGCATCATACTCAGACTAGTGAATACTATAGCTCCCGGCGGAACAATATTAACCCTTATCGACTATTGAGTGCTACGGTCTCCCCCGTAGTATCGCAACATTCTCTCCTTAACCGGTGAATACTACGGCCCCTCGTAGTATCACATCACTCCCTTGCTGACTAGTGAATGCCACAGATCCTCGTAGTATCACGATACCCTTTATCTGACTTACATATGTTGCGGATCTCCGCAGTCACACGATACCCTTTCTCTCGCTGACTCATGGATGCTACGGCTCCCTGTATTCATACAACACTCTCTTACTCACTGACTCACCATGGGCTCATTCCATGTTTTTTCCCAATAACCCTAAGTGATTACCCCTACTCGGATCCACTCACTCTCTTATCACCTTATAATCTCATCATCAAGTCATCATTACACTGTGTTCACTAACTCATGCTCCACAGCCAAACATAGGTAGGTGTGCACACCCACTCAGTTTATGTACTACAACTCCTGATGTAAGTTCTCATAGGTAAGGTACTTTTCTCAACACAGATACACCCTTAGACAGTCCCTCAACCACTGATCTCCCACTTATGCAACTTGAAACCTCGAAATATTCTCATCTTGCAAATTGAAACACGAAAGAAATCGCCAACGACTGAAAACATATTGACGAAAATCTAAAGCTCCCTCCTCTACCGATCACCATCCATATGCAACTACACATACCAACTCTTCAATTGGTTGACAATCAACTGCTGCCCCTCCTGGAGTATAAATCACAATCTATACCGATACCCACATATCTCAGCAATTGCACCCTGAAATTAGTGACCCAACCACCTCGAACTCAACATTTGCAAACCTTGCACCTTGCTTCATCCACCAATAACCCAGATTTCTTGTGTCCACACCGCAAATCTCCATAACCAACTCTCTAACAATATTTGAACAAATCTCGGATCCTCTTAATAAAACACTCAGTCCTCCCCCACTAAGGGTTCGACCCATCACCAATTGGCAATACCCACAATCTACTCCACAAACTTTTTCACCAGTTACATCACACTTAACCCTTGGAACGTACCAAATAATCACATCAATGATCTTTCCGATGGAGGCCAAGCAACTCCAAATATCCCGTAACTCAGACAAAAATCTCAGAATCTTCTCGACGTGACTGCCTCTAGTCATCTCGAAGTCTCAGACTGATATTCCGTCGGACACCTTAACTGTTCCGAAAATCTTGACCCTCAGTCCAGAAACAATTCCCTATCACGCACCACGTCTCTGACTTCTCGACCAGCCTCCCAACACTAGAATCATCAAGAATGGAGCCTCATTCTCAGAACTGATACACAACATAACAACGAGGTCCATTGCCCTAGAATACTCCTCTGGATCACTTGGAACTGCTGCTAAAAACATGCCTGACTCGACTAAGGCATCTTTTTGTCCTCATGTCAGTCTCCGCTAATAGTTTTCTTGTGGCATAAGGAATACCTCGCAGCACATACTGCCAAAATACACTGGTAAAATGGTTGTAAGCCTATGCTACCCCACATGGTTTAGCTCAAACTTTGAAACCGGAAACTAAATATCTTATTTTGCTTCTCTCAGGAAATTGGAACATCAGAACTCTTGTCACAGGAAGTGACATCTCAACTATCGGCCGATTGCTCAACTCAGGCCGCAATTCTCCACAAAGTCTGATCTCTACTCATCCATGTGTCCTACAACTCCAATTGGCATCTTACCACTAAATATCTTGGAAACTAACTCGATTCCTTCTCCCGGTATGCTCCATCAAAACTTGCTCGACATGGCCCTCTGGCCCCACACCCTATTGTATCTGATCTCTGTCTGTCTAATTACAACGGAAAAAATTGGCGAACCAAAAACACTATCCGCCAGGAATCATGGTACTCGAACCATGTGGTCACCTTTCAATCTGCTATGAATCATGGTACCCAAACCATGTTATCTCTCTTCTCAAATGGCTACTTAGAACCTCTAGAATTCTCCCTATTTCGAGTGTGGGTCCTCTGCTTTCAGTAGTACCGGCCCATACTACTAGCCACATCTACCCATACTTTCCACACAGATCATCCCAAATTTCCTAAGTAGCTGCTTAACCTACCCCATCATTAATCCCGTTATACCTGGTCTCTCTCCAGAAAATACTCTCCTCTGTCAGTGTACTTAGATGACTAAGAGCTCTCCCTAGGCTCTTCCTAGGTTCTCACACTCCTCCGCCATTAGTTGCTGAAGAACTCCTTATGATGCTAGCCATCTACCTCCTGAATATCGTCATATTCACTTAGTAGTTGATTCCCATCATCAAGAGTCCCACAAATCACGAAGCAAGTAGCATTCGGGCATCAAATAATCTCTACCAACACGTAAAACCACTCTTGGTTACAACTCCACTTGTTCTACTCGCACTCAAAGGTGTCATCGTACTCAAGCAACTCTACTCCTCGAGGTATCTAACTACTCCCACAGTAGGCTCCTCTGATGCTCATCGAGGTATCTCTCCTAGATTACTCCATTACTAAAAGTTCTCTCTTACTCTAAAAGATTCCTGCTGGATAGTCTTACTCCGCGTATACTCAAACCACATCATAGATAGCAATATTCCTAGGCTAAGGCATCTCAAATAAGGGAACTTTAGCCCTAAGATATGAAGTACCTAGCCTATCTCTTAACATGCACCACTAAAATCTCAATAATAACTTATAACACCAATAAGTAAGTGTAATTTGGGAAATCACCGTTCGGGCTCTGGCTGATTGTACACACTGCTCCTGCTCATTTCTCTCTTAGAAACTCTTGCTCATTTTAGAAAAATCATTTCTTTTGAAAATTTCTCTCAATTCCTCAGCTTGAGTCCAGATATACCAAAAGGTGTATCCGAATCCTTCAAACCATGGCTCTGATTCCAACTTGTAATGGCATGAATTTTCGAACAAAATTTTCATTTTAAAAATAACATAATTCTCAAAACACATTTCACAAAAACCCCATTTATTTAATTTACAAACACAACCCCATATTTATTTGATTAATAATCCCGGATCCTCAAAACATAATTGTTTCTCTCGTGTGTACAATCGAGCCGACGCCTTCCCACGATCCTGAGAAGAACTTGAAACACGTATCACATAACACGGTAAGCACAAAGCTTAGTGAGTTCTCCAAAATACGACACACAACTCATTAGCCACTCGAGGCTGAACTCAATAAGACCCCCTAATCAATGTGTCTCAGTGGGACCCTACGGTCCCACAACTCAGTTGGACCCACTGGTCCCTCAACTCAATCAACTCAATACAAAACACAACATGCATATCTCAAACAAATAACAAGATATCTCATTACACAGAAAAGAACATAAGATATCTCAGTCACACAAGGATACCACTCATGGTAAGTACAGTGAGAAGACTCACCTCGGATGATGAACAACCCCTACAAATGCTGCTGCTATACACCGACCTCTAACTCTGAGCCAAAACCACAATTAACCCATTTAGAATCTAAGACCAGAATCTTACTCATTAGGTCTAAAGGAAGACCACTAACCAGTCCATTAATAGTCTAAACCCATTGGGCCCACCAAGGGCCAATAATAAATGGTCTCACCCGAGGCCCACTATCAAAACTAAATTGCAAGCCCAACTCAAGGGCCCAAGGCAGAATTATAATATTTCTCTACTCATAGTCTCTAATTCACAAGCCCAAAGATTCAGGCCCAACCCTCAAGACCCATGATAAGATCCAGGCCAAAAGGCCACAGTGAAGTTACGGGGGGCGTATCTCTCTTGGTACGCTCAACATACTCACGCATGCATGAAACTGATCGGGGACACCAACCTAGTATGCGGGGCGTACTGGAACTTATGTTAGGCGTACACCCAACTTTGCTTTAGTCCATTCTGTTCGTCTTAACCCGTTAAGACCTTAACTCATTTCTCAGATCTGGACTCCCTAACATCTCTTATTCCATAAAGTTAGTGACTTTAAGCCTTTGCATGGCTGATAAGGGCACAAACACATAAAAATCTCATTCTCTTAACTCAAAATGTTCATATCTCATGCATGGGTTGATTTTCACATTCAAGACCTCTCCACTAGAAACACTTAAAAAGGACATATATTAAGATCTGGAGTGCAATAACTCATAAAGCCTCAAGCTTTGGGACTAAAAGCCCTAAAATGGACCATATCATGCACAAAACAAAAAGGACGGGAAATTTTTGAGGTTTATACCTTCAAATGATGCTCCAACCACAGACAAGCTCAGATCTAAAGCCTGGACTCCAACTCTATTCTCTTCCATACTCCTTCTTCACTCCAAAAATCCCACAAGAACACTTATAAGCTCACAATGGTCAAAGACAAGCTCAAGAATGAGGATTCGGGTTTAGGAGGGTTTATTGACTGAGGATGGTGGCCAGGAATGAGGCCATCTCATTGTTTATATACGGACACTCCTCTCAATTAGGGTTTTCTTATGTGCCTAGTACAACCAACATACCCTCTGCTACGCCCAGCGTACTAGGAGGCTCCGCTTAAGAGTCACGTGCATGAGTGTGCTAAGCGTACACATACGTATGCCCTGCGTACTCCGCTGCCATCATTTTTAAGTAAAGGGCTTATCTTGCCAAATCATCAAACTGATATCGCTTCCTCAATATAACCCCGATTCCCATTAACCTCGAACCCACAGATAGGTGACGAGATGGCCTAAGCTCCTAGCAACTCGTCACAACCCCGAGACCCCCTTATGCCTGGTTTGTAGCCCACAAACCCTGATCATAGACAATCTGAAACTAGATGTTACATATAATGTCCATATTTGTAGCAAAATGTAAGTAAATAGATAAAATATGGTTGTATTATTGGTAATGAATTGCAAGTATGTTGCTATTATAGCTAAAAGACATTCCATTGTCATTGCCCATATAACAAGTGAGAGTGAATTACCCTACAATTTTGGTCCTTGTAGAGTTTTTGTCCGTGCAGTAGTTTTGGTCCCTACCGCTTTGTCTCATTTATAGTTCTTGTCCCTGTAACTGATTTTGTCCATGTAACAATTTTGGTCCCTATGTTATAGTACCACTAGCTTCAATAGATAGCTAATGAATAAGTAGTGCCAAAAATAGCATATGAATAAGTGTTTTATAAATTTTATTAGGAATGCAGTTTTTTAGGATAATTTGGAACATTTCATCTTATTTCATTTGGTTCTAAATCCCTAGCCTACAAACAGCTCACCAAAGTATTCAAAGAATGAAAAGAAAAAAGTTATCAAAATTTAAGTTGATTTTTTATTTTTTTTTTGTTAATTCTTTGTCGCCTTCACATTTATTTTTTTAATATCATCTAACATATTAGTTGTGTCTATCTAGGTTGTCACTTTTGTCCTTTTATTAATGAGTTATTTCCAAAGGATAGCTAATGCTCTAAGCACTTACTTGCCTTCCATACCACCTGGTGGACAGTCGGCCTTGATACCAAGTTCAACATTTTTACCTAGTAACCAATGACACCAATGATTTTTTTTACATGATATGTGAAACATGCAATGTTTTACATTTATTTTGAATTTGAGAGATTATTTGTATTTGAAATACTTACGTAATGTGAAATGTATTGTATTTCTTGTGTATGATATGTTAATTTGTATGATGGAACGTTAACTTACATTTAATTTGAAAAATAGTAAATCTATAAAAATATATATTTTTGGAAACATTTTAAATTATGACATGCAAAAATGTGTGTCGTCTTCCGTTACGGTAAGGGCTTCAATGATATCCAATGCGCATCGTAAGGTTATGACACACAAATGCATGTCATATTCCTTTTTGACACAGCCTTCCTTGACACGCATTGTGTGTCGTAAATGCACGATGTAAGATTAAAGTGCGCAAATCCGTGTCGTCTTCCTTGATGATAGGGCTTTTTTTGACACACATTTGCATGTCAGCTGTTGGTTTTATGACACCCAATGCGTGTCATTAAATGATATTTTTTTGTAGTGTCATTTAAAATCACATTTAACAATTTCCTTTTATAATATCCAAAATTTATATAATTGATGATATCAAATTTTAAATTTAATATCTAGTATTAAGTATTAACATTTGAGCGCTAAAGAATATTTACAAACCTTTTTAATATCTCGTATTAAGTATGGACATTTGAGCACTAAAGAGCATTTACAAACATTTTAATAAAACTTTATTTTATAAAGAAATTTCTGGAGTTAATAAGTCTCTAAAATTTCAATTTTAAAATTATATAATTTTAATCACAAAATTTACTATTAGCTAATTTTAAATGGTAAAACTCATTTTTTAAACATTATTTTACTATCTTATGTTAAAAGATAAATTTCATTAAAACGAAACTCATTGTGATCATTTTTATGTTTAAAATACCTAGCATTTTTAAAATCTAATTTTACAAACATGCATATTATATAAACATAAAACAAACATCAAAAATATTTAAAACATATGTGCACAAACCAACCATTTCTAGTGGCATTTTGTGAGCAATCATAAAAATATCAAGTCGATTCCTAAGGGACCAAAACTTCTTGTAATGTCTTAATGCTCCCACTTGCTTCAACACTTTGTAGCAAGTTCATAAAATTAATTTTATGAAGTTTATAAAACTTTAATAAAATCAAGTTTATGAACTTTTGATCTTCAAAATAGCCACCGTTATCATTATTGTTACATTTTTTTATAAAAATAAATTATTTGTAAAACAAACCTATTACTTACAACAATAAGCAAAATGAAGATTATCGATTTAATTATTACATACCATATGAATAAATAAACATTACAACCATTTTAACAAATCAACACAAACACATAACAAGAGATCCTTGGCTAGTTTTTGAATATGATACATACATACATACATACATACATACACACACACACACACACATATATATATATATATATATATATATATATATGTGTGTGTGTGTGTGTGTGTGTGTGTGTGTGCATGTGCGTGTGTGCGTATGTATGTACTCGAAGTTATACAAAACAAAACTTTGTTTATCTAAGAAAACTTTTGTGAGAAAAAATACATGTAAATTTTATCACTAATAAATAACAATTATAGAAAACTATCCATGTTTTCGGAAAATAAAGATTATACCAAATAATCTAATAATCTAACCAAGCTTGCAAAAATTGTTCTGGTACTAATTGTTGGGTGTTATTTAGAATATTTTTCCCAAAAATGCTAAAAAAGGAAATGAAAGCTTTAAATATAGTATAAACTTAAAACTCTTTTTAACCTAACAAGTATCATTTTGAAAAGCATCGAATGATTAACACAACCATATAAAGAAAGAGATACAACATTTGAAGACTTTGATTCGTCTCGGGAGGTTAGAAGTTGATAAAGATGACAAAAGAAAGAGAAGAAACTTATGAACCCTGAATTTAAGCACAAAGTTCCAAGAACAATGAGATGGAGAGAGGCAACCTTCACGAGAGAAGCAAGCCTTAAGGAATTGGCAACATTCAAGAGAGAAAAATAGTAACAAAACTAGAAAAAAGAAATCACCCAATTGACTAACTTTTCTTATCTTTATATACCAACACATGTGTACCATGGTCAATGGTATAATTTAAAGGAGGTATGGAATCAAATGTCAAGTAAGGTGTGTAAGACCAAAGACTACATACAATCTCCTAAGCACTAAATATGTTCACAAAATTATACAAACAAAATGGGACACATGGTGTGTCTTTCACTAATAAAATAATGTTTTTCTAATTAAATACAAGTGTTGGTTATATTTAATAATACTCAAATTACTCAAAAGCGAGACTTTCTCTTAAAGGCCAATGAAATGAGACAAAGAATAAAAAAAATCAGCAACATGCTATAAGGTAGGACCTTATATGATCATATTTTATTAGCAAATATCATTCTATAGTGATTCTTGGGCATAAATATATTTTGGCATAGTGAACCTATTGTTATTAGAACTAACCTCATATAGTAATACTGGTCAATCACTCTCTAATTTCTATCACTAAAGTGTACAATAAAGGCCTTAATAACTATGAAACTCTAATAAACTATTCACATAACCTCAAATGCCACAATCCATGTGGATATAACATGACTCAATTCTTTCCTACCAGTTCTGCTTAACTGGTGTATTAATATCTATTGGGAGGAACACTTCTGATTTGCTATCCCACAAAAAAGGTGAACTTTTTTTCTCATCAAATATTCACACTAAGTTCTCCTTTTGAGAATAATTTCTAATAGTCATACGGAGAATTAATTCACATTTATCCCAAGGTTAAACACTTATTTCCTACAAAGGACCCTCCTTAGTAGTAATTTTCCTTATCCGTCTACAAGATTACATATTCACACGCTTTCTTATTCCTTTAGACATTCTATACCACAACAACCTTTCAAAATCATTCAACTTAATTTCATTATTCTTAACAAAACTCTCTAGCCGAAGTATTCACCAATAACTAGTATTCCTTCATAATATATAATCTTCCCTATAATTTTCTCACATCCAATACACAAACATTTGTCAGAAATAAACCTTCACTCTAAATTCCCTCATTAGTAAATAACACCCTACTTCAAAAATTACTTCCTAAGGATTATACACTGACATTTGTCAAAAGTAAATCTTCCATTTATGCTCCTTCATCAGTAAATAACTCCATTGTCAACAAATTGCTTCATAAGGATCATCTCTTTCCAGGAAAATACTCATGTATTACCAAGTATTACAACTTTAAAATTACACATTCTTAAGAATTATCTACATCAATCCGAGAAAACTTCTGATCTTACTTTATTAGTTATACCAATGATCTTACTCCCTCTTCTGTTCAGAGGGAAATATCATCACTCTCTCATTTACATCATTATCTAAACAATCAACTCCTCATTATTCAATCAAAAATTTCAGTCTAACAATTTTCTCATCTAACCCTTCAAGTACTTTACATGCTATCGCTACACCATTTACTAGACATTAGATGTCTCTAATTACACATTTTTACTATTCTAATTTACCACAATATATCTTCTCATCTCTAAACAACTCCATATCTGCTATCTTCCAATACATCCTTTATATGAGGATTTGGAAGCTCGCCTTTAATCGCTTAATGACCATGTTGTCAACTTATTAATTCTCATATTCTCTGACATGGAATATTTATCGTAGATGATGCTTATATCTCAGCCACTAGTTTATCAAGACGATGTATGTTAACAATCACACAAAATTTCTCCCTTTTGGAAGTTATACTTCCTATGCCTCGAATCTCTCATTACGACACATCAATTTATTATTAGGCTTCGGGCCTAACATTCACCTTTGAATCATATAGGGTTTTATATAAATATGTCAACGAATATCATTATGCAAAATAATTCTTCCACTCCATTGACAACCCTTTACATACAATCTCCTTCATATCTATATCAATAAAGAATAGAATTTCTTAACTCAATTAAGAATTCAACTAGGATAAGTTTAAAATAACTTAATCTATTTCTTCTTACACCCACACACGAGTCACTGCTCGTCTTATAATACTTCTAGAGCTCCTTTTGACTTACAATTCCCCAACACTTACTAAAGCATCGCTCTTTTCTGCAATATTGCCTCGTTCATAATAATATCAGCATCACAACATTAAACACATTCTGTAAATATACAAGGTATGAGAGAAAATCCTTTGATGAAATACTAAACCTCACTTCCTTGATCAACCACAATATTTTTCCACCAATATCTCCATGCTCAGAAATCAACGGGCACATCCCTAGGTCAACACATCATCCCTTTCGAACCTTAAAATTTTCTCAAAGATCACCCATCTTCTTCGTCATTATCAACGTCTACTAGTCCTCTCTATAATGCTACTATAGAGTAGAAAAGTTATAAAATTCTTAAGGATCTATTTCCTTGATTAACGCCCAACTATTCATTGTGAACAGTCTACCTGACTATTCATAAATAATTTCAACCGCAAACATATATTCATATTGACAATAATTATAGTCATATAACATGACCTCAGTTTCCTAATCAATAGGCACAATACGCCTATTCCATTAGTACACATGGATATTTATAAGAATACTTGTTTCCTTTTACTACTCCACTTGAGTAAATCCTCATATTTATTACACAACATTCGAGAAAAAAGGTTTACAAATATTGCAATATTCCCTAACTATGTCTAACAATTGATCAGATTATGTCCATGACCTGTTGTCGATTCACATCTCTTTTACACTCTCAAGTTTAAGTTTAGGAATCTACAACCAAATTCCGAATTCACTTAAACCACAACTTTGATACCAACTTGTAACACGTGACTTTTAATACAATGTACACCTGAAAAACATTAGTATTCAAATCCTAATCAAAATAATAATCCGGTGTACATTTGTATTAACAATCAATACAAGTACTTAACAAAAGGATCTTTTATATTACTCTTACGATGATCTGAGGTGGGCGCTACTACTTCACATCTTTCTACAACATCTACACGAACCTAAAAGGCACGCAACAACAAATATGTAAGCTACAACGAGATTAGTGAGTAACCATATCTTCCATATATAAATTAGTTACATAACTAAGTATATCATTAAGCTAATTAATCCATAAAATTTTCACAATGGCTTTCTAATGGATTAGTTTCAGAATTATTATGTGAAATTCCTTTATGATAAAGATCACATCTGATTCACAGGTCATTCCAACCGCTAAACATTCATAGTAGACTTATAGACGCACCTGCTACTATATAATCAAAATAACATTTCCTCGATAGTTTAGTAACTTCATAGTCTACTATCTTATTATTACCATTTAACCAGAGTGGCAATACAGTCACACAAGCTTCCACTATGTTGTATTAGTTTGCAAGTATAGTGCTAGAGACACTAAGCCCAAAAATGCAGTTCTACCAATAATGATATTATGGCCAACAAGGCTACCAGCATAATCCAATACTATCATAAAAGTATAGTGTTATGGCCACCAAGGTTACCATTGTCTTTTCGATGAGTGTGTACAGTCATACCGAGCTCTTCTCATGAACAACATGAAAAACATGTTATCCACAACTGTAAGCATAAACATTTTCTCCATATAATCCACCATACAAACAATGAATCCATATAAAGCCTCGACTCTAGCACTGAGGAACCAAAACTCCTATCTATATGTCATACATAATGAGCCATACATAAACATGTCAAACGATTCTCACCCAACGGGCCTTGCCCAACATTCATACCAGGTGTCAACCAACGAGCCATGTCCAATGTACGTAGAGGGTCTCAACCAACATGCCTCACCCAATATACATAGCTAGTCTCTCACAATGGGCCTCGCCCAACGTACATATTGGGTCTCACCCAATGGGCCTCGCTCAACATACATAGCAGGCCTTGCCCAAAACTGCATAACGGGGCCAACCCATCTGCGAGTGCCAAATCCTGGTTACCTATACAATAGATAAATTATTATGTAGTTAGGGATCAGATAGATAGTTTAACAGATGATTTAGCTAAGAGCGAAAAATCAAATAAGAACATCAGAGTTAGGCCTTAGACCAAGAGTTCTCAGGCTATCCAACTTACACTACATAGAACCTGAGCTATCACTACCATATAATCGTATAGCAAAAACATATAACATAAACCGGAAAATTTCATTCCATTGGAAACTAGCCTTCTGTCGCACCCAAAAACCAAGAACGGTGGAAATGTTCTGGGGCGGAGGACGTCATGTACAGTATCACAACAATGAAAAGTAGTAAACAAGCAACAACATCATCCATTGCATTAATAATAAAATTTTAATACAAGTGTTCTGTCAAATTATAATAGACACTAAAGAATAAATCAAAATGAAAGATGCGTCTTGAACGAGCAATATCTTCCCTGAACCTTGCATCGGTACCTGTCTATGGTTGACCTGAGGATACAAGTTATTTTGAAAGAGTTTATCAGCTTTAAAGCTGGTAAGATCATAAGTATTTTAGTGTCTTAATTAGTATGTGAGTATTTGTATGTATATGAACTGTAAGTATTGAAAATGTATATGAACTGTAAGTATTGAAAATGTATATGAACTGTAAGTATTAAAAGTGTATATGAACTGTAAGTATGAAAATGTTTTGTATGATCCTAGGAAGCCCTATGTTTCCTACTAATCGTATCCTTCTACCAAGGCATCTAGTGTCTATGTGTGTGGCTCTTGTAAGAGTGTGTATTTTCCCAAATCTGACTATCATTAACCAAAAATATAGTTTCTACATTACCGTGCGTCGTGTGAATGTTCACGAAGTGAATGTAATGGGAAAATGAAATAGTACTATGGTGTAGTGTCGAACTACAATCGTACTAATTACCTTAAGTCTAGGGTAATTCTTCTAAGTACTGTAGTATTTGTAATAAATAACTACTTCGGTACTCAATTGCCTTATTTGAGGGATAAGGTATAATGTGATGGCTAGATCCCAGGCTATACGCTCCCCTGTCAAAGGGATTTTGAGACCATTACACGCCCATGCATATGTGCAAGCCGTGACACATCCACATTACTGTGATCATGTATACCGGATATAAATATCACAATTGTGTTGTTATTCATCGGTATAGTTAGATCCCGAACTTGTTCCATGCTATAGCACCTGGTGAGGTCTGTCCTATCATCGTATATGTAAATGTACTCATGTAAGTGTAATCATGTAAACGTATCTATGTAGTAGTATAGTAATGTACTGTAATGTTCTACGTGTGCTAGCAGTAATGTGTGTTCTCTCTCTATCTAGCATGTATAGTAATGTACTGTGTGTACTAGTTGTAATGTATGTTCTCTCTATCTAGCAAGTATTGACTCATGAATAAACTTACTCATTGTATGATATTGCGTTCTAGTAATAGTTCTAGTATCTTCCTAAACTACCCATATGGTAGCTTACTAGTAATATAACTGGTACGTATGAACATGGATGTATACCCTCGCTACCCAAGGGCATTGGATGAACTGGAAGGACCTTTATGACTATATATGTACATTAGATACATAACAAATATTTAAAAACCTTCGGACGGATACCCGATATCCCACCAGACCACATCTCAAGCGCGAAAAGGAAATAGGGTGGATAGCCTTCCTAAGTCTTTTAAACATTTCTTGTATATCTATACATATATAGGCATGCAATTGATAATATAAAAGCATAAGATAAGTTTTATAAAACCTTTGAACATAATTATTATCTAAGAAAAGATCGACTTCATGTCAATCTATAAAATGGTTTGAAGGCATGGGTTTGATAAAACAGTTTAAGTATAAATAACATTTATTGGAAACACAATTGTAAATGTGTTTGAAATGGAACATACAGAGTAAAATGTACAGTTTAATAAGGAGTTTTAAACATACGAAGTGTTTATAAAAATCATTTAAAGGAAACTGTTTGGTAAAACGGCTAATGAGTAGCCAATCATTTGAATGCTGCTTATCAATCACATGTGATTGATATAATAACTAGCATGATTCTACTTGTATCCCACCCATAAAACATTTAAAAACAGTTAAAACATTGATTAAGAACTCACTTGTTGCGAGTGGATCGGAAGGAAGTGTCGGATAAGTGCTTGGTGTCAAGTGAAGACTTAGACACGCACAAAGATCCTAATAACATATAAGGATATATGTATATAAAAAATTAGTGTTTAAACAACTAATAAACAAAGTCAAGACACTCTAAGGCATGACAAACACTTTGTATAAGTGTTATAAGTATTAAGGAGTGCATCTAAGTGTTATAGGGAAAGGCTGGTATGATTGGGGTTCAAGGAACACTCTTAAAATGAGTTTAATCCTTAAGGACCAACACCCCTTGAGTTTATGGTCGTAAACTCCTAACCTTTTGACCATTTTTTGGTTTGAAGTCTTCTAAGCTATTCCAAGCATTCCTACTTCATGATTTAGCCTTAGGAAGTGTTGTGTGGCATCAAAACACTCCTAAATGGAGTTTACGGTCTAAGGACCATTTCTCCATGAGTTTACTACCTTAAACTCATGAGTTTACTACCTTAAACTCATAAGTTTGGTATTTTGCACTTTTCAAGTCCTTAGCTCAAACATGGCACTAGTCTAGGTTAGATTCTAGGCATAAGGAACAACCATGGGACATTTATGGGACATTTATACAACTTTTAAGGTGTTTACTGTTTTGGGAGATCCCCAAACTGTAAACACTTATAAATGTAGGATTTTTGTGCTTTTTGTGTGATACACTCATAAAGCATGGATCTAGACAAGTCCCTAAGGCATTGTGAAGCATCTAGACACCCTAAAGCACCCTAAGGCACTATATTTGGTGTTTACGGTTTTGGGAGCCTCCCAAAACCGTGAACACCTTGTTCTTGGTGTTCTTGGGACTTTTCCTTGGTATAAACATGTATAGCTAGCTTTAAATGACTCTAGGATAGAAGTACTTACGTTGTGGAAGCTTGAAATGAACTTTAACTCCAAGAACACTAGTGTGTGTTCTTGGTGTTTTGGAAAAACTAGTCAAAACACATAAATGAATGGATTAAAGGGTGTACAATCACTAGATTAAGTGATATACTAACTTGAAAGGGTTAGAACACTTACTAGTTTGAAGATCTAGAACAAAATCTAGTTTGATACTTGAAAGGATATTTTGGAGTTTACTCTTTTGGTCTTTGGGGAGTAAACTTAAAAATGACTAGTCTTGGGGAGTAAACCCATGGATAAGCATGAGTTTACGGATTTTTAGGATGATTTTTTGACCCGAACATAATAGTTTGGCCGGGAACTTCTAAGACGCGAGGTGTTTGCGGTTTCTAAAAATCAAAACCCGAGACGACACTTTCTTTCACCCGTTCGTTTAAAAATAATATTAAAACAATCAACGAACTTTAAATTTCTTAAAAATAAGAAATGATGGCATTAACTTATGATACAAAGTGGTTGTCTTTTAGGGTTTGATCGAATGGAAATCTCGAGTTGTCACATCATCCCCCTGTTAAAGGGAATTTCGTCTCGAAATTAGAATTTAGGTAAGGAAGTAGGTATGAATGATCGAGTCGAGACGTAGGAACTTCCTAATCGATTGGTTCTAGCGCTCCTAAGTGAAATCGGGTCCTTGGTTGGTATCCCAACGAACCTTCACTAACGGGCGACTGCGTTGCTTCGTCCGCTTGACCCCTCGGTCGAGGGTCGCTACGGTTCTAATACGAAGGCGAGGATCCCGACGAGTGGACTTACTAGAGTGCTAATGGAAAGGATATGGTTTCAAGGTCGACACGCGAAGAGTAAAATGTACGTTACCGAGTTCGCGGAGTAGGTTTAGTCTGTGAGGTACAGGACCGATTCTGGTAAGAATCTTGGGGGTCCTAACTATATTGGATTTAGCTTTCCATGCTTTACGCAGCGTATTAAGCCATTCCCAGAGTGAGACTTCCTAAAGAATTTGGTCTCTCACTTGGAATTCCAAAGGTTCTTTCTCCTGCTAAATTTCCCAGTCAAGGGCCACCCCTTGTTGGGTCAAAGTCGTACGGGTTTCTATAATATGAGAGTAGTTCTGGATGAACTATGACAGTAGGTCCTTAAAACCTAGAATTTGGCAAATTTCAGTCGGCGTCTCTAGTGTTGACAAATTCCCAACGTTTTTGATAAATTGACAGAGTACTCAAGAATTTCCACATCACTAATAGTGTGTCCTAGGAAATTTTGACTCTTCAATTCCAAAACTCGTGTTCAGAGAACTTTTCGAAAAGTATCTTCGAGGGTAATGTTTCCGCGGGTTCCTTCTTACTACCAGGGTAGATAAGTAAGTCGTTACATGGAGAATGACAAACTGATCTAAGTAAGAGAGGCGGACTCTATTCATTAAGCTCATGAACACTACGGGCGTATTGGTCCTATCCGAGGGGCATCACTACGAACTTGAAGTGTCCGCATTGAGTTCAGAAGGTAGTCTTCCGGACATCCTTCTCTAACACTCAAACTGGTGATATTCGGATCTCGGGTCCATTTCTGAAAGTAATTCTTTCCTTGCGTTTGCTCAACCGATTCATCTATGCAAGGTAGAGGCAATGATTTCTAACGGAAAATCTTGACGGAGTCCTCGATATCTGAGGTACATACGATGTACTCCGTCGACCTCTGGAAGAATATGAGCGGGGCTCTTCCAGGGTGAGTAGCCTAGTCTTCCGATTCTATTTCTGCATAGTTTGCTAAGTTGTCCGGACTGTTATTGTATCTCCGTAGGTGTTTAGACTGAAGGGCGATCTGTTTATAGGAGTCATACTGGGTTCTAAGTTTGTTCACATGATGATGCGATTACTCGTAGGCTTGGGTAGTTCTCCGTCCTGAAGTTCATATTAGAATTCATACATGGTTCACAGTCACATACCGTGTATACGAGTCGTATATAATTAAGATTGAAAAGGTAGTCGAACAACTGATTCTTCTTTAAGCTCACATCCCATCGAGGAAAAAGAATTTAAAGTGGAATCATCAATTCTAAACCTGTAGAACCTTGATTATATATCACTCTTATGTATACATTCCTCAGTGGTAGATCAATCGTATGAATCCTTGGATTGAACTTGATGTACACGAGTGGTACTTCGGGGATTTCTTCGGAAAAGAAAAGAACTATGGGGTACTCAAGGAATGAGTACTTCGGTGTTCTAAAATGACGGTTTCACTAAAAAGACGTTTAGTGATAAAGAGATGTACGTATGAAGCTGTTTTTGTGAGGATCAAATTGAATCGAGTCGTATGATAATGTCGGAATCATACTGAAACTTACAGATATTAGATTTGAACATAAGACATTTACATACAAAACACAACCGTGCAACCATCAACAGAGTTACAATACTTTAGATTTACTACAAGACTATTGCTGCGAATAAGGTATACTACAAAAGAAAGGTATACGCAGCACAAGCATCCCTATACCGACAGAATCTCGCAAAAGATAGGACTCTAGTTGCACTAGTTTAGGATAGTTTATAAGTCTGTTACAACGAAATGCCTAGATTACATTAACGAGGGTCCAAAGTAGTTTCTCCTGCAGCTGTGATCCTGAGAATCTTCCCATCAGCACCCGAGTTCTTCTCTATCGGGCAATCCTTCTTGAGGTGTCCAATTTCACCACATTGGTGACATATCTGGACAGCACCAACATTGATGGTGGAAGTGAAGTGTCGAGTAGGAGTCATGGGGACACGGTTGCTTTCATTGATCTTCTCTTTTGGAAAATTTCTGTAATAGTGCCCTGCCTCACCACAACTATAACAACCTAGGCTTGCTCCAGTGGTGGAGGTAGTTCTATAGAAACGAGCAATGTGCCCCATCTTGTTGCAATTATTACATTGCCAGGCTCGGCAAATTCCCTTGTGGTGGTAGTTGCACCGGTCGCACTTCGGGAGTGTTCCTTTATATGGTCTGCTCGGTACTGGGATGGCAGAGGTTTCCACTTGTGGTTGTTGCATGGCAATTCTCTAAAATCGCTTGCGTTCTACTTGGGCTTGACGTTTTCGTTTCTTGAACTTTGAGTTGTTGTTTTGAGTTGTGGCAACTGTTACTATTTGCTGATTTCTCGGATCGTTAACACGATCGGGATTGTCAACTCCTTTTTTAGTCTTGGTTGCATTGACAGTACTGCGATTTGCTAGGACAGCTGTCATGGCAGCCATCACGGCAACTGTAACGGTGGCTTGAAAAGTAGCGGCGTCCATAGGAAAAGTAGAGGTTTCGTTGCTTGGCTGATTGTTTCCGGATGACGACATGATTCTGTAACACGAAAGATAAGGATTTTGTGAGCGATTTTGCTTGACCCTTGATGTACTTAGATTGTTCAAGTAAAGAGTAAGACTATGTTCTCGAAAGGTTGAATTACATCCCTATGATGCAGTCCTAGTACTGAGTGGAAATGAGTTTGTAGAGTGGTCTCATAACGTTTGTCGTTCAAGCCGAGGTATCGATGGTTGGTGAATAACAGGATCTAACCACTAAAAGAGACTTGGAAATGTCTCCGAAGTTAAATTACTATAGTCCAATAACTTGACTAAAGCATGTTTCAGATAGACATCAAAGAAAGTATGATAAGAGTACTTGAATAAAGAATGACACAGAAGTTAGCCGACTGTCAATATCTTTGATATTCATGACGTAAAAGTTCGGGAGAATGACCTTGTAAAAAGGTCTTACATCGTAACCAGAGAAGATAGTCCTTGACAGCATAAAGACCTAACCAAAACTACCTACGATACAAGATAATTTCATAGAAAATGCCACATCAGGAAAAGACAGAAAAACGATTCCTTTTAACAAGGATAATAAAGTAATACATCTACTACTGGCGACGGTCATCCCTCTGGTGAACTCTCAGTTCAGCCAGTTGACGTTCCACATCAAGTAGGTGTCTTTCGTACACCCTCTGGCGTACGCAGAGCTCTATGACTTCGGCTCGTGATTCAGCCAGTGCTTGCAGCAGGGTTTCATGGTTTCTCTCTGATCTCTCACGAACATCTTCTACACGAATGATGCGGAGGGTATGCATTCTCACATCGGCGACAACTTCGGCGATCTGATGTAGGGCTGTCCTGCCCTGAATCTCATTTCGGGCCACTCTGCGGACCAAGATTGGCAAGATTCTGTCTGTTGAGCCCCCATTGCTCAGGTCATCAAAGCTTCGGTCGCCATTAAATGGCATGGGCTAATCTTGTCCTTGGCTCCATGTTTCCAAGCATTCCACCCACTCAGGCGTCGGGCCATGAAAAGTCGGACGAGGTTAGGAATTGGAACAGGAGTTGCCTGGGGTAGGTTCTCAACCTCTGGTTCGGAGTTAGCATCGTCTGAAAGGTCTTCATCCTGGTGATCATTCACAGGGATAGGATGATCATAATCTGGTTCTTCTCCAAACCAACCAGCAATGACTTCGTTCGGAAGATACTGGTTACCGTGGGGATGGAGTCCAACCATATTATCTACGTGAGAATTGGGGTAAGAAAATAATTATTAGATGAACTATCTAGGTAATTATTTAGAAAATCTTCATCAGTTACATCGATATTTGCGAAGTGCACACTAGTTATATGTAATCGAAACAGGATAAGCCTTCAAATAAGTGACGTTAACTCCATATTCACAAAGCATAGGGGTAAAGTGAAATTTTCACAGATTCTAAGTCTATAACATCTTAATTACATATAGCCTTAGTGTATCCACTTAGCAACCATCAACTTAGTAATGAAGATCCCATTTTAGTTCTCAAGTATAAAGTACTTATAGTAACACCAAATACTCCTATAGTATTTTAAGTTTAATGTTATGTTCTATTGTTCTCATTGTGGTAGGGTTGGTAAGATTTTAGACTTGTTGCAACCACACAACTACACTTAGGCACATGCTAGTCAACCGTTGGATAATATAGTTGATCAAGCTATATCTTCCCAGTTTTGACTATGTCTCTAAGTCCACCTGTGTTTCCCAACAATCACAATTCTTTTGTACTGTCCTAGTGACACTGATTTTTGTATAAATGCAGCACGTGTACTTAGTTAAGTATTTTATTATTTAAAGTATACTCTTGGTCTAAGTATTTTTAATCCCATTGTATTTATAGTCTTTATATCTTTTATGGGTTGATATACTTAATTCACTATAAACAATGCTCTGATACCAATCTGTCACACCCTAAAACCAAGAACGGCGGAAACGTTCTAGGGCGGAGGACGTCATGTACAGTATCACAACAATGAAAAGTAGTAAATAAGTAACAACATCATCCATTGCATTAATAATATAATTTTAATACAAGTGTTCTGTCAAATTATAATAGACACTAAAGAATAAATCAAAATGAAAGATGCGTCTTGAACGAGCACCATCTTCCCTGAACCATGCATCGGTACCTATCTATGGTTGACCTGAGGATACAAGTTATTTTAAAAGAGTTTATTAGCTTTAAAGCTGGTGAGATCATAAGTATTTTAGTGTCTTAATTAGTATGTGAGTATTTGTATGTATATGAACTGTAAGTATTGAAAATGTATATGAACTGTAAGTATTGAAAATGTATATGAACTGTAACTATTAAAAGTGTATATGAACTGTAAGTATGAAAATGTTTTGTATGATCCTAGGAAGCCCTATGCTTCCTACTAATCGTATCCTTCTACCAAGGCATCTAGTGTTTGTGTGTGTGGCGCTTGTAAGAGTGCATTTTCCCAAATCTGACTATCATTAACAGAAAATATAGTTTCTACATTACCGTGCGTCGTGTGAATGTTCACGAAGTGAATGTAATGGGAAAATGAAATAGTACTATGGTGTAGTGTCAAACTACAACCGTACTAATTACCTTAAGTTTAGGGTTATTCTTCTAAGTACTGTAGTATTTGTAATAAATAACTACTTCGGTACTCAATTGCCTTATTTGAGGGATAAGGTATAATGTGATGGCTAGATCCCAGGCTATACGCTCCATTGTCAAAGGGATTTTTAGACCTTTACACGCCCATGCATAAGTGCAATCCGTGACACATCCACATTACTGTGATCACGTATACCCGATATAACTATCACAATTGCGTTGTGGTTCATCGGTATAGTTAGATCCTGAACTTGTTCCATGCTATAGTACCTAGAGAGGTCTGTCCTATCATCGTATATGTAAACATACTCATGTAAATGTAATCACGTAAACATATCTATGTAGTAGTATAGTAATGTACTGTAATGTTCTACGTCTGCTAGCTGTAATGTGTGTTCTCTCTCTATCTAGCATGTATAGTAATGTACTGTGTGTACTAGTTGTAATATATGTTCTCTCTATCTAGCAAGTATTGACTCATGAATGAACTGACTCATTGTATGATATCACATTCAAGTAATAGTTCTAGTATCTTCCTAAACTACCCATATGGTAGCTTACTAGTAATATAACTGGTACGTATGAACATGGATGTATACCCTTGCTACCCAAGGGCATTGGATGAACTGGAAGGACCTTTATGACTATATATGTACATTAGATATATAACTGATATTTAAACAACCTTCGGACGGATACCCGATATCCCACCAGACCACATCTCAAGCGCGAAAAGGAAATAGGGTAGATAGCCTTCCTAAGTCTTTTAAACATTTCTTATATATCTATACATATATAGGCATGCAATTGATAATATAAAAGCATAAAAAAAGTTTTGTAAAACCTTTGAACATAATTATTATATAAGAAATGATCGACTTGATGTCAATCTATAAAACGGTTTGAAGGCATGGGTTTGATAAAACAGTTGAAGTATAAATAAACATTTATTGGAAACACAATTGTAAATGTGTTTGAAATGGAACATACAGAGTAAAATGTACAGTTTAATAAGGAGTTTTAAACATACGAAGTGTTTATAAAAATCATTTAAAGGAAACTGTTTGGTAAAACGGCTAATGAGTAGCCAACCATTTGAATGCTGCTTATCAATCACATGTGATTGATATAATAACTAGCATGATTCTACTTGTATCCCCCATAAAATATTTAAAAACAGTTAAAACATTGATTAAGAACTCACTTGTTGCGAGTGGATCGGAAGGAAGTGTCGGATAAGTGCTTGGTGTCAAGTGAAGACTTAGACACGCACAAAGATCCTAATAACATATAAGGATATATGTATATAAAAAATTAGTGTTTAAACAACTAATAAACAAAGTCAAGACACTCTAAGGCATGACAAACACTTTGTATAAGTGTTATAAGTATTAAGGAGTGCATCTAAGTGTTATAGGGAAAGGCTGGTATGATTGGGGTTCAAGGAACACTCTTAAAATGAGTTTAATCCCTAAGGACCAACACCCCTTGAGTTTACGGTCGTAAACTTCTAACCTTTTGACCATTTGTTGGTTTGAAGTCTTCTAAGCTATTCCAAGCGTTCCTACTTCATGATTTAGCCTTAGGAAGTGTTGTGTGGCATCAAAACACTCCTAAATGGAGTTTACGGTCTAAGGACCATTTATCCATGAGTTTACTACCTTAATCTCATGAGTTTACTACCTTAAACTCATAAGTTTGGTATTTTGCAGTTTTCAAGTCCTTAGCTCAAACATGGCACTAGTCTAGGTTAGATTTTAGGCATAAGGAACAACCATGGGACATTTATGGGACATTTATACAACATTTAAGGTGTTTACACTCATCAGGGATGGATCTAGACAAGTCCCTAAGGCATTGTGAAGCATCTAGACACCCTAGAGCACCCTAAGGAACTATATTTGGTGTTTACGGTTTTGGGAGCCTCCCAAAAACGTGAACACATTGTTCTTGGTGTTCTTGGGACTTTTCCTTGGTATAAAGATGTATAGCTAGCTTTAAATGATTCTAGGATAGAAGTACTTACATTGTGGAAGCTTGAAATGAACTTTAAGTCCAAGAACACTAGTGTGTGTTCTTGGTGATTTGGAAAAACTATTCAAAACACACAAATGAATGGATTAAAGGGTGTACAATCACTAGATTAAGTGATATACTAACTTGAAAGGGTTAGAACACTTACTAGTTTGAAGATGTAGAACAAAATCTAGGATGATACTTGAAAGGATATTTTGGAGTTTACTCTTTTGGTGTTTGGGGAGCAAACTCAAGAGTGACTAGTCTTCGGGAGTAAACTCATGGATAAGCATGAGTTTACGGATTTTTAGGATGATTTTTCGACCTAAACATCATAGTTTGGCCGGGAACTTGTAAGATGCGAGGTGTTTGCGGTTTTTAAAAATCAAAACCCGAGACGACACTTTCTTTCACCCGTTCGTTTAAAAATAATATTAAAATAATCAACGAACTTTAAATTTCTTAAAAATAAGAAATGATGACATTAACTTATGATACGAAGTGGTTGACTTTTAGGGTTTGACCTAATGGAAATTTCGAGTTGTCACACCTTCCCTAGTTACCTTAACCATTCATGACTCCTAACGTATCATACGATCCACAGGCAAGATCCTACCGGTCTAAGATACCGAGATACTAAGCATCTCATACTACATATACATTAGAAGTAATGCTCCTATTCCACTACCTTACAAGTATTCATCTAGTACCACTATCCTAACATATCGAGGTTATACAATATCAAACATGACATAGTGAGAGAACTCACCCGAACTAAAGAACCAGAGAAGCAAAACTACACAATCACTCCTTGCACTGATCAATCCCACGGACATGCTAACACCATATAAAGGTAATTCCTCAGTGAAAAACCTATATCTTCCAAGTTTGACCCAAATTCAAACTAGTCAATAGTCAACAATCAAAGGTCGACAAAAGTCAACGCTGCGTCGTGGACCCGCCTTGGCCACGTTGTGGAGATGCCAAGTCAACATTCAACATGTTGGACATTTTCACGTTGTGGCTCCACCTTGGGCATGTCGTGGAAATTCTAGGAAAAAATAGTCATGATTCCAAGCTTGACCACATTGTGGTCATCCTTTGGCCACGTTGTTGTGTCACACCCCCGAACCAGACGGCGGAAACGTCCGGGGGCTGTCGTGACTCAATTGAATACCATAACATTGAATATATATGAAACATAACAACATTCGTCACCATGCATTAATATAATACAACCAGTAGCATTTACATGAAATACATTGTTTAAATATTACATTCTCAAAAGTAATTGTTCGATGCTAATTAAGCAACAGCAAAACGTCATATAGTACAATTCATCCTTCACTTTATCTGTTACCTGAGAATACAAGTATTTTGAAAAACATCAACATATGAAATGTTGGTGAGTTCATAAGCGGTATTTGAAGAAAAACAATGTTCGTATCGTTTGAAAACCACCAGAAAATCCGATATTTTCTGAAAAGAGAAGCTTTCGAAAATGTTTGTGAAGATCCATAGGTATGCTTGTTTGTTTCTATACTTGTAAAAAAAATGTTCATTGAAGTTGTATGCATTTCAAATCTGTATGTATTGAAAACCCTAGGAAAACCCGATGTTCTCCTAGTTCCTTGAATTACATGAAGTTACATTGAAACCATTGCGTAGCGTATAGTGTCAGTCCCAGGCGACGTTGGAAGGTTCTCGAGCAGGATTATTTACTACAAACCCGCGTTACACAAACGCCCAGTTTATAGTTATACTAACGACTCCAAAGGCGTCGTCAGTACTAATCGCGTTATCCAATCGCCCTGACTAGGTGTAGTCCCACATCCGAAGAGTAAGAGGACACGAAGGCCTCGATGACTCTATTAATCGGTTGGGGATAATATGCGTGCGAGGGGTCCCCGACCCGCCTCGTAAAATATGCAGACTTTCCTAGCAATACCAAGGACCCTTGGGGACCAGTGGTATATAAGCCATTGGAAGTCCCTCTACGTTGTGCCGAGTCGGTGAAACTCAACACTTCGTAGAAAATATGCGTCTTCGGGCCTTAAGATCAGGTCATTGGGCTAGCTAGGCTCAACGAACAAGATTTTACACTTGTGGGGCCCAAAGATGGTGCGTAGACGTCTGTGCACACTCGTATGTAAGCTAAGTTCCCAAACGTATGTATATGAACCGTAGTGTCGTAGAGTTAGTAGTTGTAGATTTCTATTGGCTCGAGACCGAGCCAATTCGTTTAACAACGACTTTTGGTATTGTAATGAGTTGTATTTCGTCGATAGTCGCGATGCTGTTATTTAATCAAATTATGTATATTGAATTAGCCTTGAAATATTTCTGTTTTCAGCCCCTCATTGTTTGTAAAATTTACATTTTCAACCCTTTTATTAAATACTTCCCGGTTTGGTCCTTAAACTATTTTTCTTGACATTTTAACACCAAAAATTATTGAAATTAATATTTTTCAGCATATTTTTCATAGAAAACAGTTTAAGTCCCTGAAAATGCAGTTTTCTCGGTTTTAACCCTTCTTTTCGCAATTTTGACAATTTTTGGCCCAAATTGGAAAATTTTTGCAACTTTGGTCCTTTTTAAATTTAAAAAGCATTTTAAACCTTTGAAAAGGATTTGGGACACTTATAGTCCACTGTTTTACAGAAAATTACAGTTTTGGCCCTCCAAAACAGAAAAATTCGCATAATGGGCCTCATTGGGCCGAAATTTTCATTTTTAGCCCATTAAGCTTGAAATTTATGTTTTTAATCCTCTAATTGAGTATAATTCCAGAAATAGTTCTATGGAAACTGTTTTGGCACACTTCATCCATCAGAATCTGTGAAATGTCAATTTGGGCCCTTAATTTTGTATTTTTCACATTTTTGGCCCAAAATTTGTGTTTTTAGCTTAAAGAAAATTGTTGCTAACCACTTAGCTATTTTTCTTGTAACACTTTATATGTAGAAATATATTTGAAGCTAAAATCATAAAACATAAGTTATATCTCGGTTTTGAGGGGTTTTATGGCTAGATCCAACATTAAAACACATAAAAGCGTACATATAAGCATGGAAATCATACAAGGCATACAAAACACATATAGATCTACACTTTCACTTGTATTCCCCCCCCCCCCCCCACAAAACTCATAAAAACAGAAAATAGGGGGTATGAAGCTCACCTTGGGGTTTGGAAGTCGGTTTTGATGGAGAAGTGAAGAGATCTCGACCGTAGATGTGTTATGGAGATGGTTTTCGAGCTCTATGGTGCTATAAGAGTATGATTCACGAAAGTATAGTGTAAGAGGAGATTTTTGAGTAGATCAAGGAGTGAAATCATAGATCTAATGAGAAACTTACCAAAGATGATGACCTAGGTGGGAAAACCTTCTTGAAATTCTTAAAATCTCGAAAAATTGAGAGGAAGGAAGAGAGGATTTTCTTGAGTATAAGAGGTAAAGATAAGAGATTATTGTGTTTGAAATGAGAGATGAGGGTGGGAAGGGCCTTATGGCCGTGAATTAGGGGGAGAGAGAAGGAAGAGATAAGGTTTTGCATGGATATATGTGAATGCATTGTTACATGGTGGATAAATGACTTGGTTATCCTCCAAATAAAAATGATGTGTCATGCATTAAGCTAATTAGCTAATTTCTCTTTTTTTTTTTATATAGATAATGGGCCGAGAATTGGGCTAGGAGGAAGGAGGGTGAATTAGTTTGGCCCAATCCTTTCTTTGGTTCGAAATTATGAAGACCCTAAGGAAAATTTTCGGCCCATTGGACTTTTAGGGTAGTTCTCGGCCCAAATAGGTCCATGAGAAAGGTGTGGGTTATTCTAGGCCCATTAAAGCCCAAAACACTATATTTTAATGAATGTGAATTCAAATAAGGCCCAACTTAAGACTCTTAGCTTGAAAGAGTTAAGTTAAGGGTTTATTGGCCCATTAGGTCCAATAAGAGAATCATAGTCCATAATGAACTTGAGTCGGGATATATATAGGGTTTCCAACCCTTATTTAAACATATGAGAGATATTTGAATGAGAGTGAGCATGATATTCCTTTAGAGTAAAAGTTATTACACTAGGTGAATGATTGCATGAGAGTAGAATTTCCTCACAAAAATGCTAGTTGTGACATCATCCCCCCGTTAGAGGGAATTTCGTCCCGAAATTCTTTCGAAGGGTAGGTTCACGAATGAGAGAGTAGGTACTTCCTCTGGTCTTCGCGGTTCCCTTGTGAATTTCGTTCCACGCTTAGCATTCCATGGAACCTTCGCATTCGTAATGAGGCTTTGTTTTGTATGTTCTACTTCCCTATCCGATACCTTGACTGGTTCTTTGATGAACATGAGATTCTCGCTCACTCTGATTTCCCGTAAAGGAATGATAAGAGTCTCATATGATATGCATCTTTTCAGATTCAAGACACAGAACACAGGGTTGACTTTGCTGAGCTCCACAGGCAGCTACAGTCTATATGTCTTCAATCCGAGCAAGAAGCTCGAATAGTCCGATGTAGCGTGGGTTTAGTTTTCTCGTGTCCTAAAATGAATCATTCCTTTCCAAGGAGATTCTTTTGATAAAACGCGATCCCCGACTTGACATCCTACTGGCTTACGCCGCTTTTTAGAATAGTTCTTCTGTCGGTCTCGCGATGCTGGAAATCCAGCTTTGATTTGGATTATCTTCTTTTGTTGGTTTCGTTAGTGGTTTCCGGTCTCATGAGAGTACCACCAAGTGATATACATTTATGACTATAATGAGTTTTCGAAAGGAGCATTCTTGATGCTCGTGCGGTAGTTGTTATTGTATGAGAATTTTGTCAAAGGAAACCGGGTATCCCCTGACTTGTTGAACTCACACACCTAGACTTGTAGTATGAATTTGAGTGGTCAAATGGTTCGTTCACTTTGGCGATTGGTTTGAAGGTGGTAAGCAACGCTTATGTCTAGTGATGTTCCCATAGCCCTCTGAAGTGACTGCCATAGTCTTGAAGAAAATCTGTTATTTCGATCTAAGATAGTAGATACCGATATTTCATGGAGTCTCACGATCTCCTGGATATAGATCCAAGCTAATTCTTCCATCTTGTTTGATTTCTGCATTGGCAGGAAATGGGCAGATTGGGTTAACCTATCGACGATCACTCAGATAATGCCCAATTCAACTCAAAAAAAAAGTTTCGTCTTTCGACTTCGAGAGTTGTATCCATCCATGTAGTGCTTTCATCGCGACATTCCCAGCCTTGATGCTTTCTAGGCTGGTCGTAGATGATGGTAGTGTTTTGTTCTTGCCTCGAGAGTAGATGAGTATGTTATTGATGAAAATAATGAGAAGGATAACTAAGAATGGTTGGGAAACTCGGTTTGTAGGGTCCATGAGTACCGTGGGAGTATTCGTTGGACTGAGGGGTATCATAATGAATTTGAAATGGTCGCGACGAGTTCGGAATGCAGTTTTGGAATGTCGCCTTCTCGGACTCAAAGTTGATGATGCCCGATTCTTAGATCTATTTTAAAGAAGTAACGAGCTTCTTGGAGCTGGCCAAATAGATCGTCAGTCCGTGGCAGTAGGTATCGACTTTTAATAGGGAGATTGTCCAATTTCCTAAAATCAATGTACCTTCGGAAGGATCTGTCTTCTTGAAAAACAAGACCGGAGCTCTCTAGGATGAGGAGCTTGGTCTAATGAATCCCTTGCGCAACAATTCTACTCAGTTGACAGGATAACTTGTGAATTTTTGGCGGGAGTCAACCTATAGGGTGAATTGGCAATTGATGTGGTTACCGATATGAGGTTGATTCGAAATTCAACCCGTCTCTCTGGGGTATTCCCGAAAGTTTCTTAGAAAACACATTTGGGAAGATCACAAGCTACTGGAATGCTCTGTATGCCTACCTCTTCTTTGATCTTGTCCACATCATGAGTGAGGAAAACGTAGTTCTTCTGGTGTAGGCACTTCTGTGCCTTAATGCACGAGATAGGAAGAGGATTAGCGCCAGGTTTATCACCATGGGTTATTAGAGTTTTCGTGATTAGGAAGGTGAAGGCAAACGGCCTTCTCGCGGCACATAGTAGCAGCACGGTGGGGGCTTACCCAACCATGACGATTATCACATTAAAACTCCTAATATTTACTAGCATGAAATCTATTTGTAATGAATGGTCGTTTAGTGTTAAGGCGTACTCCACATGAGTACCCTAGATTAAATCATTTTTCCCTTTTGGCCATGTCCATTGAAAAGGCTTAGCTTAGCTTTGGGGATGTTGTTTTAGTAAGTGTTTAAAGTTGTTACTAACCAAAACTTCACTCGGATTTACCATTGAATAAGAGGTAAGCGAAAGAGTTGTCAAGTGGGAACGTACCAGTAACAATCGTTGGGTTTTGGGATTGCTTCGCCTTGACCCAAGGTTAGGACCATTTCTGATCCTTCTGCTCCTCGGTTGTTATCCCTAGGGCAATTGCTCCTGATGTGACCAGTTCCTCCACACCTAAAGCAGGTGCGACTGGTCTCATCATTGGTGTTGTTGTTAGGGTTGTTGCGATTGTTGTCATTTTCATTTGGCTGATGATTCTGGCATGGATAAGTTCTACAGAATTTGGCGCTGTGATTCTTTCGGTTGCATTTGTTACAATGCATCTCCCTGCAGGCTCCATTATGATGGAATTTGCACTGGTTGCATTTTGGAAGGTTTCCAGCATAGGGTCTCCTGGTTGCTGGTGTAATAGGGGTCGTGGTCGCATGAACAACACGTTGCTCCCTTGAGAACCCTTGAGTGTGTTGTCCCTTTCTCTTACCTTCAGACCTCAGCTTCCTGCTCTTAAGCTTGGGGTTTGGAGTTCCATGACAGGTTGTCACTTGTTGGTTTCCATGTTTGTTCCTTTGGCTGGAGTTGTCAATGCTATTCCTGCCTCCATTTGGGTTGTTTGCATTGATCTGTGCCATGGCAGCGGTTACTGCTGCCATTACAGCAGCTTGAAATGTAGCAGGGTCCATCTGCAGGAGTGGTGTCTCGCGGTTGCGCTTGTTATTCTTGCGGGGTGGCATTTTCCTGATGCACATTGATAACCCAGATCGTAAGTAATGATCGTCATTCCTGGTTGTACTCTATAATTTTTCGCATCTTGTCGTATACTTCTTACTGCCTCCATCTACATCCCTATGATGTATTTGCGGTAATAGGTAATCACGGATTTGGCACGATTGTTACGTCTATCCTTAGATTATATGGGTTGTTTTAGTTTCGAGATCCTTAAGTATCTAGTGGTTCCGAGGGTTCGCTTGTGCATATAATTGAGTCTTTGCAGTAATATGAAATAAATATAACACATAATCGTTTCAGGGGTATGTACCATCTTAGTACACGAAAGAGAGTCATGTCGGATAGTAGGGGAAATTAGAAAAGGCTGATCCTAGTCGTGGTGAGAAGTGTCTGGTGGTGATGCTGATGAAGTGGATGCACCTCGGAGACGAGCTACTTGTTGCTCGGTATCTCGTAGGCGTGTCTCCCAAACTAACTGTCTCGCTCGAGAGTCTCCATTCACTTCCCGTGTTTTCCTTTCATCCCTCTTAATAACAAACCACATTGGTTTCGTTTGATTTGGGGTGTCCTGAGCTTGGTTATCGATACCTCGAGTGCGTCGCACCACGACTGGGAGGGCCTGGTCAGCTGGTCCTCTGTGGCTAAAATTAAAGAGACCTCAGCTCTTACCGTGGTGTGGTAGTATTCCTTACTGGTGACTTTATCCCCATATATCGGGTGCCCGAGGGGGCATGGGGTCACCGGGGCCCACTCTATAAGTCGGTGCCCTGGATTTACATGGAGGATTGATGTCATTGGATTCTACATCCGTGTCGTCATCGTCACTGCCCTCCGGCTCTTCCTCTTCGAGGTCCACTATTGACTCAGCGGGTTCACCTACGAGTTCTACTTCGTGTCCCTCATGGGGTTCTTCCTCTGGGTCGAGCCACCCGACTATTCCTTGACTAGGGTGATAGGGTTTCCTGGCTAATGATACTCGTCTATAGCGTATTGCACGATGGGTTATGAATACTAGAAACAAATAGCATACCAATTACTCCTATAGCTCTACAACTATTGCATAGATTCAGTTGAGGTTCTCTTCTTGGAGATTAAGGGGTATGATTTTAGGTTCCTAGTTATCACGATCTCTTCACGACATGTGATGGTTGTACCTTGGAGGGAATGTAGTTGATCAGGCTACATCCGCTCCTTGATACAACTAAGAATAGTCCTGAATTAGCCGAGATACTAGCATTATATTGTTTGGTTCGGTGTTAGGTTCCTATTCCTAATGCAAGCAAGGGTGTTTTATTTATTTGTTTTGTTCAGAGTTATGTTAGTCCCTCTTTTGGTTTATAGTTGCATATCAATGTGTGGCTCGACATGCTAGTTCACTATAAACAAAGCTCTGATACCAACCTGTCACACCCCCGAACCAGACGGCGGAAACGTCCGGGGGCTGTCGTGACTCAATTGAATACCATAACATTGAATATATATGAAACATAACAACATTCGTCACCATGCATTAATATAATACAACCAGTAGCGTTTACATGAAATACATTGTTTAAATATTACATTCTCAAAAGTAATTGTTCGATGCTAATTAAGCAACAGCAAAACGTCATATAGTACAATTCATCCTTCACTTTATCTGTTACCTGAGAATACAAGTATTTTGAAAAACATCAACATATGAAATGTTGGTGAGTTCATAAGCGGTATTTGAAGAAAAACAATGTTCGTATCGTTTGAAAACCACCAGAAAATCCGATATTTTCTGAAAAGAGAAGCTTTCGAAAATGTTTGTGAAGATCCATAGGTATGCTTGTTTGTTTCTATACTTGTAAAAAAAAATGTTCATTGAAGTTGTATGCATTTCAAATCTGTATGTATTGAAAACCCTAGGAAAACCCGATGTTCTCCTAGTTCCTTGAATTACATGAAGTTACATTGAAACCATTGCGTAGCGTATAGTGTCAGTCCCAGGCGACGTTGGAAGGTTCTCGAGCAGGATTATTTACTACAAACCCGCGTTACACAAACGCCCAGTTTATAGTTATACTAACGACTCCAAAGGCGTCGTCAGTACTAATCGCGTTATCCAATCGCCCTGACTAGGTGTAGTCCCACATCCGAAGAGTAAGAGGACACGAAGGCCTCGATGACTCTATTAATCGGTTGGGGATAATATGCGTGCGAGGGGTCCCCGACCCGCCTCGTAAAATATGCAGACTTTCCTAGCAATACCAAGGACCCTTGGGGACCAGTGGTATATAAGCCATTGGAAGTCCCTCTACGTTGTGCCGAGTCGGTGAAACTCAACACTTCGTAGAAAATATGCGTCTTCGGGCCTTAAGATCAGGTCATTGGGCTAGCTAGGCTCAACGAACAAGATTTTACACTTGTGGGGCCCAAAGATGGTGCGTAGACGTCTGTGCACACTCGTATGTAAGCTAAGTTCCCAAACGTATGTATATGAACCGTAGTGTCGTAGAGTTAGTAGTTGTAGATTTCTATTGGCTCGAGACCGAGCCAATTCGTTTAACAACGACTTTTGGTATTGTAATGAGTTGTATTTCGTCGATAGTCGCGATGCTGTTATTTAATCAAATTATGTATATTGAATTAGCCTTGAAATATTTCTGTTTTCAGCCCCTCATTGTTTGTAAAATTTACATTTTCAACCCTTTTATTAAATACTTCCCGGTTTGGTCCTTAAACTATTTTTCTTGACATTTTAACACCAAAAATTATTGAAATTAATATTTTTCAGCATATTTTTCATAGAAAACAGTTTAAGTCCCTGAAAATGCAGTTTTCTCGGTTTTAACCCTTCTTTTCGCAATTTTGACAATTTTTGGCCCAAATTGGAAAATTTTTGCAACTTTGGTCCTTTTTAAATTTAAAAAGCATTTTAAACCTTTGAAAAGGATTTGGGACACTTATAGTCCACTGTTTTACAGAAAATTACAGTTTTGGCCCTCCAAAACAGAAAAATTCGCATAATGGGCCTCATTGGGCCGAAATTTTCATTTTTAGCCCATTAAGCTTGAAATTTATGTTTTTAATCCTCTAATTGAGTATAATTCCAGAAATAGTTCTATGGAAACTGTTTTGGCACACTTCATCCATCAGAATCTGTGAAATGTCAATTTGGGCCCTTAATTTTGTATTTTTCACATTTTTGGCCCAAAATTTGTGTTTTTAGCTTAAAGAAAATTGTTGCTAACCACTTAGCTATTTTTCTTGTAACACTTTATATGTAGAAATATATTTGAAGCTAAAATCATAAAACATAAGTTATATCTCGGTTTTGAGGGGTTTTATGGCTAGATCCAACATTAAAACACATAAAAGCGTACATATAAGCATGGAAATCATACAAGGCATACAAAACACATATAGATCTACACTTTCACTTGTATTCCCCCCCCCCCCACAAAACTCATAAAAACAGAAAATAGGGGGTATGAAGCTCACCTTGGGGTTTGGAAGTCGGTTTTGATGGAGAAGTGAAGAGATCTCGACCGTAGATGTGTTATGGAGATGGTTTTCGAGCTCTATGGTGCTATAAGAGTATGATTCACGAAAGTATAGTGTAAGAGGAGATTTTTGAGTAGATCAAGGAGTGAAATCATAGATCTAATGAGAAACTTACCAAAGATGATGACCTAGGTGGGAAAACCTTCTTGAAATTCTTAAAATCTCGAAAAATTGAGAGGAAGGAAGAGAGGATTTTCTTGAGTATAAGAGGTAAAGATAAGAGATTATTGTGTTTGAAATGAGAGATGAGGGTGGGAAGGGCCTTATGGCCGTGAATTAGGGGGAGAGAGAAGGAAGAGATAAGGTTTTGCATGGATATATGTGAATGCATTGTTACATGGTGGATAAATGACTTGGTTATCCTCCAAATAAAAATGATGTGTCATGCATTAAGCTAATTAGCTAATTTCTCTTTTTTTTTTTATATAGATAATGGGCCGAGAATTGGGCTAGGAGGAAGGAGGGTGAATTAGTTTGGCCCAATCCTTTCTTTGGTTCGAAATTATGAAGACCCTAAGGAAAATTTTCGGCCCATTGGACTTTTAGGGTAGTTCTCGGCCCAAATAGGTCCATGAGAAAGGTGTGGGTTATTCTAGGCCCATTAAATCCCAAAACACTATATTTTAATGAATGTGAATTCAAATAAGGCCCAACTTAAGACTCTTAGCTTGAAAGAGTTAAGTTAAGGGTTTATTGGCCCATTAGGTCCAATAAGAGAATCATAGTCCATAATGAACTTGAGTCGGGATATATATAGGGTTTCCAACCCTTATTTAAACATATGAGAGATATTTGAATGAGAGTGAGCATGATATTCCTTTAGAGTAAAAGTTATTACACTAGGTGAATGATTGCATGAGAGTAGAATTTCCTCACAAAAATGCTAGTTGTGACATGTTGGAACTGGCTCTTTCCTTGAATTGTTCACTAAGAGGTTAATCCTAACAGATCAAAGCTCAAACCTTCATATCTACTCATTTTTAATGACTTAATGGATAAAGTTTCCAACTTTATCCATTAGGACATCACCACAAGACAAGATCTTAAAGCCTAAGTCCTCCTTCATATGGCCATAGCTTGCTAAAGAACACAAGATAACTCCAAACATGACTCTTTTCTCATTCTTAGAACCCTAAGCATCGTTTGAGAGCCAGAACAGGCTCTGGAGTTTGTCCAACTCCAAGAGTATCCAAGAAAGGGACCAAAATCATCCAAAATGGTTTAACATAAAACAAGAAGAAATAAGGTCAAGGTATGAATTTATACTTCCAATAACTCAGATATGTGAAGAGTTGTTGGATCCAAGCATGCTCCTTGCTTCCTTGCACCAAAGTGAACTTCCTTATTCTTCTTCAAGTTCCACCAAATGAAGTAAACAACCTCAAGATGAATCCACCAAGCTCATTCCATGGATGAGAGGATGGGGTTTCATTTTGGGAAGATGGAGGCTAAATAGGATTCCCTAAAGCGGAAGTTAATGTGCTTAAATATGGAAGAAACCCTAAAAATCCATGGGCTTGGGTGTAGCACTCGCTACGTCACGACCATTCTCTTGCCGCCTCGTGGTGCACCCCCAAAATACGCTATTCATATTTTCCATGCCAATTCGTCGTCATTCATGAACCACATCATTGCATAAGGTTTTCGCTAAAAACCCTATCTTTGATCTCGTTATGTCTTTAGCTGATCTATTTTAAAGAATGGGATGTTACACACAACCATCAAGACTACCACCGCTTTCCATGAACAAAATAGAAATATAGATTACGGCCACCAAGGCATCCATTAACTTGAACTTCTATCAACGATGATATTATGGCCACCACGGCTACCTACAAAATAAGTTCACAACCTCCAAGTGTAGCATTATGGTCACCAAGCTTCACGTTGACTTGTATTTCTCTAAGATGGTATTTCAGATACTAGGCTATCACTCGTATCGAGCCTTTAAGCGCAAAAACATGATGTTGTTCTTACCATCATCTTATTAGAGGCATGCAACCTCATCATACTACCTTACGGTTAATGAAGCTAGACTATTCTAGTCCAACAAAAACTTGTACACTAACAGTACATGAACGTCTTACCATAAATCTGATGGGTTTTGAGCATTCTAAGACTTCCTAAGTGTACATGCAACCCTAATAAACCTTGGATCTATGTTTGACTAAGATACATGCAAATAATTATTTTCCAAGGTTCTTATCCTATCTAGCATGGCATGGGGAACATGAATCAAATAAAGCTAGTAGAATTACTTACATTGTAGTTGTAGTTGATTGCTTGGAGTTTTAGAGCCTAGCACCAATAGTGTGGATGCCTCAAATGGAAATCACAAATCACCACAAACTTGGAACTTTGAGAGAATTGTAACTCTTCTTGAAATCGACCCTCTTGCTTTACTCACCATAACTAGTGTGATTTCAAGAACCAAGGCCTTTTTTATATAGTGTGGTGGATTAGGGTTACATCCATGTAATCCCTAATACCCATGTCTCTTCATTTCCATGAGATCCATGGGTTAAAGCTCCATGGACATTCCATGCAAGCCTAGCCCATTCCAAATAAGCATTAGCCCACACTATATAAATATAGGAGCCCATATTTAATTAGTAATACTTTTGATCTCTAAATTAATCCTAGATTAATTATAGATCAATACTAATTAAATAATATGATCTTATATTAATATATTAGAACTTATAATATATTAATAAATCATAACTTATACTATTCTCCAAAGATTATCCATAAATTGTTTGGGTGCAGTGCAACCCAAATGGACCATGCCGGGTCGGGTCATGTACATACCAAATATAGTTATGGACTTAGACACTATATCCAACAGTCTACCACTTGGATAATTCTGATAACTATAGTTGCAAGTATGACTTCAGGAACCGATCAGCAATCATAGCTCTTTAAACTTTGTTGAACTAGAATGTGCCATTTTAGATAAGTGATCATATAATCCTCTGTTCTAGATATCAGCCGGACAGATACATGGAACATGGTCTTACTTATTGTCCAGCATTTGTTTCCCGGTTTCCGATTTGTTTGACATAGAACTTAACTGAACACATCAATCTAGTTCTGACCGGGCCCGGTACATAGGTCAAAACAAAATCGTCGAGGGGCCCAGATATCGCTTCTAATCCTAGAAGGAACAGATAAACTTCGATTCATATTTTTGCTCTACTACTTGTTGAATTACACACAAAGGTACATTTTATAACATCGAGTTACCAAGGCGTTTTCATACAATCAATGCATAACCAACTCATTGGTAACAAATCATATCTCTAGGTTTGAAGATATATATGATATTACCATCTCACGATCACTCGAGATAAGTTCCATGAAGTGATTCCAGTGAGCGTGGGTTGAGTCTAATGCTCAGAACTTATGAGCACTCATGATTGTTGTAGCCATGTCCAACATCTTAGACCTCTGCAACCAATCATGACAGTCTTGATTCATACCTACTTCCGACATATGACCGACTGTGGAGGTTCGAATAATATGATATACCAAACATAATTATTCTGGAAGCCAAAAAATGCAAAAGAAATATAGTAAACGATTGACAAGTGATAGCAACACTTCACTCATAAATAACAGCTTTTATTTATCATCAAATGTCAATTACATTTTACAAATTTCGAGATTATCTAACTACTAAAACTAATATCATCCTTCAGCCCTATGCTCCGAGCATGCTGGAGATGCTTAGCCCGAGTCAGTCCCTTCGTGAGGGGATCTGCTGGGTTCTCTTCCGATGATACCCACTTTGCCACGAGGATTCCTTCTTTTATTCGATGTCTAATGAAGTGATATTTTCTGTCAATGTGTATGGATCTCCCATGATCTCTTGGTTCCTTGGCTAAGGCAACCGCACTATTGCTGTCCCAGAAAATTTCCATGGGCTCCTTTATATCTGGTACAACTCCAAGGTCTCCGATGAAGTTCTTTAGCCATATAGCCTCCTTTGCTGCCTTGCTTGCTGCTATATACTCTGATTCACAAGTGGAATCAGCCACTGTCTCCTACTTGGAACTTTTCCATGTAATTGCCCCATAGTTTAGGGTAAAGATCCAGCCCAACTGAGAGCGGAAATTATCCCTATCAGTCTGAAAGCTAGCATCACTGTACCCTACAACTCTCAAGTTATCATTCCCACCAAGGGTAAGGACCCAGTCCTTAGTCCTTCGCAGGTACTTGAGGATATTCTTTACCGCAATCCAGTGTGCCTTGCCAGGGTTCCCCTGATACCTGCTAACCATGCTCAAAGCAAAGGCTACATCAGGTCGAGTACACGTCATAGTATACATGATCGATCCTACAGCTAAAGCATAACGTATTCGAGTCATTTCTGCTATCTCAGCCTCGGTACTAGGGCTTTGTATCTTACTCAATCTGGCGTTACTCTGAATGGGTAACTCACCTTTCTTGGAGTTATGCATGTTGAATTTTTCAACACTTTGTCCACATAGGTTCTTTGACTAAGTCCAATTAGTCTTTTACTTTTGTTTCTCAAAATCCTTATCCCTAGGATATAGGCAGCTTCACCAAGTTCCTTCATAGCAAAACACTTCCCAAGCCAAGACTTTACTTCCTGCAAGGTTGGGATGTCATTTCCTATGAGTAGTATGTCATCCACATATAGTACCAAAAAGCTGACTATGCTCCCACTATCCTTGACATATACACAAGATTCATCTTCACTCCTAGAAAAGCCAAATTCCTTAACTTTCTCATCAAAGCAAAGATTCCATCTGCGAGGTGCTTGCTTTAACCCATAAATGGATTTCTCAAGCTTACACACTCTGTTAGGGTACTCTGTATTGACAAAACCTTCTGGCTGAGTCATGTAAACATCCTCAGCCAACTTTCCATTATGGAAAGCGGTTTTGACATCCATTTGCCATTTTTAATAGTCATGAAATGCAGCAATGGCTAACAGAACCCTAATAGACTTAATCTTGGCCACTGGTGAAAAGGTCTCATCATAATCAACTCCCGGAGTTTGAGAATAACCCTTTGCAACCAGTCGTGCCTTATAAGTGTGTACATTACCATCCATGTCGGTCTTCTTCTTGAAGATCCATTTTCACCTGACTATCTTACGATCAGGTACATTGTCAACCAAGTTCCAAACTTGATTGTCATACATGGACTGTATCTCGCTATCCATAGCCTCTTTCCATTTAGTAGCCTCAGGGCCTACCATGGCTTCCGTGTAGCTGTTAGGCTTATCTAGATTTACCAGTGTGTTATCACTGACAAGTGTCTCACCTTCTGCAGTAATATGAAAACCATAATAATGCTTAGGTGCATTCCTAACTCTGGTGGAACGCCTCTGAGGTATAGATTCTTCAGTCGGCTCAATAGGAGTTTCCTCCTCAGGTTGAGGGCTAGGGTTTAAGGTTCCTTCATCACTTAACTCTTGAATTTCCTCAAGGTCAGTTTGCCTCCCAGTGTCTCCTTGACTCATGAGTTCTCTCTCTCGAAAGAATCCTCTTCTTGCTACAAATACCACATTATCACTGGGTCTGTAGAAGATGTAGCCAAAGGATTTTTGTGGATAGCCGATGAAAATACACCTTTCGCTTCGGGGTTCGAGCTTATCATGAGTCTCACGTCTCACGAAAGCCTCACAACCCCAAATCTTGATATGGTCTAGATTGGGAACTTTTCCAGTCCACATCTCGTGAGGTGTTTTGGCAACCTTCTTTGTAGGGACTAGATTAAGGATATGGGCGGCAGTCTCTAAGGCATACCTCCAAAATGAGATTGGTAGCAAAGCTCGACTCATCATGGAACGAACCATGTCCAACAAGGTCCTATTGTGCCTCTTAGCTACACCATTCAACTGTGGTGTCCTAGGAGGTGTCAGTTGTGAGATAATCCCACATTCCTTATGATAGTCAAGGAACTCAGTACTAAGATACTTACCACCACTATCTGATCGAAGCATCTTAATGTTCCTGCCCAACTGATTCTCCACTTCTTGCTTAAAATCTTTGAATTTCTTAAAGGTTTATGACTTATGCTTGATTAAGTAGACATATCCATATCTACTAAAATCATCAGTGAAAGTCACATAAAACCGATTAGCATCTCTTGTGGCGGTTCTGAAGGGTCCACATACATCCATGCGTATGAGGTCCAACAAACCTTCACCCCTAGCATAAGTGCCAGTAAAAGGTGACTTTGTCATTTTACCAAGCAAACAAGATTCACAACTATCATCAGAATTTACGTCAAATGACTCCAAGACTCCATCCTTTTGGAGTTGGCGTATGTGTTTCTTGCTTACATGTCCAAGATGACAATGCCATAACGGTGTTTTATCTAAGCTAGTGGAAGAGTCAATATACAATACATTATTTCCTAGATTATCTACAACAGATACAGTTTCATACACCCCATCACAAGGTAATGCTTTAAAATAAAGAACACTATTAAAGAAAGCATCAATACTACCATTATTATTATCAAAATAAAAGTTATAACCTTGTTTATACAATGCATGAAAGTAAATAACATTTCTTGCCATTTCTAGCGAATAATAACACTTATTCAAATCTAATGTAAACCCACTATTTAGCACTAAGGAATAAACTCCTATCTTGGTGACATGTGAAGCTTTCCTGTTTCCCATGATCAAGTTTATCTTTCCCTGCTCCACATTCTCACTTCTTCTTAGTCCCTGCAAATCACAACATATGTGAATACCACAACCTGTGTCAAGGACCCAAGACTTAGAATGAGGTAAGTTATTAGACAATATAGTATATATACCTGCATGGTTGAGTTTTACTTTCCCATCCTTCACATCTTGCTGGTACTTTGGGCAGTTTCGCTTCCAGTGCGACTTTTCATGACAATAGAAGCATTCAGCCTCATTAGGGTTAGCAGAAGGAGTGACAAAACCTTTCTTGGTATTGCTTGAAGAGGAGCCTTCAAGGGTCTTACCCTTGGTAACCTTAGAAGGGTTCTTTCTCTTCTTCCCTTTGCCATGCCCGATTGCCAAGACATTGGCCGCAGTTGGAGTAGGAGTAGGAGTAGTAACAACCGACTTACCCTTTAGACCACTTTCCGTGGTCTTTAAGAGTCCCTGAAGTTTGCTGAGGGTGACTTCTTCCTTATTCATGTGATATGTCATGCGGAATTGATCATAAGACGATGGTACGGAGTGCAAAATGATGTCTATTGCTAACTCCTCGGGGAAGTTCACATTTAGCTTCAGTAAACGGTCCACATACCTTTGCATTTTCTGCATGCGGCCCGTGATGGGTTCACCATCCTTCATTTAGGTTGTTATCATGGAGGAGATTATTTCATATCGCTCTTGACGAGCACTTTGATGGTAACGTTCCATAAAATCCTGGTGCATCTCAAAAGGATAATACTCCTCATAGCACTTTTGGAGCTCGGCTGTCATGGTGGCCATCATGATGCATGCTACTTTTGTAGCATCTCTTTCATGTACCTCATATTCAGCAAGCTCTTCAGGAGTAGCAGTTGGCTCGGGTACCTTTAGCTCCTTGTCGAGAACATATTTTTTGTTCTCATACCGAGTGACCATCCTGATGTTCCTGATCCAATCAGTAAAGTTGGATCCATCGAAGATGACTCTCCCACAAAGATTCATGAGAGAGAAAGAGCTTGTAGGGTTAGAGCCAGAAGCATTGTTATTGGAAGACATCTGAAAAGAATAGGGAATAAATTAGATTAGATTTAGAGATAGTCCTTAATAAAACACCCAAATATAGTATTAAGGCTAGGACCCAACACAATATTTTATATCTTAGAAGAGGGATGTCGTAATCTAGCTATAAGATATTTGAAGGTAGGTGAATGACGATTCACCAATTTCCACCATGAAAAACGAAATGTTTAATTAGGTTTTTAATTGGTTTAAAAACTCCTAGATTCTTTGAGATTCGTTGAACTTTCTTCAACGGCATGTTTCAATCTTGAGTGTGCCCTTCAAGTTTTGTGACTGGGATGCCGAGGATCACAAAACAAGGTGTGAAGTAACCATGCAAATTACTTGGTACCCTTAATGTATTACCCCTCAATCGATGTGCCGGTTAACAACACATGCTCCAGCGATACTACGATAAACATTAAGTCACCCTTTACCTACCTTGTTAAGTTCAAGTTAGTGTGCCGGTTAACCACACACGCTCCACTAACGACTTAAACAAAGTGTAAAGTGTGATTTCATGGATTAGCACCTTATTCACATTTTCCTAAAATAACTAAGTTTGGGAATTCAATAAGGTTTAGTTACTTTAGTATTATCATTATACTTTTAATGAGAATTTATAAGTCCTTGTCCTACCCGTTTGGCTAACGACCCTCTACCGATCAAGGAAGCGGTGGCTGAGAGTGGACACCCATTAAGTTGCCATTTTATAGGCAACAACCTTATACCCCCCTTGTAGACCGACTTCGTGAATGAGGCTTACTAGCGGTAAGACGACTTAGATCTTATACATATATATATATATATATATATATATATATATATATTATTAACTTATAATATTATAAGTATAAGGGTTGAATTTTAATTTTTTAAAATTTTAAGGGTTGGAACTAAAGTTTTTAATCATGACTTTACTTGTTCCAAAACTTGAGGGCAAGTTTTGTAAACATTCAAAAGTTTTCATTTCTTATAACTTATGAAGTTAATTGAGTATTAAAATGAAGACTTTTCATTTTTCTAACTCTTGTGTTCTTTTAATGGTTTTAATTCAAGTGTGATTCTTGGTTTTCCATAACTTTAGGACAAGTTATGGACTCCATTAAAACACATTATGATCAAGAGTTAAACTACCAAGTAGGTTACAAACAATTACTATGATCATCTAATTTTCATAAGTTCAAGAACATGAATATGAACATTTCAAGAATCATAAATTACTCATAAATCTTATAATTTTTTGATTATAGCCATTATAAATGGATTAGCATAAACATTACACCATCTAAAACAAGTTTTATAACACCAAAACAGTTTAGGGTAATGTTTCTAGTCCATTTCCAGCAGTAAAAGTCGAAAATCTACATTCTGAGGCTCCTACTCGTCGAGTGCACGAACCTACTCGGCGTGTAGGATGAAGATACACATGAACTCGGCGAGTTCATCAGGCAGACAGCAAAAAAATGACTTTTTTTCAATATATTGCATCAAGTATCAAACAAACAAACCTGGCTCTGATACCACTGATGGGTTTTAAGCATTCTAACACTTCCTCAGTGTACATGCAACCCTAATAAACCTTGGATCTATGTTTGACTAAGATACATGCCAATAATTATTTTCCAAGGTTCTTATCCTATCTAGCATGACATGGGGATCATGAATCAAATAAAGCTAGTAGAATTACTTACCTTGTAGTTGTAGTTGATTGCTTGGAGTTTTATAACCTAGCACCAATAGTATGGATGCCTCAAATGGAAATCACAAATCACCACAAACATGGAACTTTGAGAGAATAGTAACTCTTCTTGAAATCAGCCCTCTTGCTTTACTCACCACAACTAGTGTGATTTCAAGAACCAAGGCCTTCTTTATATAGTGTGGTGGATTAGGGTTACATCCATGTAAACCTTAATACCCATGTCTCTTCATTTCCATGAGATCCATGAGTTAAAGCTCCATGGAGTATCCATGGACTTTCCATGCAAGCCTAGCCCATTCCAAATAAGCATTAGCCCACACTATATAAATATAGGAGCCCATATTTAATTAGTAATACTTTTGATCTCTAAATTAATCCTAGATTAATTATAGATCAGTACTAATTAAATAATATGATCTTACATTTATTAGAACTTATAATATATTAATAAATCATAACTTATACTATTCTCCAAAGATTATCCATAAATTGTTCGGGTGAAGTGCAACCCAAATGGAGCATGCCGGGTCGGGTCAAGTACATGCCAAATATAGTTATGGACTTAGACACTATATCCAACAAAATCATGAATACAGTTATATATATATATATATATATATATATATATATATATATATATATATATATATATATATATATAATGGGAAAACACATTTAATATAGTTTTTTTTGAACGAGCCAAAGAACATTTAATATAGTTTAATGGTCATCAGCTAAACCATATGTCTACATTTTTGAAAAATACACCACTATATCAATTTTCCATTACTCATCACTATAAATGCCTACACCTACATTCCATTTCCTTAATGAGTACGACTAGATTAATTAATTAAATAATCCATATAATAGAATTTGTTTATAATTCAACTAGGCTAGTTCATCACGCCAAGCACCGCGCTGCTTCCAAATCATCACTCACATAAACATATTTATACCAAATATAAAGTCCCTTTGATCTTATCTCAAATCACTAGGAGCTTAATTATTATTGTTCCCACGTTGATCATTTACTCTATACCAACAACACTTGATAACCGCTAGTTACCAAATAGGCTATGCTCCTCAATACAATCACTTAAAAGATTAAATGCTTACCCTCGATGTCGATATTATGAAATTGAGATTCATATTGATTTTATTTCCCTCTCTTTCAAGCTCTCTTGTCTTCCTATGCTTCAATTCTATTTCTTTTCCCCAAAATGACAAATAGGGGACTTAGATATATAGTTTTTATAAATCGGCTAGTCCGTGTTAGAATGATATATTTGTCAACTACAACTTTCTTTTATTAGGCATGCTCTATAAATGTATAAATTGTCTGTTATGATGCAATAAGCACAAGGATGTACATATTACATTACCAAAATTATTGTCGTTTCACTACATAACTTTAACCTAAAACGTATTTAGACCAATTACATATTATAACACTTAGTTTAAGATTTTAGGATCATTACACATGTCAATCTCCATGAAAAACGATTAATTCTCCATGACAATCTTAAATGACTACTTACTTCTATTAGTAGAAGCAACCATGGAAGTTTGTCTAAATTAATATTATGGAAGTGGTCAAAACATGAAAAGAGGAACATAGCGATAAACTAATGAAATGTATGATCCCCATCATATATTAGGATCTCCACATAATAATTACCAAATCAGAAAGAGGTTTATACAGTTTAGGTTCCAAAATAACTAAATTAAATGTGCTTAAGCTAATTCATTTTAAAATCTAATGCTTTTTACATAGTGTGACAATTATACACAGTCGGTAACATTGGCTTAGAGAATTTGGTAAGATTTTCTTCTGATATGAATATACAGATTATGTTGTCCTTGCATTTGATAAAATATCAAATGTTACGATACTTACCTAGTATATGCCATGTGCGCTTGTGTGACTTTCTATCCTTAGTCAAGATGAGTGCACCCGTACAGTCACAAAAGACATCTAAAGGATGATCAATGATTGAATAAAACATTACAAACACTAATGAATCTCTTTTATCCACAAAGTTTTGTATTTTTACTAGCTACAACTTTAAGATTCAGTAAGAGCACGAAATTCAATTGCGTACGAAATCGTCTCTATAAGTTTAGAGCCTAGCATTTGTGTAACATTTACATTGATCTCTTCCATAATTACAAGAACATCTCAATTTTTTCCTCCAAGGACACTTAAGAACGTTGTTGATTTCGACTCGATGGTTATTGCTAAAGTTAATTTGATACTGACTTGTCATGCTCAACGCATACAAGTCATCAAATCTATTATATACCATGTCATACATGATCGATCCTATAGAAAAACATGTAGGACACGACTCATTTCCTCTGCCTCTTATATAGAACTACGACAGTAGCATGTCTGAATATTATGCCATTCTTTATAGGCACAAACTCTTTTGGAGTTCTGCATCTTGAGTTTCGTCAAGGTTGTAAAAACTTTTTCTTAATACAGTGAATTGCATATATCAAACTTTTTTTGGAGCTTCAGGGTTAATAACAAGCATTGAACGAAACAAAAGAAAAAGAAGATCTCACAAGAATTAATCAAAAGCAATTTTTTATTAAGAACTTCAAAAAGAACTTGTTCTCATTAAAAGAGATAGCACAAACTTGTGGTATACAACAAACCCTAAAAAAACAATATATACTATAAAGTGTAAACTTCCTATGGAATTCCCTATATATCAGGGATTTCAAAAAACTAAACAAAGATAAGATCCTAATCACAAATATTACAGATCTGAAACTTGAAGAACAAGTAAACTTCACATTAGCGCTTGAGAGATCAATACAATGGATGAGAGGCTGCCAAAATATCATCGTTAAGTGGTTTAAACCATCATATTAGAAGCTTCGATCTTACAATATCCCATAATCTAACGATGTGAAAATGTGTAAAGACGACTATCATTAGATATCATGAAACACATCTCTTCATTTGTATCCTTGTAAAACATTCGTTGAAATGGAGATTTTATGAAAATATTTTCCTTAGGGACAACTCTTGGAGGAAGGGATTTATAAATAACCATTGAAACATAAGGCAAGAGAAATGATGGATGGTTGGGTCTTCTATGTCTTTTTCCATGAAGGAACAATCGGTAGAGGTCTTAAAGTCGATGATGAGGTTAAAGTACTACTGGGAATAAGGCTAGGATTTCGGACCTTGATCACCATTAAATTCATGGTCAACTTTAATTCTTGAGAATGGATCCTTGATATTCGTTGATGATATTTGCAATTTCATGCCAATCGTTATATTCGTGCTTGACCAGATCACGATATAGTATATTCTCATGGTATTCACTCTTATCATCTGTTCAAGTAAGATTCACATTGAGAATCATTTGACTCTTATTCTTTGTGCTCCTTTCCTTTACTATTGGACTTTTGACAAAACCTCCTTGTGAACACATTAGCAAATTTCGAGAGTTTGATGTTTGTGTTCACATCATCTAGCTACATAAACTAAAGCGTGACCTTTTTTGGTCAAAACATCACTCATGACTATGATACATAAAATGATTTTGATGCATGTCAGTGTTGGAATAGTGTCTAAGGCTGCAACTATATTAGGCAAGTATTTGACCCGATTGTGCATGGTCCTTTTGGGTTGCCTTCACCAGCGCAACTTGACAGGATGATTTATAATGAGAGAAGGAATATTATTAATATATTATGAGAATAATATAAGGAATAATAATATTTTTATTTGATTAATATAAGTCATAAATTAATTAGGAATTAATTTGGTGACTTAAAGAGATTAATTAAATAAAGAGGTATAAACTGTCAATTGTTTGATAGTTGCACTTTAGGCTATATATACTTTATGGATAAGGGGTGGAAGATTTCTAGGGCTAAGGATAGCCATAAAAATCGTCCAAGGCTTATCATGGAAAGGATTTGGATTGCTTAGGGCTTAAGTTATCCAATTAGGGTGTGAGGGTGAAACCCTAGGAGCCTTACAAGTATAAATAGACCCCAAGGGCTAAGGATTTTCGTGACTCATGCTTTGAGTAGAAATCCTGGCCGATTTGATCCTCTCTCCTCTCTCCTAAATCATCTTCTTGTTAGTTAGTGTTTGTAAGACATTAGAGGAGTGACAATTGTGACTCTAAAGCCTCAAGGACAACAAGATCAAGCAAGTGATTCAAGGTAAACTTCTAATCTCTGATTTCATATTGTTATTATCGTATATTAGCCATTAGAAGTCTTGGATTCAATGTATGATCAATTAGAGAAACCTAGATCCAAGCATTAGGTTTGCATATGCACATAGGGATGTTCATATGGCTAAAACCCATCAGTGGTATCAGAGCCTAGATTGGTTTCTATTGAATTCATACTTTGATTGCTTGTTTGTTGCGGAAAAAATCGTTTTTTTGTCCTCTGGCTGATGAACTCGGCGAGTCCCATGGTGGTACTCGGCGAGTCCATCTGGGTACTTGGCGAGTTCCAGGCGAGTTCGAGCGTCAGAAGGAGGAAACTTCGGGATTTCTTGTTGTTTATCTTTGAGATACTTGCCTTAATCATATTAGATCAATATAAATTCGATTTTATGATATATATGAGTATATTCTTGACCTAATTGAAGATATTTATCAATTAATTAATTATTTGTTTCCTTATGTGATAATTGATTAGTTATTTTAATAAAATTGGTAAATTGTTTTGCAAGAAATCATTAAATAAATCAAATATGGATAATTATGGAATTCATTGTTAATTAAGATTATTTGTTATTTGACCCTCTATGTTTTAAAAGTTTAAAACTTTCCCTCAAGTTTTGAAATTTATGTTTTGTGATTAAAAGTTTAATTTAGACAATTTAAATTCCAAACCTTAGAATTTTACAAGTTTAAAATCCAACCCTATACTAATATAATATTACAAGATTAATATATATATATATATATATATATATATATACATATATATATATATATATATATATATATATATATATATAATTAAAATGCTAGTCTTACCGTTAGTAGGCCTCATTCACGAAGCCGGTCTATAAGATGGGTATAAGGTTGCTGCCTATAAAATGGCGCTTAATGGGTGTACACTCACACCCACCGCTTGCTTGAAGGTGGAGGGTTGTTAGCCGAACGGGTAGGATAGGGAAACCTCATCTCTTCATTAAAAGTATTATATGAAATACAAAGTAACTACATGTTTTCGAAAATTTCCCAATCTTAGTTACTTTAGGAAAAGTGAATTGATGCAATCCCATGAAATTACACTTTGCACCCTTGCTAAGAAGTTAGTGGAGCGTGTGTGGTTTACCGGCACACTAATTTGTTCTAAGCAAAGGTGGCAAAGGGTGATTCATTGTTTATCATAGTTCGATGGAGCGTGTGTGGTTTACTGGCACATCGAATAGGTGATCGTTACAATGAAGGCACCATATAAATTTGCATGGTAATTCGCACCCACTTTGTGATCCTCGGTGTCCCAGTCACAAACGAGAGGGGCATATTGAGATTTAAATATGCCATTGAAAAGTTTCAATGAATCTCATCTAAACCTAGGAATTCTCAAATACATTTAGAACTTAAAGTTATGTTTTGTGGTGGAGAATTAGTGAATTGTCATTCACTTACCTTCAAATTGTTTGCATGTTAAATTACGGCATCCCTTTTCTAATATGTAAATATTGTTGTTGGATCCTAGCCCTAATTTTCATAGTGGATGATAATTAGGCATTCATATTCTAATCTATCTTTGTCCTTTCTATTTGTAGATGTCGAACGCAAACAACGCTGCTGCTAGTTCATTCACATTGATGAGCCTTTGTCAAAAGGTCACTTTCGATGGGACGAACTTTAGCGAATGGATAAGATATATTCGCACAATTGCTCGCTATGAGGACAAGGAGTATGTCCTCGATGAGAAGCTCGAGAAAATCAACCCTGAAATCACTACTCCGGCTGAAATGACCGCTTTTGAAACTCACGAGCGTGATGCAACGAAGGTACATTGCATCATGATAGCCACCATGAATGCCGAATTCCAAAAATCCTATGAGGACATGTATCCGTATGAAATGCACCAAGACTTGTTGGAGAGATACCACCAGAACGCGAGGCAAGAGCGCTACGAGATTTTCACTAACATGATTTCCGCTAAAATGGGTCATGGAGAATCTCTTACCGTGCACCTGCAAAAGATGCAAAGGTATGTCGATCGTCTTCGCAAGTTGAATGTTGACTTTGGGGAAGACTTGGCGATCGACATGGTGCTTCACTCTTTGCCTCCGTGTTACAATCAATTCAGGATGACCTACCACATGAACAAGGAAGAGGTCACCCTAAGCTAGCTCCAAGGTCTCCTTAGGGTTGCTGAAAGCAACCTAAAGGACAAGTCTGTTGCACCCACTCCCAATCCACCCACTGCTCCTGTTTTGGCCATTGCTCAAGGAAGAGGCAAGAAGAGGAAGGCTCCGTCTAAGGGCCACCATAAGGGAAAGTCCCGAGATGGTTCCTCTTCTAGTGGGACCAAAGTTGATCCTACTAAACCTTGTCCTAACCCTAAGGAGGCACAGTGCCATCATTGCCATAAAATAGGGCATTGGAAGAGAAACTGCCCATACTACCTGCAAGCCATAAGGGAAGGAAAGATCAAGCCATCTTTCGCAGGTATTTATACAATTAAATCTAACGATTCATCTCATGCTATTTCTTGGGTCCTTGATACCGGTTGTGGTTACCATATTTGTTCTGAATTGTAGGGACTAAAAAGAAATAGGGATGTGGAGCATGGAAGAATAAATCTAATCATGGGGAACAAAAGATCGTCGCCTGTGACCAAGATTGGAGTGTATTCTTTAGTGCTTAGGAATGGTTTATCTTTAGATTTGAACAATTGTTGCTATTCGCCAGAAGAGGCTAGAAACATCATTTCATTTCATGGTTTGTTTAGACAACGTTTTAGATTTTCTTTTAATAATCAGAATGGTTCTATTCTTGCTTATCTAAATGGTGTCTTATATTTTGAAGCTATACCATGTAATGGAATTTATGAAACTGTTATGATTGTAGATAACTTAGGAAATGATGTTTTATGCATGGATTCTTCCGATGGTATGGATAGAGCATCCTTGTGGCATTGTCGTCTTGGACATGTCAACAAGAAGCGCATAGCCCAACTCTAAAAGGATGGAGTGTTGGAGTCATTCGACTTTAGGGAAGATGACACATGCGAGTCTTGTTTACATGGAAAGATGACTAAGTCACCCTTCACAAGTACATGTGAAAGGGGTGAGGGTATATTGGACCTAATACATACCGATGTATGTGGACCGTTTAGATGAACCACGAAGGATGGGAACCGCTTCTATGTGACTTTTACCGATGACTATAGTAGATATGGGTATATCTACTTAATCAAGCAAAAGTCGGAAACTTTTGAAAAGTTCAAAGAGTTCAAGAATGAAGTGGAGAATCAATTGGGCAGGAAAATCAAGTTGCTTCGTTCCGATCGAGGAGGAGAGTACCTAAGTCTTGAATTCTATGATTATCTCAAGGAGTGTGGAATAGTTTCACAATTGACGCCACCTAGGACACCACAGTTGAATGGTGTGGTAGAAAGGCGTAATCGAACCTTGTTAGACATGGTTCGCTCTATGATGAGTCGTGCTTCACTACCTATCTCTTTTTGGGGGTATGCCTTAGAGACTGCCATCCATATCCTTAACCGAGTCCCTACTAAGAAGGTTGCCAAAACACCTCACGAAATGTGGACAGGGAAAGCTCCCTCGTTGGCACATATCAAGGTTTGGGGTTGCGAGGCTTTCGTAAGACGAGATACTCACGACAAGCTGGAACCTCATAGTGAGCGATGTATTTTCATTAGCTACCCACATAAATACTTTGGATATCTCTTCTATACACCAAAGGACAATGTTGTCTTTGTTATGAGGAGAGGAGTTTTCCGAGAGCGAGAACTTATAAGCCAAGGAGACAGTGGGAGGCAAATCGAGCTTGAAGAGATTCAAGAGTCGATAGATGAAGGAACCTCTACTGCTGGCACTCAACCCGAGGAGGAAACTCTAGTTGAATCGATTGACGAGTCCTTACCTCTTAGACGTTCCGAAAGAGTTAGAGTTCAACCCCAGTTTTATGGTTTTCATATTACTACCGAAGGGGACACGTATATTAGTGATGGTACACTAATGAATCTAGATGAACCAAATAGCTATAAGGAAGCCATGGCAGGCCCAGAGTCTGTGAAATGGAAAGAGGCAATGGACAGCGAGATCCAGTCCATGTATGACAACCAAGTTTGGAATTTGGTTGATAATGTGCCCTGACATAAGACCGTTGGGTGCAAATGGATCTTCAAGAAGAAGACCGGCGTGGATGGAAACGTACACACATATAAAGCGCGATTGGTTGCGAATGGCTTTACTCAAACTCCTGGAGTTGACTATGATGAGACCTTCTCACCAGTTGCAAAGATAAAATCTATTTGAGTGATGCTAGCTATTGCCACATTTCATGATTATGAGATTTGGCAAATGGATGTCAAAACCTCTTTCCTTAATGGGAAGTTAGCCGAGGATGTTTACATGGCTCAGCCAGAGGGTTTTATCGATCCGAGGCATCCGAATAGAGTGTGTAAGCTTGAGAAGTCCATTTATGGACTTAAGCAAGCGTCTCGTAGATGGAATCTTTGCTTTGATGAGAAAGTCAAAGATTTTGGATTTGTACGAAGCGAAGATGAATCATGTGTATATGTCAAAGCCAGTGGGAGTATAGTAAGCTTCCTCATTCTGTATGTCGACGACGTACTACTCATAGGAAATGACATCCCGACTCTGCAGGAGGTTAAGTCCTGGCTTAGGAAGTGCTTTGCTATGAAGGACCTCGGAGAGGCTTCCTATGTTTTGGGAATAAGGATAGTGAGAGAACAAAGTAAGAGACTAATAGGACTTAGTCAGAATACTTACTTAGATAAGGTACTAAAACGTTTTAGTATGGAAAACTCGAAGAAGGGAGAATTACCAATACATAGTAATGCCAAGTTGAGTAAGACTCAAAGTCCGAGTACCGAAGCTGAAATAGCAGAAATGAGCCGAGTACCATACGCTTCTGCAGTTGGCTCAATCATGTATGCTATGACTTGTACTCGCCCTGATGTAGCCTTTGCTTTGAGCATGGTTAGCAGATATCAAGGGAACCCTGGCAGAGCCCATTGGATTGCGGTTAAGAATATCCTTAAGTACCTTCGGAGGACGAAGGAATGGTTCTTAATCCTCGGAGGGAGTGATGACTTGAAGGTGTGAGGGTATAGTGACGCCAGCTTTCAGACCGACAGGGACAACTACCGTTCGCAGTCGGGCTAGGTCTTTACCTTGAATGGAGGAGCAGTGACTTGGAAAAGTTCCGAGCAGGAAACCGTAGCTGATTCAACGTGCGAATCAGAGTACATTGCAGCGAGCGAAGCGTCGAAGGAGGCAATATGTTTAAAGAACTTCATCGGTGATCTTGGAGTTCTACCTGCCATAAAGGAGCCCATGGAGATTTTCTGTGATAATGAAGGAGCGGTTTCCTTGACCAAGGAACCGAGGGATCATGGTAGATCTCGACATATCGACATAAAATATCACTTTATTAGACATCGTGTAGAAGAAGGACAACTCGTAGTGAAGGGGATATCATCAGAAGATAACCCAGCAGATCCGCTTACGAAGGGACTGAGTAGGGTTAAGCACTTGCAGCATGCTGGGAGTATTGGGTTGAAGGATGATACTAGTATAGATTAGATAGTAGTAGAAACGTGTAATAGGCAAATGTAATTAACATTTGATGATTAAATAAAAGAGTATTATTTATGAGTAATGTCACTATCTTATGTTAATTGTTTAACTATTGTTTCATTTTGCATGTTTTGACTTCCAGAATAATTGAGTTTATTAAGAATAATCGAATTGTTCAAATTGTCCACAATCGTTCATATGTTGTAAGTGGATATGAATGAAGATTGTCATGAATTGGTGTGTAGATTGTCTAAATGGTATTAGACTTAGCAAAAGTTTGCTGCAACATTCATGAGTGCTTATGAACTAGTTTTGAGCATTGGAACAAACCCGCGCTTGCTGGAATCACCTTGTGGAATATGATAAAAGGGTGATCGCAAGACGATAATATCATATAGTCTTAAAACCTAGATATATGGTTTGTTATTTGTTAATTGGTTGTACATTGATAATGCGAAACCGCATCATTAACATGATGTTATAAAACACATTATTGTATATAGTTGATTAATGAATAAGTAAATGCATATAATTCGAAGTTTATCTGTTACTTTTATCCCAAGAGGGTAAAAGCGATATCTCGGCCACTCGATGATTTGATTTGACTTATGTGCCAGGCCCGGTCAGAACTGGATTGATGTGTTCGATTAAGTTCTATCTCAAATAAATCGGAGATTGAGAAACCAAATGCTAGACAAATTGTTCCATAGAATTGTCAGCATGATATCTAAACAGAGGACTGTACGATCCCTTATCTGAAGGACAAGATTGATTAGATCAGAGTTTGATAGCGTCTTTGAGAGCTACGATTGCTAATCGGAATATACTTGTATATATAGTTACTAGACTTATCCAAGTGGGAGACTGTTGGAATAGTATCTAAGGCTGCAACTATATTAGGTAAGTATTTGACCCGATTGTACATGGTCCTTTTGGGTTGCCTTCACCATAGCAACTTGACAGGATGATTTATAATGAGAGAAGGAATATTATTAATATATTATGAGAATAATATAAGGAATAATAATATTGTTATTTGATTAATATAAGTCATAATTTAATTAGGAATTAATTTGTTGACTTAAAGAGATTAATTAAATAAAGGGGTATAAACTGTCAATTGTTTGATAGTTGCACTTTGGGCTATATATCCTTTATGGATAAGGGGTGGTCGATTTCTAGGGCTAAGGATAGCCATAAAAATCGTCCAAGGCTTATCATGGAAAGGATTTGGATTGCTTAGGGCTTAAGTTATCCAATTAGGGTTTGAGGGTGAAACCCTAGGAGCCTTACAAGTATAAATAGACCCCAAGGGCTAAGGATTTTCGTGACTCATGCTTTGAGTAGAAATCCTGGCCGATTTGATCCTCTCTCCTCTCTCCTAAATCATCTTCTTGCTAGTTGGTGTTTGTAAGACATTAGAGGAGTGACAATTGTGACTCTAAAGCCTCAAGGACAACAAGATCAAGCAAGTGATTCAAGGTAAGCTTCTAATCTCTGATTTCATATTGTTATTATTGTATATTAGCCATTAGAAGTCTTGGATTCAATGTATGATCAATTAGAGAAACCTAGATCCAAGCATTAGGGTTGCATGTGCACATAGGGATGTTCATATGGCTAAAACCCATCAGTCAGGTCTAATACTTATTCTCTTAATAAAGTACCTTTGAAGTTGGTTGAAACTCAAGTTATTTTCATCTTCATAAGAATCAACCTATACACTTATATTAGTCTTACCTCATCGATGTTTCCACATCTACGAACGACTATGGACATTTAGAATAACCAAATTATTTCACGATTTAAACATGCTAATATAGAACACAATAATTATTTAAGGAAATATTTATATCCAACATATCAACACATTACAATATTTTTTTCTTGCGTTTTCCAATATCAAAATACTAAACTTCAATCAAATACATCTACTTAGGAGAACAAGTTCCTATAATAGCACTCGCTTTACTTCTGTGCTTTAGCTAATGAAGGAACTTAGTAAAGTAAATTTAACAAACTTGAATTCTATAAACATTGCGAATAGAAACATTTTCAGTTATATATATGTATGTATGTATATATATATATATATATATATATATATCATATATAGAGAAAACTATTTAGAGTGTATTAGATGCTTAAATACGAATTAGATACCAATACTTGTGTAATGAGATTACTCATATTCATAATGAACTATGCATTAAGCATTTTAATGTGGTTCTCCAATCAACAATGTACTCTAACTCTGATGTGTAGGTGTAATTAAAATCTACATGGAACTCCTATCCATGTAACTTTCTCTTCATTTAAAATGAGGGCATGCCTGATTGGGAAACATCTCAATTTATTTGGATGGTTAGAATATGTGCAACAACCTAAACACACATTCTCTTGAAATACTAAACAGATTGGGAATATCTCTTAAATTATCCATAACACTTTAGAATATTCCTATAAGTTATACCAAGACTTATTCTTGGAATATACCTATATCATTCAACATCCTCTAAGCATACGGTTTATCTAGGCATCATGCATAATCATGACATATACGATTATTCTAATTGCATCAACATATGGAATACAATCATATTATCTAGTAAAAAATATCGTACTAGGATTTTCAGGAGTGCTCAGAATCAAGTCATGTGGGTTTTGACAAGATAACTCTCTCAGAGTTCTTTATCTTAAACTCTTTAGGATCCTTGACAATTAATGCAATTTTACTTAATCCTTTAAGTTGCCATGATCTATCTATATAGATCTTTATTTGAAGAATTTATATGTCAATCACATATAAGACTAGGAATGTTAATGTGTTTCCACTAGCTTTATAGAAACACATGAGTCATCTTGATTTATAATTAAATCACACTATGTAATTATCATATAAGAAAGAAGATTCTTATTACGAGATGTTAGCTTAAATCTGAAAAGATTTTCATTCATGTAAAATTTCTCCTTAGAAAAATCACTTACTCTTTATATTTATAATATATCAAGGAATATTAATCAAGCCCATTCTTGATTATTATACACCAATTCAAGTCTATGTGTTTTATTAGTTTCCGACCAACTATTGAGTAGATTCAACAACAGTTCAAAGAATTGCTAGTTCCAAACATTGATGAATTTAGCTTATGGCTCTTTAGCTCTTAAAGTTCCATATTGCTCCAACTTAGAAAAATATTTTTCTAATAACTTGTCTTCTGGAATGACAATTGATGGGATTAGTAGAGACTTCATCCTAAATAATCATTTAGTATAATCCACATAACTACAATTAGTAGTTGCTACACTGATTACACTTATTGTCCAACATTAGCTCCATAACTTCATAGCTTTTAGACAAGGATACACCATTACACCCTTAATCTAATGAAATTATTTAATCTACTTGTTTGGTTGGAAATATATATATATATATATATATATATATATATATATATATATATTTGTTGCAGTGAGCATAATTACAAAAACTTTATAAAGTAAATAGTTCTTTAAAACATCATATAATAGATATTAAGGTCTATATTTTATCCACCTAAAGAACATGTATTATGGACATTCAACTAGTGGTCAAGTAATCATATCCAACTAAAGAATATGAAGACTACCTCAAACATCAAAAGATAGATCCAAGTGACCACGTGATCCATGTGCCGCAAGAACCATACTAATGACAAGTGCGGATTTTTGACGGAATGAGTTGTGAATTAACTTCACAACTCCTAAGATGTTCTAAGAAGACTTGATTTACAAAAAAACATATTCTTTATCACAACCAAAGGTTAATGATTGTCTCATTAATTTTTATTTAAATCATTTCTTTGAAATAGTTTGAGTAATCAGAAGTTTCCACAATAACGAATAAAAGACGTAGGTGAAATTGACTATGTATCTCTTACAAAATATATTAATGGATTGAAAATATTGCATACATCACTTATGTATAATTCCTTGTCAAGACTTTTGTTCTTTAACTACTAATATATAAAGACACTCGTGAACCATATTTCCATATAAATAGGAATCACATATATCAAATGAATCAACCTTATTTGCCTTCAAAAATTCCTTGTTTTTGAAGTTGGTATTTATGTTTCATATTTAAATAGCCATAACGAATGTGACATAGATAAGTTTAAATCAAATATCATTTGATTATTTAGGTGTTATGATAAGAACTGTCAATTTAATGAAAGCTCGTAGATTCACTTCATAAATAACGTTATGAGAAAATATTCTTTATTCATAAATTTACAAGTGTTACAAGTTCCTATAGGAATAGGTACAAAAAATCTATTGTTTAAATATAGAATTTAACATTGCATGTTATATATTCAACACGAAATACTACTAATTTGTAATCAATTGATTATTTCTTCCAATCATCAACACATAATATCAATTATTAGTGTCACGTGAAGTATGACATTCTAAAGAGAATGATGGAAAAATAAATAGTTCTATCATATAGATATTTGAAGTCTTGGTCAAGTCAGACTTCCTCAACTTGGTAAGATTAGAGGAGAAGTTTCTCTTTCGGTGTCGAATTTGTACTATGATAGAAACAAAATTAATCATTTAGGTCATTTCTTGATTTCTGGGTTTATGTTGTATTTCCCTTAACGGAACCATGTGTCTAGTAGAGTATATAATCTCTTAGATTTTCATTTTATTTAATGTTTAAACATATTTGAAGCGCTTTCTACTGTTCACAATGAATATATCCGCTTTACTTGATGAGACATCTGATATGTTTCATAATTACCTAATACATTCTGCAAGTCTAGGTTAGTTACTCTCATATTAAGTGAGACACATCAATATCATCACAATAATGCTTCCATCAATGTATCATGATCAGACTAACTGCTTTGCAGAGGTTGTTCAGGTATGAGATCTTTTAGTGTATATAATTTCTATTTATCCTTAAGGAAAAACCTCAAGGTATTATTCTAGTTAGAGAAATTACAACCATCAAATGTTACTATCTCTTGAAACTCAACAAGGGAGAGATTTTTTAGGGCGTAAGAGTATTAACAATTACTAATATAATTTAACAAAGTTTCATTTTGTACTCTAAACGTTAAGTCTTTATGTAACATCCCAAAAATCGAGGCCAAAAATTTCATTTTAAATTAAGTAATTCATAGCATAATTTACCAAACATTGCCAATGTCATATCAATTTATAAAAACCATAACAGCGTGTCTGAAAACCATATCATCGAAAGTAATAAAAATCAGAGTACAATCCCAGAAAACTCCATGCGGAAATCATGTGTGTCATGTGCTGCTACACCGCCAACTCCTTCCCCTTTGAAGAAGAGGTACCTGAAACTACAACCAAAAACTGTAAGCACAAAGCTTAGTGAGTTCCCCCATCATACCACATACCATATAATATCGTCGGTATCTTTCAACCGATATCCGTCATTGGTATCTTTCAACCAGTAATTGTTATCGGTATATTTCAACGGGTAACTACCATCGATATCTTTCAACCGGTAACTAGGGACTATTTTACCCCCTACCACTAGCATAAAATAGCAACGTATAAACGTACAGTCAGACATATTGGGGTATTAACCTACCCATTGGTCCTAACGACCTATGCTAGGGAAAGACCATTCCCTATCACTACCACTAACACAACGTTCATATTACGCAAGCATATCTCATGACCAAGTCACATAGCCAAACCAAGATAATTATCACAAAGACAATTACCTACTAAATATCCTTGTTGGTGGGTCGACATTGTGGCCTTAGACCCACCCCTACTGGAAGGTAACTCACCTCAATGTTGTGTAGCGTCTGGACTGCCCCTGACGTGAAGGTCGGTTCCCCTCGACTCCTCAATCCCTACACAACAGTCCTCAAGTCATCAAACAGAACATATGACCCTAACCAGGGTCAATGCCATAAACAGAAAAATTCAACCTTGGTCAAAGTCAACATCCAGTTGACCTGACTCGCCGAGTTGCCCCGCCAACTCGCCGAGTCCATACTCCACTAATCCGATACAACCCCGACTCTGCTCGTCGAGTCTAGCAAGAACTCGATGGGTTCTTCTTCCTTTAAACTGTTGGGACCATCTTCAGCCGACTCGCGGAGTTCTTCCTTGAACTCGGCGAGTTCATCTCCCTCATAAGAACATGTCCAATCTATGACTCGCCGAGTTGTAGAACAACTCGTCGAGTCCATCTTCAAGGGTTGGGAGATTGCCTTGGACTTGGTGAGTTTGTTCATACACTCATCGAGTTCCATGGTTCTTAGGTCCTTTTTTGCGTCTAAACATCTACGAGACTTCCCTCCCTAACAATTGGTCCATTCGTAGAATGGATTTGGTGGTTGTTACGCCTCGACTCGCCGAGTCCCAAGAACAACCCAACGAGTTCATTCTTGACCATTACTATATAGTCGATTTAAATGGGTCTTAACATATCAAAACCATATATCTAGCCTCCTAATGTCCATTTTATACGTAAAGTTCCAAACTTGGTCCACATGCATGGGGTTTTTAGCTCAAAAATCCATGAAAGGTGCTCTACAAGGTGCATGGGCTCTCATAGCCATAGAGTTGGCACCTTTATGCCATGAGACCTGTCACACCCCAAAACCGAGAACAGCGGAAACGTTCTGGGGCGGAGGACGTCATGTGTGCATCACAACAAATGTAAAGTAGTAAACAAGCAACAACATCATCCATTGCATTAATAGTATAATTTTAGTTACAAGTGTTTTCTTTCATAGTACAGGACAATATGATAACTGATCAAAATAAAAGATGAGTCTTGACTGCTCCGTCTTCTCTAAACCTTGCATCGGCACCTGTCTATTTGTAACCTGAGAATACAAGTTATTTTGAAAGTGTAGGTTAGCATTTAAGCTGGTGAGTTCATAAGTATTTAATGTCATTGCTTTGATTAGTGGTTATGAAAGACTGGTGAATCATTGATGAAACATTTAGTATAAGTATGAAAACTCTAGAAAATCCCATATTTCCTACTAGTATAAAAGTAGTCTTCTACCAAGACCCGGATGTTTTGAAAGTAGTCTTTTACTAAGACCTGACTGTTTTGAAAATACGCATCACTGGAAAATGTGACGGTTTTTCCCTGTTTAACTATTATTATAAAACTCTAAAAGTAATAATAACTTATGTTGTATCCTTTGGTACTAAGATACACACGGTGTGGAAACTCGCCGTAAACTGATCAACCGTAGACATCCGTAGATGTGCATTTACCTCTGTTGCTAACAGCTGGGTTTAGGAATAGTTAGTCCCTTAAGTAAAGATACACATGGCGTGGAAACTCGCCATAAACTGATCAACCGTAGACGTCCGTAGATAAGTCATCATCCTCTGTAGCTAACAGTGGCTTTAGGAATGGTTAGTCCCTCAGGGTATCCTTTGGTACTAGGATATAAAGTCCAATTCATCTCGTCGATTATGTGATTGCATCACAAGGTAAAGATAAGAAGGTGATCTATATAACAGTATCTACACATATCATCTGTAGTAGTAACTCGTCATATATGATCTATGTAAATGTACTCATATTCATGTAAGCGGAAACTCTGTAAGAGTATCCTTTCATATAGCATGTAGTCTAGACTCATGAATGAACTGACTCTGGTGTAATTTCTTGTACTAGAGATAATGTTTTGTATTCCCTAAACTATTCCTATAATAGTTTACTAGAATGTAATTGATGAGTGTCCAAGTAGGTTTATACACCCTTGTTACCCAAGAGTATCGGAACTAAATTAACTGATGGAACATTTATGACTATATATGTACACATGATATATAACTAATATTTAAACGACCTTCGGAAGAGTACCCGATATCCCACCAGACCACATCCAAATCGAGGAAAAGGAAACAGGGTGGATAGCCTTCCTAAGTATTTTAAACATTTCTTATATAACTATACCTATAGAGGCATGCAATTTATAATATAAAAGCATAAAAGAAGTTTTGTAGAACTTTTGAAAAGTTTAATAAATAGGAATTTATGACTTGATGTCAGTTGATAAATCGGTTAGAAAGACCGTTTGACAATACAGTTTAAGTGTGAGAAAACCTTTGTTTGAAAACACAAATGTAACAGACTCAAAAGGGAACCTACAGTTTGTAAGACAGTTTCTAAAGGTGTCTCAACATGTAAAAACGTTTGCGAAAACTATTTGAAGTATCTATGAAAATATTCGTTTATTCTTGTATATGAATGTATCTCCTTGCAATAGTATTTCTAGTATATAAAAATTCGTGATGTTTTCACAAAAACTTATTATAGTTTTGTAAAAGTTTGTCTCGTTTGTATAATAATCCCTAGTGAAATGCTCGCTTGTTATGAAAGATATAATTTTTGTAGTGCCTAAGATGGACACATATATATACAATATAAGCAGTGTGTTTGATTTATTCCATAATAACAACACTTTTCATTTCAAAAGATATGATGTTATCGTGATACATTTTGCATATGAAAGCTTCCTTATAATAGTTATAAATCACATGTGATTCCGTTGATAAAAAGTGTATAACGAAACTTTATATAACCTACGATAATCATCGCGTGTTTTACTTGTATTCCCCCCCCCCCCCTTAAAAGCATATAAAAACATTTATAAAACATTTAAAAGTGTGGATTATAGGGGTATGAACTCACCTGGAAGTTTGAAGATAGCGAGATGGAAAACCGGGCAGAGTTTCGTCTCGGGAAACTGATTTTTCTCGGGATTCTCAGGAATCTCGGGAGTAAAATCGACCTTCGGAACTTGAGCAAAATGACAAGGGCTTCGGGTTTGAACGGGCACGGAAAACGAGGCAAAACGTAAGAGAAACGATAAGAAATGAGCCCTTTTTCCGAAGACCCTCGCATCTCTATTTATAGTGGTGCTGAACCGCCTCGGCACGATGGGCGTACGAGGGTACGCAGCGCGTACTGGGGCGTCATCGCTTACGTACTTCGGATGGGGCGGGTCGGATGGGATGGCGGGTCGGATAGCTTCGCATAGGGGCGACGTGGACGGACCGAGACCAAGGCCCTCGGGTACGCAAGGTGTACGGGGTTACGCGGCGCGTACCTCGGATGAGGACGCTGACTCCCCCTTCGGATATTACCGGATTTTTGAATTATTTTTATATATAATTTATTTAATAAACTTCAAAAAATCATATCTACTTCATGCCAACTCCGTTTTCGATGGTCTTTATATCCACGCGTAGGTGAGACTAAGATCTATAACTTTCGTTTAGATTCTGTTGGCAAATTATGAAATAATTTTTATTATTTATTTATTAAAATGACGTGATTAAGGAATTTCGTTAAAAATTCATAACATCTTTATCTGACGTCGGTTTTTGCCAGACTTTTTACCGCTAAAATACCATTGACGAGACCTTCAATTCTCGTTTAGGTCATTCTGGCCAAAAGTCGCTCGATCTCCGATTCGAGTTTTTACGTAACTTCGTATTGCCGGTTTTGCCGAGAATCTTTGGTTGGTCATAACTTCTTCGTTATAACTCGGATTTTAGGTTTCTTTATATGTATGAAAACCTTGATACGATTCCTTCTACTTTATTTAACCCAAATAAGATTTTAGGAAAGTTAAATTTTGACCTAAATTTGACTTGCGTTCCATCATATCGTCTTGAAATATCGGGTTGTCACATCATCCCCCCGTTAGAGGGAATTTCGTCCCGAAATTAGAGTTTAAATAGAACTGGTAAACATGCTACGGATAGAAGTTTTATTTGCTTCTCATGTTCTTAAGTGACCTCAGTCCCTCGCTTGGCATTCTAGCGAACCTGTCACTATCGGGGCACGACTCTGCTTCTTTTGTTTGACTTTACTATCATGACAACTCTTCTTGGTCGAACGTATGTTGAATGTTTTTGTGGACTGTGAGGATAGTACATCTTGTATCCTACAAGTAGTTCCTCCAGATCTTCCAAACAATTACCGCTGCCCCTGACTCAAGATTATGTGTTGTATAGTTAACTTCCTGCGTCTTAAGCTGTCTCGAGGTATAGGCAGTGACCTTTCCTCTTGTATAAGGACAAAACCAATTCATACTGATTATGAAGTCAGAACCTTGTGGTTGATTAGATGTCGTGAAGATCTAAAATAAAGTAGGATTACTCATGAATTAAGGAAAAAGGATAGGTACTTTTGTTCTATTTGACTTTCTCGTCCCAATCGACAGAAAGGGCATGCGTTGGGCTTCTAAGTTTATTCACATGGCAGCATGATCACTCGTAGTCTTGGGCAGTCTCCGTCCTGAAGTTCATAGTAGAACCCATACCAGGTTCACCAATCACAGTCTCGGGTATACGAGTCCTATATAAATAAGCTTGAAACTGTGGGTCTTTGGATTGAACTTGGCGTACTGTACGAGTGGTACTTCGGGCAGTTTGCTAAGTTTCTCTTCGGAAAGGATGAGAAACATGAGGTGCTCTATGTACGAGTACTTTGTTGTTCTGGAATGAAGGTTTTGCTAGAAAGACGATTTCGGAGGAATAGATGTACGTATGAAGCTGCTTTTGTGAGGATAAAATTAAATCAAGTAGTATGATAATGTCGTAATCATAAGGAAACTTAAAGACATTAGATTTGAACAAAAGATGTTTATAGATAAAACACAACCGTGCAACCATCAACAGAGTTTCGATACTTTAGACTTCTACATGACTATTGCTGCGAATAAGGTATGCTTCGAAAAGCAAGTATACGCAGCACGAGCATCCCTATACCGACGGGATCCCGCAAAAGATAAGACTCTAGTTGCACTAGTTTTGGATGGTTTATAAAAACATACATAATACTGACGATTGGAAGTGAACCTATACTATAGTAGGGTCCTTCGTTGTCTCTTTCCATTATGAGGTCAAACTCCTCCGGATTCACCATTATTCTCCTCTGTTGGACAGTCCCTCTTGAAGTGTCCCATTACGCCACATAGATGGCATATTCGAGAGATTTCGACATTGGTGGTTGAAGTAATGTGTTGGATCCGACTCTTGCAGTAACGGACAGTGTGTCCCTTTTTATTGCAGTTTAAGCACTGCATTTTCCGACAAAATCCATGATGGTGATAGTTGCATTTGTTGCACTTTGGGAGATTGCTAGCATACTGTCTGGCCAGGTTAGGGATAACTGGGATACTAGAAGAGATGGTAGTAGGAGGTACAGAAGTCGTGGCTGCGAAGGTTGCCACATGTTGTTGTCTTTTGCTCGCCCCTTGGGGTGATTTGCCTTTAGCTTTAGCCCAGAACTTTCGTTTGTTATTCTTGGGCTTGGGATTCGGGGTGTCGTGGTAGCTTGTTTCTCGTTGAGGTACTTGACTGTTACTTGGATTGGAATTATTGTTAACGATCCCGCTAACATTCGCGTTGTTAGCGTTAAGGTGGGTCAGAACAGCTGACACAGCAGCCGAGACTACAGCTTGAAAAGTAGCTGCATCAATCTGAAGAGTTGGTGTTTGGTAGATGGGTTGATCGTTTTTCTTCGGCGACATGATTCTGTTACACGGAAAGAAAAATGAATTTGTGAGCGAGTATGGTTGAACCTAGACGTAGTTCGATCGTTCATGTAAATAATAGAAGTATGTTCTTGAAGGTTTGACCTACATCCCTATGATGCAGTCCTAGTACTGAGTGGAAGTGTGTTTACAAGGGGTTGACCTACATCCCTAGGATGTTGTCCTAGAATGAGTGGAAGTAAGTTCATAGAATGGTCTCAAGACGCTTGTCGTTCAAGCTGAGGTATCGTTGGTTCGTGAATAACATGATCCAACCATTAAAAGAGACTTGGAAATGTTTCCGGAGTTAAATTACTACGGTCAAATGACTTGACTAAAGCATGATTCAGATAGATTCCAATGAAAGTATGATAAGAGTACTTGAATAAAGAATGACAAAAAAGTTAACCGACTGTCAATACCTTTGATATTTACGACGTAAAAGTTTGGGAAAATGACCTTGTAAAAGGCCTTACATCATATCCATAGGAGATAGTTCTTGACATCATAAAGACCTAACCAAAAGTACTTACAGTGCAAGGTAGCGACATAGAAAGTATTACACAGAACATAGACAGGAACACAGTTCTTTAAGACAAGGAAGGTAGTAAGGTATCTCTTACTGGCGACAGTCACCCTCACGGTGAACCCTTAGTTCGGTTAGTTGACGTTCCATATCAAGCAGGTATCTCTCGTACACTCTCTGGTGTACTTGGAGCTCTATGACTTTGGCTCGGGTTTTCAGCTAGTGTTTGCAGCAGGTTCTCATGGTTTCTTTCTGATCTCTTGTGAGCATCTTCTAGATGAATGGTGCGGAGGGTATGCATTCTTGGATCGGCGACAACTTCGGCAATCTGATGTAGGGCTGTCCTGCCTTCAATCTCATTTTGGGTCACTCTGCAGACCAACATTGGCAAGATTCTACATGCTGATCCCCCATTGCTCAGGTCGTAAAAGCTTCGGTCGCCAATAAATGGCATGGGCTGATCTTGTCCTTGGCTCCATGTTTCCAAGCATTCCACCCACTCAGGCGTCGGGCCATGAAAAGCCGGACGAGGGTTAGGAATTGGAAAGGGAGTTGCTCGGGGTAGGTTCTCAACCTCTGGTTCGGAATTAGCATCATCTGAAAGGTTTTCATCATGGTGATCATCCAAAGGGATAGGATGATCATTCTATGGTTCTTCTCCAAACCAACCAGCTATGACTTCGTTCAGAAGATATTGGTTGCCGTGGGGATGGAGTCCAGCTATGTTTTTCTATGCGAGAATTTAAGGGTAAGAGAATAATTATTAGACTAACTATCTAGATAATTATTTAGAAAACCTTCATTAGTTACATCGCTATTTGTGAAGTGCATACCAGCTATTGTAATTTAACAGGATAGACCTTCGAATAAGTGACCTTAACTCCATATTCACACATAATAGGGTTGAAATAAAATTTTCATAGATTCTAAGTCTATAACAACCTAATTACATATAGCCTTAGTGTATCCACTTAACAACTATCAACTTAGTGATGAAGATCCCGTTTTAGTTCTCAAGTATAAAGTACTTATAGTAACACCAAATACTCCTATAGTATTTCAATTTTAATGTTATGTTCTATTGCTATCATTGTGGTAGGGTTGGTAAGATTTTAGCATTATTGCAACTACCCAATTTAAACTTAGGCACATGCTAGTCAACCCTCGGATAATATAGGTGATCAGGCTATATCTTCCCAGTTTTGACCATATGTCTCTAAGCCCACTTGTGTTGCCCAACAATCGTAATTCTTTTGTACTGTCCTAGTGACACTGGTTTTAGTATGAATGCAGGCACGTATACTTACTTAAATATTTTATTATTTAAAGTATAAACTCTAAATCAAAGTATTTTTAATTCCATTGTATTTATAGTTAGTATATATTTTATGGGTTGATATACTCAATTCACTATAAACAATGCACTGATACCAATCTGTCACACCCCAAAACCGAGAACGGCGGAAACGTTCTGGGGCGGAGGACGTCATGTATGCATCACAACAAATGTAAAGTAGTAAACAAGCAACAACATCATCCATTGCATTAATAGTATAATTTTAGTTACAAGTGTTTTCTTTCATAGTACAGGACAACATGATAACTGATCAAAATAAAAGACGTGTCTTGACTGCTCCGTCTTCTCTAAACCTTGCATCAGCACCTGTCTATTTGTAACCTGAGAATACAAGTTATTTTGAAAGTGTAGGTCAACATTTAAGCTGGTGAGTTCATAAGTATTTAATGTCATTGCTTTGATTAGTGGTTATGAAAGACTGGTGAATGATTGATGAAACATTTAGTATAAGTATGAAAACTCTAAAAATCCCATATTTCCTAATAGTATAAAAGTAGTCTTCTACCAAGACCTGAATGTTTTGAAAGTAGTCTTTTACTAAGACCTGACTGTTTTGAAAGTACGCATCACTGGAAAATGTGACGGTTTTTCCCTGTTTAACTATTATTATAAAACTCTAAAAGTAATAATAACTTATGTTGTATCCTTTGGTACTAAGATACACACGGTGTGGAAACTCGCCGTAAACTGATCAACTGTAGACATCCGTAGATGTGCATTTACCTCTGTTGCTAACAGCTGGGTTTAGGAATAGTTAGTCCCTTAAGTAAAGATACACATGGCGTGGAAACTCGCCATAAACTGATCAACCGTAGACGTCCGTAGATAAGTCATCATCCTCTGTAGCTAACAGTGGCTTTAGGAATGGTTAGTCCCTCAGGGTATCCTTTGGTACTAGGATATAAAGTCCAATTCATCTCGTCGATTATGTGATTGCATCACAAGGTAAAGATAAGAAGGTGATCTATATAACAGTATCTACACATATCATCTGTAGTAGTAACTCGTCATATATGATCTATGTAAATGTACTCATATTCATGTAAGCGGAAACTCTGTAAGAGTATCCTTTCATATAGCATGTAGTCTAGACTCATGAATGAACTGACTCTGGTGTAATTTCTTGTACTAGAGATAATGTTTTGTATTCCCTAAACTATTCCTATAATAGTTTACTAGAATGTAATTGATGAGTGTCCAAGTAGGTTTATACACCCTTGTTACCCAAGAGTATCGGAACTAAATTAACTGATGGAACATTTATGACTATATATGTACACATGATATATAACTAATATTTAAACGACCTTCGGAAGAGTACCCGATATCCCACCAGACCACATCCAAATCGAGGAAAAGGAAACAGGGTGGATAGCCTTCCTAAGTATTTTAAACATTTCTTATATAACTATACCTATAGAGGCATGCAATTTATAATATAAAAGCATAAAAGAAGTTTTGTAGAACTTTTGAAAAGTTTAATAAATAGGAATTTATGACTTGATGTCAGTTGATAAATCGGTTAGAAAGACCGTTTGACAATACAGTTTAAGTGTGAGAAAACCTTTGTTTGAAAACACAAATGTAACAGACTCAAAAGGGAACCTACAGTTTGTAAGACAGTTTCTAAAGGTGTCTCAACATGTAAAAACGTTTGCGAAAACTATTTGAAGTATCTATGAAAATATTCGTTTATTCTTGTATATGAATGTATCTCCTTGCAATAGTATTTCTAGTATATAAAAATTCGTGATGTTCTCACAAAAACTTATTATAGTTTTGTAAAAGTTTGTCTCCTTTGTATAATAATCCCTAGTGAAATGCTCGCTTGTTATGAAAGATATAATTTTTGTAGTGCCTAAGATGGACACATATATATACAATATAAGCAGTGTGTTTGATTTATACAATAATAACAACACTTTTCATTTCAAAAGATATGATGTTATCGTGATACATTTTGCATATGAAAGCTTCCTTATAATAGTTATAAATCACATGTGATTCCGTGATAAAAAGTGTATAACGAAACTTTATATAACATACGATAATCATCGCGTGTTTTACTTGTATTCCCCCCCCCCCCTTAAAAGCATATAAAAACATTTATAAAAGATTTAAAAGTGTGGATTATAGGGGTATGAACTCACCTGGAAGTTTGAAGATAGCGAGATGGAAAACCGGGCAGAGTTTCGTCTCGGGAAATGGATTTTTCTCCGGACTCTTGGGAATCTCGGGAGTAAAATCGACCTTCGGGACTTGAGCAAAATGACCAGGGCTTCGGGTTTGAACGGGCACGGAAAACGAGGCAAAACGTAAGAGAAACGAGAAGAAATGAGCCCTTTTTCCGGAGACCCTCGCATCTCTATTTATAGTGGTGCTGAACCACCTCGGTACGCTGGGCGTATGAGGGTACGCAGCGCGTACTGGGGCGTCATCGCTTACGTACTTCGGATGGGGCGGGTCGGATGGGACGGGGTCGGATAGCTTCGCATAGGGGCGACGTGGACGGACCGAGACCAAGGCCCTCGGGTACGCAGGGCGTACGGGGTTACGCGGCGCGTACCTTGGTTGAGGACGCTGACTCCCCCTTCGGATATTACCGGATTTTTGAATTATTTTTATATATAATTTATTTAATAAACTTCAAAAAATCATCTCTTCTTCATACGAACTCCGTTTTCGATGGTATTTATATCCACGCGTAGGTGAGACTCAGATCTATAACTTTCGTTTAGATTCCGTTGGCAAATTATGAAATAATTTTTATTATTTATTTATTAAAATGACGTGATTAAGGAATTTCTTTAAAAATTCATAACATCTTTATCTGACGTCGGTTTTTGCCAGACTTTTTACCGCTAAAATACCATTGACGAGACCTTCAATTCTCGTTTAGGTCATTCCGGCCAAAAGTCGCTCGATCTCCGATTCGAGTTTTTACGTAACTTCGTATTGCCGGTTTTGCTGAGAATCTTTGGTTGGTCATAACTAATTCGTTATAACTCGGATTTTAGGGTTCTTTATATGTATGAAAACCTTGATACGATTCCTTCTACTTTATTTAACCCAAATAAGATTTTAGGAATGTTAAATTTTGACCTAAATTTGACTTGCGTTCCATCATATCGTCTTGAAATATCGGGTTGTCACAAGACCCCTCCAATAACTCAGATCTGAAAGTAGAACTCCATGAATCACTTCACAAATCCGTAAATGGCTTAGAAAGCCCTAAATACACCCAAAATCTAAGCCCTAAAGATGAACAACCAAAAGAAAGACCAAAACATGGCGCATTTAAATTGATTGAGCTAAAGATGGAATAAGATCTCTGGATCTACAAGCCCCAACTCGAATTCCCAAGCTCCCCCTTCCTTCCAAGCTTCACAACCACCCAAAAGCAAAAAAAAATGGCCTTAGATCACTCAAAGCAGCTAGGGTTTCGATAAGAGGTGTTCTAGGAGTATAAGGGAGAATGGAGGCTGCAATAAGGTGTTTAAATAGGGTGTAAACCCTAGGATATAGGGTTTCCCTCAAACAGCACCTACTTGCTGAGTCAGTCTCCCAATTCATCGAGTAGGTCACTTAAAATGCCTACGGATCACGACCCTACTCGACGAGTTGGGCCTCCAACTCGTCAAGTCCCAGAGAAAATACAGAAATGCTTTAAATTAAATGCATACCGAGAATCAGGTGTTACACTTTAAAAATTAATACATTTTTTGTTTCAAAAACATTAAGTTACTAAAGTCGAGAGCCGAAGTAATGAATAAAGTAAATAGTTAGGTGACCTTTATCCGATTAATTAATTAAACTTGTTAGCTAATGATTACCAGTTGCAGAAGATATATAACTCCGATATACTAAGATCCTAAACAACTATTTATTAACATGCCATGCTTCTCAAATTTATGCTTCGAACCTCTCATGCTTAGGTGACCTTTATCACACATGATTCGGATCAAGTCATACTACTTGAATCAACTTGTAGTATTGTGTAACGCTTGTAGATCCAGGTTAGTCAATTTAGAGATAATAGGGGTCGAAAACGAATTTTCGACAAAAGGTTATTTAGAATAAATAATCTTAACCAAATTTTAGAATACGTCTGAAGGGTGCTATACATTTAAAGAACGCCGACATCTGAGTTATAACGAAGAAGTTATGGTTTGTCGAAGTTTTACGGCAAAACCGGCACGACACCGGGAGACATAAATAGTGAATTTACGATGGAGGACTTTTTAACCTTACAAATATAAACAAATGTTTTAGTATACGTTCAACCAAGAACATACAAAAAAAGAACACCCAAATCTGACTTCGTATAAGGAAGTTATGAATTTTATAAGATTTGGCTTAGCAGTGCACAACCCGAAACTCGAAGGAAGTAGAGAAGCTTGAGGTTGCCTTGCTTTGTGACAAGGTTTTGGTTCCAAGTCATCATCTTTTGGGTAAGCTTTCTGATGTATCAAGTTTAAACCTTGGCTTGTAGATGTTTAGATCTCCTTATAACTTATTTTCTTATGTTTTTGGTCTTTTTTTGGGTTGATGGAAGAGTTAAGACGTTTTGAGGGCTTTTCCTTTTAGATCTGAGTTTGTATTGGACTCCTTAAGCATAGAGGTGCAACATTTATGTCATCTTTGATCACATGCATGATTTAAGTCACTTACTAAGTCCTTTTTATGCTTAATAACATCATTTAGCCATGCATGAATGTAAAGTTAGCAACTTTACGTGATAATCCGACTTAAGGAAGTCAGATCTATGTTTTGGAGCTTTGTCTTAAGGGATTAATTGTTGCATCAAGTTTTGGGCTGAAAAGGGTGAGTAGGTTAGGCATACAAGCAGGTACGCTTAGCGTACAAGCTTCTAAGAGAGTACGCTGCGCATATGTGTTGAGTACGCCCTGTATACTCGGTTTGTTGTGCCATTCAAGTTTGGGCATTGTGTTTCGGTTATCTTTTGGGCTTAATTGTGTGGGGGCATTATTAGTCCCTCTGAATTATGGCCAATTTGAAAAATTAAGCCATACGTGGGCCTTGGACGGTTAATTTGTTTTTGGACCTTTTGGATTGAAAGATTCAGCCTTGGTCTTGGGCTAAACTAGTTAAGGGGTAAAATGGTCCTTTAACCTAAGTATGGATGGGAGGATATCGATTCGACTCCGATTGTTAATTGTGTGTGATTCAGCAGTGCGATGTGAGTTTTCTCACTATACTATGGGTCAAAGGCACGAATGTCAGCCTATTGGGTTTACGTATTATAGGAAGACCAAGGGGTGGCCCTTGGCACTTTTATGAAAGACCAGGAGGTGGCTCCTAACAAATCTATATGCAAGACCATACTTTGGACTCTGGCAGATAAGTAGTTAAGTGGATGTAGATTGTATGCTAGTTGTCTTTGTGATTCTTCCATGGAAGACCAGGAGGTGGCTCCTGGAACTTGTCTGTAAGACCTAGGGTTTTGGTCCCCGGCTTAGCAAGGAAAGACCATGATATGACTCGTGGCATAATGGCAAGACTATGGTTGGCACATAACACCTCCTATTTAATGTTGGATAGGTATGACTCGTATGTTATGTATAGTATGTGGTATTTGGGGAATTCACTTACATTTTGTATTACAATTCTTGTTTATGGTTTCAGGTATCTCCAGTTTGAAGGGAAGGTCCCGACTTGATCACAGCGCATACACCTATATTTTCCACAACCTTGAGATTTTGGGATTGTACTCCAATAACTGTTTTATTATAAAATACCTTTAAGGATTTGTTTAAATGATAAATGGGTGTTTTGATTTTGGGATGTTACAAGTTGGTATTAGAGCCTTGGTTAGAGGGATTCGGGCATACTCTTGGGTATGCATGGGACTCAAACTGAGGGGTTGGGGAAAATTTTCATAAAATTAATGTTTTATTAAAAGGGTTTCTAATCAAAGAAAGGGGTGTGATGCGTGCAATCGGCTGAGCTTAATTAAGTGCTTTCTAGAATATCAATACATGTTTATTTTGATATATGATATGATTGTGAGAATTGCATGCTAGATTAGGGATAAGGATTTGCTCAGGATTTTATGATAGGAAAGATGCCTTTATATGCCTGATTGTATGAGCTTTAAGAATTGCATGCTTGTATGATCTTCAGATTAGTGGTTAGAGTGGATTGAGTAGGGATATGTTGGTTAGATTTTCTGTTGACCAAATGTTGCTTGCTTTGTGCTTTGTGGGACTCTTATTAATGTGGATCAACTACTAAGTGAATATGCTACGTCAAATGTTGCAAAGGTTAAACACTCTCAGAGTGATAGATTTGACCCTATTCGCATCTCTTGTTTGAGTCTGACCGTTCTAGGGTTGAGTCTTTTACTCGAAGGATTATCTAATCTCTGTTGCATGTGAATATTAATGAGGCAGTTTGTTGACATCGGTGAGAATCTTTCTGCAACTGATGGCAAGGTGAGGTCGGGAACCTAGGAGAGCCTAGGAAGTGCTTTAGTAGGTTAGTTGCGTTTTTAGTAAGTATATGGTGCATCAGTTTAAAAATGTGACTTAGCGGATTCAGGATAATTCTTCAGGAAAGTATAGATAGGTATAGAAGGTAGTATTGGGCCCGTATGTTACACCCCCGAACCGGAACGGTGGAAACGTCCGGGGGCGGATGATGTCATTGTATAGTATCATAACAATTAAATAAAAAATGAATCATAGAAAACCAAAACATCATACATTGAGATTACATGTTTACATTGTTTACAAACGTTGTTTGTTCAAAAGTCAAATACAAGTAACTAAAAAGTAGACCTCATGACGCAACAACACCTGCCATCAAAATGGATTGAATACCTACTTACTAGTTTCCTGAGAATACAAGTGATTCTGAAAAGTTCAACAATTAAGTTGGTGAGTTCATAAGCATTTTGTACGGAAAGGGTTTGTATTAGTTTCACGTAAAATGGTTTTGTATACTTCCAGAAAATCCGATATTTTCTTTAAAAATGAGCTTGATGTCTTATGCCCAAGATTAAAATATAAGTATTTCCTTTGTATCTTTTCCTTGTAAAATGATAATACATTTTCCAGAAAATCCAATATTTTCTTAAATATGAACTTTAGTCTTAAAACCCTAAGACCAGAAATGTAAGTGATGTTTCACTAAAGAATAGTATATATTTTTATCTTTTTATAAAAGTGATGAAGTGAAAGTTAACCCGTAAATCAAATGTTTTTTTAAGCCCTATGTGAGTTATTATAACCACGTCTAATATGACTGAGACGCATGAACGACGTTCTTCTGGCGTCGGAATTGGCAGACATTTGTCACCCTAGACTTACCGGTCTAACTGTAGTGAACAACATAGGTGTGAGATTTTCAATTCCATATAGATCTATACACAACTATGTCGCTCTCCCTCAAGGAGAATCTATTTATAATGCAGGACTTAAGGTGTACTCTAGGTAGGTACGGTGAAGAGAATGTCTCACAAGAGCATCATTTGATTTATGTGAACTGTGACTCCTTTTTCTTGTAAAATGAAATAATTATACCTTTAGATAATTGTCTGGTTCTTCTGAAATGAAATTGTGGTTTGATGACTCCCAAACTATACCAATTATAGTTTGTCTTATATGTTTGTTGAGACTATTTATATAATCTTTTATATAAATATGAAGTTCTAGTCTTTCGTAGTGTTAAAATATGTAGTCAAAATATAATGTCTTGGGGTTGTAACCCACCAAAATAGTAAATAACTATATTGTAACCATTTTTTGCTAGAAAAGCTATCCTTTGGTAAAAGTTGTCAAAACCTTGTATTTTTCCAAATCATGTTCTTCCTTATGATATTTGTAGCATATAATGAGTTATGTTTTTGTTAACCTTGCATACCAAAACTAATCTATCACAAATATTGTATAAAATTAGGGGTAGTTATACCTTATGCAAATAATATTTGATATTTAACATCAAGATGCAAACATGTAAGTATTTGTGTGATAACAAAGTTTTACTTGTATTCCCCCGACCCCCCCCCCCCCCCTTAAAAACATGAAAAAATTGAAAATATAAACTCACCTTGAGTGGTTTTGGTGGATTGACTGAGGAGATGGTGTCAAGATCTTTAAACCTATGTTCTTGAAGGAGGATGATGAACTTCCTTGAGAAAAATGTTATCCTAAAGGTTTTAACACATTTTAATGTGTGTAAATAGGGTGAAACTAACATAAAAATGTATAGAATCACTAGGAAATCTCAAAAATACTTACCAAAATCTAGGGACCAAGCTTGGAGAGTGGTTGAACTTTGGAAGATCTTGGCTTTCTTTTTTAGAGAGTTTTGGGATGATAGCTACGGGAAATGAAAGTGGGGTTCTTGGATGTGCTTACTACCGTGAATAAAAGGGATGGAAGAGTGTTATGATGTTTATTGGATTATATGAAGGATATTAACTTGGTTATTTGTGAGTTAATTCATGGATACTTAGTGGTTAATTGCGTGGGATACTGGTGGTTAACATTTTGCATGGGAAATGGGTAAATACATCACTTCTTAAAGTCAACCACCCTTATCTTTTTATTCCCTAAACCGAAATCACATTGATAACGGATCATAAAGATTATTTCAGCTAAAAACATGACCCATTAAGGGTGATTTCGGCAAAAGTGTGGCCCATTAAGGTGATTTCAGTCCTAGTGCTTTGGATCTTGGGTGTTTTCGGTCTTAGTAGTGTTCTAGGTGGTGTTTTCGTGTTTGTAGTGCGTATTAGGAGGTGATTTTGCCCTAGGCAATCTGAAATCCCTTGCTTGGTAGGGTATTACACCATAAATCATAAAACAATGTTTTAATTCCATAATTTCATGTTCGAACAACTTAGCTTTTATAGGTTAACTACGTCATGGATTTCAAAGTTTACATATATTCATATCTTTATATTTAATCTCACAAATGATGTCCCTTTGGCTTTCAAGCCTTGTTGCATTAAAGTTACATAGCTATACATTGTAGGTACACTTCTACTCAAGACCTCTCAGACCTTGTTTGACCAAAAATTTCCTAGTTATCACATCATCCCCCTGTTATAGGTAATTTCCTCCCGAAATGTCCATCTTGGACGAGCTCTTACAACTAGAGGTAGAATCGTGGGTATTTCTGTTTCATTTGATCTTCTCATTCCCATGTAAATACGGGTCCTCGTTTGGAGTTCCAACGGACATTCACTATGGGTATGCGGCTCTGCTTCGTCCGTTTCACTTCCTTGTCCATTATTTCTACAGGTTCCTCGACGAAGTGGAGATTCTCGTTTACTTAATTCTCATCAAGAGGGATAACGAGAGTTTCGTCAGACAAGCACATTCTTCAAATTGGACACATGCAATGTAGGTTGTATGTTGCTGAATTCTTGAAGTAACTGAAGTCTATAGGCCACTAGAACGATCCTGGATAGGATCTTAAATGGCCCAATGTACCTCGGATTTAATTTTCCACGCTTCCCAAAGCGTATCTGTGACATCCCCAAAATCTCGGCCAGAAAAGACCGATTTTCGTTTATGCTTTTAAATATTTTCAGAGTAAATCCTTTTGATTTAAAAGGGTTGCGGAATTTGTTCCCAAAAACAAAACATGATAAAACATTGTTTACCGAAGCATTTCATAAAAGAAATGTATTTTCATTATAATCAAAACTCGGGGCGTCATGTTCCGATACAGACCAATAAGCATAAACGAATACATTACAAGTCATATGACAAATATAAACATATGCAGACTTGTAAACAAAACAACTTGATGGTTCATCCATCTCATGCCCTTCCGCCACTACCTGTAATACAATTTAAAACTGAGTGGGTCAGGCTTGGGAGCCTGGTGAGCATATAGGGTTTTCAACCCACAATAAATATCATATTTAATTTTCACCAACCAACAATAACCCAATTACCCATTCCCGTTATTCTCACTTTAATGTCCCTAAAACAACTAACATAAGGGACCTAGTCTAAGAATATTTCATCGGGGCGACAACACATGCTTCGGGGGTACCTCAGCAATATAAGTCAAATAAGGCAACCATGAGGGGGATGGAGTACAGCGAATGAACACCCAAGTTCATTAACACCTACAGGTGGCGAACCTGCTAATGTTTCCACAAGACTGTCTAGAATAGCCAGTGGTCATCATCTAAACTCCGCTAGATGACTCAATCAAACAACAACGAGGCCTCTCATCTGTTTATTACACACCAAATGTCTATCCATGTTCTACCCAACATATTAATAGATAAAAATATACATTTGTATACATAGTTTAAAGAAAACCTGTATAGCATGCTTTAATCAACACATATATCACAAAACAGATGAGGCACACACACACATCACACATATCTCATAAAGAAATAAGCAGATCTATAAGATAGAAGAGAGTGAATACACATTCACACATAACACAGCCAAATATATACACATAGCACGTATTTTTATATAAAATACTTCGTATTATTGTATTAGAAAGAAATAACTACACACTCACACTTATAAACAACAATATTCTTAATACACACGAACCAAACTTGTATTATTATCGTGTTTATGAAAGTTAGTATACACTCACTTGATCAGAAGATGATCGGACAGCACTACGACTTGCAGAAGTAGTATTCCTCAGCAGATCTGGAAGATCTCCTCGAAAATCAAACTTCTCGCGGGCAGAGCTTCGACTCGGGAACCGCACTTCTCGGGATCTTCGGGATCTCGGGACTTGCCTCGGGGCTAGAGTATGATACCGGGGCTTCGGGGTATCTTCGGCACGAAAAACGATGCAAAAGACTAGAGAGAAGAGAAGAAATGAACAAGAAATATGGCTGTCTTCGGATCCCTTATATAGAGGCTGGAGCCTCGGAGTACGCGAGGCGTACTGCAGTACGCAACGCGTACTGCTTCCGAAATCGTCACTGCATGCGTCATCCGAAGTGTCGACACTATCGGAGTACGCGATAGCGTACTCACGTACGCGGGGCGTACTCCGGATCACACCGGTGACTCGGCTTCGGATAAGGCTTCCGATTTTGATTTAAATTTAAATACAAAATGATTAATAAACTTCGGAAATTCATAACTTCTTCATACGAACTCCGTTTTCGACGTTCTTTATATCCACCGAAAGGTGAGACCACGCTTTACGACTTTCGTTTAGACTCCGTCGGCTAATTTTGATTTTATTTTTATTAATTATTTTTAATAGGTCGCGACAGAAACTTTCGTTATAAATTCATAACTTCTTCGTTTAACGTCCGTTCTCGCCTAACTTTTTATCGCTTCGATACCAACAATGAGATATTCGATTCTCATTTAGATTGCTTCGGCTAAAAACCGCTCGATCTCAAATCGAGTATTTTAGGCTGCATGCCGCTAAGCCGGAACTTCGATAAATCATAACTTCCTCATACGAAGTCAGATTTGGGCGTTCTATATATATTCGGAAACCTCGTTTCAATTACTACAACATTAATCAAAGATATTAAGTTTATTTTAAACTTAAATTTCGACGCTTATTTTTATTCTTAATTAATCAAACCACATAATTAAGCAATTAAGCACAAAACACATAATACTCAAATAATACAATCTTATTATTTCAAAACGGGTTACAAAGGTTAACCTAGACTATTATATTGCTACAAATGGCAAGCCCGGAAACACAGGCGTTACAATTCTCTCCACCATAGAATGATTCCGTCCCCGGAATCACACATCGACAAACAAATGCGGATAGCGACTCAACATGTCACTCTCCGTCTCCCAGGTGAGATTCGGCCCATTCGTGTGTTTCCAACGGACAAGCACTAACCCAACCATTTTGCGTCGCAACTTCTTAGTCTTTCGGTCAACAATTGCCTCTGGTTCTTCAATCAACCTTTTGTTCTCATCAATTCTCAATTCAGAAATTGGAATTATATCGGGAACTTCTCCCGTGAACTTCCTCAAATAACACACATGAAAGGTGTTGTGAATTCCATTCAGCTCTTTGGGTAATTCGAGCTTGTAAGCTTGATTCCCAATCCTCTGAAGGACTTTAAACGGTCCAATAAACCTTGGACTCAACTTTCCCCTTTTTCCAAATCTGATAAGTCCCTTCCACGGCGAGACTTTAAGCAAAACCGAATCTCCAACCTCAAAAGTCATCGGTCTTCGCTTCTTGTCGGCATAGCTCTTTTGACGATCTTGAGCTGCTAACATTCTTTCCCTAATTATTTTCAACTTTTCAGCAATTTGATGAACCATTTCCGGTCCCATAAACTGCTTTTCCCCAGCCTCAAGCCAACAAGACGGCGTGCGACACTTCTGTCCATACAAGGCTTGATAAGGTGCCATCTTAATGCTCGAGTGAAAACTATTATTATAGGAAAATTCTACCAACGGTAAATGTTCATCCCAATTACCTAGGAATTCCAAGGTACATGCTCTCAGCATATCTTCAAGTGTTTGTATTGTTCTTTCACTCTGACCATCAGTCTGCGGATGGTAAGTTGTGCTTAAACATAACTTGGTACCCATTTCCTCTTGTAGACTTTTCCGAAACCTTGAGGTGAAACGGCTATCACGATCCGATACAATCGTTAACGGAACACCGTGAAGCCTCACAATTTCCTTCACGTAAGAATTCACAAGCTTTTCCATAGACCATTTCTCCCTGGCCGCTATGAAATGCGCACTCTTAGTGAATCGATCAACGACCACCCAAATCATGTCGTGACCATTCTTTGTTCTGGGCAGTTTAGTGACAAAATCCATAGCAATGTCTTCCCACTTACCCATAGGCACAGGCAATGGTTCTAAACTCCCGTAAGGTTTCTGATGTTGTGTCTTGACTCTCGCACAAGTCAGACACTCGGCCACATACTTTGCAACATCAAGCTTCATCGTCGGCCACCAGTAGTAGGGTTTCAGGTCCCTATACATTTTAGTGCTACCCGGATGAATTGAGTACATGGTTTTGTGAGCTTCTTCCATCAGAAGATCCCTAATTCCTCCTGACTTAGGTACCCAAATACGATCTTGGAATACCTTCAGTCCATGACCGTTAGTACCAAACACCAACGTTTTACCCAAACGTTCCTCCTTTCGGTCATTTTTCTCAGAAGCTTCCTCTTGAGCTTTCTTTATACTTTCCACAATGGTCGAGACAACTTCAATTCTCAACGCTCTTGGCCTCTTCCTTTCAAGATTGACCTTCCGACTGAGAGCATCAGCAACAACATTAGCTTTACCGGGGTGGTAAAGTATCTCGCAGTCGTAGTCTTTAAGTAATTCTAGCCAGCGTCGTTGCCTCATAATCAATTCCTTCTGATTAAAGAGATATTGGAGACTCTTATGATCAGTGAAAAGTTTGCACTTCGTGCCATAGAGGTAATGCCTCCATATTTTCAGAGCGAAAACTACCGCTGCCAACTCCAAATCATGAGTCGGGTAATTCTTTTCATCCTCTTTCAGCTGTCGAGACGCATATGCTATCACCTTTTCTCTTTGGGTCAAAACACAACCCAATCCAACCCCAGACGCATCGCTATAAACAGCGAAGTCTTCAACTCCATCGGGTAGAGAAAGTATCGGTGCCTCGCATAGCTTCTTCTTTAGCTTCTCGAATGCTTCTTTATGCTTATCACTCCAAGCATAAGTAGCTCCTTTGTGGGTCAAAGTTGTTAATGGAGTAGCAATCGAAGAAAAACCTTGGATAAACCTGCGGTAATATCCGGCTAATCCTAAAAAGCTTTGAATCTCCGTGGGACTTTTCGGTTGTTCCCACTTCGTCACAGCTTCGATCTTCGCTGGATCAACCATTATCCCTTCTTGGTTGACCACGTGACCCAAGAATTGGACTTCACGAATCCAAAAATCACATTTGGAGAACTTCGCATAAAGCTTCTCCTCCTTCAAAACTTCTAACACTTCTCGCAAGTGTCTGCCATGCTCCTCCAGGCTTTTCGAGTAGATCAGAATGTCGTCTATGAAAACTATCACGGATTTATCAAGGAAAGGATTACAAACCCTATTCATCAAATCCATGAACGCTGCTGGAGCATTGGTTAGTCCAAACGACACAACCAAGAACTCGTAGTGTCCATATCTAGTTCTGAATGCAGTCTTCTTGATATCTTGCTCTCTTACTTTTAGCTGATGATATCCTAACCTAAGATCGATCTTCGAGAAATAGCTCGAACCTTGCAATTGATCAAACAGGTCATCAATCCTCGGCAACGGATATCTATTCTTTATTGTTGCCTTGTTCAGCTCTCTATAATCGATGCACATTCTCATGCTTCCATCTTTCTTCTTTACAAATAACACCGGAGCTCCCCAGGGCGATGAACATGGTCTAATGAAACCTTTGTCCAACAACTCCTGAAGTTGCATCATTAACTCCTTCATCTCCGTCGGTGCTAATCGATAAGGTGCTTTTGATATTGGCGTGGTTCCTGGTAACAAGTCTATTCTGAACTCCACTTGTCTATCAGGTGGTAATCCAGGAAGATCCTCGGGAAATACTTCCGGATAATCACACACCACTGGAATGCTCTGCATCACCTTCTTTTCCTTCTTAGCATCAATTACAAATGCTAAATATGATGTACATCGCTTGGTCAAACACTTTCTGGCTTTCATTAGAGAAATGATCCCAGAATTCACTCGCCGTTTGTCCCCATACACCATAAACGAATCTTTTCCAGGCGGGTTTACTTTAACTATCTTTTTCTTGCACAAAATTTCGGCATCATTGGCGCTAAGCCAATCCATTCCCAAGACGATGTTGAAACCATTAAGTTCGATAGGCAATAATTCCTCGTGGAACTTATTCCCGTTCAGATCAATTAAGATGTTTTTCATGCGATAGCTAACAGGTACAAACTTGCCACTAGCTACTTCGACTAATAAAGCATCATCTAGTCTATCAATAGGCAAAGCTAGCTTTCTACCAAACTCATGCGAAATAAAGGAGTAGTTGGCTCCAGAATCAAACAATATTTGAGCAGGTAAATCATTTACGAGAAAGGTACCTGAAGCGACATCAGCTTCATCCTTCGTAGCTTCAAGTGTCATCTGGAAGGCTCTCGCCTTCGGCTTTGGTGGAATGTTGGGCCTAGCTGCCTCCTTCTTCTTCGGACAGTCTTTCAAAATATGCCCCTCTTCATTGCAACCAAAACACATCCTTTTGTTGCTCGGACATTCATTGGCAAAATGTCCAACCTTTCCACACTTGTAGCAGGTCACATCCTCGCTACATTTCCCAAAGTGCTTTTTCCTACACTTATCACACCACTTTGCTTCGCCTCCTTTTCCTCCAAACTTTTTCGAATCAGATTTCGAAAATTTTCCTTTCTTACCGGAACCAGATGTTCCCTCAAACTTTCTTTTCTCACCAACCTCAACCTTGACGGTGGTTCTTCCCTTTATCATGTTTTCAACAGACTTGGCAGCCCAGATAGCTGCCTCTAGAGTAAGTGCCTGACGTACTGGCACCTCGTACTCCCATGGAAGTCCCTTCGCATACCGATCCACCTTTGTCAACTCGTCTGGAACGATACGTAAGGCAAACTCCATCTTATCGGTGAAGTTATTGGTGTACTCATCAACTGACATGCTACCTTTCGTCAATGCCAAAAACTTATTCTCCAACTCCAACAGATTTTGAGCCGAGCAGAACTTGCGCTTAAACTGCACCAAGAACTCTGCCCATGACAATTGCAGTGGCTCATTAGGGCTTAAGGTCTTCCCTAGAGTGTTCCACCAACGAACGGCTCCACCTCGGAATTAACGCACGACAAAGATAGTTTGCAACTTACCTCTGCAGCCACACGTCATGAAGGTTAGCTCCATTTCGGAGATCCAATCCATAACCCTAATCGGATCCTCCTTTCCATTGAAGGTCGATGGTTTACAAGTCAAAAAGTCCTTGTACTTGCATCCCATTCCATCATTCCTTCCATCATGGTTATCTTGCCTAACTATCGGTGGGTTGGCTGGACCAACAGACCCACTGAAGTTTCCACCTTCTGAGTGCCCTTCATTTAATTCAGGCTCTTCCACACGAATCGACATTTCTTCACGATTTTGTTGAAGCAACCGTCTAGTTTCATCCATCTGACGATCCAACATCGTCTGAATCATCAATTGCACACCAGCCATGGTTATTGGCTCAGGTGCTGCTGCTACGACAGGTATTGGCTCAATCACTGGTGGTTGATTCCTGTTTTCGTCAGCATTTCCAACTCCACTTCTTGTTCTCACCATTTTGATCTACACACCGAATAAGGCGAAATTAGATCCTCAATCATCATAGATATTCAAATCATCCTTATCACTATGAAACGTTTACATGCTAGTTCTAATATCGTAGACGTACGCTTAGAATCGTACACACATAAGGTTTCTAGATCCGGTCGGCAACAGACCATAGATCCGAACAAATAAAATCATATATATGGAAACATATAACATTTAGCACATAAAAGCATTTTTGGCAACTTTCCTAAAATAAACTAGTGCTCGTGTCTAAAACATAACAAACATGCATCTCAAAACTTCACTTAGCATTCTAAGTTTAAGTCTAGAAATCCTACAAATTCCTAGTTCGCTTAAACTAATGCTCTGATACCAACTATGACATCCCCAAAATCTCGGCCAGAAAAGACCGATTTTCACTTATGCTTTTAAATATTTTCAAAGTAAATCCTTTTGATTTGAAAGGGTTGCGGAATTTGTTCCCAAAAACAAAACATGATAAAACATTGTTTACCGAAGCATTTCATAAAAGAAATGTATTTTCATTATAATCAAAACTCGGGGTGTCATGTTCCGATACAGACCAATAAGCATAAACGAATACATTACAAGTCATATGACAAATATAAACATATGCAGACTTGTAAACAAAACAACTTGATGGTTCATCCATCTCATGCCCTTCCGCCACTACCTGTAATACAATTTAAAACTGAGTGGGTCAGGCTTGGGAGCCTGGTGAGCATATAGGGTTTTCAACCCACAATAAATATCATATTTAATTTTCACCAACCAACAATAACCCAATTACCCATTCCCGTTATTCTCACTTTAATGTCCCTAAAACAACTAACATAAGGGACCTAGTCTAAGAATATTTCATCGGGGCGACAACACATGCTTCGGGGGTACCTCAGCAATATAAGTCAAATAAGGCAACCATAAGGGGGATGGAGTACAGCGAATGAACACCCAAGTTCATTAACACCTACAGGTGGCGAACCTGCTAATGTTTCCACAAGACTGTCTAGAATAGCCAGTGGTCGTCATCTAAACTCCGCTAGATGACTCAATCAAACAACAACGAGGCCTCTCATCTGTTTATTACACACCAACTGTCTACCCATGTTCTACCCAACATATTAGTAGATAAAAATATACATTTGTATACATAGTTTAAAGAAAACCTATATAGCATGCTTTAATCAACACATATATCACAAAACAGATGAGGCACACACACACATCACACATATCTCATAAAGAAATAAGCAGATCTATAAGATAGAAGAGAGTGAATACACATTCACACATAACACAGCCAAATATATACACATAGCACGTATTTTTATATAAAATACTTCGTATTATTGTATTAGAAAGAAATAACTACACACTCACACTTATAAACAACAATATTCTTAATACACACGAACCAAACTTGTATTATTATCGTGTTTATGAAAGTTAGTATACACTCACTTGATCAGAAGATGATCGGACAGCACTACGACTTGCAGAAGTAGTATTCCTCAGCAGATCTGGAAGATCTCCTCGAAAATCAAACTTCTCGCGGGCAGAGCTTCGACTCGGGAACCGCACTTCTCGGGATCTTCGGGATCTCGGGACTTGCCTCGGGGCTAGAGTATGATACCGGGGCTTCGGGGTATCTTCGGCACGAAAAACGATGCAAAAGACTAGAGAGAAGAGAAGAAATGAACAAGAAATATGGCTGTCTTCGGATCCCTTATATAGAGGTTGGAGCCTCGGAGTACGCGGGGCGTACTGCAGTACGCAGCGCGTACTGCTTCCGAAATCGTCACTGCATGCGTCATCCGAAGTGTCGACACTATCGGAGTACGCGATAGCGTACTCACGTATGCGGGGCGTACTCCGGATCACACCGGTGACTCGGCTTCGGATAAGGCTTCCGATTTTGATTTAAATTTAAATACAAAATGATTAATAAACTTCGGAAATTCATAACTTCTTCATACGAACTCCGTTTTCAACGTTCTTTATATCCACGGAAAGGTGAGACCACGCTCTACGACTTTCGTTTAGACTCCGTCGGCTAATTTTGATTTTATTTTTATTAATTATTTTTAATAGGCCGCGACAGAAACTTTCGTTATAAATTCATAACTTCTTCGTTTAACGTCCGTTCTCGCCTAACTTTTTATCGCTTCGATACCAACAATGACATCTTCGATTCTCATTTAGATTGCTTCGGCTAAATACCGCTCGATCTCAAATCGAGTATTTTAGGCTGCATGCCGCTAAGCCGGAACTTCGATAAATCATAACTTCCTCATACGAAGTCAGATTTGGGCGTTCTATATATATTCGGAAACCTCGTTTCAATTACTACAACATTAATCAAAGATATTAAGTTTATTTTAAACTTAAATTTTGACGCTTATTTTTATTCTTAATTAATCAAACCACATAATTAAGCAATTAAGCACAAAACACATAATACTCAAATAATACAATCTTATTATTTCAAAACGGGTTACAAAGGTTAACCTAGACTATTATATTGCTACAAATGGCAATCCCGGAAACACAGGCGTTACAGTATCATTCCTTTCCAGGGGGAGACCTTTAACCTCACGTGGTCGCTGATTTGGAATTTTTAGGGTTTCCGTCGTTTATCCACGTAGCTCTTTTTTCGGTCCGTGGATGCCTTTAGTCGTTCCCGAATTTGGACGATCTTCTCGGTTGTTTCTCTTATGATCTCGGGACCAGTAAGAGTGATGTCAGGTACATGTCCTCTTTCCAACTGTGTGTCTCCCACATCAGCCCAACAGAGAGGCGATCTGCATTTTTGTCCATATAGAGCCTAAAATGGAGTGACTTTGATGCTAGTGTGATAGTTTTTATTGTATCAGAACTCGATGAGTGAAAAATGGGTGTCCCATGCCTTGCTAAAGTCTATCACATAAGCTCTTAGCATATCTTCCAGTATCTGAATGGTCCTGTCACTTTACCCGTTAGTTTGAGGATGGTAAGTTGTACTCATATCAAGCTTGGTTTCCAAGGACTTCTAAAGTGACTGCCAAAACCATGAAGTAAATCTACCATCTCTATCGAACATAATCGATATTGGCACGCCATGTAATCGTACGATTTCCTTTATGTACGTCCTGGTTAGCTTCTCTATCTTGTTTGTTTCCTTTATTGGCAGGAAGTGGGCAGATTTGGTTAACCTGTCGACGATCACCCATATGGTGTCAAGTCTGCCCATTGTCTTGGACAAGTTGGTTATGAAGTCCATGGTTATCCGCTCCCACTTCCGCTCGGGTATGTCTGGTCATTGTAGCAAACTCGAGGGCTTCTAGTACTCTACCTTGAGTTTGGCACAAGTCAGACATTTGCCCACGTAGGTAGCGATCTCGACTTTGATGTTCGACCACCAATAAAGTTTCTTGAGGTCTAGGTACATCTAGTCTGAACCTGGAAGGACAAAGTACTTTGTCTTGTGGGCTTCATTCATAACAACGTCTCTGTAGCCACCGAAATTCAATGTCCAGATTCGATCAATCAGGTAGTAGGCTCCATCGTCTTTGACTGTAAGGTTCTTATCCATCCCTTGCAAGGCTTCATTTATGAAATTCTCGAGCTACAAGGCTTCTAGATGTGCCTATCTAATCTGTGAATACAAGTGGGAACGGATAGTCAATGTTAGTGACTTTACTCGGCGACCCGAGTATTCTTTTTGGCTTAGTGAATCTACTACTACATTGCCCTTGCCCAGATGATATCCAATCTAGCATTCGTAATCATTTACTAGTTCTACCCATCGCTGTTGTCTCATGTTAAGATCCTTCTGATTGAGAATGTACTTGAGGCTCTTGTGATACGTGAAAATGGTGCATTTTGTACCGTAAAGGTAGTGCTTCCAGATCTTTAGGACGAACACTGCTGCTCCCAGCTCGAGGTCATGTGTGGTGTAGTTCACCTCGTGGGTCTTTAGTTATCTTGACACGTAGGTAATGAATTTCCCTCGGTCCGTGAGTACGCAACCTAGTCTTTGATTGGATGCGTCCCAATAGACCACGAAGTCTTTCGCCCCTTCTGGGAGAGACAAGACCGGGGCGTTGCATAGAGCTTGTTTCAAGGTTTGGAAAGCAGCCTCTTGTTTCCTCTCTTAGATGAAGGTTACACCCTTCTAGGTTAGAGCGGTGAACGGATTAGCGATATTGTAGAAATTCTGTATGAACCTCCTATAGTAACCAGCAAGGCCTGAGAATTGCCTGATCTCCATTGGGGTTCTTGGTGTTGCCCAACCTTCGATTGCCTTGATTTAGGAAGGCTCCACGTGTATCCCTTCTTTGCTAAGCACATGACCTAAGAAGTCCACTTTTTGGATCTAGAATTCACATTTGGAGAACTTCACATACAACTTCTTTGCCCTTAAAGTTTCCAAGACTTGTCGTAGTTTTTGACTGTGTTCTTCCTTACTCCGTGAGTAGACGAGTATGTCATCGATGAATACAATAATGAATTTTTCTAAGTAAGGTGGACACACTCAGTTAATTAGGTCCATGAATGTCGCAGACACATTTGTTAGACGAAAGGGAATTACTACGAATTAATAGTGACCATAGCGAGTTTGAAAGGCGGACTCGGGGATATCTTCCTCCCGGACCTGCAGCTGGTGGTACCCGGATCTTAGACCTATCTTTGCAAAGTAACTCGATCCTTGTAGCTAGTCGAATAGGCCGTCGATTCGGGGAAGAGGGTATCGGGTTTTGAAGGTAAGCTTGTTTAGTTCTCGGTAATCAATGCACATGCGAAACGATCCGTCCTTCTTCTTTATGAATAAGACCGGAGCTCCCCAAGACGAGAAGTTTGGCCTAATGAACCTCTTGTCCAGCAGTTCACTCAATTGATCGGAAAGTTCTTGCATATCCGCAGGAGCTAAGCGGTATGTCGACTTAGCGATTGGCGTGGCTCCGGGTATTAAGTTGATTCTGAATTCAACCTGTCGTTCGGGGGGCACTCCCGGTAGATCTTCAGGAAATGCGACGGGGAAGTTACAAACCTCCAAGATGTCCTTAATGTCCTTTTCACCTTTCTTCTTATCGACTATGTGGGCTGAAAAGGCATGGTTCTTCTTGTGTAGCCACTTCAGGGCCTTGATACACGAGATGATTCAGAGGTTCGTATTGGGTTTGTCACCATATATGACCAAGGTTTCTTTACTTGGTAGGTGAAGGCGAACAACCTTCTCGTAACACATAATATCATTACCGTGAGTACTTAGCCAGTCCATGCCGATGATAACATCAAAACTCCTTATGGTAACTGGAATTAAGTCCATTCGGAAGGATTGGTTGTTCAAAGTTAGTGTTCATCCTATGTATCAATCGTTTCTTGTTTATGTTTTTCTGTTGGCCATATCTACGGTGAATGTTTTGTTTTGTGTTTATGGGTTTTGTTTGAGTAGGCATTTAAAATTGTGACTCACAAAGCTTCTCTCCGCTCCACTATCAAATACGATGCATGCATAAATGTTATTGAGGAGGAAGGTACCGGTGAGCACTGCAGGGTCTTTCATTTGCTCCTCGTGTCCTATTGTGAGGACCTTTCCGTTGCGCCTAGTATTTCTGTTATTGGCCTTCAGAAGTTCCTCTTGTAGTGCCCTATTTCTGTAACGCCTGTGTTTCTGGGCTTGTCATTAGTAGAGATGTAATAGTCTAGGTTAACATTTGTAACCCGTTTCGAAATAATAAGAAGGTATTATTTGAGTATTATGTGTTTTATGCTTAATTGCTTAATTATTTGGCTTAAATAAATTAAGAATGAAAATAAGTGTGAAAATTAAATGTTAGATAACCCGATATCGATACATGAAGACGTAGTGGTTGTAACGAGCTTTCACAATATATAAAGAATGCTAAAATCCGAGCTATAACGAAGAAGTTAAGACCTGTCAAAGTTTCGCGATAGAACCGACAATGCTGAATGACGTAAAATGAGAAATTTACATTAGAGAGATATTTAGCCACAACGATTTAAACGAAAGTCGTAGAGTTCGTTAAACAGAGAGCATGCATAAAAAGATCGTCCAAATCTGACTTCGTATGAGGAAGTTATGATTTTCTGAAGTTTCGACTTAGCAGTATGCAACCCGAATACTCGATTCGAGATCCAGTGATTGTTGGTCGAAATAATCTAAACGAGATTCGAGGATCTCATTGATAGGAGTGCATTGGTGAAAAGACAGACGAAAATGGACGTTAGATGAAGAAGTTATGAATTTATGAATGAGTTTTCCTGTCCCGGCCTACTAAAAATAAAGTCAAAATTAGCCGACGGAGTCTAAACGAAAGTTGTAGAGCTTAGTCTCACCTACGCGTGGATATACAGAACGTCAAAAACGGATTTGGTATGAAGAAGATATGAATTTCCTAAGTTTTTAAATGATTAATATTTATTATTTAATCTTTAATTCGGATGATTATCCGAAGGTGCCAACAATCTGATCCGAACTACGCCCAGCGTAGTTGAGTACGCCTAGCGTACCCCGATGCATGCATCGCCTCGCACTCAAGAGCTAAAATGATGTAAGCGATGACGAATCCGGAGTACGCCTCGTGTACCGGAGCATTACGCCCAACTTAATGCGAGGACTCAGCCTCTATAAAAGGAATGCAAGGGCAGCCGAGATCTTTTGCTCCATTCTTTCTTCTTCTCGCTTTTTGCGCCCCGTTTTTTGTGCAACTTATACCTCGAATCCCGGGTCTCATTCCCGAGCTCCGAAGCAAGTCCTGAAGCCCCGAAGATCCCGAGAAGTGCAATTCCCGAGCTGATGTTCTTCTCGCGAGAAGCCCGGTTTTTGTGAACATCTTCCAGATCTACCGAAGAATACTATTTCTACGAGTCGTAGTGCTGTCCGATCATCTTCTGATCAAGTGACAGTGTAGTTACTTTCTTTTCACGCATAATTACGAAGTATTTTATACGAAATACGTGTTATGTATATATTTTGTTGGTTATATGTGTGTTTGTTGGTTATATGTGTGAATGTATATTCACTTTCTTCTATCTCATAGATATGATTTAATCTCTATCATATACGTTTTATGACTATGTGTCTCATCTGTTGTTTGGAATATGTAGTGAATGAGAATACTATACATGTTTTAAACTATGTAAAAAATATATAGTTGATGTGTGATAAACAGATGAGACTCCTCGATGCTGTTGTTGTTGATCTAGTTATTTAGCGGAGTATGGATAACGACCACAGACTCTTTCTAGAGAGTCCTGTGGAACGCTAGCAGGCTCATAACCTGTAGGTGTTGTGAACGATGTGTTCACTGGTGTACTCTATCCCTCTCATGGTTGCCTTTAGGACATCTACTGTTGAGGAAACCCCTTTGCAGAAATGTCCGTCTTGATGAAATTCCTACATTAGCTCCCTTGAGATAGATGTTGTTTTAGAGACGTAAAGTGAGGATAACGGGAATGGGTAATCGGGTTATGGTTGGTTAGTAAAAGTAAATATAATTATTTGTTGCGGGTTGAAAACCCTATATGCTCACCAGGCTCCCAAGCCTGACCCACTCAGGTTATTTGTATTATAGGTAGTGGCGTGAGGGCATAAGATGGATGAATCATCAAGTTATTCTATTTATTAGACCAGTTGTTATATGGTCTATCTTTTGTTGTTTATGCTTTTGTGTCTGTATCCGAACATGACATCCCGAGTTTTGATTATATAATGAAAATACATTTCTTTATGAAATGCTTTGGTAAATATCATTTTATCATACTTTGTTTTTGGGAATAAATTCCACAATCTTTTAAATCAAAAGGATGTACTCTGAAACTATTTTAAAAGCATAAATGAAATCGGTTTTTCTGGCTGTGATTTTGGGGATGTCACAGTTGGTATCAGAGAATTAATTTAAGCTAACTAGGAATTTGTAGGATTTTTAGAGTTAAACTTAGAGTGCTAAGTAAAGATTGTGGATTAAGTGTCTGTTGTATTGGTGGAAGTTGTTAGCTAACTCTATGCCCAAGGGAGAAGCGAGCAAAATGTCTTGGGAAGACTTTGTGTAACAACTGAAACTGCAATACTGCTCTGAGCGGGACCTTCTGGAAATCAATAATGAGTTTCAAAATTTGAAGAAGGGGAAATTGAGCGTTAGTGAATACGCTGCTAGTTTCATAGAAAAGATGAAGCTTATCCCATATTTAGTACCAACAGAACTCTCTAAGGTCAACAAGTTTGCCCTCGGACTACCAGCGGACTATGGTCCAATGGTTAAGCAAGCAACCACATTGAAAGCCGCTATCTGGGCTGCTAGAAATGTTGATACCCAGATCAGGTAGAAAGGTCTTGAGAGGTCATAGGTTGGTGAAAAGAGGAAAAGCAATGGATCCTCAGGGTCCAGTAAAAAGGGTAAATTCTCGAAGTCTAGTTCGAGAGGAGGTGGAGGAGGCGAAGCAAAATGGTGCGACATATGCAAGAAGAAGCATCATGGGAAATGTGGTGGGGAAGCCACATGCTTCAAATGTAGAAATCCAGGGCATTATGCCAACGAATGCACCTCACCAAGAAAGTTTGCTATGGTTGCGGTGAGGAGGGTCGCATCTCGAAGGATTGTCCAAAAAAGAAGGAGGCAACAAGACCCAACATTCCGCCAAAGCCAAAGGCGAGAGCATTCCAGATGACACTGGAAGCTGCTAAAGATGAAGTTGATGTCGCTTCAGGTACCTTTCTCATAAATAAATCGTGCCCAAATTTTGTTTGATTCTGGAGCCAACTACTCCTATATTTCCCATGAATTTTGTAGAAAACTAGCTTTGCCTGTCGATAGACTAGATAATGCTTTATTAGTCGAAGTTGCTACTGGCAAGTTTGTACCTGTTAGCCGTCATATGAAAAACATCTTAATTGACTTGAATGGAAATAAGTTCCACGAGGAATTATTGCCTATCGAACTGAATGGTTTCGACATCGTTTTGGGAATCGATTGGCTTAGCGCCAATGATGCCGAGATATTGTGCAAAAAAAAGATAGTCAAGGTAAACCAGCAAGGGAAAGGGTCATTTATGGTATATGGGGACAAACGCAGAGTAAATTCTGGGATGATTTCTTTAATGAAAGCCAGAAAGTGTTTGGCCAAAGGATGTACATCATATTTGGCATTAGTGATTGATGCAAACAAGGAGAAAAAGGAGATGCAGAGCATTCCTGTTGTGTGTGATTATCCGGAAGTATTTCCCGAAGATGTTCCTGGATTACCACCTAATAGACAAGTGGAGTTTAGAATATACTTGTTACCAGGGACGACGCCAATAGCAAAAGCACCTTACCGACTAGCACCGACAGAGATGAAGGAGCTGATGATGCAACTTCAGGAGTTATTTGACAAAGGTGTCGTTAGACCTGGTTCATCGCCCTGGGGAGCTTTGGTGCTATTTGTAAAGTAGAAGGATGGAAGTATGAGAATGTGCATTGATTACAGAGAGCTGAATAAAGCAACGATAAAGAATAGATATTCGTTGCCAAGGATTGATGACCTGTTCGATCAGCTTCAAGGCTCAAGTTATTTTTCAAAGATCGACCTAAGGTCAGGATATCATCAGCTGAAAGTAAGACATCAGGATATCGAGAAGACTGCATTCAGAACGCGATATGGACACTAAGAGTTTTTGGTTATGTCATTTGGACTAACCAATGCTCCAGCAGCATTCATGGATTTAATGAATCGGGTTTGTAATCCGTTCCTCGATAAATCTATGATAGTGTTCATAGATGACATTCTAATTTACTCGAAAAGCCAAGAAGAGCATCGCCGACACTTGCGAGAAGTGTTAGATTCGAGAAGTCTAATTCTTTGGTTACATGGTCAACCAAGAAGGTATAATGGTTGATCCATCAAAAATTGAAGCTGTAATGAAGTCGGAACAACCGAAAAGTCCCACGGAGATCCGAAGCTTTTTAGGATTAGCCAGATATTGCCGAAGGTTTAACCAAAGCTTTTCTTCGATCGCTAGTCCATTAACAGCTTTCACCCACAAAGAAGCTGCTTATGCTTGGAGTGATAAGCATAAAGAAGCATTCGAGAAGCTAAAGAAGAAACTATGTGAGGCACCGATATTTTATCTACCCGATGGAGTTGAACACTTCGCTGTTTATAGCGATGCGTCGAGTGTTGGGTTGGGTTGTGTTTTGACCCAAAGGGAAAAGGTGATCGCATATGCGTCTCGACAGCTGAAAGAGCATGAAAAGAACTACCCAACTCATGATTTGGAGTTGGCAGCGGTAGTTTTCGCTCTGAAAATATGGAGGCATTACCTCTATGGCACGAAGTGCAAACTTTTCACTGATCATAAGAGTCTCCAATATCTCTTTAGTCAGAAGGAATTGAAGATGAGGCAACGACGTTGGCTAGAGTTACTTAAGGACTACGACTGCGAAATTATTTACCACCCCGGTAAGGCTAATGTTGTTGCTGATGCTCTCGGTCGGAAAGTCAATCTTGAAAGAAAAAGGCCAAGAGCAATGAGAATAGAAGTTGTCTCGACAATTGTGGAGAGTATAAAGAAAGCTCAAGAGGAAGCTTCTGTGAAGAATGATCGAAAAGAAGAATGTTTGGGCAAAACGTTGGTGTTCGGTATAAACAGTCTTTGACTGAAGGTATTCCAAGATCGGATTTGGATACCTAGGACAGGAGGAGTCAGAGATCTTCTGATGGAAGAAGCTCATAAGACCATGTACTCGATTCATCCCGGTAGGACTAAAATGTATAGGGACCTGAAACCCTACTACTGGTGGCCGACGATGAAGCCTGATGTTGCAAAGTATGTGGCCGAGTGTGTGACTTGTGCGAGAGTAAAGACAAAACATCAGAAACCGTACGGGAGTTTAGAACCATTGCCTGTGCCTATGGGTAAGTCGGAAGACATTGCTATGGATTTTGTCACCAAACTGCCCAGAACAAAAAATGGTCACGACATGATTTGGGTGGTGGTTGATCGATTCACTAAGAGTGCGCATTTCATAGCAGCAAATGAGAAATGGTCTATCGAAAATCTTGCGAATTCTTACGTGAAGGAAATTGTGAGGCTTCACGGTGTTCTGTTAACGATTGTGTCAAATCGTGACAGCCGTTTCACCTTGCGATTTTGGAAAAGTCTACGAGAGGAATTGGGTACCAAGTTGTGTTTAAGTACAACTTACCATGCACAGACTGATGGTCAGAGCGAACGGCCAATACAAACACTTGAAGATATGCTGAGAGCATGTACCCTAGAATTCCAAGGTAATTGGGATGAACATTTACCTTTGGTAGAAATTTCCTACAATAATAGTTTCCACTCGAGCATAAAATGGCACCTTATCAAGAATTGTACGGACAAAAGTGTCGTACGCCGTCTTGTTGGCTTGAGGCTGGGGAAATGCAGTTTATGGGACCGGAGATAGTCCATCAAACTGCTGAAAAGTTGAAGATAATTAAGGAAAGAATGTTAGCAACTCAGGATCGTCAAAAGAGCTATGCTGACAACAAGCGAAGACCGATGACTCTTGAAGTTGGAGATTCGGTTTTGCTTAAATTCTCGCCGTGGAAGGGACATATAAGATTTGGTAAAAGGGGAAAATTAAGTCCAAGGTTTATTGGACCGTTTAAAGTTCTTCAGAGGATTGGGAACCAAGCTTACATGCTGGAACTACCAGAAGAACTGAATGGAATTCTTAACACTTTCCATGTGTGTTATTTGAGGAAGTTCACAGGAGAAGTTCCCGATATGATTCCACTTTCGGAGTTGAGAATCGATGAGAACAAAAGGTTGATTGAAGAACCAGAGGCAATTGTTGACCGAAAGACTAAGAAGTTGCGACGCAAGATGGTCGAGTTAGTGCTTGTCCGATGGAAACACACGAATGGGCCAAATCTCACCTGGGAGACGGAGAGTGACATGATGAGTCGCTACCCACATTTGTTTGTTGATGTGTGATTCTGGGGATGGAATCATTCTAAGACGGAGAAAATTGTAACGCCTGTGTTTTTGGGCTTTTCATTAATAGCGATGTAATAGTCTAGGTTAACCTTTGTAACCCATTTTAAAATAATAAGAAGGTATTATTTGAGTATTATGTGTTTTACGCTTAATTGCTTAATTATGTGGCTTAAATGAATTAAGAATGAAAATAATCGTGAAAATTAAATGTTAGATAAGCCTGATATCGATACATAAAGACATAGTGGTCGTAACGAGCTTTCCGAATATATAAAGAAAATCCAAGTTATAACGAAGAAGTTATGACCTGTCGAATTTTCGCGACAGAACCGACAACGTTGTATGACGTAAAAAGAGAAATTTATATTAGATCGATATTTAGCCTAAGCAATCTAAACGAAAGTCTTAGAGTTCGTTAAACCGAGAGCGTGCATAAAAAGAATGTCCGAATCTGACTTCGTATGAGGAAGTTATGATTTCCTAAAGTTTCGACTTAGCAGTATGCAACCTGAATACTCGATTCGAGATCGAGTGACTGTTGGTCGAAATAATCTAAACGAGAATCGCGGATGTCGTTGATAGTAGTGCATTGGTGAAAAGGCAGACGAAAACGGACGTCAGATAAAGAAGTTATCAATTTATAATGGAGTTTTCCTGTCCCGTCAAACTAAAAATAAATAATAAAAATAAATTCAAAATTAGCCGACGGAGTCTAAACGAAAGTTGTAGAGCTGAGTCTCGCCTACGCGTGTATATAAAGAACATAGAAAACAGAGTTCGTATGAAGAAGATATGAATTTCCGAATTTTTAAATGATTAATAATTATTATTTAATCTTTAATGATTATCCGAAGGAGTCAGCAATCTGATCCGAACTACACCCAACGTAGTTGAGTACGCCCAACGTACCCCGATGCATGCACCGCCTCGCACTCAAGAGCTCCGATGACGTAAGCGATGACGAATCCGGAGTACGACCCGCGTACCGGAGCATTACGCCCATCATAATGCGAGGACTCGTCATCTATAAAAGGAATGCGAGGGCAGCCGAGATCTCTTGCTCCATTCTTTCTTCCTCACACGTTTTCACCCCGTTTTGCGTGCAACTTATACCCCGAAGCCCCGGTATCATTCTCGAGCCCCGAAGCAAGTTTCGAAGCCCCGAAGATCCCGAGAAGTGCAAGTCCCGAGCCGAAGCTCTGCCCGCGAGAAGCCCGTTTTTTTGAAGATCTTCCAGATCTACCGAAGAATACTACTTCTACAAGTCGTAGTGTTGTCCGATCATCTTCTGATCAAGTGAGTGTGTAGTTACTTTCTTCTAACGCATAATTACGAAGTATTTTATACAAAATACATGTTATGTGTATATTTTGTTGGTTATATGTGTGAATGTATATTCACTTTCTTCTATCTCATAGGTATGATTTATTCTCTATGATATACGTGTTATGTGTATGTGTCTCATCTGTTGTTTGGAATATGTATCGAATGAGAATGCTATACATGTTATAAACTATGTATAAAAATATATATTTTTATCAACTAATATGTTGGGTAGAACATGGGTAGATAGTTGATGTGTGATAAACAGATGAGAGGCCTCGATGTTGTTGTTGATCTAGTTATTCAGCGGAGTATGGATAATGACCACATACTCTTTCTAGACAGTCCTTTGGAATGCTAGCAGGCTTATAACCTGTAGGTGTTGTGAACGATGTGTTCACCGGTGTACTCTATCCCCCTCATGGTTGCTTTTAGGACGCCTACTGTTGAGGAAACCCCTTTGTAGAAATGTCCGTCTCGATGAAATTCCTACATTAGCTCCCTTGAGATAGATATTGTTTTAGGGACGTAAAGTGAGGATAACGAGAATGGGTAATCGGGTTATGGTTGGTTGGTAAAAGTAAATATAATTATTTGTTGCGGGTTGAAAACCCTATATGCTCACCAGGCTCCCAAGCTTGACCCACTCAGTTTATTTGTATTACAGGTAGTGGCGCGAGGGCATAAGATGGATGAATCATCAAGTTATTTGATTTATTAAACCAGTTGTTATATGTAACTGTTGTATGGTCTATCTTTTGTTGTTTATGCTTTTGTGTCTGTATCCGAACATGACATCCCGAGTTTTGATTATATAATGAAAATACACTTCTTTATGAAATGCTTTCGTAAATATTATTTTATCATATTTTATTTTTGCGAACAAATTCCGCAACTCTTTTAAATCAAAAGGATGTACTCTGAAATTATTTTAAAAGCATAAATGAAACTGGTCTTTTCTGGCTATGATTTTGGGGATGTCATAATTTCCCCATAACCATGTCACGCTTGGCTCACCCCAATATTTGTGGGTTAGGTGGCCTGTTGTGCGGATGTTTTGCAGTATCGGGTAGTGTGCCCCTTCGTGTAGCAATTTGTACAATGCATTTCCTAGAAGGTGCCGTTGTGGTGATAATTGCACTTGTCACACTTTAGGAGTGTACCAACATATGGCTTGCTAGGTGTGGGTGCGGCAGGGGCGGTAGCGGCATGAACTTTCTGTTGGATTAATGTCTAAGTCCATAACTATATTTGGTATGTACTTGACCCGACCCAGTATGGTCCATTTTTGTTGCACTTCACCGGCACAATTTATATGGATAGTATTTTGAGAATAGTATATTGATGATTTATATTAATATATTATAAGTTCTAATATATTAATATAATCATATTATTTAATTATTATTGATCAAGAATTAATTTATAATTAATTATGTGATCAAAATGAACTAAATAAATATGGACTCTTAGATATATATGTGTAGTGGGCCAAGTTCATTTAGGTTGGGCTAAGTCTTCATGGATAGTCCATGGAGCTTTAACCCATGGATCCTAGAAAATGAAAGGTCATGGGTATTAGGGTTTAACCCTAATCCTCCACACTATATAAAGATGTCCTTGGTTGGTGAAATAGGCACTAGTGTGGGTACACTAAGAGGGCTAGCCAATTTCACTAGAGAGAACCAAGTATCCATATTCTCTAAAGTCTTCCAAGGTGTTTTGGTGATTTATGATTCCATTTGAGGCTTGCACACTATTGGGGTTAAGCTCTTAAAGCTTGAAGACATCAAGCTACACCAAAAGGTATGTCATCTAACTAGAGTTTGTAGTATAGTTACCTCATAGTATGCTAGTTAGAATTAAAGCCTTGGAAAGTTGTTATTTGCATGTATAATAGAGAAAACATAGATCCAAAGTTTATAGGGTTGCATGTACACCATAGGAGTGTTAGAATGCTCCAAACCCAACAGTGGTATCAGAGCCATGGGTTGTTTTCTGTTATATTGATGCAAATGTTTTATTTTCAAAGTTGAAAAAAAGGAAAAAAAAAACATGACGTTTGTCAAATTTTAAGATAATTACTTTTTTTTGTGAAAAACTAATTATTTGTAAAACTTGAATCATTTGCTATATGAGTTGAATTAGGTCAAATTTAGTAAAGGATAAAATCATATGATTATTTTATTAGTTTTAAAAGTTTGATCTAAAGAGTTTTTTGAAACCTCCATAAGTTATGGATATGAAAAGGTTTAAAAAAAATTGATTCAAAGTCTTTATGGAGTTACAAAATTTGGTGTTAATGTTTTAAAGAATTCCATAACTTATTCTTAAGTTATGGAACATAAAAAGTTTCATCATAAAACAAACATTTAACTCCATAAGTTATGGATTACCAAAAGTTTTATGTTTCCTTATTTTATGAGTTATTTTTAGATTAATGAAAAAATATGTGTTAGATGTTTTCAATCCAAATTAATCTAAAAGTTGTTCATAAAATGTGTTTTTGTAACTTGTCCTCAAGTTATATGAAAAGTCACATTTATGAATCTTAAAAACTCATAAAAGCCACATCAGGGCAGTCCAGTGAGCTCCACAGGTACTTAAGAATGTTCTTTAGCGCAGTCCAGTGAGCTCTACCAAGATTCCCTTGATATCTACTAACAATGCTCAAAGAAAAAGCCACATCAGGGCAAGTACATGTCATAGCATGCATGATCGAGCCAACGACAGAAGCATATGGTACTCGGATCATCTCTTTTATCTAGGCATCGGTACTCGGACTCTGAGTCTTACTCTATTTTGTATTGCTCTGTATAGGCAATTTTCCTATCTTGGAATTCTCCATGCTGAAACATTTCAACACCCTGTCTAAGTAGGTACTTTGACTAAGTCCTATTAGTCGTTTACTCATGTTTCTCAATATCCTTATCCCTAGAATGTAAGTAGCTTCCCTGAGGTCCTTCATAGCGAAACACTTCCCTGGCCAGGACCAAACCACCTGCAAGGTTGGGATGTCGTTTCCTATGGGCAGTATGTCATCCACATATAATACTAGAAAGCTAGCTATACTCCCACTAGCCTTAATATACACAAAGGACTCTTCCTCGCTTCTCAAAAATCCAAACTCTGTTATTTTTTCATCGAAACAAAGATTCCATCTGCGAGATGCTTGTTTTAATCCATAAATGGAGTTCTCAAGCTTACACACTCTATTAGGGTACTTTGTATCAACGAAGCCCTCTGGCTGACTCATGTAAACATCTTCAGCCAACTTTCCATTTAGGAAAGCGGTTTTGACATCCATTTCCCATATTTCATAATCTTGAAATGAAGCTATGTCTAGCATAACCCTTATAGACTTGATTTTGGCCACTGGTGAGAAGGTCTCGTCAGAGTGAATTCTAGGAGTTTGAGTAAGGCCCTTCGCAACCAATTGTGCCTTATATTTGTGTACTTTTCCGTCTATGTCGGTCTTCTTCTTGAAGATCCATTTTCACCCAACCATTTTACGACCTGGTACATTTTCAATCAACTTCCAAACTTGATTGTCATACATGGACTGAATCTCGTTGTCCATCGCCTCTTTCCACTTAGCAGAGGTAACACCCATGAAATTCAATCCAATTTAAAACTTTTCAAACGCTAAAAACCAACAGTTATTACAAATTTGTTTTCAAAATAGTCAATATCAAAGTTTTCCCAGAAACATAAACAGCACATGAGGAGCTGTACGATCATGCCTTCGCCTTGCCGCGATCCCCTGATGTACCTGAAACAACAGACTGAAACTGTAAGCCCGAGAGCTTAGTGAGTTTTCCCCAAAATGCTAACTCATATAACCATAATCATGTCATATTAACAAATACAGAACAACATGCATAATGAGCCTTCAGCTTGACTGGACCACCTCGTAGAGCCTTCAGCCTATCTGGACCGCTCCCGAGCCTTTGGCATGACTGAACCGCCTAGCAGGGCCTTCAGCCTATCCAGACCGCTCGCCGGGTATATTGGCCTTCAGCACAAAGCAAGACCGCCTCAACCCAACCCCCAATCAAAAAAATGTGCACATAAATAACATATAATAGTTCATATCATATATAAGTCAAATCGATGTATCAGATCACTAATCAAAGCAACATCCTGCTAACCCGGATACAGACCGAACCGGTCACTAACATAGTATCATCCAATGACCATGATACTGACCTAACCAGGCCACTAAGCATAAGCATATTACTATCCTCACTACCACGATGTAATCAATAAACAGATCATGCCATAAACAGATACAATCCATAAAGGGTCGGCATTCGTGCCTTAGACCCATTGATATAGTGAGGATAACTCACCTCACACTGTCGACTCGAAGATGAAATCAAGCTCTCGGATTGCCGGTACAAAATCCACCACCTATATCCAACATAGAACCATGCTTGTAAATTTTCCAATTTCCTAAAATGTCCCTAGAAGCCAACTGGTCAACCCTTACTCAAAGTCAAAATCATCGGTCAAGGTCAACAGTCCGTGCTAACCTCAACTTGTTGAGTACCCTCAGTTACTTGTCGAGTTCCTTGCATAACTCACCAACTCGCTGAGTCACTAGAGTGACTCATCGAGTTCCAAAGGTTTGCGGTCGTAAACTCCTTTGCCGACTGGTCGATTTTCCCTTGCAACTATCCAAGTTCATACATGTCCAAAGGATGGGAAAACCCTAGCTGACTCGCCGAGTCACTCATCTGAGTTGTCGAGCCCACAACAATCTTCATCGGACTCGCCGAGTAGACCATGCAACTCGCTGAGTCCCTTTAGTCCTTCATCCATACAAATGCTTTTTAAGCCATGCTAAGGCTCCAAACTGTAGATCCAGCTTCCTAAGGTAGGTTTATCACTTAAAGTTGCAAACTTTACGTGCATGCAAAGCTTTAAAGTCTTAATATGACAAAAACCAAGCTTGTAAAAACTCTCACACTTGAGGGAAGGTTCATACTTGTCAAAGTTGGCACTTTATGGACCTAGTGACCCAAGAGAGTTCAGATTTGAAGTTGCAACTTCAGATCTTAGCTCAAACATAAGAAAATCTTACTAAAATCCACCCAAAAGATGTCTAGAATGAAATAAGGCCAAGATAACAGCTTAATACCATCCAAAGGATGCCAAATGAGGTAGATCTCTGATTCCCAAGCATTCCTTGCTTCTAGTTACTGGTTCCACAAGCTTTTCTCACCAAAAACCCTTCTTCGAAGGTTAAGACACACAAATAGAGCACACTCGTATGAGTTAGGGCTATGGGGTATCAAGAGGCTATGAAGGGTAGACTGCGGAGGCCAATGATCCTTTAAATGGGGTGCAAAACCCCGTAAATTAGGGTCTCATCCTCCAGCTTCTGCTCGTCGAGTCCCTCCTTGGAATCGGCGAGTAGGTCACTTAAACACGTGTACCAACCCACTGCTACTCGACGAGTCGGGCAACCAACTCATCGAGTAGACCTTGAAATCAAGAAAAATCTTATATAAAAAGTCAATACTTGGGAGTCGGGGCGTTACAGCAGACTCACGGCCTACCATGGCTTCCTTGTATTTAATAGGCTCATCGAAATTTAACAGTGTACTATCACTGATAAACATATATGAAAACCAAAAAACTCTGGTGCCAATCTAACTCTCCTAGAACGTCTCAGAGGTAAGGACTCGTCAACTGGTTCAATGGGATCTTCCTTCTTGGGTTTAGCGCAAGTGTTTGAGGTTCCTTCATCACTTAACTCTTGAAGCTCCTCAAGGTCAATTTGCCTCCCACTGTCCTCTTGGCATATGAGCTATCTTTCATGGAAAACCCCTCTCCACGAAATGAAGACAACATTGTCCCTCGATATATAGAAGAGATATCCAAATGACTTATGTGGGTAGATAATGAAAATACAATGCTCACTACGAGGTTCAAGCGTGTCGTGAGTCTCTCGTCTTACGTAGGGCTCGCAACCCCAAAGCTTGATATGTGCCAACGAGGGAACCTTCCATGTCCACATTTCATGAGGTGTTTTGGCAACCTTCTTAGTTGGGACTAGATTAAGAATATGGGAAGCAGTCTCTAAGGCATACCCCCAGAATGAGATAGGTAATGAAGCTCGACTCATCATGGAACAAACCATGTCCAACAAGGTTCGATTGTGCCTCTTAACCACACCATTAAGCTGCAGTGTCCTAAGTGGCATATATTGTGAAAAAATTCCACATTCCTTAAGATAGTCATGGAACTCAATACTAAGATACTCACCACCTCGATCGGATCGGAACATCTTTATCTTCCTGCCCAGTTGATTATCCACTTTGCTTTTAAACTCTTTGAACTTTTCAATGGTTTCTGACTTATGCTTTATTAAGTAGATATACCCATATCTACTACAATCATCGTTAATAGTCACATAGAAGCGGTTAGCATCCCTTGTGGTGGATCTGAAGGGCCCACATATATCGGTGTCTATGAGATCCAACAAACCCTGACCTATTTCACAAGTACCAATGAAAGGTGGCTTGGTCATCTTTCCAAGTAAACAAGATTCGCATGTGCCATCTGACTTTAAGTCAAATGGCTCCAACACTCCATCCTTTTGGAGTTGGGCTATGCGCTTCTTGTTGACATGTCCAAGACGACAATTCCAGAAGCATGCTTTGTCCAAACCATTGGACGAATAAGTATGCAATACATTATTTCCTAAGTTGTCTATAACCATCATAGTTTCATATATAACATTACAAGGAAATGCTTCAAAATAAAATTTACCATTTTTAAAATCATTAATAAAACCAATTTCATTATTAAATGAAAATCTAAAACCTTGTTTATACAAACCATGAAAAGAAATAATGTTGCTTGCCATATCTGACGAGTAGAAACAATTATTAAAATCGAATTCTAACCCACTACTCAGCAATAAAGAATAAACTTCAATCTTGGTGACAAGGGACGCTTTCCTATTCCCCATGATCAGGTTCATCTTCTTGTGCTCCACGTCCCTACTTCTTTTTAGACCCTGCAAATTAGACTAAATGTGAAAATCACACCTTGTATCCAGGACCCAAGAATTATCATGTGATGAGTTATTAGACAGAATAGTATAAATACCTACAAAGGTGGGGTTTATCTTCCCATCCTTGATGTTTTGCAATTATTTGGTGCAGCTTCATTTCCAGTGCCCTTTGTCGTGATAGTAGATGCACTCTTCTTCTTTTGGACTGGAAGAGGGAGTAGCAGAACCACCTTTGGACCCACTAGAAGAGGATCCATCACGAGACTTTCCCTTGTGATTCTTTGTAGGAGCTTTCATTTTATTTTCTTTACCATGTCTAATTGCTAGGACTGGGGCAGCAGTGGTAGGAGTGGGTACAATAGATTTGCCATTTCAACTACTTTCATCTGTTCTCAGAAGGCCTTGAAGCCTGCTAAGAGTGACTTCCTCCTTGTTCATATGATAAGTCATACAGAACAAATTATAACAAGAATGCAAAGAGTGTAGGATAATGTCAATATCCAACTCTTCATCGAAGTTGGCATTCAACTTCAGCAACTTATCCACAAACCTTTGCATCTTTTGCAAGTGGGCCGTAATAGACTCTCCATCCTTCATTTTTGTTGTTATCTTGCAGGAAATGATTTCATACCTTTCCTGTCAAGCACTTTGATAGCACCTTTCCATCAAGTCTTGGTGCATCTCGAAAGGATGTTAGTCCTCATATGACTTTTGGAGTTCAACTATCATAGTGGCAAGCATGATGCACGACACCTTTGTTGCGTGCTTCTCATGAGCACTATATTCAACAATTTCTTCAGGAGTAGCAGTTGCTTCATCAACCTTCTTTAGCTCTTTATCGACAACATATTCCTTATCCTCGTAATGATTGACCATCCATACATTTTGAATCCAGTCATTGAAATTCGACCCATCGAAAATCACAGTCCCACTTAAGTTCATGAGGGAGAAAGAGCCGGAAGGGTTGGAGCCAACAACGTTTGGGGTAGACATCTAAAAAGAAAGTCAAAGATAATAATCCTTAATATAACACCCAAATGAAATATTATGGCTAGGACCCAACACAATATTTCACAATTCGGAAGAGCGATGTTGTCATCCAAATACAAAATATTTGAAGGTAGCTAAATGACAATTTACCAATTTCCACCATAAAAAATGAAATTGAGGATTAAGTTTTAAATGAATTGAAATTCCTAGATTCTTTTGAGATTCATTTAACTTTTCAATGACATATTTAAATCTCGATTATGTTGTTCAATGTTGTGACTGGGATACTGAGGATATAAAACAAGATGTGAATAACCATGCAAATGTGCTTGGTAATCTAGATGTCCTTTATCACCTAATCAATGTGTCGGTAAACCACACACGCTTCATTGATTTATGATAATCATCAAGCTACCCTTTGCCACCCTTTCTAGTCCAAGTTAGTGTGTCGGTTAACCACACACGCTCTACTAACGACTTGGCAAGGTGCAAAGTGCAATTTCATGGAATAGCACCAATTTCACATTTTTCCTAAAGTAACTAAGATTGGGAATTTATAAAAAACATTTACTTACTTTTATAATTATCAATATACTTTTTAATGAAAATTAATGTCATATCCTACCCGTTCGACTAACGACCCTCCACCAGTCAAGGAAGCGGTGGATGAGAGTGGACATCCATTCAATTGCCATTTTATAGTCAATTTCCATACACCCCATTATAGACTAGCTTGGTGAATGAGGCCTACTAATAGTATAAGGGTTTAATTTTAAAATTTTAAATTCTAGGGTTTAGACTTTAATGTTTCATAAATGAGACTTTTCAAGTCCAAAAACTTGAGGGCAAGTTTTGAAACTCTTCAAAAACTCTTGAATTTTAGAAATTTAATGTTTCATAAATAAGACCTTTTAAATTCCAAAACTTGAGGGCAAGTGATGAAAATCTTGAAAAACCTTTTGGGTTCCAAAACTTGATGGAGAGTTTTGTAACTCTTCAAGACTTTGAAATTCCAAAACACTACTTGAAAAACAGCCTTTTATGACGCGCAAATGCGCGTCAAGGAATGCCCTGTCATAACAAGATACGACACGCTTTTGCGCGTCGTCACCTTACGGCGCACATTTACGATGCGCAATGCGTTTCAAGGAAGGGCATGTCATAAAGAAGATGACACGCATTCGCGTGTCGTTAAACGATGCACATTTACGACTTGCATTGTGTATCATTAAAGCCCATGTCATAAAGAAAGACGACACACATTTTTGCGTGTCATAAAGTTTACATGTTTTAAATAATATATATATATATATATATATATATATATATATATATATATATATAATATCTCATAATATAACATAATATTTCATACACAAAAAATAAAATAAATTGTACAAATTATAATATATCATACAAATAATCATTCAAGTGTTAAACAAAAATAATACATTGCCGTTGTTCCAAAAAAAATACATTGCTAACATGGGTTATACATTCCTATAAAACTAACAACCCTCGGTGACCTTGATCTAGATCGAGGTCGACTTGGATCGATGGCGACGATTGGATTTTAGATACACAACGTGATTACTGACCTAAGACCTTGTGCAACAAGTGCATTCCATGCCCTATTTCCAGCAACCACCACATGTTTTAGTGTCTCAAGGGATAGTATACTTCCTCCTTTCCATCCAATAGTTTTCATTAACAATGGAACCACCAATAATTTATTAAAAAAATCTAGATCAAAACTGAAAACTAAGTATGCCCTTGCTCCATTTTTTCCCCTTAACATACGTAAATAATGATGTCTATCTGTATAAAGCTTGTTCCTTTTCTAGAGTGTAAGAGGATTTTAATTGAGTCATTAAGTCCATTAAGTCATAAATTAAACAGATGCTAACAGTTTTAATGAAGTACATGACCAAAATCAAAATGATCATAAAATATAAATAAATAAAAAAGTGAGAGACTTGAGTTGTCCATTAAGCAAATGTAGATTACCTTTTTCTTCTTCAAAATATTTCTAATGGAAAGGGCATTTGTATAGGGTAAATACTAAAATAGGTTTGCCTTGACCTTCTATTTATACCAGCATCAAGATGACTCTGCTTTGAAAGGACCAAACTGCCCTTGACACACTTAGTGACTTTTTACTAAACAGAATACTATAGATCAACAAAGTAAATAGAAATTAAAAAATAAAATAAAATGATATTTGAGATGCTATTTGGAGTTTAAAAAAACATAAAGATTACTAGTTAAGGAGTAACGAAAGGCGAATCAATAGAAATCTTCAAAATTGTTTGGCTTAGCAACCTTCATAAAGAACATGGACAACAAAAAGTTAGATACTAGATACTATTTGGAGTTGAAATATAAATATTTATATAAATGATTACAAGGGGTAAACATGTAAAAATACCTCTCTCCCCAACCCAGAGAGTTCTTTCTTTTGCTTTTTAAGAGTGTCAGCACGATGATATGGTTTCAAATAAATATTAAAAACTGACCATTTTAAGTTTATAAGATTTTGGTTTATTGACAATTAAGAAAATATAAAAGAGAGGGACATTATAGTAAACTTACCTATGGAATTGATAAGTGAGGATACGATGAACACTACATGCTTTACACAGTTACCGGTATAAAAAAGAGTGAAATTATAGTAAACTTACCTATAGAATTGATAAGTGAGGATACATTGACCACCACATGCTTACACAATTACCAACAGAAAGTGTAACCAGAAGCAGCCAACTTAACACTTTGGTGTATATCAAAAAACAAGATGCACTACATGTTTTACATAGTTACCATAACAGCCAAAATGCACAGCATGTTTTACCATAGCAAGTGCCCAATTCACCTGATTATATCAAAAATAGAACAAATCAACACCCAAAATATATTCCATAACATCACATTACAAAATAACTATTCAAAAATGTGTGTTAAAACCTAAGAAACTCTGTATATGATACAAAAGCTATGAGCTTGGTAGTTTCTTGATGATCATTCTTTTCTCGAGTTTACATCTTTTGTGCTTCTACACGCATCATCTGGTTTAATCAAAATCATCCTCTATTGACTGGTCTAAGGATTTCCAAATTCAAAACACATTCCATTTAGATAGGAAGAAAAAAGTAGTATTACCTGGGTTCCAATTGTTCAGAAACTTTTTATGCCAATAGATGCCTAGCCATTGTTAACTAGGTGTCTGACATGGCCATGGGTAAAAAAGCTAATTGCTGTTAAGATTTCCTTCTAGATATGATCTTGATCCCAGTGTATTTTGCATTTGCAGCTAGTGATCCAGCATCACACAACATGCAGTTAATGGGCAACCAACATCAGCATCAACATGGTCATGGGCCTAGTGTAGTGTTGAAACATTCAACATATTTGATCAAAATGATGATGGAATTCCAGAATTTACTTGGGAAAGATAACAAAGTATAATTCATTATAAAAAATAGTAGATTAGGCTTAGCAGCTGAAATAATTCTTTCCTGGTAGATTGTTTTTGCTATTCTTGGTTCCTTTGGATTAGCCAATGCCAGAAGTGGTGGTGAAGCGGTAGATTTGCAAGTGGCCACCCACGTTTGTAATTTTTAATCATCTAGTAATTCACCATTAGTAAGTTATAATGTAATAGTCAAAGTGTTTTTTGAGATTTTTAACATTAATGAATAATATTGTTTTGTGCAACTCCAACAACAACACAACTCTGAAAGGCTTTCATGGATACATGGTCTTAAAGAAATAAGAACCCCAACAGATAATAACCACAACCAGCTGAAGATAGTTTCGAAAGGGGTGTTTGTAACATCCCAGGTTGTGAAGCAAGAGTTCAGGGGTGCTTAGTGTAAATAAAGAGTGGACTTAGCGAGTAGGAGCCTGAACTCGTCGAGTCAGAGTGGGTGTTGGGCACGTGATAAGTGACCCGACTCGCCTTGTTGGCGGTTGAACTCGACGAGTCGGTGCTGGGAAGAGAAACCCTAAATATTAGGGTTTGCACCATATTTAAAGGACTTTATGTCCTCATCCTCCTTATTCCCCTTTGAATGTCAGTAAACCCTAGAATCGTGTGAGCCTCCATTGTTAAGGATATTTGAGCTTGGAAGAGGAAATTGGTGAAAGGAGCTTGTGGATTAAGAGGCTAGCATCAATGAATTCGTGTGGATCTGGGATCTACATCATATTGGGCACATCTATGAGGTAAGACATCATTAGCTTAAGCTTTTTCTTTCCATGTTCATCCACGGAGGTTGATTTGGGGCTTCTTCCCTTGTTTTAGATCCATTTTGGGTTTAGAGACTAGATCTGAGGTTGCAACTTCAGATCTAGGTTGGTTTTGATCCATGAAAGTGTAAAGCATCAGCCCTTGGGCATGTATGAGGGTGTCCTTGTCTTAAACCTTCCTTCTAGATTGTATTGAGCCTAAATTGCTTTGCATGCACGGAAAGTTGGAAACTTTACATGTGAAACTAGACCTAGGAGTCCAGATCTATGAGCTGGAAGCAGTGAAATGGTCTGAAATAGTCTGAATAAGGATGACTTAAGTGAACTCGGCGAGTCTGTTCTTGGACTTGACGAGTTGGGTCGCAAACCCTATCCCATCTGGTTATGATGCGAATCAGTGAGTCGAATGGACTCAGTGAGTTGGGCAGGCTAGGACTCGGATTGAAGGACTTGGCGAGTCGAGTCTTGAATGGTGGGATTCTGAGTTCATGAACTCGGCGAGTCATTAGGATGACTCAACGAGTAGGGTTAACCAGGAAGGTTGAATTTGACCAGGACTATGATTTTGACCAAGAGTTTAACAATTTGACTTCTAAGGGTATTCTGGTATTTTGGGCATTGATGGTTATGGTTTCAATGAAGTGTTAGGTGCTAGAGTTTGTGGCGGTGATCGGGAGTTTTGATCTTATCTCTTCGAGCTCGGCTTTGCAAGGTGAGTTATCCTCACTATATCAACAGGGTCTAAGGCACCAAGGCCGGCCCTTTATTGGATTGGAATCCGGGTATTTGTTTCATATGTTATCGATTTTCTGGATCTGCATCCTGGTAATTAGAATGGTATTATGTTAGTGACCTGGTTTAGTTCAGTATCTTGGTATATAGTATAATGCTATGTTAGTGGCCGGGTAGGTCGGTATCCTTGTTAGGATGTTGTTATGTCGTATGATCTGCTAGATCAGTTTGTTTGGTCGAGGATTGTTTTGTAATTATATATTTATGTGCATGTGGATGTTGATTGGGGTTTGGGTTGAGGCGGGTCCTACTTTGTGCTGTAGGCCAACATACCCAACGCGGACCGGATAGGCGGAAGGCCCAACAAGCAGTCGGGATAGGCCGAAGGCCCCAAGAGGGCGGTCCAGACGTGCTGAATCTCGGAGAGTGGACCAGACAGACTGAAGGCCCGGTGTAGGTGGACCAGTCATACTATAGACTCAAATGGTGGACCGGGTGGACTAAAAGCCCGGTGCGGGCAGACCAGTCACACTATAGACTCAATATGCGTGGTTGTTATGTATTGTGATGTGATATGATTATGGTTATACGAGGTTGGTATTTTGGGGGTAACTCACTAACCTTTTGGCTTACAGTTTTAGTATACTATTTTAGGTACCTCAGGAGATCGTAGCAAGGCGAAGGCATGATCGTACCGCCCCTTATTTTTATGCTGATATTTATGGGATACTCTCATAATAAATTAATTGAAAACCTTTTTGTAATAATTAATGGATTTGGATTGTTTTTGGAAAGTTTAAATTGGTTGTAAATTTATGGGTGTTACAAGTTGGTATCAGCGCCTTGGTTTGAGTGAATTGGACGAACATTCGTGTGAATCCAATCTCAAATCAAGGAGAGCTTTCAAAATGATTTCTAAAATGGTTTTCAAAATAAGTAAAGGAGGATGCAGAGTGTACAATCAGCCGGAGCTAGTAAGTAGACCCCAAAATACCATACAAGTTATTTGATTATGTGATATGTTAGAGCAACATGCTAGTACTAGGCTAGGGATCTTCAGGAATTGCATGATAGGATTGCCTGATTATATGATGCCTTCTAGCCTAGGTTATCCTTTGTATGAAATTGACATCATTATTGTAGTTATTTAGTGTATGCATCATGGTTGTACATAATTAAGATCTTATAGCCTGAGAATGTTTGATTTGGCCTTATGTTCTGTTTTTGTATGATTGGGAGATTAGGGTAGGATTGGATATTCGAAAGTTTATAGGGTCCAACGTTATGAATAACTTGCATACACTAGTGTTGCAGGGTTGGTGGAAGTTTCATGAATGCGTGGGTTGTGTGGGCCAGTAGGTCGTTTATGAGATAGTTATGCTCCTATAGAAGTAAGGATTGAGTGATCGTTATGTATATGTTATTGTTTGGATGTTGTGGTGATACTTGATACAAATATGGTTAGGTGTGGAAGGTAGTATGGGCCCGTACTACTGAAAGCACAGGACCCATATGCGTATCAAGGAAGTCACATCCCCTAGGGTTTTGTTGGAAGTTAGGTCTCTGGGTTATTATGACGAATTCCTAATATTCTTGCGATGTATTTTTAGTATGGTGGTTACGAGGCATACAGGGGCTGAATCCGGATCAGGATCGGGATCAGGAGAGGGTGGTCAGGGTGGACCATCGCCACCAGAGGTCATTGGTCAGATGAGTACGTATGAGTTGGATGCCAGGATTCATGAGATTCTGCATGATGAGGTTGCTGCTATGTTTCGGTGTCAGTTATTGGAGATGTTTGGGTCGATCAAGATTGCCATGGTTGAGTACTTTGATGAGCGCTATGTAGCTCTTGCTGATTGAATTTCCGCGGCAGCTGTAGTGGTTATAGCAGCGGCAGGGGGAGGAGCCGGTCGAGGCTTTCAGTATCGGGACTTCGATAATACGAAGCCCCCTACTTTCGATGGAGTTCAGGATTCGATTATTGCTATGAGATGGTTGTCAGATGTGGAGGGTTGTTTCTTCACGTGTTCATGCCCTGCGGATCAGAGGGTGAGGTGTACTCTGAACCTTTTGAGGCTCGGGGCGAAGGATTGGTGAAGGTTGACTACGGGATCTTATTCTGATGCGCAGCGGGCAGCGGTTACTTGGGATCAATTGGGGGAGATGTTTAGTACTCCTTATGTTCCGCGGGTTGAGAGAGAGAGAGACAGACAGAGAGTGATAGGTTGGCTCAGGAGTTTTTGGAGCTGAAGCAGGATTCAAAGTATGTGACAGAGATCACCAGGATGTTCATGGAGAAGCCAATGTTTTGCCCTGAGTTTTCTTCGGAGCAGGCTCAGATGTCCCGATATCTGAGTATGCTCAAGAGGGATATCAAACACTTTGTGTCCACACAGAGATGTGATACCTAGTTGGAGTTGCAGGAGGCCGCCAGGTGGCGCGAGTTGGAGATTGAGTTGTAGTTGCGAGAGCAGAGATAGGCCCCGGTGTAGTCGCAGCCGGCGCCGAAACGGTCCTTAACCGTTGACTCTAGCATTGGAGGGCAAAGCAGCCACACTTGTGAGAAGTATGGGAAGGGTCATACCGGAGTTTTTAGGTCCGGTTGTACGTGCCACAAGTGCGGGAGAGAGGGGCATTATGCGAGGGATTGCCATCAGTCGGCCCCAATTTAGGATGTCGGGATTTGTTGTCACTGCCATCAGGTTGGTCGCATGAGGGCCAACTGTCCACAACTTGTTGCAAGACCGGTGCAGGCTCCAGCACCAGCCACTTTGAGGATTACTGGCGGGGGTCAAGGTGGAGCGGAGCCTCCAAGGGCTCAAGGATGCGCTTTCCAGCTTAAAACAGAGGAGGTCAGGTCAGAGCCAGATGCAACTGCGGGTATGTTTCCATCTTTTTATCTTGTTATCTTGTTATTGTGTGGTATTGTAAACCTTTCCGTCTTTTCAGCATGATTCATAGTAGATCTGAGGATTTTAGTAGTTAGGAGTTGTAGAAGGTTAATTCCAATGAGTATAGATGATCGGAAGGTAGGTTACATGATCTCTTTGCTAGGTATAACATCTGCGATGTGAGAAGTGTTCAGCTGAGATTCGAACTTCCTTGGAGTTTGGATGTGCGATGACGGGAGGGCTGTTCTGTGACGGTTGCTCACTCCAGAGGGAATCAGCTCATTGATAGGAGGGTAATATCAAGTAGGTACGTTTGAGTTACGCCGGTTTCGCCATCGGTAGTTAGTAGTTGGTGCACTAAGTGGGGAGAATTGGAAAATTCTCAGGTGAAACAACAATCGTCCATGGTTGGTTAGTTGTTTGGATTATGCAGTGTCTTTAGCCGAGAGTGTGGTCTGGTTAGAGCAGGTGATAGACACGTGGGGCAAGGAGCATACCATGGTTTCAGATATGGTGGTTGATTGACATGAGGCCTTGGGTTAGGCCGGGGTTAAAATTCATAATGGATCTGGAGTTCTGAACCCCAAGAGGGATAGAACAGTCTACATGGGAGAGTTTCCCGGGAAGAACGGTTCAGGGTGGTGTACAACAGTTTTGAGCGGTCCGGATAGAATGAAGGCCGGTAGGCGTACCAGTCAAGCTGAAGGCTTAAAGAACAGTCCAGATAGGTTGAAGGCCCAAGAGGGCGGTCCAGACATGCTGAAGGTTATGAGAGTAGTCCAGATAGGCTGAAGGCCTGGTAAGGCGGTCTAGTCATGCTGAAGACTCTGTATGTGTTAGTAGACTAGTATGTGGAGATTGATTGAGTATGTTGCTATCCAATAGCAATCAGTAAGTCTGGCCCCAAGTATTGATCATGATAATGAAGTTAGCTGAAGGATGTATGTGGGCCTTGTTAGTTATGTGATCAGATTCTGAGTATATGGGAGTTTCGGAGTAGCAGTTTCTCTACAAATGGATAGTGTAGAGTGGAGTTTTAGCACCGTGGCACTTGTTGATGTGGTAAAGGTCGTAGAGTAGACTTCCTTGAATAATGGAAGGGAAAGGTATGTAGCTCCGGGAAGGAGTGTTGGTCAACTAAAGGGAAAGCAGTAGTGTGAATGGATGATCGAAAGTATTTCAGTTATGGACAGTGAACATTAGGATTGTACTAGTTATATGGAAGCACATCTGGTTTGGGTGTTTGTTGAGGTTGTGGAATGATTATCGGTGGTGTCAAATTAGAGGAGTTCGGAAGAGATGCAAGGATAGATCCTTGGATTGCAAGTATGGTTGTAGTCATGGGTTACGTATGTAGTGGTATTCCATCCTAGGGATGACTGGACCCATCGTAGGCGTGCCTGGTATTCCAGCCCAAGGCTGATTGGTCCAGGTACGATGTGTATATGCGTTATAGATGGGTGTTCATGGGAGTTGCTCGGAAGCTCAAGAATGTGTTATCGTGTCAGCACGAAATGGGATTGGATTCATGAAGGAAACAGGATGAGTTCCCAATAGTGCAATTTCATAGAAGTAGCGCCATTGGGGCAAGGGATAGTAGATTAGTACTGGGTCAGGGCTCGGTGGTTAACAATGGTATCCAGTTTTCACAAGCTGCGAATGAATGCGTAAGACGGCAATATGGTAGTATCATCAGGTGATACTTAATTGTTATGTGCTGTCATCAGGGAAAATAAGCTGGTGGCCGGCTTGGATCAGTTGTCAGGGCCCTGCGGGGGAGGGCATTGATTTTTAGGGATTCGATAATAGTGTATGAAGAGACCTGGGTCAGTTTGAGAACATAGGCTGCATTGTAGGAGTGTTTTTAGAGATCATGTGCTATAGCAGGCTTCGAGGACGAAGCCAAATTTATGTTGGGGAGAATTGTAACATCCCAGATTCAGAAGCGAGAGTTCAGGGGTGCTTAGTGTAAATAAAGAGTGGACTCAGCGAGTAGGAGCCCTAACTCGTCGAGTCAGAGTGGGTGTTGGGCACATGATAAGTGACCCGATTCGCCGAGTCAGCGGCTGGACTCGACGAGTCGGTGCTGGGAAGAGAAACCCTAAATTTTAGGGTTTGCACCCTGTTTAAAGGAATTTATGTCCTCAGCCTCCTAATTCCCCTTTGAGTGCCAATAATCCCTAGAATTATGTGAGCCTCCATTGTTAGGGAGATTTGACCTTGGAAAAGGAAATTGGTGAATGGAGCTTGTGGATTAAGAGGCTAGCATCAAGGAATTCATGTGGATCTGGGATCTACATCATATTGGGAACATCTCTGAGGTAAGAGGTCATTACCTTAAGCTATTTCTTTGTAGCTTCATCCATGGAGGTTGATTTGGGGTTTCTTAGCTTGTTTGAGATCCATTTCGGGTTTAGAGACTAGATCTGAAGTTGCTACTTTAGATCTAGGTTGGTTTTTATCCATGAAAGCATATAATATCAGCCCTTGGGCATGTATGAGGGTGCCCTTGTCTTAAACCTTCCTTCTAGCTTGGATTGAGCCTATATTGCTTTGCATGCATGTAAAGTTGGAAACTTTACATGTGAATCTAGCCATAGGAGTCCAGATCTATGAGTTGAAAGTAGTGAAATGGTCTGAAATCGTCTGAATAGGGATGACTTAAGTGAAACAGGCGAGTCTGTTCTTAGACTCGACGTGTTGGGTCGCAAACCCTATCCCATTTGGTTACGATGCGAATCAGTGAGTCGAGTGGACTCAGTAAGTTGGGCAGGCTAGGACTCGGATTGAAGGACTCAGCGAGTCATGGGGTGACTCGGCCAGCCGAGTCGTGAATGGTGGGATTTTGAGTTCATGAACTCGGGGAGTCATTAGGATGACTCAACGAGTAGACTCAACCAGGAAGCTTGATTTTGACCAGGACTGTGATTTTGACCAAGAGTTTACCAATTTGACTTCCAAGGGTATTCTTGTATTCTGGGAATTGATGGTTATGGTTTCATTGAAGTGTTAGGTGCTGGAGTTTGTGGCGGTGATCGGGAGTCTTGATCTTATCTCTTCGAGCTTGGCTTTGCAAGGTGAGTTATCCTCACTATATTAACAGGGTATAAGGCACCAAGGCTGGCACTTTATCGGATTGGAATCCGGGTATTTGTTTCATATGTTATTGATTTGCTAGATCTGCATCCTGGTAATTAGGATGGCATTATGTTAGTGACCTGGTTTAGTTTGGTATCTTGGTATATAGGATAATGCTATGTTAGTGGTCGGTTAGGTCGGTATCCTGGTTAGGATGTTGTTATGTCGTATGATCTGCTAGATCGGTTTGTTTGGTCGAGGATTGTTATGTGATTACCTGTTTATATGCATGTGGATGTTGACCGGGCTTTGGCTTGAGGCGGGTCCTGCTTTGTGATGTAGGCCAACATACCTAGGGCGGACTGGATAGGCCGAAGGCCCAGCGAGCAGTCCGGATAGGATGAAGGCCCCAAGAGGGCGGTCCAGATGTACCGAGGCTTGGAGAGTGGACTAGACAGACTGAAAGCCTGGTGCGGGCGGACCAGTCACACTGTAGACTCGATATGCATGGATGTTTTGTATTGTGATATGATATGATTATGGTTATACGAGGTTGGTATTTTGGGGGTAAATCACTAAGCTTTCGGGCCTACAGTTTTAGTATACTGTTTCAGGTACCTCAGGAGATCGTGGCAATGCGAAGGCATGATTGTACCGCTCCTCATTTTTATGTTGATATTTCTGGGATACTCTCATAATAAACTAACTGAAAACCTTTTTGTAATAATTAATGGATTTGTATTGTTTTTGAAAAGTTTAAATTGGTTGTAAATTTATGGGTGTTACAGTGCTGCTACATTAACACTTCCAAGTGATTTTTCCATGGAATATCTGCAACTTCCTGTAAATAGAAAGAATACTTTTGAGTGTGTGAGACAAGTTATTCCTGATTCTTTGAGTACACTGTCATAGTATCTTAGGAGTTTGAGGCAAGAATTTAGCAACAATGGTGGGTGTGTTTTGTGATGAAGTGAATCTCTAAGAGGCAATTGATCTGATTCTAAATTTGATTATTTGGTGTTGACAGTTAGAATATAGGCGAACAATAATAAAAGAGAGTCGAATGCTAAAAGGGCACCACCACATTTAGGTGTTGGTCAGGGAGGATTACCAACACCAACATCCCTGGGAGAAGTCACACAGTCTGCAAGACAATTGCTCATTGAAGAAGTTGGAGAAAAACACATTGTACTTGGTACCCACCTTATCAGTCACAAGAAAAATGGCAACCACATGGGTGACACATGATTCCCCATCATACACCAAGGATAGGAAGACTCCATCATACACTATATGTGTCTCCTTAGCTCCACAGGGAACAAAAGCGCAATGTATTGTTGTACTTGTATTTAAAATTCTTAAAGAATTAAGAACAACCATTTTATAAGATGATGATGATAGAATCATGAGATTTGAATACCTGAGTAAAGTGGCTGAATTCACCACATATTTTACAAATTATTTCTTCCTCTTTTCATTTTTTCCAAATCCTTTCAGTAGCTTTAGATGTCGCCTCCAAGACCTTAGCTTCCCGACTAGTAAAATCAGTAGGAACAACATTCGGGTCTCGGGTTCCCTCCTCTTCATCAGAGCCAACATATGACCTTTTGTTTGCCCCCCCAAACCCACTTGTGATTAGCTTCCGGAAAAATTCTGATTATTGAGGTAAAAATAATCAGATTTGCAACTCTAAATGCCAAGTTGCCCATTAAAACCAAATGTTAAGTTGCTCATAAAAATGACATATTTCCATCTTTAATCAACTGATTATTTGAGTATTTGACTATGATCCTTTGTGTTGCAATGATTTCTTACAAAACGCACATCCAAACACACTTTAACACTATTTGCATGTTTTATATGGTGTATGGAGAAATAAAGTTGTGATTATGGGTTCCATATATCAGAAATTTGATGGAACCCACAAATGGAGAATGAATGTAAATGGCATACAAGACTATCATCCAAATTGATTTATTTCAACCTTTTACAAAGTCGAAAGCATAAAAAAAACCACCGATATTAGAATATGAATGAATTGGGGCTCACCCGAATATGAGATCTATCCATTCATGTAAATGCGCAGAGACATGCTCACTCTCAAGAGCCATGCGATGCTTATGAACAAAATCAACAGGGTTTTCGGCCGAAGGAGAAAGCTTAACACAATATGAGAACTAAACAATAGAATCAAATTACAACCCTTTAAAAATAGAAAAAAAAACCAATTAAAGTTCATAGTCCATACCTAGCTTATCTCCAAGTTGTGTGGTACGAAAATCAATTGAATTCTCATTTAATATTATCTCTTGATGCTAAAACAGCTCAGGAACGTAAGACAAAAAGAAAAGCAGGTTTTTTTTGTAAATTTTGGTGGGACCTATGGCTTTTGTTATGTTTCTAACATAAGTTAAGGCCTCAAGAGAGGGTCTTCCTCTACCGGGGGGGGGGGGGGGCATTATCATTAACTAACAAGAAGAGAAATGGATTTGTGTACGATATTAAAAAACTAATATCATTAACTAGAATTTAAAGTGACTACATTGATCACCTGATAAGCAACCTAATACAACTCCTAAACATCAGTATGTATGTACAAACACATGAATCGCATATCCACACTTCAGGTATGAACTGGTAATCCAAATAGAAGAATCACAAAACCTAACAATAATGAAAATATCATATTGTTAATTTATTTTTAGGTGTGATTCATTTCTTGTTATCATTTTTTTTTTGTGAAATGGGAAAAATCCACAATGAGATAACCAAAGTTAGCTGCAACTAAATAAAACCAAACCAAACAAATACATAATAGCATAAATGTACACACAAAATTAGGCAGGAGCAGGAGTAGGAGCAGAAGCAGAAGGAGTGGTGCTCCTGCTACCCAAACCCATCTTTTGTCCCAAGACAACAAGTTGATCAATAAACTCAACACCAGTAAGAATCTCAGTTGTCCTGTATATGATATGTTTAGCAGAAGAAGGTGGTTGCTGCTGCCTCTGTGCAAGCTCCTGAAAGCTTCCATACTCAACATAATTCCCACCACCAATCGTGAACACAATCGCTTATGTAAAAGGCCCTTTCATTTGACCAGAACTCGATTTTGGTGCATGTGGGTCCAACACCAAGTAAGACTCAATCTCCAGATTATTCGGTTTTCCTTCCATCAAAGCTTCAACCGTTGTCGCCATTACCAACTGATGATCACCCGATAACAAATTATTAACAACTGCAGTCACAACACTGAGAGACTGCCAATAAAGCTTCTGAGCCTAATCCACAATGTTGCTTCTGCTAGCAGCATTTGCAGATGCTAACGAAACATTTAACGATTTTCTCTCAAAGCGGATTAGAACATTTCGATTTCTATATGAGGGATGGTTTCTGTTGAAATAAGGAAAATGATAGCAAACCGAAGCTTATCCGTTTTACTACCTTTCCCTTTAAGAACAAATAAAAGTTCCCTTCTGGTCGATTCTGCCACTCACCATCATTTCGTATTTATTTTTCGCGTATGAATCCGGAGACCGCTCTTTGAGGGTTGAAAAAAACCCTAGTTTGCTAGACTTTTTGAGGACGGGGTTTTCTAGAGTGGCAGAGTAGCGGATCAGAGAGAAGAGAGAAGGAAGGAGAGAGTCGACTGCGAAGATGAAAGATAGAAAGAAGGTGGAAGACGGGTTTTTAAGTTTTGGGGTTTTGTTTCCCCCTCTACTAAGCGCGCCTTTCATTAAAATTATAAAGCAACAGGTGTAGAGGACGCCCATTTAAAATTAAGCGCCCTCCGTGTTTTAATTTCTTTTCTAGAGACACTAATGTAAGGGCACACAATAATGCGTGACATAAATCCTTAAATATTTTGAAGAGATGACACCTTTTTAATGTCACTCTCTTTTGCATAATATAAATCAATGAGTGTCGTCGTTTGCGCATTGTAAAAGGATCTTTTTCTTGTAATGAGACTTGATGGCAAGTTTTGTAACTCTCTAAATCCATTTTGGATCAAATTTTAAACAAGTAAAATAATCACATATTTTATATCTTACTAATTTGACCTAATTCAACTCACATAGCAAGGCAATTCAAATCAAATAATACATATAATCAACTTATTATCTTACAATTTGATAACTTTCTTTTAATTGGAGGAGGATAATCATAACCATATAAAAAAACGAATTTTATGATATAAAACAGTTTGCGGTAATGATCCTAATCCAATTCTAGCAAAAAAACTCGAAAAACTGCAAATAGGGAATCCTACTCATTGAGTTCATAGCATGGACTCGATGAGTTCATCAATACGATCCAACTCGTCGACAACCCTGTTGAACTCGACGAGTCCAGCAGTCAGTGGCCAGAAATGATATTTTTCAGCTATGAAAATCAAAAAATTGCATCAATATAATAGAAAACACCCTAGTCTCTGATACCACTAATGGGTTTTGAGCACTATAACATCCCTATGGTGCACATACAACCCTAATACTTTGGATCTAATTTTTCTGTAATTATACATGCAATTTCATTTCTCCAAAGCATGAAGCCTAACTAGCATACAACTTTGATAATTGAAACATAAAACCTAGTTAGATGATTACCTATCTGTTGTAGCTTGTAGAACTCTCCCTTACAAGAGCTTAGCACCTCAAATGTGATGCCACAAATGTTTCATAAAACACCAAGAACAAATGGATGATTATGAGAGAGGTTTAGGAGGCACCCAAAATCGTCTATACTATTCTTAGAATACTTGTGTGTCGATTTTAGGGCTTAGGGGTTACATATATAGTGTAGAATTCCAAGGGTCACTTGTAAACCCTAACTCATTCACTTTGCCTTTTGATACAATAATTAAATTGGACTAATCACTTAATGGACTGTCACATAAGCTTAGTCTATTACTAATCAATCATGGATCATTAGCCCAAACTATATGTATCAGTGATTTACATAATCAGCCCCTGTTAATTTAATTAGTCTCTTTTGATCACTAAATTAATTCCAAATTACTTCTTGGTCAATACCAATTAAATAATATGATTTGTCTGTTAATATATTATTCTTATAATATATTAATAAATCACAAATAACCTCTTTTTCAAATATTCTTCCTATCAAATTGGTTCGGTGAATTCAACCCAAATGGACCATGCTACTATTGGGTCAAGTACATACCAATTATAGTTATGGGCTTAGACACCTAATACAATAGTATGTACTTATACTTTACTTAAAAGATTATTATATTTTTAAAAGTATAATTATAGTCAGAGATTTTTAGCCTCATTGTATTTATAGTTGTATATCTTTGTATGGTCTGATAGACTAGTTCACTATAAAAACTGCTTTGATACCAATCTGTCATACCCCTGAGTCGAAACGGCAGAATCGTTCGAGGGCGGATGAAGTCATAGTACAATATCATAACAATTGGATATAAATTAATCATAACAACCCAAAACATCATACATTGAGATTACATGTTTACATTTTTTACAAACGTTGTTTGTTTAAAAGTCAAATACAAGTAACTGAAAAGTAAAGTTCATGATACAACAACGCCTGCCATCAAAATGGTTTGAATACCTGCTTACTGGTTTCCTGAGAATACAATTGATTTTGAAATGTGTCAACAATTATGTTGCTGAGTTCATAATCATTTTGTATGAAAAGGGTTTGTATCAGTTTCGCGTAAAATGGTTTTGTATACTTCCAGAAAATTCGAGATTTTCTTTAAAAACAAGCAGTAAGACTTATGACCAAGACTAAAAATGTAAGTATTTCCTTTGTATATTTTCCTTGTAAAATGATAATTTTTGTTTCCAGAAAATCCAATATCTTCTTACATATTAACTGTAGTCTTAAAACCATAACACCAGAAATGTAAGTGATGTTGTACTGATGAATAGTACATAGCTTTATCTTTTTATAAAACTGATGAAGTGAAAGTTATTCCATAAATCAAATGTTTTGTTAATCCCTATGTGAGTTATTATAACCATGCTTAATATGACTGATATGTCTGAACAACATTCTTCAGGCGTCAGAATAGGTAGACATTTGTCACCCTAGTCTTGCCAGTCTAATTATAGCGAACATCTTTGGTGTCGGGTTGTTAATCCCATACAACTCTATACACAAGTATCTTAATCTCCCTCTAGGAGACTCTGGTTATAATGCAGGACTTAAGGTGTACGCTTGGTAGGTACGGTGAAGAGAATGTCTCACAAGAGCATCAATTGATTTACATAAACTATGACTCCTTTTTCTTGTAAAATGAAATAATTATACCTTTGGATATTTTTATGGTTCTTCTGAAATGAAATTGTGGTTTTATGACTCCAAAACTATACCAATTATAGTTTGTCTTATAGGTATGTTGAGACTATTTATATAATCTTTTATATAAATATAAAGTTCTAGTCTTGCCTAGTGTTAAAATATTTAGTCAAAATATAATGTCTTTGGGTTGTAACCCACAAAAATAGTATATAACTATATTGTAACCATTTTTGCTAGAAAAGCTATCTTTTGGTAAATGTTGTCCAAACCTTGTATTTTTCCAAATCATGCTTTTCCTTATGATATTTGTAGCATATAATGAGTTATGTTTTTGTTAACTTTGCATACCAAAACTAATATATCACAAATATTGTATAAAAGTAGGGGTAGTTATACCTTATACAAATAATATCTTATTTTGAACATCAATATGCAAACATGTAACTATTTGTGTGATAACAAAGTTTTACTTGTACTCCCCTCCCCCCCTTAAAACATGAAAAAGCTTGAGCAATGGCAGTATGAACTCAGCTTGAGTCGTTTTGGTGGATTGAGTGAGGAGATGGTGTGAAAATCTTTAAACCGCTCTTGTAGGAGGATGATGAACTTCCTTGGGAAAAATGTTATCCTAAAGGTATTAACACATTTTAATGTGTGTAAATAGGGTGAAATCAACATAAAAATGTATAGAATCATTAGGAAATCTCGAAAATAGTTACAAAATCTAGGGACCAAGCTTGGATATAGGTTGAACTTTGGAAGATCTTGGCTTTCTTTTTTAGAGAGTTTTGGAATGATAGCTAAAGGAAACGAAAGTAGGGTTCTTGGATGTGTTTACTGCAGTGAATAAAAGGGATGGAAGAGTATTATGATGTTTACTGGATTATATGGAGTATATTATCTTGGTTATTTATGAGTTAATTCATGGATATTTAGTGGTTAATTGTGTGGGATACTCGTGGTTAACATTTTGCATGGGAAATGGGTGAATACATCACTTCTTAAAGTCAACCACCCTTATCTTTTTATTTCCTAAACCGAAATCACATTGATAAGGGATGATATCCATGATTTCGGCCAAAACCATGACCCATTAAGGCTGATTTCGGCCAAAGTGTGGCCTATTAAAGTGATTTTGGTTCTATTGCTTTGGATCTAGTGTGTTTTCGGTCTTAGTAGTGTTCTAGGTAGTTTTCACGGTTTTGTAGTGCCTATTAAGAGGTTATTTCGGCCTAGGCAAGACGAAATCCCTTCCTTGGTGGGGTACTAGGCCATAAATCATAAAAAATGTTTTAATTCGATGATTTTATGTTCCAACAACTTAGCTTTTAAGGGTTAACTACGTCATGACTTTCAAAGTTTACATATACTCATATCTTTATATTTAATCTCACAAATGATGTCCCTTTGGCTTTCAAGCCTTATTGAATTAATGTTACATAGCTATACATTGTGGGTACACTTCTATATAAGACCTCACAGACCTTGTTTGACCCAAAATTTCCTAGTTGTCACATCACCACCCCGTTAGAGAGAATTTCCTCCCAAAATTTTCATCTTGGATGAGCTCTTGCAACTAGAGGAAAAGCCATGGGTACTTATGTTTTACTTGATCTTCGTGTTCCCACGTAAATCTAGGTCCTTGTTTGGCGTTCCAATGGACCTTCTCTATAGGTATGTGGCTCTGCTTCGTCCGTTTCACCTCCCTATCCATTATTTCTACGGGTTCCTCAACGAAGTGGAGATTCTAGTTTACTTCAATCTCATCAAAAGGGATGACGAGAGCTTTTTCAGATGGGCATTTCTTCTAATTGGACACATGGAAAGTAGAATTTTGTTGCTGAGTTATTAAGGTAACCGAAGTCTATAGGCTACTAGAACGATCCTGGTGAGGATCTCGAATGGTCCAATGTACCTCCGATTCAACTTTCCATACTTCCCAAAGCATATCATTCCTTTTCAGGGTGAGAACTTTAACATCACGCGATCCCAGAGTCTATAGGCCACTGGACCGATCCAGGAAAGCATGTTACATCTTCATTGCAACCTAGTGGGCCACAAGAAGGCCGACTATCTGATGATGTGGGTAGGAGCAGCGAGTGCACCTGCTCCGGTTACTTGGAGGATCAATGATGGTCGAAGGGGTGGGGTAGGAGCCCCAATAGAGAGGAGTCGAGCATTGCAGTGTCAGACAGGACTCCAGCAGGTGATATTGAAGGCATGTTGCCTTTTTTCCTTATCTCTTGTTATTATAAGTATTTATATTGCTTGAGATTTTGTATAGGTTTGGGGTAAGCGTTATCCTTGGTTTAATTCTCTGTTAATTGCTTGGGTAGTATCATCAAGAAGTGTTATATTCCATTTTCCATGCCATGAATCATTAGTGGGTTAGTAAGGGGTTATATCTTGTTGCGTGGGATTCTGTGTGTTCGGTTGTTGTTCTGGTTCTTTGTTGGGTTCAGTTCAGGGGTATTGTGAGCTTGGTTGGCTACCGGTAGTGCTAGGGGAATTGAGCTATTACTGAGATTTTGGGGAGTGTTTATATGGATTTCGAGAGTTGTGCAAAAATTGGGATGGGCTAGTGAAGGAGCACTAGTTTTGGTAAGCGCAAGTTGTCAGCGGTTCGACCATAAGGAGGAAAGATGGATTAGGAATCCATCAGACTTTGTGGTCTGGAGAACTTCGTTGAATCGAAGTGTGGAAGAATCGTTAAACTTTCCGGGAGCGAGGTCAATTGTGAAACTAGGTTGAGTTTGACATTCCCGTTTGGAGAGAATACGACACAGGTAGTCGTCTGGATTGATGATTGTGTGAGTTAGGAGTTGAGGAAACTTCCAGCTGTTGGTTCGCGCCTTGTTGGTGATGGATAAGAAGCTTTTGATGGGCATGGGTTGGAGTTTCAAGCATGAAACAAGCCCCAGTTTGGGCACATAGTTTGGGGCTTGTTTAACTCAGGATTAGTATAGATGGATTGATAGATGAGTGATAAGACCGTGGTTAGTGACTATGGAAAAATAAGATTGTTGTAAGACTTGGGTGGCCCATAGCATTCACTGGGTTGCCAGATAGCATAGCAGTGTTCTAAGATTACAGGGTGGGGCATAGCATACACTAGGTTGGCAAATATTGTAGGAGTGTTGTAAGATTGTGGGGTGGCACGTAGTATTCACCGGTCCTTGTGCAGCGATAATGGTGTGGGAAATCGAGGATTGGCTGTGGATTTTTTTGGATGGATTAGACAAGATTTGGTCGGTTTGAAAAATTATATGAAGCCCACAACAATCATGTAATTAGGAAAGTGGTAGGTCGTTGGAGGCCGGGTGTGATATAAGAGTACAGTTTGTCATGTAGTATTCAATTATAGCATTGGATTTGGTCGCTTCATGTTTATCAGCATGATATGATCGGTTGGGGCCATAGGTGGCCCGATAGCTTGAGTAATTATTGCCAGATGAGGCTTTCTTTCGGAAGTCGCATGGGGCGACTGTGTGTGTCTTTTGACTAGCAACCAATAGGGAATCCGGTGAATCTGCGAGTTGGCAGGTTAGTTGGGATCGAGGAGGTCTCAGCTGCTTTTGGAAAGCAGCTTGGGGGCAACAAGATGAGTTGGGTGGTATTAGTGATTTGGGATTCATGTGTGGAGTTGCTTGTTATTCGAGGAATATGCTATGTCACTTGAAGTTTGGATTAAATAATCTCGAAGTATTTGATTTGAGCCTGTTTCACAACTCTGGTCTAAGTCTAACTGTTTCAGGGACGAATCTTCTCCTCGACGGATTATCTAATCCTTCTGTCAAGTATAAGTGTTCTGCAACAGTATATGGTCATTAGTTTTGTTCCCAATGGAAGCGTCAAGATAATCGATGGTTAGAAGTGTTTAGTTTGGTCTGGAATTCAATTAGGATTTGGAATGGTAGTGATTCAGTTTGGCCGGTCTGTCAGGGAGTGAGACCAATTTGAGATTTCAAGTTACAGGAAAGGTAGAAGTGGTTTTATCCATGGGATTAAGCATTTGTTCTTCATCGGTTTTAGAGATTTCCCCTAGGGTTGGGTTTGGATGCCTTTGGGAAGGATGTGGTACGTAAGGGTTGTGATTGTGTTGTTCAAGCTATATAGTGTGCTAGAATGATAAGTAATGATTTAGAGGACGAAATCTAATTTAAGTGGGGAGACTTGTAACGCCCTGTCCCGAATCGTTACCTATTTATGTGCCGGTGATGTAATGTAGATGATCCGGGTGTTCGGATTTGGTTTTGGATCCAAGGGGTATTTTTGTAAAATGGCAATACGGGCTATTGTGGAAATTAGATTTTTGTTCAGGAAATTTTATGGCAAGTACGATTTGGTAAAAGTATAGAGCTTCTCTTTACCTTCTCATAATGAAGAAGTTATGGCCTTCGGAGTGTTTAAGGGTTTAAGAGGAAACCCTAGTATATGGGGGGTACATAGGAGTACGCAAGGCGTACTAGTACGAAGGGCAGTATGCTAGGCGTACATTGGTGTATGCTTAGCGTACCCAAAAGCAAGGATCGTGAAGCCTCAGCCTCGTACACTAGGCGTACGAGGAGTATGTTGGGCATACGAAGGTGCTAAAACCCTAAATTTTGAGTATGTTTACCTTATTAAAGCGTCTTTAGTCTTTAGAGATGGCCTATTTACTAGCCCCCAAACCTCCTAAAACCATAAATTGACACTCCTTAGCTTCTTGGTGGTGTTCTTGAGCTATGAAGAAGACTTTGGTGACCATTTTGGCCTTTAGGAATGAAGTAGAGATGTTTGAGGTTTCCTTGGTTGGTGAAAAGGTTTTGGGTCCAAAATCAACACCTTTTGGACAAACCTCTAAGTGAGTACGCCGCACGTACTTGCTGAGTACACCCCGCGCACTCGCTTTTTTGTGGCTCGCATGTTTGGGCTTTAGGTTTGGGCCATCTTCTGGGCATAATCGCTTAAGGGCATTATTGGGCAAATTGAATGCAGGTTTTTGGACTATGAATAATTGATGGGCGTTAGGATCTGGACCATGTAGGGATTTGGGCCCAATTTGGAAAATTAGGCTAAAATGGTCTTTTTACCCTAAGAATGTGTTGAATGACATAGATTCGACTCCAAGTGTTAATTGGGTGTTATTTGATATTGATAGCATGCAAAATTGTTAGACCATCAACAAGGGATTATCAGTGTGATTCAACAGTGCGAGGTGAGTTTTCTCACTATACTATGGGTCGAGGCACCAATGTTGGCCTATTGGGTTTACATATTATAGGAAGACCAGGGATGGCCTTGGCGCTTGTATGAAAGACCAGGAGGTGGATCCTGTCAAATTTGTATGCAACACCAGACTTTGGACTCTGGTAGTTAAGTAGATAAGTAGTTGTAGATGGTATACTAGTTGGCTTTGTGATGCTTACATGGAAGACTAAGAGGTGGCTCCTAGCACTTGTCTGTAAGACCTAGAGTTTTGGTCCCCGACTTGGCAATGAAAGACCATGTTACGACTCGTGGCATAATGGCAAGACTATGGTTGGCACATAGCACCTCCTATTGAATATTGGATATGTATGACTCGTATGTTATGTATGGTATGTGGTATTTGGGGAACTTAATATGCTTTATGCTTACAGTTATTTTTTATGCTTTCAGTTACTTCAAGTTTGAAAGGGAAGGGACCGACTTTATCACAGTGCATACGCCTATATTTTCCGCAACCTTGAGATTTTGGGACTATACTCCGATAACTGTTTTTTTTATAAAATATCTTTAAGGATTTTTTAAAGGATAAATGGGTGTTTTGATTTTTTTAAATGAAATTTTTACGTTCGTATTTTGTGATGTTACAAACAATTTCATTAATGCCATTGCAAGGAAATAAGATCTATTAGGGTCACATTGAGATTTCTCATATTTGTTATTAAGGATTTCTACCTCAATACCTAACAACATTTGGGTCAGATCTATTAGGGTCACATCTAGGTTCGTCATATGAAAGTTCGTAACGAACTGACCATAAGACTTAGGAAGAGAGATAAGAACCAAATCAATGGCTTTCTCCCTTGCATATACGACACCCATCCTATCCAATTTGTTAATGTATGACTTCATTTTCAAAACGTGTGGACCATATAATTTCCATCTTAATGTTTACATGCCAAAAGGGATTGAGTTGTTTTATATCTTTCAACTCGTGATGTTGGTAGAGTCACAGGAGGAGGAGGAGGAGGTGAAAAGAGTTAAAGAGATACGATGTCTAGTTCCACCATTTCCCAAGGAAGGGGATACATTTTCACCTTGGCTTGAAAGTGGAAGATCATCTTTAGATGATTGAGGAAAACCATTTCAATAAGAACGAGGAACACCATTATTATCTTGAGTTGATATCTATTATTTGGGAGAAGAGAGAATTCAAGTTAGTTGATTTTAATCCTTAACTATTAACCCATAATTAAATTAAGTCTAGGATCCATATTTTCGATTCGACCTTTGAAGAAGGATGCCATAACCAAATTCGAATGTATTTTAGGTAGGTAAAGTCATCTCACCAATTACAATCACATGAAACTCGTAGATCTTTTAAGATTCACTAAATCTTATCAATGACATGTTTAATCTCGATTATCCTCTTACCAATTGTGACTGGGATGCTGATGATCACAATTAAGATGTGAATTATCATGCAAAGCCGCTTAAACACCCTCAATCGATTTATGATCTTGCATTCATGTGTCAGTTAACCACACATGATCCATCAACAATCTAAAACATGAGTTGTTTCACTATTTCATCTTTATAATCCCAAATTAGTGTGTCGGTTAACCACACACGCTTCTTTAATGACTCATAAGGAAACAATGTGCGTTTTCATGGATTAGCATACAATTTCACATTTTTTCCTAAAGTAACAAGAGTAGGGTTTATAAAAGGTTTAGCTACTTTATAATATCATACTTTTAAGAGGTTATGTCCTATCAAATCCGTTCAACTAACGACTCTCCAACATACAATGGAGCGGTGGCTGAGAATAGACACCCATTCAACAGATATTTTATATGCCACATCCTTATACCCCCCTTATAACATGGCTTCATGAATGAGAAGTACTAGCGATTTGAATGACTTATACATATAATATATTAAACTTTTAATCATATACATACCATATAAGGTGTATTTTAAACTTTTCAAAATACTAGGATTTAAAATTATTCTTTCAAATTAAATAAGTAATATTAATTAATTTTAAACTAAATAATGATTTAAGCTTTTACCTTAATTAAACAATTATTTAAATAAATTTAAATAATAATATTTACCAATTAAACAATTAATTAAATAATTTTAATTGAATTAATTAATTATTTACCAATTAAACCATTAATTTAAATAATTCAAATTTAATTTTAATCCCTCATACTTCTTTTGATCAATTCATTTTAGTGCACAATCAAATAAAAAACCAATGGCTCTTATACCACTGATGGGTTTTCTAGGTTATAAACAAAAATTACATGTGGCGGAAAAACACTTAAACCCTTAAGTTAAAATGCAACCTGGAAAGAATCTATGTTTTCTCTACTAATAGCAACTAACTATGAATATAAAGAAAACCCTGGGAGAGAGGCTATGAAATCAAAACTCATACATTAATTAGGGTTACATACCTTTTGATTAATATTGTAAATAATCAAAGTATAATCCATCTTCTAGATCTTGGAAAGCTAGTACCAAAGGAATAGATGCCTCTAATGGCTTGTACCCAAAACTCTTGTAGCAAGAAGACTTGAGCAGAGAGGAGACTAGAGCATGAATTCTGCTCTATGAAAATAAGTAAAGGTGCGTGTAAACTATGGCATCAATGTTGTCCTATTTATACTTGCTTAAAGAAACTCCCATGAAAACCAAAGAGTCCTTTGAATGATTAATTCTAATTAATATTAGAATTAAATCCAAATCAATTCAAATTAATTAATTAATCATAACTATTTCCAATTAATATTTTAATCATATAATATATTAATAAATCATATATTTCAATTTCCAACTAATTTATTATTCATATAATAAACTAACAAGTTATCCTCTATCTCCAACTATCATTCTAACTAGTTACTAGTTTTAAGGGCAACCCAAAAAGGACTTTGTTTCTAATTCAACAACATACCAATTTAGTTATTGGTTTAGACACCTTAATCCAATAGTACTACCACATGTGGAGAACACAAAATATGCAAGACATGTGTATGCAAATTTCAGAAAGGCATTTAGTAGTATAGAGTTCAAAAATATGTTCTGGACAGTTGCCAATTCAAATGTTGAGGGAGACTTATAATTAAATATGGAGAAGATCAGAGAATTCAATCTTGCTGCTTATGATCATTTAATGGAAAGGGAGCTTAAACTTGGTGCAATGCATTTTTAAAGGTGGAATGGCCTGTAAGGGTGTTGAAAATGGAATGGCAGAGTGTTTTAATGTTATCATACATGATGCCAGAAAGAAGCCTTTGTTGGCCATGCATGAGGATATTAGACTATATATGATGGAAATGCTATTTAACTTGAAACAAGATGCATGTAAATGGGTAAATGATGTGTGTCCTGGACCTATTAAGAAAATGGATGAGTTGGGTTTTGATATCAAGTAAGTATCCGAAAATTAAGAAAACGTATGAGTTTGGTATTGAGATCAATATGTATAAAAATTAAAACTTTTATTGTGCTTTCAGGAGTTGGTATATCCATCCAAGTGGTTTGAATGCTTATGAAGAGAGAAATAACTTCCACTCATATATAGTGAACTTAGAGAGGATATACTGTACATGCAGACTTTGGGAGTAGTTTGTGATCCCGTATGTCCATACCTAAGCAACCATAATTTACATACAACAGGATCCAACAAGATTCATTAGCACATGGTTTGGTAAGGACAAGGTTTTAGCTACTTATGAGTCTAACATCCTTCCTGCTAATGGTAGTAATATGTATAAACCAAAACCATACACCAAACCACTACCACATGTTGAAAGAGGGATGCCAGGAAGGCCTTGTATGAAAAGGAAAAGGCATGTTTTAGAGCATGAAGACAGGTTCTCCCAAGTCTCCTGTAAGGGAAGAATTTTCCAATGTCAGAATTGTATACAAAGGGGGCACAATAAATTATCTTGCAAGAATCCCTCAGTCCACCCTACACCAAAGTCTAGGAAGAAAATTGGAAGGCCATGGTTGAATCCAGAATTAACAAATTGCAAAATAGGTGGGAGAGGATCAAAAACGGGTGGTAGAAGTGGTGAAGAGGTGGTGAAATAAGGTCTAGCGGTTTTTATGAAGCAGGTGAAAGTTCTAGGAAAAAGAACATGTGATTGAGAGTCAATTTGTCACCCAAACAACACCTAACGTTGAGAGTCAACTTCTCAATAAAAAACACCTAATATTGAGAGTGAATTTGTCCCACAAACATCACCAACTTTTAACAGTGAAGATATTCCACAAACAGATGTTGAGATTGATGTTGAAGGTGATGGTCTTGATATAGATGATATGGATCAAATAATGCATGATTTGAGTTACCTTAGTGATTCAAAATACAATGACGCAAAGATCCCTTTTTGTCTTAATATCACCCAATCAAAACTTAAAGAATTTGATTCTTTTCTTCACCAATCCAAACAAGTGGCAAATGTATATCTTATTACATTGATAGTGAATTTTATTTTTCAATAACATAACTAACTTGTATTTTTTCCCATGCAAGTATGTGCCTTTTTAGAGTGAATGTGTACCAGAAACACATGAGGACAATGATGAAGTAAGGCGGAGAGTGACTGTGAAGATGGAGTTGAAGACACACATGAGGACAAGGATGAAGATGGAGCTGACGATGATGAAGAGGGAGTTGATGATACTGAAGTTAGGTTGAGAACAAGAAAACTTTCTGAAAGGATCACTGAAAACATGTTGAAGAAAATTGTGATGGACAAGAAAGGAATAGGAATGGCTCCAAAAAAACTCTTACTTTGGATTAGATTGGTTAGGATTTAAGCAATTATATGGGCCATTTGGGTAAATTTTTTAGGAATCCCTTTTTGGTAAATTTGTTAATATGCCCTTTCTTTTGTAAAAAATATACAATATGGTTATATGTTAATACTTTGGCTAATTTTGGTATGTTTTGTTGATGTATAAGTTACATCCATTTTGATCATTATGTTATGTTGAAAAGTATCCTTTAGTTGCTCACATTATACACTTACACTTGTACATTGCTCAAATAGTAGGTATCCATAAAACCATTTTTCATTCCATAACATATAACTTACATCCAACTATCATTTAAGTAATATAGATTACATCAATTGCCAAAAGTTTTACAAAAATTTAAAACTAGTTCAACATAACCCACACAATCATGAACAAACACAAAAAAGCCCAATCTTCCATTTTCACCTTGACCTTGTATATGAACCTCTTGAATGTCATTGTTGTGAAAATCCACAACTTCTTCCACAAAATTGTTGTGTACTTGAATGCCATTGTTGTGAAAATCCATCAACATGTTTTGTACCAGTTGTTTGGTAATGGGGGATCGGCCCAAGAAAAATACTTGCAATCTTTTTCCTCATCGTGTTATATAGGAAATAAAACCTAATTGGAAGGGATTTGAGATGTAATTAAAGAGGATTTAGGGATACTTACCCATAAATTAGGGTAGCCAATGAACCTCCTGCCAGGATTTGTTGTCCTCCATGATGTCCACTTAACAAATAGGTCTTGACAAAAGCATGTTGCCCTTAATGCTTGACTTCGTGATCAAATATTGCTCTTGCTTCCTACTGAACTTGATGATGCCCTTTTTGGTAGCGTTTGGCATCTATGAAGGGTAAGAAAGGGTTTTTATAGGGGAGTAGGTGACAAGGAGGTTAACGGAGGGTAATAAGGACGAGTCAGCTGGGTCAATCGGCTAATTGAAGGGTTACCGATTCGAAGGGATAAACTGAGTGTAATAGTTGGTAACTCGTCCTTTTTCATAAATGAAAATTAATTTACGACTAAATTATAAACTAGGTCAACAGTTAGGGACTTTTTCGCATATTTCCCAACAAATAAATATCAACAAAAAGGTCAACATGACTTGTTTATACACAACAACATATCAAATATTATAACAAACAACTCTCTTTTTTCTAAGACAACGTTTATATAACCAAAATTCATGAAAATTGGTTATATATAAAAAATAAACAATTTTATTCAAGAAGTTACCAAAGAAGAAAAATACGAGTATTTCTTAACCAGAGGAAATCCATGCTTGTTTTCCAAAACCAAAGATTATCATACATGAAAAATCATTATAGCATACAAAAGATGGATCTAATACCACTGGTGCGTTTTGATACAAAATATAAGTTTGTTTTTCTTAAAACCGATCAATGGAAGCGTTAAAGATAACAAGTTTATTTCATGTTTATAACAAAATAAAATCATATAGGATCCATTTATAGAGGTTAGAATGATATTAAAAACAACCAAAGAGTGTTTTGGAATGACAACCTTTAAAGCCTTAGAACCCACTTGTTATTGGGGTGTTGATAAACATAGTAAAATTTCAAGAAAAGAATTTCTCTTTGTGTATCCACCATCATGAATAAGGCACTTCGAATGCTAGTTCCTTCTTGTATTCTTGAGTATCTTAAGCCTTTAAGTACTTAACTCAAATAAGCACCAAAGGAGATACCTCAAGGGAGCTTTTAATCACTAAAAACTAGCTTCAACACTTTGTCCTTGAGAAGGAAGAGTAGAAAAACTAGTTTAACACTCGTGCAAAAGTCGTACTTTTATACGCCCATACAAGACATACATTTATACTATAATAACATAAAGTATTGGTAGCATTTTAGAAGCATGAGGGACATAAGAAGAAAGTTGACAAGCAACCTCACTTCTTATAGTAATAATTTTGCCCACGCCTTCAAATAAGAAAAAAAATTATCTAACTAGTAAAGTAAAAAGATTGTTTATATTTTATTAACTCAAATTTTATATTTTATAAAATTTGTCTTTATGTAAAAGACAAAACGATTAACTAGTACAAAACTTTGAACATGAATTTTTAAATCATGCTATATTATATAATAACTAGTTATAATCTCTTTTATTTATTATTTTCACATAACAATAACTATTCCCTAATTAAATACAAGAATTGATATTATTTATTAATAATCATATTAATAATAACTATATAAAATGTGTTATGTTCATAAAGGTGTGACCCAATAGGATAATATATTATTAGTCATATCACTTAATAATGATTTTTGGACATATAGATTAAACATAATTATACCATAAGTTTACCGAAAATGTCAAACTAATATCCTTAAAAATGTCTCATTCACCCTAATTCTAGTGTCACATCCTCCATCCGCAACTAATGTCTCCTATGAGACTTATGTCAAAGATAAAGGTATAGATACATCAACCACATTCATTAAAACTCTTCATGGAGGAATACAAATGAATAACTTTGAAATTGGACATTGTTCTGATGTCATAAATTCTATTGTTTCAATGACTCCTCATCCAAAACTATCCAACAAGAAAGTAAACATTCCGATATTTTGTGACCCCAGGACGAAGCAAAAAAATCCTTAACTGTAGTAATCAAATATCACATAAAGATTAGCAAAAGTGAATCAAGCAGAAAAAATCACTGAAATTAAATGATTTAAAAACTCAAGAATGAAAAAAATTGAAAAATGTTTTCGCAAAATGATGAATCAGAACAAAAAACTTCATGTCCCAAAGCAAAAGAGGTTGAAAACATCACATATTTTATTCCTCAAACCGAAGTTAACAAAAGTCTTCCATCAAAAAATCACGTAGAACTCTGAAAGTTACTGAACATGTTTCTACGATCAACACCGAAGCTCAAAAATCTTGTAACAACATGATAGTTGTTGTCAAGACATCCAAAACAAATCATGTCTAGTATGGCATGTTGATCAATAAACGTAAGTTGACCTTTTTTATACTATTACGAACAAAAATGTGTATAAATCTAAGATTAGTATTAAAGGAAACAGGAAGTTCTTAGAAGAAGAAAACCAAAAAATAGTGATAGTCAGAAATTCAAAATCTAGAAAAGTAGTCACAGACACCCTTGCATCCACTATTAAGAGCACACACACCGTATGAATACCAAAAACTACATTTTTTTCTTACATATTTGTTAGAAAATCTTACTCTATTATTGCGCACCCCAAAAAAAGTTATGGTGCCCAAATTAACTGGATGATTATTCAAGCAATGTGTGAGGAAGATCATGAAATGGAATGGATAATTGACGTTGTTTGTCCCTTGCACATAAATGGAAAGTATGAATACCTTCATGAATACATGGCACTCAAAAGTGGTGGACATGTAACATTTGGTAAAGAATCAAATGGAATAATAAGAGGCTATGGTGTACTGACAACTTGGAATTTCTCAATTCAAAGAGTTTCCTAGATGAAGTTATGAAAAACAATCAGATAAGTATTCGGAAACTATGAAAACCTGGTTATCGAGTAGAATTTAAAGACGAAGATATTTAAATCATGACAAAAGGTAGGGTTAGATATATCATTAAGCCCAGGAAAGTAGGAAAAAATTTTCCTTTAGACATCTCTGGAATTATTGGAAATCCATAACTTAGTTTCTTTTCTAGTCATTTTCCAAGGTCAATTGGCTATGCCACCGAAGACTTGTTGTTCTCAACTTTTCGTACATGAACAAGTTAGTCACTGGAGACATGGTATGAGGATTTCTTCTCCTCAAATTTGATAATGAAACTTGATTCCCTACTTCTGAGATTGGAAGACAATCCAATGGAAGTCATCATCAGGTTATAGACTCATCAATCTTCGAGCCTCTACAACTTCTTCACATTGATATTTGTGGTTCATCAATTATTGCAACCCTTCATCACATGAAATATATGCAATTCATCATTGATGACTACAATCATCTTACATGGATTTTCTTTCTAATGTTGAAATCGGAGACACTGCAAAAGTGATAAACCTCATCAATGAAATTGAACTACAGATGAAGGTTCTAATACGAAAGATAAGAAGCTAGAAGATCCATGTTTAATTTTGCAAATGTGCCTTTATACTTTTGGGTTGAAGCTGTTTCAACTACGTGCTTTGTGAAAAATAGAAGATCATCGCCAAGCGAATAAACTAAACTCCATACAAAGGGTTTAACAACAAAAAACCAAATACTAGATTCTTTCATACCTTTGATTGTAGATGCTTTGTGAAGAGAAACAAAGATCATATCACAAACTTTACACCAAAATCAGACATATGTATCTTTTTGGATTACTCTACCACCAAATTTTCCTATAAGGTTCTTATTTGATGAACTAGATTAATAGAAGAAAGTGTTGACTTAAAATTTGATGATTACTACGTCCCGAAAGGATTCTCTTTTAAATGAAACTAATTTCATCATGGAATGCGATGTTCCAATCCAACCAGAATCTCTCCATATTATTGTTGTTAACTATGATACTCTCTTCGAGACTTTAGAGACTACAAGACATGAAAAAATAAAGTTGCTCCTACTGCTAAACTACAACATACCTCAACATCCACACCTTCTCTCTCACATGACTCATCACATTACACTTCCACATCGCCGGTTGAATGGAAAAGTGTGACTACAAATCCTACTGTAGTTCTAACCATCGAGGCTCTAGTCATTCAAGAAACTCATCCAACAATTCAATAAAGTTGTTTCCAAATCTCCAAATATTTTAAAGATGAGAATATTGAGGAAATAACAGTTGAATTTATTGTAGTTAACGAAAATGTTGAGGGTTGACCTTCAACTATGCACACGTCATCTATGTATTAAGATCTATTTGTAGGTTATTCACAAATAGAGATGGATAAAAAATAAATATTCAGAGAGAACAACTTCCAAAAGATGAACATATCCCATCACATGCAGCTGATCAACATCATCATTCTCGTTTGCACATCCAGATAAAATATCATCCACCCAACAAGATAATAGTAAGTCCTTCTATTGCTATCTGAACTTGATCAAAAGATTCTCTAAAAACTCATTGTCACTATTCAACATTCATGTCATCAATTGAAGCCAAAATAATCAAAGATACTCTACTAGAACATGATTGGATTATGGCAGTGCAAGAAGAGCTTGCGGAGTTCACAAGGCACAAAATTTTGAAGCATATCTCCAAGCCAAAGGGACATACCATATTTGGAACTCGTTGGGTATTTCAAAAAAATATAGACGACACATGTGTTATAATTTGAAAAAAATATCGAATAATAGCCAAAGGATATATCGAACTAGACTGAACTGATTACGACGAGACATATGCTCCAATTGTAAGGGTAGAGGGCATACTCATCTTTATGGTGTATGCAGCGCAAAAGAATGTCAAAGTCTTTGAGATGGATGTTAAAAGCTCTTTCATCAATGACGATATGAAAGCAAGAGCTATATCTACAGTAACTCCCAGTATTTTAGAACCTTGATATCCTGAATTACTTTTAATAATTGGTGAAAGGGTCTATGGTTTGAAGTAGGTACCCACAACTTGGTATGAAACTCTATCAACATTTCTCAGCCACTCTGGATTCAAGGGTAGGATCATTGATCCTACTCTCTTTAGATAGGCGAACTAAAAGCATCTATTAATAGTGCAATGGATGACACTATCTGTGGTTCAACAACTCAATTTATCGTACATCTCTTTGTAGAGCTTACTAGAAGCAGGTTCTAAATGAGTATGAATAAATATCAGTTTCTTTCTACGATTAAAAATAAGGAAATTCAATTAAGGATTCTTGAACCAACAAGAAAAATATACTATTGAGCTTTTAAAGAAATATTTTATGGAAAAGTGTTCTTTAGTAAAAATTCACATGGACTCGGTTTCAAAATCTCTAATAACCCCTCCAGAGAATTAGTCGATCAAAAGATATGTTGAGGACTGATTGGCTCTTTACTTTACTTGACCACAAGTCGACAAGATACTATCTTCGTAATAGGTTTATTTGTCATGTACCAGTAAAAACCCAGAGTATCTCATACAACCGCAGTTAAACAGATTTTTTCGATATCTTAAAAGGAACAACAACTTAGGACTTTCCAACTCATCACGAAACAACTTTAATTTTTAGGATTTAAAAAATGTATATCATGTGGGATGCATATTGGATAGAAAAATTATATCAAGAGGATGCCAATTCCTCAGTGGAAGACTGATTCGTTAGTTAATCAGAAAGCAAAACAATGTTTCATTGTGTACTGCGAAATTGAATATGTCGCAGCAGCCAATTTATTTTCTCAAGTATCAAGGATATGATGCAAAACATTATTTCATTTCATTCACTATTCAAAAAAGGTCTTAGATATTCGTTTGATAATGAAGTTGGTTCTATTTCTACTTATCATAATGGTGTTTTTATGTTTGAATCTTTACCTTGTAATGGTGTGTATGAAACTGTGACTTGTGTTGATCACTTAGGCAATATTTTGTTTCATATTGTTTCGTACAATGGTGTGGAGAAAGCATGTTTATGGCATTCTCGTATTGGGCACATAAGAAATAAATTCATTGACCAAATCCAAAAGTATGGAATGTTGGAATCATTTGGTCTTAGGAAAGATGACGAATGCAAACCTTTTCTCTTGGGAAAGATGAAAAAATCACCTTTCATCGGAACATGTGAAAGAGGTGAAGGATTCTTGGACCTAATCCATACGGATGTGTGTAGGCCGTTTAGATCCACCACAAGGGATGCTAATCATTACTACATGTCATTTACGAATGATTATTGTAGATATGGTTATATATACTTAATTAAATATAAATCAAAAACCTTTGAAATGTTGAAAAAGTTTAAGCATGTGGTCGAGAATGAATTAGGAAGGCAGATAAAGATGCTCAGATCTGACATTGTTGGTGAGTATCATAGTATCACGTTCAACGACTATCTTAAGGAATGTGGAATTGTTTCACAGTTGACTCCTCCCAGAACACTACAACTTAATGGTATGGATGAGAGGCATAATCAGACCTTACTAGACATGTTTCGTTCCATGATGAGTCGAGCTTCTCTTCTTATTCATATATGGGGGTATACCATCGAGGCAGTTTCCCATATCTTGAATTATGTTCCAACAAAGACGGATTGCCAAACACCTCATGAGATGTAGACAGGGAAAGATCACTTTCTCGCACATATCAAGGTCTGCGATTGTGAAGCACTAGTAAAAAGAGAGGGATGCATGACAAACTTGAACCTAGAGCTAAGAACTATTATTTCATTTCCTAGCCACAGATGTCATTTGGATTCTATTTCTATAGACCTAGGGATAGAGATAATGTTGTCTTTGTATCTCAAATGGAAGTCTTTTGCGAGATAGAGATCATATTCAAAGTGGACAGTGGGGTTGTATTGATCTTGAAGAAATTCATGATTGATCCCATGAAGGAACCTCATACAACACTAGTAATCAACATAAGGAAGACATTCCAGTTGGGGCAGTTGACAACTCATTACCCCTTCATCGATACAGTAGGGTTAGCATGCACATGAGTTTTATGGTTTCCATGTTACTGCAAATGGTGACACGTTTGTCAGTGAACGTACACTAGTAAATTTGGATGAGCCTGCTAACTACAAGGAAGAAATGGTAGTCCCTAAAGTTGCTAAATGAAAGCAAGCAATAGAAAATGAGATTTAGTCCATGTATGATAACAGGTATGGAAATTGGTGGATCATGTACCTATTCAAAATACAGTCTAGTGCAAATGGATCTTAAAAAAAAGACCGACATTGATGGGCAGTACACACTTATAAAGCTAGGTTGGCTGCAAAGGGCTTTCTCAAACCTAAGGGATTGTCTATGATGATACCTTTTCAACAGTAGCTAAGATAAAGTCTATCAGGATCATGCCTACTATAGCTGCATTTCATGATTATGAGATTTGGTAGATGGATGTTGAAATTGCCTTCCTTAATTAGAAGATATCTGAGGACGTCTCCATGAGTCAGCTAGAGGGTTTTGTACATGCCAAGTTTCCTAATAGGATGGATAAGCTTGAGAAATATATTTATGGATTAAAATAAGCATCTCACAGTTGGAATATTTTTTTGTACGAGAAAGTCAAAGAGTTTGGGTTCTCTAGAAGTGAAGATGAGTCATATGTGTAAGTCAAATCTAGTGCGAGTATAGTGACTTTCTGGGTCTTATATGTTCACGACATAATATTTATAGGAAAAGACGTTCCAACCTTTCAATAAGTTAAGTCTTGGATTGTGAAGTGTTTCACTATGAAGGATCTAAGGGAAGCATCCAATATTCTAGGAATAAGGATTCATTGGGATAGAAGACCTTAGCCCAATTACATATTTGTATAAAATACTAAAGCGTTTTAGTATGTACAATTTAAAGAAAGGGGAATTGCCCATTCATAGTACTATCAAGTTGAGTAAGACTCAAAGTCCAAGTACTGATGAAGAGATAGTTGGCATGATTAGAGTCCTATATGCTTCAGTTGTATGATTGATCATGTATGCAATGACTTTTACTTGCCCTGATGTGTCTTATGATCTAACATGGTTAGTCAATTTCTGAGAAATCCTGGCAGATCCTATTGGATTACGGTGAAGAATATTCTTAAGTATCTGCGATGAACGAAAGACATGTTCCTAGTTCTTGGCGGCAGTGATACATTAAGAGTAAGTGGTTATAGTGATGCCAAGTTTTAAACATATCGGGACAAATTTTTTTCGTAGTCTTGCTGGGTATTCTTTGTGAATGGAGGAGTGGTTACTTCGAAAAGTTCCAATGAAGACACAATGGCCGATTCCATGTGTGAGATTGAGTACATTGCAGCGAGTGAAGCATCGAAGGAAGCTTCTTGGTTGAACAACTTTATCAGAGATCTCAAAGTCATTCCAACTATTCAGGAACCATGGAACTGTTCTGTGATAATAAAGGCACAGTTGCTTTGACAAAAGAGTCAATAGATCATCGGTAGCTCCAAGCATATCGACAGAAAGTAGCATTACATTCAACATATGGTAGAACAAGGATGCCTTCTGGTGAAGAGAGTATCATCAGAAGATAATGTTGTAGATCCTTTCACAAAGGCTCTGAGCAGAGTCAAGCACTACTAGCTTTCATGAAGAAGAGGCCAAAGAGACAATATTAGTTTCAGTAGTTAGGTGATATGCTTGAAACTTGTAACACAAATAAATGTAGTTGATTTAGTGAATGCATAATAAAGAATTATTTATAAGTATCATTTTGTCTTATTCAATTATTTATTCTTGTGTTTTTCTTTTTGCATGTTTACACTTCTTGAGTAATTAAAATTATTCAAACTTCCACATTCTTTCATATGTCTTGAAGTAAGTGGTGAATTGAGACAATCATGAATTGGTTGCAGATCGTCGATTGAGATTAAGACATTGCAATTTGAATTGCTATAATATTCATGAGTACTTTGAAAATAGGGATTTTAAGTATTAGATAAACCCACACTTAGAGGTTACTTTATGGATCTTTTCACAAGTAATTCTTAGGTTATAATATCTTGTATTCTTAAAACAGAGATATATAGTTCATTGTTTACAGATTAGTTATGCATTAGTTTACTCAAACGCATCTCGTTACAGGATGTTATAAAGGGTAATTATGTGTGTAATTTGATGTGTGAATTATATGACTACGTAGTCAATGTAATTTGTTCCTTTTTCCCTAACAGGCAAAGTAATATCATTGGGCCCCTCGATGATTCGATGTTGACTAAATAGTGTTGGGTCCAACCATGACTAATTAATGTGTTCAATTTGAAGTCCAATCAAGTCTATACAAATCAACAAATCGGGAAACAAAATTTTGGACAATGAGATTGATTCTGATCTATGTGTTGTGTTCATACGATATCTTGTAGAACAAAGTAATAGTTTATTACTTATTTTAGGGCCAATAGCTTATTTGAGTCACAGTTTGGTATTCAATTTGGAAAGCACTCTATGTTGTTTATTTCAAGGTCTATACTCCCAATTGTAGTTATACGCTTAACAAACTGGGTGACTGTTGGATTAAGGTGTCTAAGCCAATAACTAAATTGGTAAATTCTTGAATTAGAAGCAAAGTCATTTTTGGGTTGCCCTCAAAACTAGTATTTGGATAGAATGACTTTTAGTGGAAGAGGCTGAATTGTTGATTTATTATATAATTAATAAATTAGAATAAATAGTGTATTAATATATTATATGATTGCTATATTAATAAGAAATACTAATAATTAATTTGGATCTAATAAAAAATTAAAAGGAATTAATTTTGGGATTAATTGAATTAATTAAAAGTGTAGGGAATGTTTGGTTATTTATTGAAAGTTGAAGCAGGAAGACTCTAGAATCCCATGGGATGAGGGTGAATGAAATTTGGCTAGGAATAGCCTAGAAATTTCGTTCATAAGTCTTAGGATAAGGAGATAAGGCATCTTGATTATTATATTAATTAATTTGGGTTTTATCCCAGAAACCCTAGCTTTGGCCTCAAGTTTCCTTCAGTTATATAAACCCCTCCCCGTCTCTCATTAATTTATATACTTCTTCTTTCCTTCATAGAGCCAAAAAATTTCTCTAGCCTCCTTTCTTCTCAAGTCTTCTTGCTACTTGGGTTTTAAGTATACGCCATTATAGGCATCCATTCCTTTGGTTCTAGCTTTCCAAGATCTTGAAGAAGCATTCGACTTTGATTATTTACAATAATAATCAAAAGGTTTGTAACCCTAACTTTATATGAATTTCGATTTCACAGCCACTCTCTTAGGGGTTCTTTATATTCATAGTTAGTTGCTATCAGTATGAATACATAGATCCTTTCTAGGTTGCATGTGAACTTAAGGGTTTAAGTGTTTTTCCGCCACATGTAAAATTTTTATAATCTGGAGAACCTGTCATTATATCACCTCAGGATTACGTTGCTAAAACATATTGCTATGGATTCCCCAAAGTAGTATAGTCTACTCACAAAGATACTTTAGGATATGCCTATCGAGATCATCATCGTAAGATCATGGAGTGAGAATAACAGGAATATGTAATCAGGTTAGTTGCTTATTGTGAAAAATACATAATTACAGTATTATAGGTTGGAAACCCTATGTGCTCACCAGGCTCCTAGGCCTCACCCACTCAATTTCTTTGTATCAAAGGTAGCAGTACGAAGGTACAATCCACTGAGAGATTCAAGGACATTAGGCCATCAGTACAATGAGTTAATGTAAGGCATGTAATGACTATGTTTATGCTTATGTTTTGTAATAGTTATGACATCCCAAGTTTTTAATAATCCATGAAAAACATTTATTAGGAAAAACTGTTTATGAAACAAATTTTACACTTATAAGGAATAATATGTTTTAAAATACGCGTAAATAAAAGGTCTTTTCGGATCGTGAAATTTGAGGGTGTCACACAAACTCACATAATGCAACTAAACACTCCAAGACGAAGCATAATGATCTAAGATACCACTTCATCAAAGATCATATTCTCAAAGGTAATATTGCATTTTTTTGTTACTTTGCATGAAGTAATAGCCGATGGTTTTACCAAATCACCTGATTCAAAAAAAACATAATGGATTTTTATAAATTTTAGGAACGATGAACCTTGCGCCAGGGTTCTTCTTGAATAGGTAACTTCGATGCCAAATTTTAAAGTAGCCATACGTAACTTGTATATTCACTTTAATAGTCTTCATTATTTGATTAAACGCCTTATTATCAATCACATTCATTCTTGTTCACCATAGGTGATTCTCAAAACTTTTTAATTATATATATTTGTCTACATTTTTCAATCTATCTTTTTAAGTCTTACTATTAAACACAAATATCACATATGATACCTCGGTAAATTCCTATTCACTGAAGTTTGTTTATGATTATGGTATTCTCCACATCATTTTATTATTCTACTTTATAACCTTTCATCATAGTATTAAACACAGTTGAAAACCTTTCATCATAGTTACAATCTCATACTGCAGTTCATACTTCAAAACACCAAAGTTACTTTCTTGTTTGGCATAAAATAGAGTTTTTAAATTATTTGTTATTTAACGAACTGTATTTAGTCCATTGATCTTTCAAAAGTAATGCTTTTTTTTTCTTTTTCATTAAAATTTTTGTAAATTTATTCTCTTCAAAACCTATCATTGACACGTTTTGTGTTCACATCTTTTGAATAAATAAAGGGAATTGCTAATTTTCACTTTTCAACAACTTTACATTGATCTGAATAGATGCGTATCAACCGCCAAATAATCATATTCCCGCTACCACCATGTTTGTAGACAAAACGATCTATTTCATTTTATTCACCGCATGCATGCAATTAATGCCCATCTTCACCCAAATCGGTTTCCCCAAAATCCTTTTTGATAACCGCATTTCAACAATTAAATTATAATGTTATTAAGTTCAAATTTCTGTTACGTCATAATTTTTTGGTTTGGGCTAGGCATCTATCTGTATAGGTCTGATAGGGTTTTGGGTCATATAATAGGTGTTTGCGGTTGTGTTTACGGCCGAGTAGGGTTCACGGACGTGAACCTATTCATGACCGTGAATGTGTTTGCGATGGGTGGTCATATAAATTGTGTGTCAGATGTGTCAAAGGTTTCAGACGTGTATGTCTATGTTCCAATTATACTAGACGTTTACGGCTGAATACAACGTGTGCATTGTTGGAACTTCTTTGCTTCTACTCCTTCTAATACTAACTGTTTTTTCATCTTGATTGTGTTTGATCACTAGTTGGTTCGCGTTTGTGGGACTTACAATTGGCATTAGAGCGACATCGGTGTCAAAACGTATTCAAGTTGTGTTTTCAGTTGAACGATTCTTCATTTTCTTCATTATTCAAGTCGTTTGTGTGTTTTCTGGATTGCATCGTGAAGTTTAATCCAAAAAGGAATCATCATCAGCATCAAAATCATCTGTTCTCAACTGTTTCTGGGTGTTTGCGATTTCACTGTTTGAAGTGTTTACGGCCGTGAAATCTGCGTACGGTCGTGAACCATTCATCTTCATTAACTGTGTTTTCTCAGTTGACCGTGATCCATTCATTGGCAGTGAACCAATTATTGACCCTTAACCTTTGTTTGGACTGTGAACTTTTATCTGTGTACGGTCGTGAACCGTCTTTCGGACATAAACACAATTTTTGCTCAATTAAAATCAATATTAAACCTTAATTAATTGATTAATGAGAAAAACTAAGTTTGATTGATTAGATATTTGTTTTTCCTACTTGGCTCAGTTGGTGCAGGTCAACAATGGCAGATTTGAAGTTTGTAGACATCTGTAACCTTGCCATTTTTTTTGGTTGATCAACTAGCTGCAAACAGTGACCTCAAGTCCATGATTCATGGCCTGAAGAAATGTTGTTTGGCATATGCTCGCACATCCAGTCCAGTGATTTATTAAAATCTTGTGAAGCAGTTCTAGAACACAGCTGCGGTGCGCAAAGAAGATGATGATGCTATCTCCGTAGAAGCAACTGTTAATGGAAGGAAGATCACTATAACAGAGCAAGTCGTCCTCGAAGTATTACAGATCAATGACCAGTCTGGATTTCCAATCGAGATCCCCATGGACCAAACCGAGGAGAATATCAATCGAATGGGATATGAGGTTGTGATTCCTCCCACGATCAATAAATTATTGCCACCCTATTGGAGGTTCCTGGTCCATGTGTTTGTGAGTTGCATCTTTAGACGGAGAGCTGGTGCGGATGAGATCTCGTTACTAAACACGGGTGCCATTGCTGCTCTCACTACGGGTCTCGACTTCAACTTTTCGAGATTCATCCTGAACGTGATGATAAACAACTAGGAAGGAAAGAAGAAAGAAAATTTTCTCATGTTTCTGAGGTTCCTACAGATGATCTTTAACAACAAATACCCAGATCTTGAGAAAAGAAATGAAATACTTGATTTGAAATCCCTTGGTTCTAACAATTTCGGGCTTATGAAGCAAAACAGAAAAGGAAAGTTCATGTTCCAAGGAAAACATCCTTTGGTGAAATTTGGCCAATTTGTAGAAGCCAGTAATGCATTTAAGACTGAAAGTTCATCAGCTTATGAACAAACTGAAGATGATGTGATTACTGCTTCTAAACACGAAGAGGAACCTGTTGTTCCAGTGGCGATTGTTGTCGAAGAGCATGTGACAGTAACAGTTGAAAAAGAAAATGATGATGAGGATTCTAATGATGATGATGAGAGTGACATTTGAGATAAACTTGATGGATAATGTTGTAGAGGATGATAATGATGATGATGTAGAGGATGTGGATCTTACTGTTGGGTTAGTGTCTATGTCCATAACTATATTTGATATGTACTTTACCCGATTGGCATGGTCCATTTAGGTTGCATGGCATCATGCATTTGGATAGACTAAAATGAGAGAAATAACAATTAAGGTTTAGTAATATATTATAAGTTCTAATATATTAATAAGATTATTTAATTAGTATTGATCAAGAATTAATTTGGAATTAATTAAGTGATCAAAAGGAGACTAATTAAATATATGGGTTGATTGTGTAAATCATCCATACTTGTATAGTGGGATAATGCTCCATGGATTATCAAGTTGGCTAAAACCTATAGGATGCTCCATGGATGCTCCATGGTGTTTTTGTAGCCATGGATCATGGAAATGAAAGGTCATGACAATTAGGGTTTACATGGTGTAACCCTAATTGTGACACACTATATAAGCATCTTATTCTTCCCAAAATGGTCACTATGAAGGAATGGTGTGGGCTAGCCAATTTCATGAAGTGTCTCAATTTTCCCCAAGTTATTCCAAGTGTATTTGATGTTTTGTGAACCATTTGAGGTGTCACACTTGGGGCATTAGGCTCTTGAGCTCCATGGAATCAAGCTACATCAAAAAGGTATGTATTCTATCTAGTTTTGTTATAATAGTACGTATGATTGTATGCTAGTTAGGGTAATACCTTGGAATATTCATATTTGCATGTATAATAGAGAAAACATAGATCCAAGGTATTTAGGGTTGCATGTACACTTAGGAGTTTTAGAATGCTCAAAACCCAACACTTACTAGTTATGATAATGAAGATTTATTCTTTGGTAGTGAGCAAGATCAAGATATTAGAATAAGTAATGAGGACCTCGATGATTTTTTTGCAAATGTGCATGATGTTGCTCAACCGGCAATGGAGACAGAGGGAGTTTGTGATGTTCTCTATGACAACCTGAAATTCATCCTGTCACAGTAAACCCTTTTCCGCTAATAAAACTCGTTTTATTAAATTGTTCTGTTAACCTTTTTGGATGAGGTTAATTAAACTGGGACTTTTATATTGACTTCATGAGTGTCCAAACGAATTAGAAACATGTGAAACATCCTCGGTATCCCTTTGAAAAGTTTTTAGATTACGACCACTTAATCGGGTATGACCATAAGCCCCGTTTAACGTCGGTATCGGGTAGATTTCCACCGGGCAGCGAACTCAACCCCTATATAAGGGTGAGTGAACCTCATTTACACCCTTTCCACTCTCTCTCTACCCTCTCTCTCTCTACAAAGCCGATTTTGATCCAAAAACACCCCTTTCAAGCTTCAAACTAGTAAGTGATCTATCCTAACTTGTTGTTTAGCTCATTTAACATATAAATTCATGTTTAGAACATCCAAAAGTAGCAAAATCTTATGCTTACAGCCCAAGAACACTCTTGGACCGTAAACACCCATAAATGAGGTTTTGAAGCCCCAAAACCCTTCCAAATCACTCCTAGTGCTTAGCTATGACTTAAGGGCTTGCATGTACGAGTTTAGAACACCAAAATCTTGTCATTTGAGGGGTAAACATGAGTTTATGGCCCAAGAACATTCTTGGACCGTAAACCCCTCTTCATAGGCCGTGAACACCAATTAAGGTGTTTAATTGCCCCTTAAACACCTCCTATGGATTGAGGTAACATCTAGAGCCAACCACCATCGAAGTAGGACCCTTAAATGCCAAGGAAACCATGACCATAGGAGATTACGGTCATAAACCCCCCAAGGATTGGTCCCTGGGCCGTAAACTCCCTTAAGGAGGTCAAATGATGCCCTAACTTCCCCCTTATGGCTTGGAATAATACATGGAACCTTGTATTCTTTCATATAAGACCTTAAATCATGAACTAAAGGGCCAAGTGAGAGTTTACGACCGTAAACTCTATGTTTGCAACCGTGAACTCCCTTAAATGGTTCATTTGAAGCCTTAGCCACTTCCTATGCCCTAGAATTGAACCTAGCTTAATTCCTCAAGTGTTATAAGACCTTTTAACAACCAAGAACACACCACCCATGAGTTTACGGCCGCAAACTCAAGGGGATATGGTCATTGGGCTGAAATCTCCTCTAAGAGTTTACTCTTGAAGAATAAACTCCCTAACTAGGCCATACACCCCCTTATTGCAACCCAATAGCCTCCTAGCACTTGACCAAAGTGTTTTTCCGCACATTAGGATGCTTATATGTGTTTAATTATTGTTATAATCACTAATTATATGTAAACATATGTCTTCATATGTTATTAGGTCATTAAATGTGTTCAAGTCTTTACTTGTGTAGGGTTTGAAAGCACTCCATGGATGATGGCAATGGGCCCCTTTGATGAATTCTAGGTTAAAAGCCCAAGACTTGTCTTTTCCCTATAAATAGTCATGTATTATTCACAATTAGGGTTAAGAGAGAGGCAAAATGTAGCTGCCACGTTGTGAGGTCTCTTGTAGAGTTAGATTCTTATTCCTTAAAGTGTAATCTGTTCCTCATAATTTAATAAATCGAGTGATCATTCAACATATCTTCATATTTGTGTTTCTTCTTATTTTCCGCATCTTGTTCATGAAATCACAATTTTGGTTTTATTCTCAACAAGTGGTATCAGAGCAAAGTTATTTTGTGCATTTTGTTCCATAGCTTATTTTCCGCCCTGATACCAATTGTTAGAACAAAGTTCTTTCAGGATCGATTAATTCTAAGTACACAAACAAGAAAGAACATAAAGTGAACAAGAATATGGCTTGAATACATTGTATGATTAATGCTTCAACACCTCAGAAGATCTCGATTAAGAACATCGACTGTAGAGGTGTTTACGGTTACAAAACTTAAGCGTAATTAATAAGACGTGTATCACATAATGCATACATGCATGCATATATATATATATATATATATATATATATATATATATATATATATATATATATATATATATAGTCTAACCCTAGAAGATAATCACGGATGGACAGGCCCAATCCGGATATATACAAAAAGCCCTAAGATGCAACACGATAAGTCTCAATAATCTCCCCTTTTGCGTCTTCGGGACCGACACTTCAAATCTATTTAGGAACCGGGGGCTTCTTCACCGTCTTGAACACTCTCGGTATGATAGCTAACAAATGGTACAGAAAGGTGATATACCACCGAAGCATATCAGTAAAATTTTTCTTATCAGCATCCGAGTTCTGCTTGCACCGATGTATCAAATTGATGATGTGCTCCAAGCAGTCAGTAGAAAACAGATGTTTATCTACCAAAGCAAACAAGAACTTATGAGCATCACCCTTCGTAAACATCACAGTTAAGTGAGTTGAGTCAATTTGCCCAATCTTCATCTTGTTCACCTTACCGGGCTTTTGGGTAGGCTTGACCTGTCGGTTTCTTGTTCATTACCCTTGTTATCACCTGATCCATTGTTGCAACTTCATGGATATAGGATCCCAACATTCTTTTTAGATGTTCTATAATCGGTTCATACTCCTTGGAATTATTGATCAGAATGTTGACAAGCAAAATCTAATCGTGTGGATTAAGATTGGGAAGGTCAGCAAGCGATATCAACGAAACAGAGTTTGCAGTTTCTCATGTAACTTTGAAATGGACGTTCACAAACTTTCCAGCTGGAGTCGGCTTCAACAGCTTGACAGTTGTAATCTTTTGTGCACTCCATGTCAGATATTGAGGTTGACCATATTTCAAATACCATTCGATAAGCTCTCGGTCAACCTTTAGACATGGAAAGGGAACCTCAACAGTTGAATCAAAACAATGAAAAGTAAATGCCTTCCTTGTAATCGGCATATCAAACTGTGAGTCCTTGGAATTGTCGCAGTCAAACGAAGCAATCGGTTCTAACCAGTAGAAACTTGGTGATTCAATTGCTTGACTGATCAACACATCCCGAGTCTATTCAGGAAAAAGAGCTTTCTTACATTATAAGATATCTTCGGTTTCTTTATTCGTCCCTCTGTTTCCTCAGCCGCTTTTGTGATATTCAAATTTTCATCTAGCTTTTTATCCCTTTTCTTTCTTTGCAGAGCCTCGACAATAGTCTCATCTGTATCACTATTGTTGTCATGTACAATCTGTTTCAGCTTTTCTTTCGGGCCGGAACCTGAAGCTACATTATCCTTCAGTTCTTTTGTGATAACTGCTTTCTGAGATTCCTCTCCCACTTGTTTTGGAGTAACAAAAGGCTCCAAAACACCTTTCATTTCAAGAAGAATAGCAAGGGCAGGAAGCAGTTTGTTGTGAGATAATTGCGAATGGTGAGTGTCAGAATCGAATCATGAGCACTAAGTATGTTGGTCAACATGTCCTTAACATCGTTGGCACAACTACGAAAGACAACTCTTTCGGTTTTCAGTAATGAAATCTCCTTCTCTTCCAAGGCAAGTTGCACGTGCTGGATTGCGATTGTAGAAGCTTGTCTTACAATTTCTTCTTTTAGAGCCCCTTCTTTGGTAATATCTGCATGCAGAGAGTCCAGTTTGGAGGAAACCGAACTAATGAGAGAGGCATTATCAGCTTTCATTGAGGAACGAACTTCTTCAAACTTTGTTTGTTCTTCCTTTAAAGACTGAGAAAGAGAGGCAACCGATTCACGAATGTTAGTTGTATTCGTATCCGCATGCCCTTCCAAAGAATCTAAAAAGATCTGAGCTGTGCGAATAACTTCAATAACATCAGTAGAAGCTTTCTTGCAAACTGAAGTCGATTCTTTGATGGCATTGGTTAATTTATCCATAGCTTGTGTATATTGTTCTATAGCTGTCTCCACAAAAGCTTTAAGAACAACCCCTCCATAGGCGTTCGTATCAGCAAGCAATTTATCCAACTTCTCATGAATACTGTCTAAGTGTTGGCGGTTGATAGGAGCTTCAGTATCTTCATCAGAGTGTAATCGATGGGGAATAAAGTATATGGAGTCATACTCATCATTGTCGCCTCCAAGAGTAGCACCGGAACCTGTTGATTGGGTTGGCGAAGGAGGTATAGTGATGACAGGGGTGTCAGATACAGTAGGTGCCCCCGTATTAGATACGTTGACCCTTGCTGTTTGTTTAGGGATTGTAGTGGTTGTGACTGGGGTAATGATTGGAGTAGATAAAGGTGTTGTGGAAATAGAAACAGAAGATACTGGTGGAGGTGGTAGAGATGTTTCGGTTGTACAAGTGGGAACAACCAAAACCGGAACATTCGGTGCCGGTGTTGGAGTTGGCTGTTTCGTTGGTGTTAGTTTTTGTAACAAACCGTTATTTCAAACTTATGTAATAGCATAGGTCAATTTGTACTTATTTGTAAATTAATAAAGAGAAATTTTGGCATACTATGTATATTTACATAATTGACCCTCAAAAATAAATTATTAAATAATCTCAATTGGGTTGAACCAAGTGATAGAGATTGTAACAAGGTTTCCAAAAATATAAAGAACACTAAAATCCGAGTTATAACGAAGAAGTTATGACCAATCGAAAATCCGCGACAAAACCGACAAAACACTGTTCAGTGTAAAAACTGAATTTTTAAAAAAAGGATTTCTAGCCTTATCAATCTAAATGAAAGTTATAGTTTATGTTAAACCGAGAACTTTCATAAAAAGAACGCCAAAAGCTGACTTCGTATGAAGAAGTTATGATTTTTCTAAGTTTCAGTATAGCAGTGTACAACTAAAAACTCGAAATAAAGATCGAGTGGTTTTTAGCCGACACAACCTAAACGAGAATTGAAGGTTTCATCATTAGTAGTACAACGGTAAAAAGACAGACAAAAACGGACGTCGTATGAAAAAGTTATGAATTTATAACGGATTCATGTCCCGGTCTGTTTAAAATAATTATATTAAAAATAAAGTCAAAATTAACCGACGAAGTCTAAACGAAAGTCGTAAATTATAATTTTACCTATGCGTGCATATAAAGAACGTCAAAAACGGAGTTCGTATGCAAAAGTTATGAATTTTACAAGTTTTGGCATAAAAATAAAGAAAAATAACAAAAACCGGGAAAATTCGCATGAACAGTAACTGCCACGTCACCCGTCGCATGCGAGGCCTCCACGTGTCGACTGCTGAGTGGACCGATGTCTTGCGTGTCACCTTCTAATTCGACCAAGTCCGAGGTCCAGTAAGAATCGGACAGCCTCGCATGAGACACACCGGACCTCACCCTCGCATGCTCCTCGCACACCCCTCACACGCCTCGGACCAGCCCCCTTCGCACGTGTCGTCCTTCCATTGGACCGAGGGTTAGACCAATCCAAGCCATCCAGCAGCGAGCCTCCGGTCCGAAGAACTTCCTTCGCCTCGCCACCTATCAGACACGTGTCACCCTCGCGCAGCCTCGGGTCCGAACCTTCGGACTATATATAGTATGCGAGGGTTTCCGAATTATTTCACCTTTTCACCCTAAATTTCACACTCTTTCACATTTTCCACTCCCTTAAGCTCATATACAACCCCTAAAGCCCCAGTATCAAGACTCGAGCCCGAAGTAAGCGGTGAAGCCCTGAAATTCTCGAGAATTCATCCTCTCTCCTGTCAAAACTCTGTCCGAATTACCACCTATCAAGCGAGTTCATACCCCCGTATTTTCATAATTTCTACTGTTTTAAGGGGAGGAATACAAGTATAACACAACAACTTGGTGTTATAAATAAATGATTTCAAATCACGATAAAATGATTTTAAAGCATCAAAAATACTTCAAATATTGAACTCTTTTATAAACTTATATTTTTCCCAAATATACATATTTGTATATATAATTTAATATAAATAAGATTTAAAAGACTTAGGACTAATAATTCATTCTAGGTCCTTTTCCTTGTTTGGATGTAGACTTATAGTACCGGTTATTTGTCCAAATGTCGTTTAAATTTTACCTATATATAAAATTGTATATGTATATAAATATAAAAGTTATTTCATCAGTTTAATTAACCTTGGTAATATGTTGAGCAAAGGATTACATGCAAAAATAGTTATTTACCAGTTGCTAAAGTACGTATAAATTATAATAGGTATAATTTATGATACATAAAGCAATAATTCATATGAATACACTGTTTTACATGCAACACGGGTTTTAATTCAAAACAAATCAAGGGTTTACACTTATCAAATACATGTTCGGGATACTAAGTCAAGAACATACTGTCAATCATTTATTTCAGAATGATTGGGTTTTCATAACTAATATACATGTAACGTTTATATGCTTTTTATGAGACATTCAATTCAGGTTGTTTAATTCAGTTTAGACAACCAAAGTAAAGCCCTGACATTATAACCAGAATCTCCAGTCCGAAGATCAAAACAAGTTGTGTTGATAGATTTATATCGGGATTGACAAACCGACACTTAGGCTGCTAGCTACAGTCAGGCATACACGCCAGTGAGTGGCAATTGTTATCAACAGTTTAAGCACTCATCAGGCGTTCATGTCTTAGTATGGTTATAATAACTTATTAAAAAGATATCAACAACACGTTAGTGTATAAACAACTAAACGTAAGTACATCTTCAAAGTACCAGTTTACAAAATGCAAAGTACAATGGTATACTATAGTTTTCAATAACAGCTGGTGAAGCCAGGCACACTCTCAAATACAAGTTTTACAAATACAATGGTTTACAAATAAGATGGTTTTATGGGAATAAAACTACTTTTCACATACCACAGAAAATATGGGATTTTCTAGAAGTGTTTTCATATTAAAAATACAAAGACACCAATTCAAACATAAAGACTTATGTACTCACTCAACTTATTGTTGATACTCTCTTTTCAAATTACTTGTATTATCAGGGAAATAATAAAAGGTACTCCCCGAGCTTTTTGAGAAGATGGAGCCATTAGGAGTCTTATCTTCTTCTTTTGTATAACTATTTTGGTTTCAATATACAATGATTGAACACATGTAAATATTATACTTTTAAATACAATGGTTGTTTGTGCTTTGATTACTATGATACATGTGTTGTGATACTACAAATGAAGTCCTCCACCCCCGGAAGTTTCCGCCGTCTGGTTTGGGGTTGTGACAGATTGGTATCAGAGCATTGTTTATAGTGAACTTAGTATATCAATCCATAAAAGATATACAAACTATAAATACATTGGGGCTGAGAGATCTGACTACAAGTATACTTTTAAGAATTCTAAGTATTTTTACAAGAAGTATACTAACCCATGAACCTACAAGTACATAGTCATAAGAACTTAAAAGTATTTGGATGTTGAACATTACAGTTAAACTCGGGCAGTTATGTAATCATATCTGGAATTAATATAGCCTGATTAACTATATTGATTTCAGACATGACCAACATGTGTTTGGGAGTGATAGTAGTGTTGTGACATGTCTAAAACTTACCAACTACCAAAGAAACTCTAAGAACAGAACATAAAATAATATAAGAATATTATAAACATCGATATGCTTTAGTTTTCTTTTCAGGCATTTCTCATAACCTTATTCTCGTACAGACACAATGGCAAGACATCATCTACCAGGGGACCCTTATTTTCCAAATCATGGCAATCAAGGATGGATAGTGGAAGATCCAGAGGAAGATCCGGAGGAGGATCCAGAAGAAGACTCAGATGAAGAACCATTTGAGGACAGCGAATCAAGCGGTACAGATACAGAGCCACAACTCTACAACCCGGGGATACGTCCCCCGAGACAAGAGGAAGCAATACCCATACCCGAGTGGGGCCAATACATAAACCATTGGAGTCGTCAAGACGGCCAGCGCCCTCCCTACGGAATGGCACGGGGTTTCTACAACGTCTCAGAAGGAGGAACAACCGATAGAGCTCTTCCACTTATAGTGAACCGAATTGCACGGCAATTCGATCAATCAAGGATGTCAATCAATCGTATCCTAGAAGTGAATGCGGCTGCGCAGGCTAACACTGCTGATATCCTTCGTCTTGACGAGATGCAAGATGATACCCAACACCATACTGAAGCCCTTCAGAGGCAACTTAATGCTGCTGAATCAGAGATCAGAGGACTGAGGGAGCATCAAGCTGCCCAAGTAGTGTTACACTACTTTCTAGTTTAATATACTGAATGTATAGACTACTTTCAGGATATGTATAAATCAAGTATCAATAAAATAATAAGCACTTTACTTCAACAAGAGTTATTACAATTTACATAAACATTCCATTCCAAAGTTTTGGGATTTTGGATATGTTCCGGTGTTATTTTTCATACTTTTCAAATACGACCGCGAAATTTTTTATTTTCGGTAGGCCGGTTTGATGTCGATACTTTTGCAATATTGTGGTTTATTAAAGACCTACTTTAGGGTTAAGTATCCAAATTACATATATACCAATACAATCGACATGTACTTTCATACTCTTTGAAAAATAACCACTTCATTTTCATCTATCCAGTTGCAAGTTGTACTTACAATGGACATCAATTTTCAATTCTTTACAAGATTCTTGTTGAATTAAGTGTTTAAGTTTAGAGATATCAAATTCATATTCATTCTTGATATCTCACTATCTTTTTATCTATTAACTTTTATAGAAACAGATGCCTCCTCGTAGGAATCCAAGACCTAACAATGAAACGGAAGCACCGACGCCACCTCCACCACCACCCCCTCAATTCAATGCTGCCATGTTCCAAACGGCTGTCACGACAGCTGTAGCGGCTGCCTTATCTCATATCAATACTCCTGGTGCTAGTGGGTCGGGAGCTGGTCCACGTCCTTCTAACCTTGTCGAGGGTCATGAGCACTCGAGAGAGTGCACATATAAAGACTTCTTGAATGCCAAACCCAGGACCATTAATGGAACTGGAGGATTGATGGTTTTAAGGCAGTGGATTGAGAAGTTAGAAGCAGTCTTTGAAATCTGCTCCTGTCCAGAGGGTAGCAAAGTTAAATTTGCTGCCTTTACTTTCTTAGATAGGGCCCTAACATGGTGGAATGGCCATGTTAAGTCACTAACTTTGGTAGTGGCTAATACTATAAGCTGGGAGAACCTAAAAACCATGTTGATGCGAGAATACTTCCCACGAGGGGAAATTCAGAAATTGGAACAAGAACTCTGGGGTATTATTATGGCCGGTGCCGACATAACGACTTACACAAATCGATTCTATGACTTGGCGATTCTGTGTTCGAAGATGGTTCCTCCAGAGAGCAAAAAGATTGAAAGGTATATTTGGGGACTGTCGCCCTTGATACAAGCAAGTGTCATTGCATCTAAACCTGTCACTTTTGACAGTGCCAAGGAACTGGCACAGTCACTTATTGACCACGGAAACCGTCAAAACTCTGTGGTTACTTCCCCAGAACAACCTAGGGAGAACAACAACAACAACAAGAAGAAGGGTTGGAACAAAAGGAAGGGAAAATCCCCTCTAGAACCTTCAAAGAAGAAACAAATAGTGGCAGTCCATGCTACTACTATGCCTGCTACCATACCTACTATTGCACATGTTGTTGCCCCTAACTACTCAGCACCAACTAAGCCCAATGCCGGTAGCCTCCCTAAATGCAACAAGTGCAATTTTCACCACACCGTAAATTGCCCTGAAATGCAGTGCCGTAACTACAACAGGAAAGGGCATACTGCCCGATTCTGTAGAACACCACCTCAACCCCTTAACCAAGTACCTGCCGCTGGAGTAAGTCGAGCATGCTACCAATTCAGTGATGTGGGGCATTTCATGAAAGATTATCCAAAAGTTGGAAATGCCGGTGGGGTTGGGAGACTTCTAGCACTAGGTCACGAAGATGCAATGGTAGACCCTGCTGTAGTCACGGGTACGTTCCTTCTCAACAAAACTTATGCATGCATTCTTTTTGATTGTGGTGCCGAGAGGAGCTTCGTGAGCCATAACTTTAAACATCTACTAAATCAGAACTCCCAACCACTAAATAAGACCTTCACAATAGAAATGGCTAATGGGAAATCCGAATCCACCAATGATATATACATAGGATGTTCCCTTACCTTAAATGACTTGTCTTTCCCAATAGACCTTATGCCAGTCTCTATCAAAAGTTTTAACATCATAATAGGTATGGATTGGTTGTGCCCCAACCATGCTGACATCCTATGCTATGAAAGAGCTATTCGTTCGTACTTGCCAACTAACGAAACTCTTATTATCTATGGCGACAAACCCGAAATGAACCTTTAGATCATTTCAAGCATCAAGGCACAGAAATACCTTCGCAAGGAGTATTGTGCATTCCTAGCTCATGTGGTAGACAAAAAGCCAGAAGTGAAAGACATCGCAAGCATTCCTGAGGTCTGCAACTTTCCCGATGATCTTCCAAGGATGCCTCCCGAGCGACAAGTCGAATTCCGAATCGACTTAATCCCTGGAGCTACCCATGTAGCCAAATCCCCCTATCGTCTTGCACCTTCTGAAATGCAGGAATTATCCAGCCAACTTAACGAACTCCTAAGCAAAGGTTTCATAAGACCATGCTACTCAACTTAGGGAGCACCAGTATTGTTTGTAAAGAAGAAGGATGGATCATTCCGCATGTGTATAGACTACCGTAAGCTGAATAAACTTACCATCAAGAATCGATACCCTCTGCCTCGCATTGAAGATATGTTCGACCAACTTCATGGGGCGAACTACTTCTCGAAGATTGACTTAAGATCTGGGTATCACCAGTTATGAATTTTAGACGAAGACGTTCGCAAAACCGGTTCAGAACTCGTTATGGTCATTATGAGTTTGTAGTGATGCCATTCGGATTGACGAATGCACCTGCACAGTTCATGGACCTAATGAACAGAGTGTATCATCCATTTTTGTACAAATTCGTTATAGTCTTCATTGACGATATCCTTATCTACTCAAAGAGCAAAGAAGAACATGGCCAACATCTTCTTCAAATATTAAAAACTCTTAGATCGGAGAAGCTCTATGCAAAGTTTTCAAAGTGTGAATTTTGGATCAGGAAGGTAGATTTCCTAGGTTACGTGGTCAGTTCAGAAGGAATACACGTCGACCCTTCCAAAATAAAGGCAATTGAAAACTGGTCAGCACCTAAAACACCTACAGAAATCCGTCAATTCTTAGGTCTTGCTGGCTATTATCGCAGATTTATTCAAAATTTCTCTCGAATAGCTAAACCTCTTACTGCTCTGACCCAAAAGGGTGTAACTTTTAGCTGGGGAGAAAAGCAAGAGACAACGTTTCAAATGCTGAAGCGAGCTTTGTGTAGTGCACCGATCCTGTCTCTCCCTGAAGGGATATAGGATTTCATAGTGTACTGTGATGCTTCTAATCAAGGGCTTGGATGTGTTCTTATGCAAAGAGAAAAGGTTATATCCTATGCCTCAAGACAGCTAAAGACACATGAAGTCAATTATACAACACATGACCTTGAACTAGGAGCAGTGGTGTTTGCTCTAAAGATCTGGAGACATTACTTATATGGCACGAAATGCACAATATTCACGGACCATAAAAGTCTCCAACACATCTTCGATCAGAAAGAGCTGAATATGAGACAACGACGATGGGTGCAGCTACTGAACGATTACGAGTGTGAAATTCGTTATCACCATGGTAAAGCAAACGTAGTAGCTAACGCCCTTAGTAGAAAAAAATACTCAGGATGCCGGGAAAAGTCATTGACCATGACAATCCATTCGCATCTGTCCACGCAGATCAAGGAAGCTCAACTTGAAGCCTTGAAACCCGAAAACGTAGCATGTGAAACTCTAACAGGAATGGATAAGAACTTCGAAGTCAGGGATGATGGAGTCTATTATTGATGGGTTTTGAGCATTATAACACATCCTAAGTGTACATGCAACCATAATAACCTTGGATCTATGTTTGTCTAATAATTATGCAAAGTTATTTTCCAAGGTTATGATCCTATCTAGCATACATAGGGTATAATTTTCTTTGTATAAAAGATAGAACTACATACCTTGTTGTTGTAAGTGTTCCTTGAAACCTTGTGAGCCTAGCACCTCAAGTGTGATGCCTCAAATGCTTAACACAACACCAAATGCTAAGTATAAACTTGAGAGAATACTTTAACACACTCAAAATCGGCCAAGCCCTCTTGTTTCACTTGTGTATCACTAGTCTAGCCGATTTTGGGGAGAGACATGGTCCTTATATAGTGTGTTGCATTACGTAAAACCCTAATGTAACATGACTCTTCATTTCTCAATCCATGGGTTAACTCCATGGAGCATCCATGGAGCATCCTATGGGTGGAAACCAACTTAATATTCCGTGGAGCCTTTTAGCCCACTATATATGATATGGAAGATTTACATAATCTACCCATATATTTAATTAGTTATTCTTTTGATCACTTAATTAATTCTAAATTAATTCTTGATCAAAACTAATTAAATAATATTATTAATATATTAGAACTTATAATATATTAATAAACCATATGTGTTATTTCTCTAATTTAGTTTATCCAATTGCATGGTGCCATGCAACCCAAATGGACCATGCCGGGTCGGGTCAAGTATTTACCAGAAATAGTTATGAACATAGACACCTTATCCAACAGTCTCCCACTTGGATAAGTCTAATAACTATAACTGCAATACTTCAGGAACCGATCGACAATCGTAGCTCTTTCAAGGTCTCTCAGAACTGATAAAATGTTGATACGCCATTTAAGATAAGTGATCATATAATCCTCTGTTCCAGATGTCAGCCTGACAAATACATGGAACAATGTCTTACTTATTGTCTAGCAGTTTGTTTCTCGATTTCCGATTTGTTTGACTAAGAACTTAATTTAACACATCAACTTAGTTCTGATCGGGCCCGGTACATAGATCAAAACAAAATCATCGAGGGGCCCAAATATCACCTTCTAATCCAAGAAGGAACAGATAAACTTCGACTCATATGCTTGTTCTACCACTCATTAGATTACACACAAAAGCACGTTTTATAACATCGAGTTACCAATGCGTTTTCGTACAATCAATGCATAACCAACTCATAAGTAACAAATCATATCTCTAGGTTTGCAGACTTATATGATATTACCATCTCACGATCACTCGAGACAAATTCCATGAAGTGATTCCAGTGAGCGTGGGTTGAGTCCAATGCTCAGAACTTATGAGCACTCATGATTGTTGTAGCCATGTCCAACACCTTAGACCTCTACAACCAATCATGACAGTCTTGACTTATACCTACTTCCGACATATGACCGACTGTGGAGGTTCGAATAATATGATATACCAAACATAATTATTCTTGAAGTCAAAACATGCAAAAGAAATATAGTAAACGATTGACAAAAGATAGTAACACTTTATTCATAAATAAACACAAATTTTATTCTTCATCAATTGTCAATTACACTTTACAAATTTCATAATTTATCTAACTACTAAAACTTATATCATCCTTCAGCCCTATGCTCCGAGCATGCTGTAGATGCTTAACCCTACTCAGTCCCTTCATGAGGGGATCTGTTGGGTTCTCATCCGATGATACCCTCTTTGCCACGAGGATTCCTTCTTTTATGCGATGTCTGCTAAAATGATATTTTCTGTCGATGTGTCTGGATCTACCGTGATCCCTTGGTTCCTTGGCTAAGGCAACAACACTTTCACTATCACAGAAAATTTCCATGGGCTCCTTTATAGCTGGTACAACTCCAGGTTCTCCAATGAAGTTCTTCAGCCATATTGCCTCCTTTGCTGCCTCGCTCGCTGCTATATACTCTGATTCTCAAGTGGAATCAGCCACTGTCTCCTGCTTGGAACTCTTCCAAGTGATTGCTCCTCCATTTAAGGTAAAGACCCAGCCCGAGTGAGAGCGGAAATTACCCCTATTAGTTTGGAAGCTATCATCACTATACCCTACAACTCTCAAGTCATCACTCCCACCGACAGTAAGGACCCAGTCCTTAGTCCTCCGTAGGTACTTGAGGATATTCTTTACCTCTGTCCAGTGCGCCTTGCCAGGATTCCCCTGATACATGCTAACCATGCTCAAGGCAAAGGCTACATCAGGTCGAGTACACGTCATAGCATACATGATCGAGCCTACTGCTGAAGCATAAGGTACTTGACTCATTTCTGCTATCTCAGCCTCAGTACTTGGGCTTTGTGTCTTACTCAATCTGGCGTTACTCTGGATGGGTAACTCTCCTTTCTTGGAGTTCTGCATGCTGAATCTCTTCAACACCTTGTCCAAGTATGTACTTTAACTAAGTCCAATTAGTCTTTTACTCCGGTTTCTCAAAATCCTTATCCCTAGAATATAGGTAGCTTCTCCTAGGTCCTTCATAGAGAAACACTTCCCAAGCCAGGACTTAACTTCCTACAGAGTTGGGATGTCATTTCCTATGAGTAGTATGTCATCCACATACAACACCAAAAAGCTAACTATACTCCCACTAGCCTTGACATACACACAAGATTGATATTCACACCTAGAAAAGCCAAATTCCTTGACCTTTTCATCAAAAGCAAAGATTCCATCTGCGAGGTGCTTGCTTTAATCCATGAATGGATTTCTCAAGCTTACACACTCTATTAGGGTACTCGTTGCTTACAAAACCTTCCGGCTGACTCATGTAAATATCTTCAGTCAACTTTCCATTAAGGAAAGCGGTTTTGACATCCATTTTCCAAATTTCATAGTCATGAAATGCAGCTATGGCTAACATAACCCTAATAGACTTAATCTTGGCTACTGGAGAAAAGGTCTCATCATAATCCACTCCAGGAATTTGAGAGAAGCCCTTTGCAACTAGCCGAGCCTTATAAGTGTGTACATTACCATCCATGTCGGTCTTCTTCTTGAAGATCCATTTGCACCCTACAGTCTTACGACTTGGTACATTCTCAACCAAGTTCCAAACTTGATTGTCATACATGGATTGTATCTCTACCCATAGCCTCTTTCCATTTAGCAGACTCAAGGCCTGCCATGGCTTCCGTGTAGCTGTTAGGTTCATCCAGACCTACTAGTGTCTCATCACTAATAAGTGTCTCACCTTCCGCAGTAATATGGAAAGCATAGTAATGCTCAGGTGCATTCCTAACTCTCGTGGAATGGCTTAGAGGTACAGACTCGTCAATTGGCTCAACAGGAGTTTCCTCCTCAAGTTGAGGGCAAGGGTTTGAAATTCCTTCACCGCTTGACTCTTGAATTTCTTCAAGATCAATTTGCCTCCCACTATCTCCTTGGCTTATAAACTCTCTCTCTCTCAAAAGACTCCTCTTCTTGCTACAAAGACCACATTATCACTAGCTTTGTAGAAGAGGTAACCAAAGGATCTTTGTGGGTAGCCGATGAAAATACACCTCTCGCTTCGGGGTTCTAGCTTATCATGAGACTCGCGCCTCACAAAAGCCTCGCAACCCCAAATCTTGATGTGGTCTAGTTTAGGTACTTTACCAGTCCACATCTCGTGAGGAGTTTTGGCATCTTTCTTTGTAGGGACTAGATTAAGAATATGGGCGGTAGTCTCTAAGGAATACCCCCAGAATGAAATTGGTAGCGAAGCTCGACTCATCATGGAACGAACCATATCCAACAAGGTTCGATTACGCCTCTCAGCCACACCATTCAACTGTGGTGTCCTGGGAGGTGTCAATTGTGAGACAATCCCACATTCCCTAAGATAGTCGAGGAACTCTGAACTAAGATACTCACCACCTCGATCGGATCGAAGCATGTTAATGTTCCAGCCCAATTGATTCTCGACATTCTGTTTAAATTCCTTAAACCTTTCGAAAGTCTCTGACTTATGCTTGATCAAGTAGACATATCCATATCTGCTGTAATCATCAGTAAAAGTCAAATAATAACGATTAGCATCCTTTGTGGCATGTTTGAATGGTCCACACACATCCGTGTGTACAAGGTCCAACAAACCTTCACCCCTCTCACAAGAACCTGTGAAGGGTGACTTTGTCATTTTCCCAAGTAAGCATGATTCGCAACTATCATCTGAATCTAGGTCAAATGACTCCAAGACTCCATCCCTTTGGAGTTGGCCTATGCGTTTCTTGCTTATATGTCCAAGACAACAATTCCATAATGATGATTTATCCAAGTTATTATTATTAACAAAATCAATACACAATACATTATTCCCTAAGTAATCAACCACATATACTGTTTCATACACGCTGTCACACCCCCAATCCAGAACGGCGGAAACGTTAGGGGCGGAGGACGTCATATTCAGTATCATAACAGTTCATAGAAAGGAAAGTACACACCACCATATATATTAAAGTTTACAAAATGTTTACATAATTGTATTCATTACATATTCAAAAGTTAAATACATAAACATCTTTCAAAAGAAGTAATTAACGAAAGCACGTTAATCCTCAAAAGTTGATTTCCAAATCTGCTTAGCGGATCCCTGAGAATACAAGTTATTTCAAAGAGAAAGTGTCAACAATTAAGTTGGTGAGTTCATGAGTAGTGTTTTGAGAAAATGTACGCCATTCGAAAGTTCGTGTATGTTTTCCAGAAAACGCAGTATTTCAAATGTAAAGAGTTATGATTCGTTGTGTTGAAAATGAATGTATTATATCCAGAAAATCCCATATTTTCCCTAATAGTTGAGATATGAATTGTTGTGTTTTCCAAGAAAAACCCTTATTTTCTTATAAAAGTATGAAATGCATATGGATGTTCCTGTTATAAGTTGTAAATAATTGCACCAGGAAAATCCCTTATTTTCCTATTAGTTGTTTGGTTTGTATACAGGAAAAACCCTTATTTTCCTAACATAACTGGCAGTCTCCAAGACCGAAAATCGCAAACAACCGACGTGCTTAAAAGTTGTGTCATAGTTTTACATAATAAAGCTATACGAAGATCGCACTTTTTAGATGAAGAATAGTTTTAACAGCTACTCGTTCATAAAAGCATAATACCATAATAATTGTATATCCGGTGAGTTTTATAACCATACTAAACATAATATGCCTGTAGCGATGTTCTTCAGGCGTCGTAGCGTTATGACAAACTGTCACCCCAAAGGACGGACTATAGCTAACAGTCAGGGCGCGGGATCATGACTTCCCGTATAGATCTATACACATTTGACACGTTCTCCGAACGGGAGACTCTGGTTATAGACAGGACTTGAAGCGGTACCTTTTAGCAAAAATGTATGATTTGAAGATGTACACGTCTCACGGATTCTCAACTAAGTATGTATTAAAGTAGTAGTTTTGTATGCAAAGTTTATCCTTTTTCACAATGTTTGACAAAGCATAAATCATAAGTTCTTTGAATGCATAAAATGATTTAGTAAAGAATGTTACCCTTGATATGATGTATTTGTATGTAAACGTATAAATAAAACATTATTTCTATTTATAAAACATATTGTATCCCAAGAGGGTAAAGCTGTGTTGTGAGGTGTTTGTCATGATGATGACTTCATAAGATAGTTAAAACAACAGTATGAAAAGTATAGCAAAAGATCGATGTTTCACACGATTTTAGTCGTGTGTTTACTTGTATTCCCCCCCTAAAAGAGTATAAAAAGCATTTAAAAACGTATTTAAAGTGTGTTTGTAGGGGTATGAACTTACATGAAAGTTTGAAGATAGCGAGATGGAAAACCGGGCAGAGTTTCGTCTTGGGAAACGGATTTTTCTCGGGATTCTCGGGAATCTCGGGAGTAAAATTGACCTTCGGGACTTGAGCAAAATGACCAGGGATTCGGGTTAGAACAGGCACGGAAAACGAGGCAAAACGCAAGAGAAATGAGAGGAAATGAGCAAATTTTCCGGAAACCCTCGCATCCCTTTTATAGGGGCTGAGAGGCCTCGGTACGCGGGGCGTACGGGCGTACGCAGCGCGTACCTGTGCGCCATGCATGAGCGAGTCCTCGACTGCCCCGAAGCTCGGATGCGACGGATTCGCATAGGCTCGCATAGGGGCGACGTGGACGGACCGATACCAAGGCCTTCGCGTACGCGGGGCGTACGAGGCTATGCAGCGCGTAACTCGGATGAGGACGCTGACTCCTCCTTCCGATATTACCAGAATTTTGATTTAAATTTATTTATAATTTATTTAATAAACTTCAAAAAATCATATCTTCTTCATACGAACTCTGTTTTCGATGGTCTTTATATCCACGCGTAGGTGAGACTACGCTCTACAACTTTCGTTTAGACTCCGTTGGCAAATTATGAAATTATTTTTATTATTTATTTACTAAAATGACGTGATTAAGGAATTTCCTTAAAAATTCATAAATTCTTTATCTGACGTCGGTTTTTGCCAGACTTTTTACCGCTGAAATACCATTGTCGAGACCTTCGATTCTCGTTTAGGTCATTCCGGCCAAAAGTCGCTCGATCTCCGATTCGAGTTTTTAGTTGTCTGTTGCTAAGCCGAAATTGGAAAAATCATAACTTAAACATACGATGTCCGATTTGAGCGTTCTTTTTATGTACGTTTGTAGTTTAACGATATCTATGACTTTCATTTAGACACCTAAGGTCAAAAAGTATTTTATTGAAAGTTCGCGTTTTTACGTAACTTCGTATTGCCGGTTTTTGTCGGAAAACTTAGAATGGTCATAACTTCTTCGTTATAACTCGGATTTTAGTGTTCTTTATATGCTTGGAAACCTTAAGACGATATCTATTACATAGCGTACTCCAAACAAAGCCTTTGAATACTTCATTTTTCGATGATATTCTAATTACTTTTTCAAAGAGGTTACAAGACTCGAATTTCAAGGACCTGAAAGGACGGGTTGTTACATCTTCCCCCCTTTAGAGGGAATTTCGTCCCGAAATTAGAGTTAATGCTACGGATAGAAGTTTTATTTGCTCCTCATGTTCTTAGTTGAACTCGGTTCCTCGCTTGGCATTCCAGCGAACCTTTCACTATCGGGATACGACTTTGCTTCCTTCGTTTGACTTCACTGGCATGATAACTCTTCTTGGTCGAACGTATGTTGAATGTTTTTGTGGACTGTGAGAGTAGTACATCTTGTACCCTACAAGTAGTGTCTCCAGATCTTCGAAGTAATTACCGGTGCTCCTGACTCAAGATCATGTGTTGTGTAGTTAACTTTCTGTGTTTTAAGCTGTCTTGAGGTATAGGCAGTGACCTTTCCTTTTGCATGAGAACACAACCAATTCATACTGATTATGATGTCAAAATCTTGGAAGTGGATTAGTTGTCATGAAGATCTAAAAGAAATTATAATTACTCCCGAATTAAGGAAAAAGGATGGGTATTTTTGTTCTATCTATCTCTCTTGTACCAATCGACAGAAAGGGGCATGTGTTGCGCTTCTAAGTTTATTTGTATGGCAGCACGATCACTAGTAGTCTTAGGCAGTCTCCATCCTGAAGTTCATATTAGAAATTCATACATGGTTCAACGATCATAATCTCGTGTATACGAGTTGTATATAATTAAGATTGAAAAGGTAGTCGAATAACTGATTCCTCTTTAAGCTCACATCCCATCGTGGAAAAAGAAGTTAAAGTGGAATCGTCAATTCTAAACCTGTAGAACCCTGATTATATATCACCCCTACGTATACATTCATCAGTGACAGATCAACCATATGGGTCTTTGGATTTGAACTTGACGTACTATACGAGTGGCACTTCAGGGATTTCTTCGGAAAGGAAAAGAATTATGAGGTACTCCATTCATGAGTAATTGGTGCTCTGATACGACGGCTTCGCTGGAAAGGCGATTTCGAAGAAAGAGGTGTACGTATGAAACTGTTTTTGTGAGAATCAAATTGAATCAAGTCGTATGATAATTTCGGAATCATAAGGAAACCTAAAGACATTAGATTTGAACATAAGACGTTTATCGACAAAACACAACCGTGCAACCATCAACAGAGTTACAGTACTTTAGACTATTAGAAGACTATTGCTGCGAATAAGGTATACTACAACGACAAGTATACACAGCATGAGCATCCCTATACTGACGGGATCCCGCAAAAGACAAGGCTCTGGTTGCACTAGTTTTGGATGGTTTATAAGTCTGTTACAACGAAACGCCTAAATTACATTAATGTGGGTTCGGAGTAGGTTCTCCTGCAACTGTGGTCCTGAGAATCATACCGTCTATGCCAGAATTCTTTGTGATAGGGCAATCCTTCTTGAGGTGCCCTTATCTCCTCGAATTGGTGGCATGAATGGCTAGTGCTAGCCTTAGTGGCGGGAGTGAGGTGTTTAGCCAGTGTTATGTGGACACGAGTGCCTTCCTCAATACCCCACCTTGGAAATTGCTTCCTAAGGCGTTCTGCAGGAGTTGCCACTTGTTGTGGCATGGAAAATCTTTGGGATTTCTTGCGCTCCTTTAGGGCTTTCTTGTGTTGCCTGAGTTGATGTGTGTAAGGAAGGTTGTCACAGCAGCTGCTACTGTAGCTTGTAATGTAGCAGCGTCGATATGGAGGATGGGGGTTTCGTTGCTCGGCTGATTGTTTCCGGAGTGAGTGCTTCTGGTCCATTTGTTCCTCTTGTTCCTTTATGAACCTAGATCCTAATGTGCGTGTTTCAGCGGACCTTCATTACTCCGCCTATCACTTCGACTGATCGGGATCGTGTGGTTTTGCGTTTAATTACTTATGTTCTTCTAAATGTTAGCATATTCACTCGATGCATTAGGGCATCTACGTTTTGAAGTTCATGGTTGAATTCACTACTAGTTTCTGAGCTTGGATTTGACTTGTTGTATGCGTGGTATTTCTAAATGATCCGTTGGGGGATACTACGGGAAGGTTGTAAAGATTCCTCATATGAGTACTTCGGGGTTTTGAAACTAGAAGCCAATTGGGGTTTGTGTCGGGTTTGTCATTATGAATCGATCGTGTTTCATTAGTCGATGGTTAAAGTAAAAGGGTCTTTTATAACACATGGAACTGGTATGGGTAGGGCCACACCAATCCACGTCGAAAGCCAATGTCGGTACTTCTCATTGTAAGGCGTTCGTTAGTGGAATAGGGCATTCTACGTATGTGTTTTCAATGCTTTTTAGTCTATCTCTATTATTACTACTATGAATGTTTTGTTTAATGATTAGGGTGTTTGTTCGAGTAGATTTTTTTAAACTTGTGACTCACGGAACTCTTCTGTGTTCCTACTATCAAAATGGAATGTATGCAAATAAGTTATCAAGGAGAAATGTACCCAGAATAACCGTGGGGTCTGAAATAGCCTCCTCTTGTCCTATTGTGAATACTTGGCCTTCTCCACCAGCATTCATGATGCTTGACTCCTGGCACTCCCTTCGGAAGTGTCCCGTTACTCCGCACTGATAACAAGCGCGATCTACTCCTACATTTGTGGCTAGAGTAGTTGGTTGGGCTAGTTCTCTACAGTAGCGGACGGTGTGTCCCTTTCTATTGCACCTAACGCAATACATTTCACGGCAGGATCCGTGATGATGAAAGTTGCATCGGTTGCACTTAGCCTGGTTGTCGTTGTACGACCTTTTGGGTGTAGGGGTAGGGTTTGTTGACTGCTTTTTGGCGTTTCATTGAGTTGATTTGCCTCCCCTCTTGCTCAGGGTTTTCGTTTCATGTTCTTGTGTTCGCACCTTGCGGCATTCTTATAGGTATCTACTGATAGGTGGTTTCGATTGTTTCTTTGATTAGGATTTTTGATATCATTTCCTTCCCTGCTTGAGTTGACAGAGTTATTGTATGCTATAATGGCTGCCACCGTGGCTATAACTGTAGCTTGCAAAGTGGCGGTGTCCAATCGTAGGAATGGGGTTGCGTTGGTAAGTTGATTATTTCCAGCCCTTGCTGTGCCGCTAAAGTTTGCTTGAGACAGTGCAACTATTACTGCCGCAGCGATAGCAGATTGCACTATGTTGGGGTCATATTGAGGAGGTGGTGGTGGGGTTGCATTTCTACGTGCTGATCTACGAGGAGACATTGTTCCCTGAATAGGGTTTTGAGTTCGACTCGTGAGGAGAGTAGATAAACTCATTAATTTGAGGGGTATGCGAAGGGTTTAATAAAGGAAATACATCATATAATATAAAACATGGTGCGTTACATTTTGTAGTTAGGAAAATTTTGACCTATTTAAAGGTCTACGATTACAAGGTTAAGAAAAGTAAGGACTATATCCGAGGTCTTATGCTATGACAAAATTTTGGAAGTCAGAAAGGTTTTATTTGTTACACAAGCTGGCTACAGGGGCCTTAGACTCTGCCAACTGACGCTCCATCTCAAGCATACGTAGTTCATGTCTTTCCTGGCGTGCCCGATTTTCTATCACTTCGGTTTAAGTTGCCGTTAGCTCTCTCTGCAATGCTTCATTTCGATTTACGATTCTCCCGTGAGCTAATCCTAACTGTCGGGTGCGAACTATGTTGACTCCAGTGTTCACATCATTTTCCTCAGTTTGATGGATGGTCTTCCGTCCTTGTTCACCAATGCGAGAAATCCGACGAACCAATATAGGAAGGGCTCTCTCTGCTGAGCCTCCCTCGCTTAGGTTGTAGAAGCTTCGGTCTCCGTTGAATGGAAGGGGTTGATCCTGTTCGCGGCTCCACCTATCCAGGTTAGTTGCCTAAAGGGGCGTCGAGCCATGAAATTCCGGTCGAGGATTAGGGTTTTGAATTGGAGTCGTTAAGGGTAGGTTATTGTTCTCGGGATCTGAGTCTGATTCTTCTTGTATTCCTTCTTCAGGGTCATTCTCTATCCCTTCTCCATTACCTTGGTTGGGGTAGTAGGGGTCACCGGGGTGATGGAATCCAGCCATTGAGTCTATACGAGAATAGGGTTAAGAATTGACTATAAGCTAAAGCACATGGAATTTACTTTTAAGTTTAAGGGTTGAAGACACTCGAATACTCCCTTAGTATTCTTTAACGATATGCTTTTGGTAAGTTTTAAATTTGTTGTCCATTGCAGACACTCCTTGGCATACGTTAGTTAACTCTTGGACAAATATAGTTGATCAGGCTATATTCTTCCCAGTTCCGATTACATGTCCCAAGGCATACCTGCACTGCACAACTTATTTATAATACTTCTATATTGTTTTAATTATGATATTGACCATGTTATTAATATGAAATGAATGCATGCCTACTTTACAAAAACTAAATAAATTTAATTTTAAAAGTATGAGTCTTACTCCGAGTGTTTTTGCCCAGTTGTGTTTATAGTTGTATACCAAAATGGTTTTGATATACTTAATTCACTATAAACAATGCTCTGATACCAATCTGTCACACCCCCAAACCAGAACGGCGGAAACGTTCGGGGGCGGAGGACGTCGTATTCAGTATCATAATAGTTCATAGAACGGAAAGTACACACCACCATATATATTAAAGTTTCCAAAATGTTTACATAATTGTATTCATTACATGTTCAAAAGTTAAATACATAAACATCTTTCAAAAGAAGTAATTAACGTCAGCACGTTAATCCTCAAAAGTTGATTTCCAAATCTGCTTAGCGGATCCCCGAGAATACAAGTTATTTCAAAGAGAAAGTGTCAACAATTAAGTTGGTGAGTTCATGAGTAGTGTTTTGAGAAAATGTGTGCCATTCGAAAGTTCGTGTATGTTTTCCAGAAAATGCAGTATTTCAAATGTAAAGAGTTATGATTCGTTGTGTTGAAAATGAATGTATTAGATCCAGAAAATCCCATATTTTCCCTAATAGTTGAGATATTAATTGTTGTGTTTTCCAAGAAAAACCCTTATTTTCTTATAAAAGTATGAAATGCATATGGATGTTCGTGTTATAAGTTGTAAATAATTGCACCAGGAAAATCCCTTATTTTCCTATTAGTTGTTTGGTTTGTATACAGGAAAAACCCTTATTTTCCTAACATAACTGGCAGTCTCCAAGACCGAAAATCGCAAGCAACCGACGTGCTTAAAAGTTGTGTCATAGTTTTACATAATAAAGCTATACGAAGATCGCACTTGTTAGATGAAGAATAGTTTTAACAGCTACTCGTTCATAAAAGCATAATACCATAATAATTGTATATCCGGTGAGTTTTATAACCATACTAAACATAATATGCCTGTAGCGATGTTCTTCAGGCATCGTAGCGTTATGACAAACTGTCACCCCAATGGACGGACTATAGCTAACAGTTAGGGCGCGGGATCATGACTTCCCGTATAGATCTATACACATTTGACACGTTCTCCGAACGGGAGACTCTGGTTATAGATAGGACTTGAAGCGGTACGTCTTAGCAAAAAGGTATGATTTGAAGATGTACACGTCTCACGGATTCTCAACTAAGTCTGTATTAAAGTAGTAGTTTTGTATGCAAAGTTTATCCTTTTTCACAACGTTTGACAAAGCATAAATCATAAGTTCTTTGAATGCATAAAATGATTTAGTAAAGAATGTTACCCTTGATATGATGTATTTGTATGTAAACGTATAAAGAAAACATTATTTCTATTTATAAAACATATTGTATCCCAAGAGGGTAAAGCTGTGTTGTGAGGTGTTTGTCATGATGATGACTTCAGTATGAAAAGTATAGCAAAAGATCGATGTTTCACACGATTTTAGTCGTGTGTTTACTTGTATTCCCCCCCTAAAAGAGTATAAAAAGCATTTAAAAACGTATTTAAAGTGTGTTTGTAGGGGTATGAACTCACATGAAAGCTTGAAGATAGCGAGATGGAAAACCAGGCAGAGTTTCGTCTTGGGAAACGGATTTTTCTCGGGATTCTCGGGAATCTCGGGAGTAAAATCGACCTTCGGGACTTGAGCAAAATGACCAGGGCTTCGGGTTAGAACGGGCACGGTAAACAAGGCAAAATGCAAGAGAAATGAGAGGAAATGAGCAAATTTTCCGGAAACCCTCGCATCCCTTTTATAGGGGCTGAGAGGCCTCGGTACGCGGGGCGTACGGGCGTACGCAGGGCGTACCCATGCATCATGCATGAGCGAGTCCTCGACTGCCCCGGAGCTCGGATGGGACGGATTCGCATAGGCTCGCATAGGGGCGAAGTGGACGGACCGAGATCAAGGCCTTCGCGTACGCAGGGCGTACGAGGCTACGCAGCACGTAACTCGGATGAGGACGCTGACTCCTCCTTCCGATATTACCAGAATTCTGATTTAAATTTATTTATAATTTATTTAATAAACATCAAAAAACCATATCTTCTTCATACGAACTCCGTTTTTGATGGTCTTTATATCCACGCGTAGGTGAGACTATGCTCTACAACTTTCGTTTAGACTCCGTTGGCAAATTATGAAATTATTTTTATTATTTATTGATTAAAATGACGTGATTAAGGAATTTCTTTAAAAATTCATAACTTCTTTATCTGACGTCGATTTTTGCCAGACTTTTTACCGCTGAAATACCATTGTCGAGACCTTCGATTCTCGTTTACGTCATTCCGGCCAAAAGTCGCTCGATCTCCGATTCGAGTTTTTAGCTGTCTGCTGCTAAGCCGAAATTGGAAAAATCATAACTTAAACATACGATGTCCGATTTGAGCGTTCTTTTTATGTACGTTTGTAGTTTAACGATATCTATGACTTTCATTTAGACGCCTAAGGTCAAAAAGTATTTTATTGAAACTTCGCGTTTTTACGTAACTTCGTATTGCTGGTTTTTGTCGGAAAACTTAGAATGGTCATAACTTCTTCGTTATAACTCGGATTTTAGTGTTCTTTATATGCTTGGAAACCTTAAGACGATATCTATTACATAGCGTACTCCAAACAGAGCCTTTGAATACTTCATTTTTCGATGATATTCTAATTACTTTTTCAAAGAGGTTACAAGACTCGAATTTCAAGGACCTGAAAGGACGGGCTGTTACACACGCCATCACAAGGTAATGCTTTAAAATAAAGAACACTATTAAAGAAAGCATTAATCAAACTAACTTCATTATCAAATGAAAAGGTGAAACCTTGTTTATACAATGCATGAAAGGAATTAATATTTCTTTCCATTTCTGGTGAATAACAACACTTATTCAAATTTAAACTAAACCCACTACTTAGCGATAAAGTATAAAATCCAATCTTGGTGACAGGTGAAGCTTTCCTGTTTCCCATGATCAAGTTTATTCTTCCTTGCTCCACATTCTCACTTCTTCTTAGTCCCTGTAAATCAGAACAGATATGAATACCACAATCGATATCAAGGACCCAAGAATTAGAATGGGGTGAGTTATTAGATAAGATAGTGTAAATAGCAGAATGGTTGGGTTTAACTTTCCCATCCTTAACATGTTGCTCGTACTTTGGGCAGTTCCGCTTCCAATGTGCCTTTTCATGGCAATAGAAGCATTCAGCCTCTTTTGGGTCAGAAGAAGGAGTGATGAAACCTTTCTTGGTTCCACTTGAAGAAGAGCCATCAAGGGTCCTAACCTTGGTACCCTTTGAAGAACTCTTTCTCTTCTTCCCTCGTCCTTTCCCGATTGCCAAGACAGGGGCGGAGTTGGTAGGAGTAGGAGTAGTAACAACCGCCTTACCCTTAAAACCACTTTCCGCGGTCCTTAAAAGTCCTTGAAGTTTGCTGAGAGTGACCTCTTCCTTGTTCATGTGGTACGTCATGCGGAATTGATCATAACATGAAGGTAAGGAGTGCAAAATGATATCTATTGCAAGCTCCTCGGGAAAGTTCACATTAAGCTTCAGCAAACGGTCCACAAATCTTTGCATTTTCTGCATGTGGCCCGTGATGGGTTCTCCATCCTTCATGCGAGTTGTCATCATGGAGGAGATGATTTCATACCTTTCTTGTCGTGCACTTTGATGGTATCTATCCATCAAATCTTGGTGCATCTCAAAAGGGTAGTAGTCCTCATACGACTTTTGGAGATCGGCTGTCATAGTGGTCTTCATGATGCATGCCACCATGGTGGCATCCCTTTCATCTGCCCTAAAGTCTGCGATCTCTTGAGGAGTAGCAACTGTCTCATCAATCTCCTTAAGCTCCTTATCGAGGACATATTCTTTGTCCTCGTAGCGGGTAATCATTCGGATGTTTCTGATCCACTCATTAAAGTTGGATCCATCGAAAGTGACTTTCCCACACAAGTTCATAAGAGAAAAGGAGCCATTAGGATTAGAGCCAGAAGTAGCGGTGTTCGCAAACATCTGAAGAGAAGAAAGAAAGAATTAGTTTAGATATAAAGATAATCCTTAATAAAACACCCAAATGTAATATTAAGGCTAGGACCCAATCACAATATATTATACTTAGAAGAGGTATGCCGTAATCTAAGTAATAACATATTTGAAAGGTAGGTGAATGACGATTCACTAATTTCCACCAAAGTCGAAATATTAAAATATTTAATTTGTTTCTTAGAAACTCCTAGATTCTTTTGAGATTCAATGAACTTTTCAAAGGCATGTTTCAATCTCGAGTGTGCCCTCCAAGTTCTGTGACTGGGATGCCGAGGATCACAAAACGAGGTGTGAAGTAACCATGCAAATTACTTGGTACCCTTAATAAATTACCCCTCAATTGATGTGCCGGTTAACCACACACGATGCATCGATACTATGATAAATATTAAGTCACCCTTTACCTACCTTGTTAAGTCCAAGTTAGTGTGTCGGTTAACCACACACGCTCCACTAATGACTTAGACAAAATGTAAAGTGTAATTTCATGGATTATCACCTCATTCACATTTTTCCTAAAGTAATTAAGATTGGGAATTTAATAAAACATTTAGTTACTTTATAATATTCATCATACTTTTAATGAGAATTTATAAGTCCTTGTCTTACCCATTCGGCTAACGACCCTCCACCAGTCAAGCAAGCGGTGGGTGAGAGTGGAAATCCATTAAGTTGCCATTTTATAGGCAACAACCTTATACCCACCTTATAGACTAGCTTCGTGAATGAGGCGTACTAGCAGTAAGACAACTTTGATCCTATACATATATATATATATATATATATATATATATATATATATATATATAATTAGCTTATAATAATATAAGTATAAAGGTTGAATTTTAACTTTTAAAATTCTAAGGGTTGGAACTAAAGTTTTTAATATGACTTTACTTGTTCCAAAACTTGAGGACAAGTTTTGTAAACTTTCAAAACTTTTCATTTCTTGTAACTTATGTGTTTAATAGAGTAATAAAAAATGAAGACTCTTCATTTTTCTAACTCTTGTGTTCTTTTAATGGTTTTAATTCAAGTGACTTTTGGTTTTCCATAACTTGAGGACAAGTTATGGACTCCATTAAAACACATAATGATCATGAATTAATCTACCACATAGGTTACAAATAATTCCTATGATCATCTTAACATCATAAGATCAAGAACATGAATATGAAAACTTTCATGAATCAAAGATTACACATAAAACTTTGTAATTTTGATAACAAGTTGTTGTAAATGGATTAGCAAAGACATTACACCATCTAAAACAAGTTTTCAAGTACCAAAACAGTTTAGGGTAATGTTTCTAGTCCATTTCCAGCAACTAAAGACGAAAATCTGCACTCTGTGGCTCCTACTCGCCGAGTGCATGAACCTACTCGGCGAGTAGGTTGAAGATACACATGAACTCGGCGAGTCCCCCCATGGACTCGGCGAGTTCATCAGGCAGACTTCAAGTTTTTTGACTTTTCCAACTAATTTGCATCAAGTATCAAACAAGCAAACTAGGCTCTGATACCACTGATGGGTTTTGAGCATTCTAACACTTCCTAAGTGTATATGCAACCATAATAACCTTGGATCTATTTTTGTCTAATAATCATGCAAATATGTTTTCCAAGGTTATGAACCTATCTAGCATACATGGGGTATAATTTTCTTTGTATAAAAGATAGAACTACACACCTTGTTGTTGTAAGTGTTCCTTGAAACCTTGTAAGCCTAGCACCTCAAGTGTGATGCCTCAAATGCTTCACACAACACCAAATGCAAAGTATAAACTTGAGAGAATACTTTAACACACTCAAAATTGGCCAAGCCCTCTTGTTTCACTTGTGTATCACTAGTCTAGCCGATTTTGAGGAGAGACATGGTCCTTATATAGTGTGTTGCATTAGGTAAAACCCTAATGTAACATGACTCTTCATTTCTCAATCCATGGGTTAACTCCATGGAGCATCCATGGAGCATCCTATGGGTGGAACTCAACTTGATAATCCATGGAGCCTTTTAGCCCACTATATATGATATGGAAGATTTACATAATCTACCCATATATTTAATTAGTTATTCTTTTAATCACTTAATTAATTCTAAATTAATTCTTGATCAAAACTAATTAAATAATATTGTTAATATATTAGAACTTATAATATATTAATAAACCATATGTGTTATTTCTCTCGTTTAGTTTATCCAATTGCATGGTGCCATGCAACCCAAATGGACCATGCTGGTTCGGGTCAAGTATTTACCAGAAATAGTTATGGACTTAGACACCTTATCCAACAATTATTTCATGAACAAGATCTGGACACTAAATTTCGGTGGTTACAGAGATGTGGTTATGAATGAAGCACACAAAACCCAATACTCCATCCACCCAGGTTCAAACAAGATGTATCTGGACCTTAAGAAGCTATATTGGTGGCCTAACATGAAGGACGAAATCGCTACCTTTGTGAGCAAGTGCCTTACTTGCGCCAAAATTAAGGTAGAGTACCAGAAACCTTCAGGCTTATTACAACAACCTGAAATCCCTAAATGGAAGTGGGAGCGGATTACAATGGATTTCATAACCAAGTTACCCAAGACTTCAAGTGGTTATGATACTATTTAGGTAATCGTCGATATATTAACCAAATCCGCACACTTCCTACTAATCAAAGAGACTGACAAGATGGAAAAGTTAACCATAACATACCTCAAGGAGATTGTTAGACTACATGGTGCACCAACATCTATTATTTCAGATCGAGATAGTAGATTCACCTCTCGTTTTTGGCAGTCTTTACAAAACTCTTTGGGAACTACGCTAGACATGAGTACAGCCTACCATCCGCAAACCGATGGACAAAGTGAGAGGACGATTCAGACGTTAGAAGATATGTTACGAGCATGCGTGATAAACTTTGGAAAGGCATGGGATATTCATTTACCCCTTGTTGAGTTCTCTTATAACAACAGTTATCACACTAGCATAAAAGTTGCTCCATTCGAAGCCCTCTATGGCTGCAAGTGCAGATCCCCTCTGTGCTGGGCTGAAGTTGGTGACACACAGCTAGCTAGAGGTCAAACTCTTGACAGTGCCCTCACCGGTCCAGAAATTATTCGAGAAACTACCGAAAAGATCGTACAAATTCGGGAACGACTTAAAGCTTCCAGAGATAGACAGAAAAGCTACGCAGACAAAAGGAGAAAACCCTCGGAATTCCAGGTTGGCGACCGAGTTTTGCTAAAGGTCTCACCCTGGAAAGGCATAATACGCTTTGGAAAGCGTGACAAACTGAACCCAAGGTATATAGGACCATTCGAGATTCTTGCCCGAATCGGCCGTGTAGCTTACAAACTTCGATTACCCCGAGAACTAAGTAACATTCATCCTACCTTCCACGTTTCGAACTTGAAAAAGTGTCTTTCCGATGAGAATCTTGTGATACCACTCGAGGAAATCGAGTTGAACGAGATCCTCAATTTTGTGGAAGAACCCGTAGAGATACTAGACAGGGAAGTTAAAAAAACCAAACAAAGCCGCATCCCGATAGTGAAGGTTCGCTGGAATGCAAAGCGGGGACCTGAATTCACATGGGAGCGGGAGGATCAAATGCAACAAAAATATCCACATCTTTTTCCCTAGTCTATCTGTAAAGTAAATTTCCGGACGAAATTCTCTCTAATGGGGGGATAATGTAACAAACCGTTATTTCAAACTTATGTAGTAGCGTAGGTCAATTTGTACTTATTTGTAAATTAATAAAGAGAAATTTTGGCGTACTATGTATATTTACATAATTGACCCTCAAAAATAAATTATTAAATAATCTCAATTGGGTTGAACCAAGTGATAGAGATTGTAACAAGGTTTCCAAAAATCTAAAGAACACTAAAATCCGAGTTATAAGGAAGAAGTTATGACCAATCAAAAATCTGTGACAAAACCGGCAAAACACTGTTCAGTGTAAAAACTGTATTTTAAAAAAAAAGGCTTTCTAGCCTAATCAATCTAAATGAAAGTTATAGTTTATGTTAAACCGAGAACTTTCATAAAAGAACGCCAAAATCTGACTTCGTATGAGGAAGTTATGATTTTTCTAAGTTTCAGTATAGCAGTGTACAACTAAAAACTCGAAATAAAGATCGAGTGGTTTTTAGCCGACACAACCTAAACGAGAATTGAAGGTCTCATCAATAGTAGTACAACGGCAAAAAGACAGACAAAAACGGACGTCGTATGAACAAGTTATGAATTTATAACGGATTCATGTCCCGGTCTGTTTAGAATAATAATATTAAAAATAAAGTCAAAATAAGCCGACGAAGTCTAAGCGAAAGTCGTAGAGTATAATTTTACCTACGCGTGCATATAAAGAACGTCAAAAACGGAGTTCGTATGCAAAAGTTATGAATTTTACAAGTTTTGGCAAAAAAATAAAGAAAAATAACAAAAACAGGGAAACTTCGCATGAACAGTAACTGCCACGTTACCCCTCGCATGCGAGGCCTCCACGTGTCGACTGCTGAGTGGACCGATGTCTCGCGTGTCACCTTCTGATTCGACCAAGTCCGAGGTCCAGTAAGAACCGGACAGCCTCACATGAGACACACCGGACCTCACCCTCGCATGCTCCTCGCACACCCCTCACACGCCTCGGACCAGCCCCCTTCGCACGTGTCGTCTTTCCATTAGACTGAGGGTTAGACCAATCCGAGCCATCCAGCAGCGAGCCTCCGGTCCGAAGAACTTCCTTCGCCTCGCCACCTGTCAGACGTGTGTCACCCTCGCGCAGCCTCGGGTCCGAACCTTCGGACTATATATAGTATGCGAGGGTTTCCGAATTATTTCACTTTTTCACCCTAAATTTCACACTCTTTCACATTTTCCACTCCCTTAAGCTCATATACAACTCCTAAAGCCCCGGTATCAAGACTCGAGCCCGAAGTAAGTCTTGAAGCCCCGAAATTCTTGAGAATTCATCCTCTCTCCTGTCAAAACTCTGCCCGATTTGAGTCGGTTTCTCGACAACTAAACTCCTTTACGTGAAACGAAACTCTATCCGAATTACAACCTATCAAGTGAGTTCATACCCCCCGTATTTTCATAATTTCTACTGTTTTAAGGGGGGAATACAAGTATAACACAACAACTTGGTGTTATAAATAAATGATTTCAAATCACGATAAAATGATTTTAAAGCATCAAAAATACTTCAAATATTGAACTCTTTTATAAACTTATATTTTTCCCAAATATACATATTTGTATATATAATTTAATATAAATAAGATTTAAAAGACTTAGGACTAATAATTCATTCTAGGTCCTTTTCCTTGTTTGGATGTAGACTTATAGTACCGGTTATTTGTCCGAATGTCGTTTAAATTTTACCTATATATAAAATTGTATATGTATATAAATATAAAAGTTATTTCATCTGTTTAATTAACCTTGGTAATATGTTGAGCAAAGGATTACATGCAAAAATAGTTATTTACCAGTTGCTAAAGTACGTATAAATTATAATAGGTATAATTTATGATACATAAAGCAATAATTCATATGAATACACTGTTTTACATGCAACACGGGTTTTAATTCAAAACAAATCAAGGGTTTACACTTATCAAATACATGTTCGGGATACTAAGTCAAGAACATACTGTCAATCATTTATTTCAGAATGATTGGGTTTTCATAACTAATATACATGTACCGTTTATATGCTTTTTATGAGACATTCAATTCAGGTTGTTTAATTCAGTTTAGATAACCAAAGTAAAGCCCTGCTATTATAACCAGAATCTCCAGTCCGGGGATTGACAAACCCGCACTCAGGCTGCTAGCTACAGTCAGGCATACACGCCAATGTGTGGCAATTGTTATCAACAGTTTAAGCGCTCATCAGGCGTTTCTTTCAGGCGTTCATGTCTTAGTATGGTTATAATAACTCATTAAAAAGATATTAACAACACGTTAGTGTATAAACAACTAAACGTAAGTACATCTTCAAAGTACCAGTTTACAAAATGCAAAGTACAATGGTATTCTATAGTTTTCAATAACAGCTGGTGAAGCCAGGCACACTCTCAAATACAAGTTTTACAAACACAATGGTTTACAAATAAGACTGTTTTATAGGAATAAAACTACTTTTCACATACCACAGAAAATATGGGATTTTCTAGAAGTGTTTTAATATTCAAAATACAAAGACACCCATTCAAACATAAAGACTTATGTACTCACTCAACTTATTGTTGATACTCTCTTTTCAAATTACTTGTATTATCGGGGAAATAATAACAGGTAATCCCCGAGCTTTTTAAGAAGATGGAGCCATTAGGAGTGTTATCTTCTTCTTTTGTATAACTATTTTGGTTTCAATATACAATGATTGAACACATGTAAATATTATACTTTTAAATACAATGGTTGTTTGTGCTTTGATTACTATGATACATGTGTTGTGATACTGCAAATGAAGTCCTCCATCCCCGGATGTTTCCTCCGTCTGGTTTGGGGGTGTGTTAGTTTTGGAGTTGTTTGTTTTGGTGAAGGGGGTGGAGTTGGAATTTTAACATCTTCTGGAGGTGTAGTTGGAATGTTGACTTCTTGAGTTGGGGAAGGGGATCGAGGTGGAGTATTGCCTCTTGGAGACACATGTGGAGATGCGGCTTCTTCATCATCTTTGTTGTCAGATTGTGAAGGATATGAATCCCTAGGTTTTCGTGCCATTCATTTGATCTTCTTCGGCTTAGAAGAACTTTCTGTCTTTGACTTTCGCTTCTTGCTTTTGGAAGGCTTAGAGGGTTTATGCTCGGTTGTCTCCTTCTTAGAGTCACCCGTTTGCCTCGGTTACTCGGCTTGTCAAGAGCATCTAAACCAGCTTGTTGTTCGGTAGTAAGAGCTCTCGGCTTTGTGGGATGAAGCTTTCTGTAGTCGGCCATCACCTTACTGTGCGGGGTAACACTTCGGTACATTGTCTCTGGAATCGAACCATAGTGATGAAACTTGACTGGGTCAAAGATGATGATCTTCTTCGTATGGAAGGTTGCAATTGACGTAATTAGAGCACCCTTCATCACCGGAATTTCCAAAGTATTAATGGCTCTTTGAGTAATAATGGTCCAAAATCGCCCACAAGAGATTTCGGATTGACGAGTGGATGTGTTTAAACTTTGCACAACCTGAGACCATATGATTGACCCATATTCCAGGTTCAACCCATTATACAAACCATAGAGAATGGCTAGAAATCCCTTGCTAGTGCCATCGGATCCAGCACTTCGTTCTGCCAAGCCTTTTATCAGTAAAGTAAGAAGACCATTCCACTGAGATGGTAGACAGGACTTCTTGACTTTGGGAATGGTTGTCAAGACATCAGTGTAGCCCATCTCATACATCATTGAGAAGAGTTGTGCAGTGGTGATAAAATCAGGAGAAACCACCGAAGAATCAACTGCGAGATGAAGCTGATGGGTTTTTGAGCATTCTAACACTTCCTAAGTGTACATGCAACCCTAATAAACCTTGGATCTATGTTTGTCTAAGATACATGCAAATAATTATTTTTCCAAGGTTCATATCCTAACTAGCATGGCATTGGGGAACTTGAATCAAATAAAGCTAGTAGAAACGCTTACCTTGTAGCTGTAGTTGATTCCTTGAAGTTTTAGAGCCTAGCACCAATAATGTGGATGCCTCAAATGGAAATAACAAATCACCACAAACTTGTAACTTTGAGAGAATAGTCACTACTATCTTGAAATCGGCCCTCACCTCAACAAGTGTCAACAAGTATGATTTCAAGAACCAAAGCCTCCTTTATATAGTGTGATGTATTAGGGTTACATCCATGTAAACCCTAATACCCATGTCTCTTCATTTCCATGAGATCCATGGGTCAAAGCTCCATGGAGCATCCATGGACTTTTCCATGTAAGCCTAGCCCATTCCAAATAAGCACTAGCCCACACTATATAAATATAGAAGCCCATATTTAATTAGTAACATCTTTGATCTCTAAATTAATCCTAGATTAATTATAGATCAATACTAATTAAATAATATGATCTTATATTAATATATTAGAACTTATAATATATTAATAAATCATAACCATGACAATTGTGACGTTATCTTCTAAAAAGTAGCCTGAAAAAGCGCGATTTGACATGGTTGATGTTCCTAGGTAGGCATCAGCATGCGTGCGTATAACGACCGTTCAAATTCATGCGCCCAAAACAATTTCAACAATCTGCATTTGAATTAGAACGTACCATCGGAACCTGAATTGTCCTTGATTCACTAGATGACAAATATACTCAAACATATCATCAATAAAATGGGGAAAATTAAAAATTTTCGTGCATTAGAGTGACAAAAGATAATGTAATAAATCAAATGTGTCTGGGTTGTGAGTGATGTCTGACAATTAGACGAAAAACAGAGGATTCTGGGCAAGAATCGCTTCCTTCGAAGTCAAGAGAGACTCAAAGTGCTTGTGTGGATTCCCGAGAATATGATCAAGTGTTTGTTAATAAACATTGAAAGGTTTCTTTTCATGACATAGGCTTATGGTGGCTTATCTTCAACCGAATATCAATACTTAAAATAAGACCGAGGGTCGGAAGAAGTACTTGTGAGACCGACGTGGTCTGTTGAACAAGTAGGCAGGTGGTAGTTTGTGATGACAAAAGAATGTATAGAAATCTGAAAAAAAACTAGAATTGGATCTTTATGGGAAGAATAGTCTTGGTATTAGACATATTCATAAAAGACCTCGCAAAAAAAAGATTTAATTCGGTACCAAGTAAGAGCTTGAATATAGAAATTCATCGTTAATTCATTATGGGTGTTGAGTTTTGGGTTTCACTCAGTACGTGGTATACGTATCTAAGATGATAAACACAAATGTTGTGCAACCATAAACCTCAGTGGTAAAGACTGAGAGTCTCAAGGGTTACAATAGTGAACCGATAGTAGATGGAGAATGGTTTGAGGATGGTGAAAGAAATGAAGGCACCTTCTGCTATATAAGAGGACAAAGCAGAGAAACACTTAACTCATGTGAGAAGAGTAAGGTAGCTCTAGACCGAGTAAATAAGAATTGCCTATTTGGGAAGAAACGATAGGTTGGATCGAATCATTAAGGCCTTGCTCTAGGTCGTAGAGGCTTGAGTCAACATGCAGCAGCATGCTTCTAGGGATCCTTAACTAGTTCATAAAATACACGTAATACCTGTACCAGCTCCATTTTCTGTTCTTCGTGTATCCTTGAGACCGAATTGAGACAAAAACAAACAAATATACCACACACACAAGAATATATTTTTGAGTTTTTTTTTCTGAAAAAGAAAAAACAGAAAAAGAAAATGTTTTTGGATTTTTGAGGTTTTCTGATAAAGAATAAAAACAGAAAAAGAAAATATTTTTGGATTTTTGAGGTTTTTTGAAAAAGAATAAAAACAGAAAAAGAAAATACTTTTGGATTTTTGAGGTATTCTGAAAGAGAATAAAAACAGAAAAAGAAACGTAAACAATTTACAACCGAAACCTTATCTTAGTTGAATGAAGCGAAATAGACCGAGCGGTCGGTTCATTTCGGTTCTCAAAAATTTGAGGAGCCGAAATAGACTGAGCGGTCGGTGTATTTCAGTTCTCAACAAGTGGAGGAAATCGTATCTCAACTAGGATGAACAAGGGTCAAAACGAAAAGTTAAAATTGAATGTGAACATTGGAACGAAAGCATTTGGAACAAAAGAGGGGAGGACCGAAAGCGACCCTATGGTTCGGCTTGGCTAAGGTTTCGATCCTTATTCTCATCGTGATGCTTGGTTTCACTTTTGTATCAATGAACTTGGGTTCGCTTGTTAATGTTTGGAGCGAACGAAGGATGAACCGAAAGCGAAAGGGTGATTCGCCTGAAGGCGCTTGAAATGGAAATAGAAACGAAAGGAACCAACCTTCGGTTGGGTTCGCTTCAGGTGAATTATTCTTGAGCTTGGAAGGAAAAAGGGGAGGACCGAACGCGAACCTATTGACTAGATTTCGCACCGAGACTGCAACAATTTGGCACCTGTTCTTTGTGGTGATCCAGCTTGGAATCGACTACGAAATGCTCGGATTCACATCTTCATTCTCGGAACGAAAGTGTAATTCGTGGGTGTTGATTATTCGGATTTGTGGTCTCGTATGTGAACATCCGTTTGAAGTCGCCATTCTAGTCACCGTTTGTTCGTTTAATCAGTCGCTGCGTTCTTATAATCAGGGGTAAAGTGGAGAAGAAAGCTTATGTTACAATAATGGTCCCTGCAACTTCAGCGAATTGACTCTTTTGGTCCCTATACCTTTCATGCCTTGACAGTTTTGGACTGTTTCTTGATTTTGTAACAAATAAAAGGGAATATTTATGCAGAATTACCATTCCAGCCCCTGCATTTCAGCAAGTGACAATTTCAGCCCATTTTTCGAAAAAGTTTGCAATTTTAAGGGCTGGTGAACAGTTTTGGATTTTTTAACGCTCATATTTTTTCGTGAACAGAAAAATAATGATTCCATCAAGTCTTGGCGGTTCGGAAAGTCATTTCTCGTGATAACGTCAACTTTTTCACGACTTTTTCGGTTCTTATACCTCATTGTGTATATCATTTTGTCGCGGGGGAGCTTAGTAAATTTTTTATCAATTCAAGATCATTCTCATAGCCGTTTGAAAGCTTTATAATCATGTTTTGGATTATAAATTGGGGGAGAATTTGGTATGGTCATTCGAAATTGGATTTGTAACTTTTCAAATTTGAAGATTTTTTTATAAAGCTTGTGGTAGAATTATGAAGGTAGCTTTTACAGCGGATGTTCTTCATCGAGCTCTGCTAAAGCTTTTACAGAGAAGTATCCTTTACAGCGGAAGTTCTTTATCGAGCTCTGCTAAGGACTTGTTATATCTCCGACTTCTGGTATTTTCTCGATCAAGTGGCGTTACGAATCTTAAAGTTTTGGTTGTTACATGATATTTTTTGATGGCTTATATCATTAGCGTATTTGAAGATCATCATGACTTGGAGGGGGAGCTCTTCAAAGACAAGAAGTGATTCGGTTTCTTTGTTCTGAAATGGGTTTTTATGGCGGGTTTCGTTTTCATGAAGATTCTTTGGGATTACATTCGAAAATGAAGTTTAAAGACATTACTTCAGTGCTTGATTTATATATCCTAGAGCCCGTGTTTGAAGACTATTGAAGAATCAAGATTCGTGGATTGCTTCATATATTCCACGTTGCAGATCTTTTTATTTGCTAGATGCTTGTTTTGGAAGTTAAAGCATTGTCATCCATTCTATACTTTGAGGGGGAGATTGTAGGGTTTCAAAGCACTCCATGGATGATGGAAATGGGCCCCTTTGATGAATTCTAGGTTAAAAGCCCAAGACTTGTCTTTTCCCTATAAATAGTCATGTATTATTCACAATTAAGGTTAATAGAGAGGCAAAATGTAGCCACCACGTTGTGAGGTTTCTTGTAGAGTTAGATTCTTATTCCTTAAAGTGTAATATGTTCCTCATAATTTAATAAATCGAGTGATCGTTCAACATATCTTCATATTTGTGTTTGTTCTTATTTTCCGCATCGTGTTCATCAAATCACAATTAGGGTTTTATTGTCAACAACTTGGCACCAATCACCCAACATATACCTCCATCCGATCCACTCACAGCAGGTGAGTTCATACCCCTGAAATAACCTTTTAATTGATTTTAACTGCTTTTATAGGGGGGAATACATGTTGAACTATACAGTTATTAGATAAATCACATGTGATTAATAACTGTATAGCAAAATAGATTTTGCATGTTAAACTGTTTTATCCTGCTTAAGATTTCCAAATTATGTTTTCGAATCTTGTTAAAGTATGAATATCCCTTTTTGATCATTAAAGGTTATCCAAAGTTTTTCAAAGTTTGTTAACTAAAGAGACATCCAGTTGTAATTTCTTATCAAAGGTTATCTTCACTTAAACTGTTTTATAAAAATCATTTTCAAAGCTATTTATGAAAGGTTTTTCAAAGGATTCCAAAGGTTTTCAAAACTTGTTTTACAAAATGACATCAAGTCATAAATTTCTTATGAGTAACGGTTTTCCGAAGGTTTTACCAAAGTTTTCTTGTATGCTTTTATTTTGTTAAATGCTTGCCTATATTTGTATAGTTATATAAATAATGTTTAAAGGACATGGGAAGGCTAGTTCGCCCTATTTCCTTTTACTCGTTGGGATGTGGTCTGGTGCGTATCGGTTATCCGTCCAAAGGTCATTTAAACATTAGTTATATATCATGTATACATGTATGGACATAAAAGCTGTCTCTCTCTCTCTCTCTCTCTCTCAGCCAATTCATCGCCTTGAGTAGTACAAGCATCCTTCTATTATTCATGTTTCTGGAACCCTAGTAACTATTATACGAATAGTTAGGAGACTCTATCTCTCTCTCTCTATCTCTCTCTATCTCTCTCTCTCTGTTTTACTTTAGAATGTGACACACTATTTCCCTCTACGACGCTTCATTGCGCCAACGCCGTGTAACCAGAATCTCTGGGAAGGAGAGCGAACATTATGTGTATAGATCTATACGGGACTAACACTCCCACACCCAGACTACTAGCTACAGTCCGCGCCGGTAAGGCCCATGGGTGACATAATGCCACTACCTCTATGCGTGACCTGGAGGGTCATCGGATACTCTATCGTCTATCAGTATGGTTACATACAAGTTCACATTCACCCTTTGTTAGACTTTGCTATTTGTATTGTTCACTCGATACTTTCTGGAGTCTGTATTTTCTTTGTTTTAGACTTTGCTAGTTGTATCGTTCACTCGATACTGTCTGGAGTTTGTATTTTCTTGTTTTAGACTTTGCTAGCTGTATCGTTCATTCGATATTGTCTGGAGTGTATGCTTCCTTTTGTTAGACTAAGCCAGGCGTATCATTCATTCGATACTCTCTTGGAGTCTATGATTTCTTTTGCTTTAGTCAGTAGTATTACTGTTGTGGTATATGTTATTTTCCCCAAGTATTCGTACTTGTGATCTTCTCGTTATTCCTTTATAGTCAATACTGTATTTTGGAAATGGTAGTATTTTTGGGGAAAATTACTCCTTAAAACATAAATTTGTCGGGTCTTGGTAGAAGACTTCTTTTATTTATAAAATATAGGATTTTCTGGAAAGGACGCTAATACACCGTAGATTATAAACTACTATCTTTCCTAAAGTTATTTTGATTAAAAATGTGTATTTATACAAATGATACTAAATACTTATGGACTCACCAGCATTATAAAATGCTGATACTCGCTTTCAAAATAACTTGTATTCTCAGGTCATTGATAGACAGGTACATCCCGGAAGCTTTTGCGAAGTCAACCTAGTACCAAGCTGCATCTATATTATTCTCCGTATTACTTGAATGTTGCTATGAAATGTAACCTATGAAAAATTATTACTATTAATGCAATGGTTGTTGTACTTTGATTACTATACCACACACGTTGTGATACTTGACATGACGTCATCCACCCCAGAATGTTTCCGCCGTTCCGGTTTTAGGGTTTGACATTCTCAATTGGACGACTCCTACCTCTGAACAAATTGCTGATCCTGCAATAAATGTGGATACAACTCAAGGTTTCCCCCTTTCTAGTTGTTACTCCATCCTCTGTTCCATTTGTAAGTGATCCTTTAATGACACAAGCCTCCCGACATCCAATTAAATGGAGAAGAGCTGATCCTAGGCCGGGAGTGCTAGTAAGAGAACAAGCTCAACCATTCCAACAACCTACTTCTGCTGCTATACCAACCCAAACAAATCAAGAAGTACCAACCCATGAAGGACCAAGTGGTGTCAGATCTTCATTCAAAGTCGGGAGTTCTTCTGCTCATAAGGGCTCTCCTCTCTGACCTGTGCATGATGTTGTATCTGAAATACTTGCCAAGTTTTGTGCTTAACATGACTCAGACCCTTCTCCACGAGGAAACGGTATATATCAATAGGGGAAGAAAGTTCAGCGCGAGCAGACTCATCTGTGTCAGAGCTCAAGGAAGAAATTGGTGTCATGAATCTGAGACTCATTGAAAAAGATGTTTTGATTGAGAAACTCGACACCCGAGTTACTGAGCTTGAAGCAGAAAATAATCTAAAGTCAAAACTAATTTTTAACTTGTAGACTCATCTTGGAGCTTTAACTTCCTATTACTTCGACCTTAAAAGCAAACTTGTTGAAGAATTTGTCGACAAATTCAAATCATCTGTCAGAGAGCCAAGCGAAGCTGAGACCACTACCATTAACCCAGCCAGACAACTCAACAATATCCCATTATTGATTCTACTACATTCAGATCTACTCGAATCATTAACCGTTTTGAAAAGGAACCAGAGCAATGTCATCCAAGAATTACAATCAAAAGAACTAGGAAAAAGGTGACATAATAGAAGAGGGGAAGGTTGCTGTTCATGAACAACTCTGATCAAAATCTTCATGGGGACCAACCTCAACTAACAGTGATTGAGCACGACAAGAAGAAGTTTTGGCACAAATACGGTGACTGGTCAGGGATTCGTTTGTGGAGTTTTCATTATAAACTTAATTGTTGGCTGGTGAAACGAAAAAGTATTAGTGAATATTAGAAAGACAAGAGCGACTTTTCTTCCTTCACCAAGTTGGACCACGCTGATCTTTCTGAAGCTCCATTCGCCAACCCTTCCAATTATCCTCATGCAACTGATTTTAAACTCTTCTTAGAGAGATAGGTGAGGAGAGGATTTAATGGAATGAAGACCGAAAAATCCTTCGTGAAGACATCCAAATATGTGTTTGACCCAATCACCAACAAGCACATCAAGAATGTAATGTGGCCTCCAATGAAGCATATGACAAAGATTCCCATCATCAAGAACTTTTGTGATGGTTCGCTTTGCGACATGCTATACTGGGTTTTTGATGAAGCCACTTCCGCTACTGTAATCAAGTTTAAAGATTGTTGCTTCCGTCTCGTTGATAAGAAGGATCTGCTTCAGTTTGGTGAAAAGGACATCCACACCTTGGCTGCACATCAGATTTTTGTACGATCAGGAGATAATGGAGGTTGCTGCCAAGGAGTTCACTAGCATGATGGCGGAGATCATCGACCAAAATATGTGGCTGGAGCTATGGGAAGGTTTGATGTGTTAGTAATTGAGAAAGAATGAAAGGTACTCATTTCCTAAATATCGAACTACTTTCGCTAAAGTTAGACTTAATCTGAAAGTTAGACATCTTCTGGCTCTACCATATCCTTCTTCCCCTTCAAGCTCCACCAGGGCATCAGATATGTTTGATATAGAAGTTAGGGTTCCAATAAAGAATATTCTTGAAAAGAAGAAACTATCCCCAACAAGAGTAAAGAGTGATCTAGTAAATGAATCAAGTGAATCAAGCAAAGGTCCCCATTATCTAAAGAGAAGATTAAAAAGGAAATATGACTTTCCCTTACCTCCATTAAAAACATTACCCATACTCTACATCAGAGCTACTGAAAAAGCTTTGTAGTGCATTGTATCACCTATTGGATCATTCGAATGAACCTCAATTCACCACTCAGATGCATGAGGTGCATCTGTTTCATTGTAGAATAGGGACGAAGCCCAATCAAATTTCAAAATGAACTTCAATGTTTATAAAACTCTCAATGTCCCTTGGAAAAATCATGATAAATTTTTTCCCATGAGGCCATCTCCTCAATATTTCACACACATACACTTTTTTCACAACATGGTCCTTTTTTAGATTCCCCTAACCCAAATAGGATTGAGTCCAAACTTGGTTAAAGAACAAGGAGATCGAGGAAGTCTTGAAAATTTATGTCGTCTAAATTATAGACACATAGCTTAGGTAAAAGGAGTGCTTCGAGACGAAGATCTGTGAACTCGGGGGACACCCTGGTGGTTACTCGTTTTAAAAAAATTTCAATGTAATAGTTTGTCCGTGCACAAGAAAAGATATCAAATAGGGCTACAAAGTTTTAATACTTCAAAAAATCATACAAGACCGAAAAGCTAAATCCACATCAGCTAAGGAACAGTTGGCTAAGTCAAAGGAAGCCGGATAAAGGATAGCCAAGTATCTTGTATATATTGTTCTAAATGTGTAATTAGTTCACATCATTCAGAAGGTGCAAAACCGATGAAAATTATGGAAAACATTGTAAAAAGGATAACAAAGGTTAAGTGCACATGCAGGAGATGCTAACGTTGAGAATAACAACGAAGGATCTAATGGAAAAGAGTTTGAGATAAGCGAAAAACCACTTTTTGTTTATGACATGAGCATTCACGAAGACACTCATGTGAATGAAGTGCAGATGTAGCTATCAAAAGAAGATTCAAGTGTCTTAGTTCACTCCACCAACAAAGTCAAAAGTACTCCATCCGCAAGAAAAACAAAAAGATCCAAATATTCAATATCAAGAAAAGAATTTTGGCCCTAAATGACAAAATAAACAAGATGCTCATTGATGTGTCTTCGTAGCTACCTGTAAAACTAGTTACAGTGAATTCATAATTTAATCGACTGGTAGAAAGAGTCTCAGGATTCAAAATTAAGAGATGATGGTAGATCATAGGGTCATTTTATGAATACCTAAAGGAATCAAGTATCTTGATAAGTCAAGGATGATTGATAAAGAAAAGATAGTGAAGCATGGCTAACAAATGAAAGCCATTTGCATGAAAATGGTTGAAAACATGAAGGTATTTGCAAATGATATAGGAGAACTGATCATCGAATGTTATCGACACAATGACACGGCTTACGCGAAACTAAACAATGAAATCAAAGACTAAGAAAACGAATCGTATTCTTCTGCAAATCTTATGAAATATGGTGATAGAAGTTGAACACATGATGATTGTTCCAGCTGATACCCTTCAAAATATTCTTTGCTTCTCACAAGACATATTTAGCAATCTAATAAATCTGGAGCATCTCATTAGAAATAAAGTGAATGCCGAAACTCAAATTTCATTTGCAAAGGTGATTGAGCTTCTTAAAGGTTTGAAAGGGGTCAATTTTAGGAGAAGATTAGTCCCTTTACCTTAAAAGGGACAAAGATCAAAATAAAAATGTTAAAACTCCTCCCCCTCCGACGTAGACTCATCAATCTCCAACAAAAACATCTCCAATCAATTCATGAACTGAAGAAGCCAAAGAAATAAAGAGAAGGCTTCTACTAACTCTCCTCCCAATTCAAAGGAAGTTCTTCTTCCTCCACCAGTTAAAACAACAAATGAAGAAAATGAGTATTCATCAGCTAAGGAAGAAGACCTTGCTACTACTTAGAAAAAGAAAAGCCATTGGAGAGTTGCAAAACTCCAGGAATGAATTTTTTAGAAGTTTGGATATGATATATTTCATGATAAAACTCTTATTGAATCATGAGTGTATCCCATTCATAGGATTCTAAATGAAGGTTATATCCCACAATTCATCGTGCAACTCCTTCTAATAACACATAGTAGGACATCTCTATCTCTCCGAATCGAAAATTCTTCAATGTGAATTTTAGCTTCCTAGGGCCATAAGACTCCCCTAGAGTTTTCAAGACCGTGTTTCTTTCACAAAAAAATATGTAATGATGGTGAAGGAAATCTGGTAAATTAAAAGGCCTCAATATGCAAACACCAACAAGCAAATATCATTCAAGAAGACTCAATTTTATCATTATACTTTGATAAAAAAAAAGTGTAGAGTATGATCGAACTCAATTAAACTTTGTGAATATGAACCAAAAAGAAATCTTCTTTATTTCAAGGATCATCCATGGAAAGATTGAAAACACCAAAACTCAGCATACCCCAGTAATTGTGATTTTTTAAAGTCACTTGTTTGTGACTTCACCTCTATTTATCATGACATTCATCCAATGCTCTTCAATAATATGGATTTACATCCGATTGATCCAGTTATACTTTTGAATGAAAGAGTTAAATCCTATAAAGAACTTTCTACCTACATTGAAATTCCATTGATGCAAGAATGCTCAATTGTAAATGGTCCTAAATGTTGTGGGTTCATGAAACTACACTATCGATGAAGTGAAGGATGTTGTGTGAGAAAGAGTTGAATGGGTGTCGGTTGTGAGGATGTTTTGGAAATTGCTGACAAGGTTCTTCATACATGTTCAAGTAAGAAGGTAGTTGCAAGGTTACTTAGCGGGAAATGGTTGAACCAAGGAATGACCCTCGACAAGTATAGATATATATAGTGAAGTGTTTTGTTTATGTGAAGATTAGATTTTGGGTGATGTAGAGTTGGTATTGAAGAATGATGCGAAGAAATCTCCTGAATTTTTGTTTTATAATATGATCTCTGGTATACTCTATACCAAAGAGATATACTTTTGTTACTTTTTCAAGTCAAATCATTGTGAAAGTTGTGTCAGTTAGGCATGCTAAGTATGGTCATCTATCTTCCATACTTAGGCATGGTCCTATCTGACTAGTGTACTTTTCTAGTCTTTAAATAAACAATTTAGGATATGGTCTAGCTATGTCTTGTACTCATAAAATCATATTAGAAATACAAATCTCCTTATTCGTCCATGCTTGTTTTGTTCGTTTTTATTAACTTCAAGCATGAAAATAAACTTGGTTAGGATTCAACTATGTCATTACTTGTGCTATCTTTCTGTTTAAATCATTGTTCTTACATTTCCATATAATTATAACTCATTCTACAATTTAAATTATGGATGAAATGTTTAAAGATGCACATAAACTAACTTACATTCCGTACTTATAATATTTCATCTAAAGTTCTTCTCATAACATTCTCACTATACTATGTATGTAACACCTGTTTTCCATAACATATATTACTTTGAAAGATATAAATTGATGTGATACGAGTAAGTGAGACAAAGCATAGAGTAGCTATACATTGGGTATTTTTAGTTAGAAAAATAGAGTTGAGAATGTGATAGAACTTTTAAAAATGCGAACATATTAGTATAAAGATCATCGAAAACAAAGTTTGTATGAGAAAGCTATGGTCGTATGAAGTTGAGATGAAAGTGTGCTGCTATTATGAGAAAGTAAACGGTCAAGATCTTGATCATCACGATGTGGAGGTATGTTTACAACGATGTAGAAACGAGTGATTCATCCATAAACGTGCCAACCGGAGAGCGAAACATGGCAAGGCAAAGTCCATTCGATCACAATGACGTGATAATAGATGTACCATGACGTGGTTTGAGACGAGTCACCGACATACATGGTGGGAGAGTACGAAACGTGGCAAAACTAAAGTTTACATGATTACCACGACATGGCGTGCTTATGGCCACAACATGGCACACCCTAGAGTATAAATATGTGAGTTTTGTGTCATTTTGAAAGGTTTTAGCATGAATTATCAGATATGATGCTTAGGAATCATTGTTGGGAGACTATGACTAAGGAGATATATCATTGTATAGGAGATATTACGTCGACTAAAAGATTTGTTGAGGTATCCTTTACCCCATTAAGATTTGATAGAACTGAGTATATGTTACAGGTGTTCATGATATGGCACAATTGTTGACCTGTTGATGAGATTTTGAGCAAATATTACGACTAAAGATTTAGTCGAGACTATAAGGTTTATAAACCCCAAGATTTGTGAAATACCCATTATGAGAGAATTAGCTAATGGCTTACAGGTTAATCCTATTTTGATTATATAATAATATTTGATTATTTTTGTGACAAGAGGTCATAGAGTATAGCTAGTAGTGATTTGTGACAGGTTCTAAGGAACATGTTATTTGAGGAATAAGTGTTATAATGAGACTAGCAGATAGGTAGCGAAGCCTCGAAACCAAAAATGGAATTAGTCTGCTGACTAACTAGGTGAGTAGCATTACTCTACCATCCATTGATGTGTTATGTATAATATACATTAAATGATTTATATGATTAATTATTATTTAGTAATCGATTGATATTTGAAAGATTAATTATTTAAAGAGACTAATATATAACTAAAAGATTGATCTTGATTGAGAAAAGGACTACTAATTGTAATTTAGCAGTTTCTTTAGGAAAACTTTTAGGAATTTTCTTGGGTAATTTAGCGGGGTTCTAGCATATCTTCGAATCCGACAAATAGCAACTTTTTGGGTTGAGATTATGTCGTGTTTTCTTGGTTTCTGCTAAAACCTTTATAAGTTAAGCTGCACTTATTTGTTTTGAGTGTAACTTATATTTATAGTAATAAATCGTTATTGTGAACCTATAAATAAGATTTATCAGTAATTCCAAGTCATCATATTGATTGATCTACTTACGGGAGAGGTGTCTAGAATGGTCATGTTGGCTTGATTGTTCGATTTCAGAAAGGGTAATCACCAAAATGATCCCACCTCACAACTGTCCTGCCTGGTTTATCCTTACTTGATAGATCTTGATGTAAATATTGGGATTAGTGAGGAATCTAGACTATAATTATTATATTCACATGATTATGCAACTAGACTAAGGCTTAGCACTTTATTCTTCTTGGTCTTTTCAAAGTACAAAACAAAGCTCTTCTGAAATCCTCAGTCATGCACTTTTACCAGGTGAGTGCATAGTAATTTTCATCTTACAAATATATATGAAGTATCTGGATAATCATCTGCTTTATGTGATCATTATCTTTTCCCAAAATGTTATATGTTAGATAAAATAGTATCAGACGACTTTTAAATTGATTTTATCATATAAGTATTATATACAAATGAATACCTATTGAGTAGTGATAGGGATTGTAGATAGGAGATGATAGATAGGTAATGAAAAATAGGTGACAATAAATAGGAGATGACTAGTAGATGCCCTGACCTTGACTTGTGATATTGCGATATAGTCATCTACCAGAGTATAGATGGCAACCAATGACTAATCTAAACAATTCATGTGGAAACAACAATAGGCTCATAACCTATAGGTGATGAATTACAAGTTCAGACGTTGTAGTAACTACGTATTCATGCAATGATACTCTAACCATTATTGGATATGTATTGGCAGAGTAATCCCTGAAGCAATACTTTCTTTGCGATGTATGTGATGATCCTTAGGAAACTCCTTAAGAATAAGTATATAAGGAAAGGTGATGTATGCGATGATAAGTAAACGTGATGTGGGTGATGACTATTAGGATAATTCCTTAGGTAAGTATAAATAAGAAAATGAGAGTGGGTAATCAGTTTAATTATTTCACACAAAATGTGAGAATAAAAAAATTAACTATAATATTGTGGGTTAACACCCATATGTGTAATGCCCGTAGATCCGGGCTAGTCAATTTACAGACAATGAACATAAAAAATGAGTTTTTGTTGAAATATTATTTAGAAGGATTAATCTTAACCAAGTTGTAGCATATGTTACAAGGGTTCTGTACATATAAAGAATGCCGAAATCCGAGTTATAACGAAGAAGTTATGGCTTGTCGAAGTTTCGCAGCAAAACCGGCACGACACCGAGAAACATAAAAAGTTAATTTACGATAGAGGACTTTTTGGCCTTATTAATCTTAAAAAAGTCATAGAATATGTTAAACCGAGAGCGTCCATAAAAAGAACGCCCAAATCTGACTTCATATGAGGAAGTTATGAATTTTCTAAGATTTGGCTTAGTAGTGCACAGCCTGAAACTCGAATTTTAGATCGAGCAGTTTTTGGCCTACACGACCTAAATGGGAATTGAATGTCTCATTAATAGGAACTCAACGGTAGAAAGACAGACGAAAATGGAGTTCGTATGTAGAAGTTATGAATTTTACGCGAATATTTAACAGTATAATCTCCACGTACTGTTAAATTTAAGATCGGTCGAGAATTAGTCGATGGAGTCAAAATGAAAGTTGTAGATCTTATTTTTACCTACGCTTGGATGTAAAGAACGTCAAAAATGGAACTCGTGTGTGAAAATTTTGCATTTTTGAAAATCGGTTGATTTCCACACTCTATGCGAAGCCATGTGTCAGCACCAGGCTCAGACTTGGAGCCCATGCTGGCTCACGACATGAGCATCATAAAACTCATGATGTGAGTGACCCTCCAGGCCCCTATAAATAAGAGGTGAAGCCTCTATTCTTCCTCAAACCTCCCATCACTTCCCTCTTTCTCTAGAACCTCTCTCTAGCCCCGAAACCCCCAAAAAAAGCCTAGGGAACTCCCTAGGAAAAGGCGGAAGCCCCAGAGCGCCCGACGGCTCCGAGAAGAAGAGCTTTTCGGCTCGGAAACACTGCGCCAGCGAAGCCTGGTTTTTCATAAAAACACGTTGTAAGTGAGATACGCCTACCACACTTTAAATATAGCTTATATATAAATATAATATCATTATAGATAAGATTTATTAGTGATTCAAAGTCGTTATATTGATCGATCTACTTACAGGAATGATGTCTTGGTTGTGATTTAGTGAGGTGTTTAAAGTGAGATTTCCAAATAGTATACTTCATATACCAAACGGACCCTACCTCCGATATGATCATACCTGGTTGTTCCTTACTTCATAGATCATGAAGTAGACTCTGAGTTAATGACGAATCTAGACTAATAATTAGTCGCAATAAATATGAGACTAAAATCAAGTGGTAATAATACTATGGTTCGACAAAGGAAATCATATTGTTAAGAAGCGAAGCGCTGCTCGAATTTTGAGTCGTCACTTTAACCAATGAGTGCATAGTTACTTTCATCTTACACATAGATATGAAGTATTTTATATAAACTGCGTGCTATGTGTGCATATTATCTGTATGCTTGCTATCCATGCTGGATGAATGATTTTATACATGTTTTTAATGATTTCAACTATATATGTATTTTATATCTACGAATATGTTGGGTAAAACATGGGTAGATGAAGGATGAGAGATGAAGGATGATATGAGTGAGCATAGGCAGCTATAGTAATGCCTAATAAATAACATCGGCAACTATAGACTTAGTGCCAATTGAATAAACGTTAGTAGGTATTGACTTAGTACCTGTTAGACAAGGTTGCAAAAATCGCTCGACGTAGGCAAATCAGTGGACTGGGGTCAAGGGATTAATCGGTTAGGCGGGTATTAATCGGGAACCATTAATTATTAATGCAAATACTAAAAATAATAATAAATATAACATTAAACCTAAGCATATAACATTAAATATAACATTATAAATAAAAAATATATATGAAAATTTTAATAAATATAGCATTATAACATGAAACTGTGATTAAAAAACTCCTTTTCTATAAGAAGTTCGTTGACATGAGGTTGGGGACTTGAAGGAGGCCATGCTGCAAGAAACCCTTTAATCCTTTTACATAACTCACTACTTAAAACATCTTGTGTGGTGTTCGAGAGATCAATACTGCTGGAAAAATGCAAAAAGATATTCAATTTCAGACATTTTCAAAACCAATCTGTGTTCTTGTTCCATACACATACACACATAAAACCAAGAATAGATGGATGAAGAACTAACCTGCAATCCAATCTATGTTTTTGATAGATACACATAAAACCAAATACCACCAACTGCTCCTTTTGTTTTTGCCCGAACCACCAAACAGGTCCATTGACCACCTTCATGTTTTCATCTGTTCTACACCATCACATTCAACCACTGTCACACCATAAACAACCGAGAACTAGAACCAAACCACCTACATCTTCAATCCATGGTTCTTAACAACTTCATAGATGATCAAGGGACCAGAATTTCAGTCAAGAAATTACCCGAATCCAAATACCCTTCACTCAGGCAATTGATCGAATAGTTGGTGGGCATATGGTTTCATACACAAAAAAATTAGAGATTTTGGTCAAGAAATTAGCTGAATGAAATACCCTTTTTCCTTACATGTTACAATCAAGACAGAAATCCAACCAACAATTAAAAAAGATGAAGAAACAACAAACAATTTTAGAAAGATGAAGAAAGAACAAACAATTTTAAAAAATCATTGCTTACCTGATGTTGCAGAAAGAATAAAGAATTTCAGAAAGAAAAGACGATTTTAAAGGGTGTTACAGTCTCCGTTTTCATTCCAATTTGAAAATTTATCTAATGTTGCTGGAACTACAACTGTGAAGGTGTCAAGTCGTGAACTGTAGCTTGGAAGGGGACTGCGACGTCGTTGATTGAAAGAGATGACAAACCGGAGGCCAGACCTAAAGTCGACGAACGAAGCAGATGTGCCAATTTCCCTTTGTTTGTTCTCGTTCGTGGGTTGTGTCCAGATAGGCAGAGAGAATCTCCATTTTTTAACTGCATCGAATGAGAAATCGGAAGCAACCCTAGAAGCATTTTAACATTTTGACAATTTTTCCCTTAAATGTTTTTAAAATTACGTTGACTTTCGTTGACCGATTTGGGCGCCTAGATCCATCTTTGACCAAATTTGACCACGTCCGATTATATAGTCCGATTAGCTATAAACATCGACGGTAGAGGACCGCCAAGCGCCTAGTCGCCAATTAATTAGCCGCTTAGGCTGATATTTACAACACTGTTGTTAGGTAAACGTTGGTAGCTATGGACTTAGTACCTATTAGATAAATGTTGGTAGCTATGGATTTAGTACATATTAGATGAACATTGGTAGCTAGGGATTTAGTACCCGAAGAATGAACTTTAGTAGCTATGGAATAAATGCTTTACGAACAAGCATTGGCATCTATGGACTTAGTGCTTATCATATAAACCCTATAAACAAAAGGCTTCGAAACGAACGAATGCAGGATAGATGATTCTTAAGGTAGATCCTTATTAGTAAGGAAGATGATGCAGATGGGTAGTTGGGTTGATTGTTGATGTTTAAACATAATAATTATATTATTGTGGGTTTAAAACCCTATGTACTCACCTGGTTTCCCAACCTTACCCACTCAAGCTTATTTGTATCACAGGTGTCGATACGAAGCTACTTTACACTGAGAGATTTAAAAGAGACTTAGATCACTAGTGTAAATGAATGTGTGTTCTATTTATGCTTATGTTTCTGTATTGAAATTGACATCCCAAGGTTTTAAAAAGCAATAAAAATACATTTCATCGGAAATGCTTTGATAACACATTTATCATGTTTTTCTGGGAACAAATTCCGCAACATTTTTATTAAAAGAAGTACTCTGATTTTTATAAAGCATAAAGAAAATCGGTCTTTTCTGACCGTGAAAATGGGGATGTCACACTATGTATCTCACCAGGTTTCCCAACCGAACCCAATTAGTTTATTTTTATCATACGTATCGATGCGAATGTACATTACACTAAGAGATTAAACGACATGCAAATCATTAGTATACATTAAAGGTCTGTTTATGCTTATGTTTTGTATCGTTTATGACATCCCAAGCTTTTATAAGTCAATGAAAATCATTTCTTTTGAATCGCCTTTATTTTACATAATATTATGTCAATGATATTTTTTGGACCAATTCCGCAATAAAAGAAATACATCGCTTTAAAATAATGCATAAATAAAAATTTAAAATGACCGTAAATATGGGGATGTCATAACTTAGTTAATATCTATTATGTGAGGGATTTTATGAGTTTTTAATTCATATATTTAAGATTAGTGATATATTTGTCGCCTTGGAGATGTGTAATGTCCGCGGATCCCGGCTAGTCAATTTAGAGATAATAGGGGTCGAAAAAGAATTTTCGGCAAAAGATTATTTCGAATAAATAATCTTAACCAAGTTGTAGTATATGTTACAAGGTTTCCATACATATAAAGAACGCTGAAATCCGAGTTATAACGAAGAAGTTATGACCCGTCGAAGTTTCGAAGCGGATCTGACACAATGCCGGGAAGCGTAAATAGTGAATTTACGATAGAGCGAGTTTTAGTCTTAGCGACCTAAACAAAAGTCGTAGAATACATTAAACCAAGAGCGTCCATAAAAATAACGCCCAAATCTGACTTCGTGTGACGATGTGAAAATTTGAAACAATTTTTTTTCATTTTTAAAATGCATACTCTTCATAACATATCTTACAAAAATCTCTTTTATTTAATTACAAAGCACAAATCCATTATAAATCCAGGATCCTCTTAACTCTTTCTTTGGTGTGTACAATCAAACTGGTGCCGTCCCGCGATCCAGACAAGAAACCTGAAACACATAACACATAACACGCTAAGCACAAAGCTTAGTGAGTTCCCCAAAATACCGCATACAACACATACGCCACTCGAGGCTACAGTACGTCCCTTCGGTCGATGTGTCTCAGTGGGACCCTCCTTTCCCATAGCTCGTTGGACCCTCTGGTCCGGTCATAGCTCGTTGGACCCTCTGGTCCGGTCATAGCTCGTTGGGCCCTTCGGCCCAGTCTGTATCGTTGGACCCTCCGGTCCGGTATATACAATCATATAGCATACATATATCACATAGCACAAATCTCATACGTAACACATAAGACCCTCCGTTCAGCACATAAATACCACTCTAGGTAACATATAGTGAGAAGACTCACCTCGGGTGAAGAGCAGCTCCTATAAACACTGTTGCTACGCACCGGCCTCTAACCCTGTGCCAAACCCACAATTTCCTCAATTAGGAGATAAGTCCAACCTCTAACTTATTGGGTCCAAGGATAGACCACCTACTAGCCCCTTAATTACCTAAGCCCATTGGGCCCACCAAGGCCAAATAATAAATGGGCCCTCACACGACCCAAAATCCAAACTAAAAGGCAAGCCCAACCCAAGGTCCCAAAGCACAAACATATGATTCTCTTATCCAAGGCTCTATTGCGTGAAGCCCGAACCCCAGGCCCAACACTCAAGGCCCAACTCGTCACTTATCCCAAAAGCCCAGAGAGGGGTTACGCGGGGCGTACCTCCTTTGGTACGCTCAGCGTACTCAAGCATGCACAAATATGATCGGGGACCATAACCTAGTATGCGGGGCGTACTAGGATTACGTTGGGCATACTCTCAGTTTTGCTTAAATCAATTTCTGGGTCTTAACCCGTTAAGACCTTAACTCATCTTTTGGATCTGGACTTCCTAACATCTCCAACTCCATAAAGTTATCAACTTTAAGCCTTTGCAAGGATAAAGAAGTCACAAGCACATAAAACACTTAATCTCTTTACCCATTAAGCTCTTATTTCATGCATAACTTGGTTCCAACACCCAAGATCCCATTTTTATGACATTACACCATTAATAAGCTCAAAAGGGTAGGGTCTTAGTCTCTGGAGTTCAAGATCTCATCAAGTCTCCACCTTTTTGGGACAAAAACCTAAAATACCCCACTAACATACTTAAAACAAAAGAGAGGTAAAGTTTGAAGCTTTATACCTCATAAAGAAGCTCCCATCTCAGATATGCTCAGATCTAGAAGCTTGGACTCCAACTCCTTCTTCTTGAAGGCTTCCACTTCTTCTCAAGAGCACACAAAACTCTCAAAAGCTCTTAAATACACATACAAGCTCCAAGAATGATGGACTAGGGTTCTGGAGGGTTTGTTCTTTGAGAAAGTTGGCCAGAAATGAGGCCATCTTATTCTTTATATAGGGTCACTTAAAATATTAGGGTTTTCCTTCTGTGCCTAGTACGCCCAGCGTACTAGGTGGCTCTTGCTTAAGGAACATGCGCAATTGTACGTTAAGCGTACGCATGCGTACGCCGAGCGTACTTCGCTGCTACACTTCTCCACTTAGGGACTCATCTTGCCAAATCTTTGAACTTCCATAGCTCCTTTGATATAACTCTGATTTCAGAGATCGGCATACCTACAGGAAGGTGATAAGATGCCTTACGATTTCAGCAACTCGCCACAACCTGAGACTTCCTCATGTCCGGCTCGTGGCCCGCGAACCCTAATCATGGACAATCCAAATCAGGATGTTACACTTCGTATGAGGAAGTTGTGATTTTTTGAAGTTTCAGCTTAGCAGTGTACAACCTGAAATTCGAATAGTAGATCGAGCGGTTTTTAGCCGACACAACCTAAACGACAATTAAAGATCTCGTTAACAGTAGCATAACGATTAAAATAAAGAAGAAAACGGACGTCGGATGAGGAAGTTATGAGATTTTAATGGACCCATCCTGTCCCAACCTGTTCATAATACAACTTTTAAATAAAGTCAAAATTAGCCGACGGAGTCTAAACGAAAGTTGTATAGTATGTTCCCGCCTATGCGTGGACATAAAGAACGTCGGAAATGGAGCTTGTATGCGAAAGATACGAATTTTAGAAGTTAAGTGTGCAATTTGGGAAGCTGATCTGGACCGCCCATTACTGATCGGAAGACCCGCTTCGGATGAAGGACACGTCATTCTTCGCTACGCCCCACGCCCGAGGTTGGGTACGCCCAACGTATCTCGTTCTTATCTCTTCCAAGCCACATGCGATACAGCTAGATGTGAGGTGGCACTCGTATCCGGACTACGCCCAGCGTACTTCGGAGTTACGCCCAGCGTAATCCGAGGTTTGGGCACTATAAATGGACATGCGAGGCTGCCTTCTTTCTCACCCCAAAAACTCAATCTCTCTCTAACTTCTTTCTCTCTTTAAAGATCCCTAACCCCCTAAAACCTGTAACGCTCGTAGATTCGGGCTAGTCAATTTATAGACAATAAGTGTCGAAAATGATTTTTTGGTAAAAGATTATTCATAATAAATAGTCTTAACCAAGTTGTAGAATATGTCTAAAGGTTTCCGTACATATAAAGAACGCCGAAATCCGAGTTATAACGAAGAAGTTATGACCCGTCGAAGTTTTACGGCAAAACCGGCACTACACCGGGAAGTGTAAATAGTAAATTTATGATGGAGCGACTTCTAGCCTTAACAATCTAAATGAAATTTGAAGTATATGTTAAACCAAGAACATACAAAAAAAAAACGCCCAAATCTGACTTCGTATGAGGAAGTTATGAATTTTCTAAGATTTGGCTTAGCAATGCACGACCTGAAACTCGAATTCTGGTTCGATCAGTTTTTGGCTTATGCGACCTAAATGAAAGTTGAAGATCTCATTAATAGGAACTCAACGGTAAAAAGATGGACGAAAACGGAGTTCGTATGAAGGAGTTACAAATTCTTCGCGGTTATTTAACAGTCTAAACGCCTCCTACTATTAAATTTGAGATCGGTCGAGAATTAGCCGATGAAGCCTAAATGAAAGTTGTAGATCTTGTTTTTACCTACGTGTGGATATAAAGAACATCACAAACGGAGCTCGTATGCGAAAGTTACGGGGATTAGAAGTCGGCAGGGTGCTGCTGCAAAAGGGGGTGACGTGGCTGAATATGGGCCAAGGCTTTCTACCCAAGGAAAGCCATCATATGATGACACGTGGGACCGACTCGGCGAGTCTGTGAACCGACATGGCGATTCCATTAGGATTTCACCCTATAAATAGAAGTGTCGGGTTCTCTCATTTCTCACACCTTTCCCCACTTCTTTCTCTCTCTACACTCTCTCTCTCTCTAGCCTATCCTAACCCCTCGCCCCCCTAAAGCCTAGGTAAACCCCCTAGCACCCCAAGGAAGCCCCGAGGCTCTTGGAGTCCCGAGAAAAGAGCCTTTCGGCTCAGGAACGCTGTTCCAGCGAAGCCCGATTTTGCGAAAAACCCGTTGTAAGGAGTTGTACCTATCCTATCTTTAGTATAGCTTATGTTACAATATAGTAATGTTATTAGGACCTTATAATGAGTATTTAGGCTATTATTATGTGTTATATAAGTATTGTTTAATGCTTATATAATAATAATAATAGCTAGACTATTAAATTAGTCTCGTCAAACGTTAGACTAAACTCTAGTGGTAATGATTCTAGGTTTCGTCAAGGGATAATCGTTTTAAGAGTAACGAAGTGATGTCCGAGTGCCGAGTCACTACCTTCCTAGGTGAGTGCATAGTTACTTTCAGCTTAAACATAGATATGAAGTATTTTATATAAATTACATGGTATGTGTGAATATTATCTGAATACTTGTTATCTATGCTGGACGAACGTTTTATACATGTTTTCAATGATTTAAATTGTATATGTATTTTATATCTACAAAATGTGTTGGGTAAAACATGGGTAGACGAAATAGTTTCTATGTGACAAAAATAAAATGATGAAGAGGTGATATAGACCATGAGGTAAGGGTGAGAGGTGAACCATGAGAGAATCCTTTTACCCAAGTGATGGCCCCGTCATCCAGCAGAGTATGGATGACAACAACGGACTATTCTAGACAACCTGTAGTTGTTTTGAACTATGTATTCACCAGGTGTACTCTAAAAACCCATTGATATGTATTGCGAGTGGACTCTCGAAAACGATACTGTCAATAAATCCCTGGCAGATGCGCCTAAAGGACTCTACCGGCAGAAGCGCCTGATAGAGAACCTCATAACCCCGGCAGATGCGCCTAAAAGGACTGTTCCAGTAGATGCGCCCCATAGAGAATGTCACAATTTTGGCAGTTGCACCTAAGTGACAGAACTAGCAGTTGTGCTTGACAGATGTGTCACTTACAACGATGGAATTCATACCTATTCCTTAGGATACTCCTTAGGAATGAATAAACAATAAATAGCTGATTCTTAGGGTAGATCCTTCAGAATAAAGAAGATAATGGGGAAGGGTAATTGGGTTAACTGTTTGATGATTAAAAATAATAATTATATTATTGTGGGTTGGAAACCCTATGTACTCACCAGGTTTCCCAACCCGACCCACTCAGTTTATTTATATCACAGGTATCGATACGAAGTGACATTACACTGAGAGATTAAAGATATGTAGATCACTACTGTAAATAAATGTAAGTTGCATTTATGCTTATGTTCCAGTATTGACAATGACATCCCAAACGTTTTAAAATGAATAAAATACGTTTCTTCAAAAATGTTTTGATAACGTATTTATCGTATTTTTCTGGGAATAAATTCCGCAACATTTTTATGAAAAGAAGTACTCTGATTTTTATAAAGCATAAACAAAATCGGTCTTTTCTGGCCGTGAAAATGGGGATGTCATAAAACCCTAGGGAACCCCCTAGCGCCCGAGGGAAGCCCCGAGGCTCCCGGCATCCTGAGAAAAAGTGTCTTTCAGTTTCGAAACACTGCTCCAAGTGCAGCCCGATTTTCTATAAAACCCATTGTAAGTGAGCTACGCCTATGCAATTTTTAATATAGCTTTTAAATAATTATAGTAACATTATTTGGACCTTAAACTAATTATTTGGACTATTATTATGAGTTATATAGAGTGTTGTTTAACGCTCATATAATAATAATAATAGCTAGACTATTAATTAGTCATGGTTAACGTTAGACTAAACCCTAGCGATATTGATAATAGGTTTTGTCGAGGGAAATTGTTTTAACAGTAACGAAGTGCTGTCTGAGTGCCGAGTCACCACCGTATCAAGTGAGTGCATAGTTACTTTCAGCTTACACATAGATATGAAGTATTTTATATAAATTACGTGCTATGTGTGTATACTATCTGAATAACTGCTTTCTGTGCTGGGTGAAAGATTTTTATACATGTTTTAAATTATCTAAACTGTATACGTATTTTATATCTACAAAATGTGATGCGTAAAACATGGGTAGATGATATAGTTTATGTGTGATAAAAATAAAATAATGAATAGGTGATATAAACCATGAGGCAAGGGTGAGAGGTGAACCATGAGAGAAGCCTTTTACCCCAGTGTTGGCCCCGTTATCCAGTAGAGTATGGGTGACAACCACAGACTATTCCAGACAGTCCAGTGGACACTAGCAGGCTCGCAACCTGTAGGTGTTTTGAACTGTGTATTCACCAGGTGTACTCTAAAAACCCATCGACACGTATTGTGAGTGGATTCTCGGAAACGATACCATCGATAAACTAGATAAAACCCATTGACCTGTATCGCAAGAGGAGTCTCGGAAATGATACTATCAATAAACGAGATAAACCTTGGAAACTATGGATTTAGTGCCTGTTGAGTAAACCTTGGCAACGATGGATTCCATGCCTATTCCTTTAAACAAACCCTTAGGAATAAATAAACAACGAATAGCTGAATTCTTAGGATAGAATAAAGAAGATAATGGGGATGGGTAATTGGGTTGATTGTTTAAATGTTTAAACATAATCGTTATATTAATGGGGGTTGAAAACCCTATGTACTCACCAGGTTTCCCAGCCTGACCCACTCAGTTTATTTATATCACAGGTGTTGATATGAAGTCACATTACACTGAGAGATTAAGGAGATATAAATCACTAGTGATAATGAATGTAAGTTCTTTTTATGCTTATGTTTATGTATTGACAATGACATCCCAGATGTTTTAAAATGAATAAAAATACTTTTCTTCGAAAATGCTTTGATAACGTATTTATCATGTTTTACTTGGAACAAATTCCACAACCTTTTTATTAAAAGAGATACTCTTATTTTTATAAAGCATATACAAAATCGGTCTTTTCTGGCCTTGAAAATGGGGATGTCACAGTTGGTATCAGAGCATTAGTTTAATCGAACTAGGAATATGGATTTATTTCTAGAATTAAACTTAGAATGTTAAGCAATGATTGTGAGGAGTGTGTCTAATAGATTTAGGTAATACACCTTAATAAACACAAGCACTAGTTTATTTTAGGAATGATGCCTAACATGCTTTTATGTGTTAAATGATTTATGATTGATGAGAATTAAACTCTAGATCGTTTAGATCTTTCACAATATGATTATTGAAATCAAACAACTCAAAACAGTAAGAGAATGAACACAGAATAGAATCAAATGTATGCTTACGATTCAATATAAAGTCACACCTCAGCAGAGCTCAATGAAGAACTTCCGCTGTAGAGGCGAGCTAGGGTTTACAAAAACCAGAGAAAAATAAACAATGAAAGCGATAACTTCTAATTCTGCATGCATGCAACTTATATACTAAACCCTAGTAAAAAAATATGCACGGTTGGACAGGCCCAATACCGGCAATCAAAACTGGGCTAAGGATCGAGCCCATGACGTAATCTAATAGACCCAACAATCTCCCCTTTTGCGTCAAATGAGGCGAGAGATCATTTCCTCTGAGTAGGCTTCACCATCTTTATTACTTTAAACAAACGACGAATTATAGCGAGATGTGTCTGTCTAAACTGTATGTACCACCTCAACATGTCAGTGAATAATTTCTTATCAGCAGCACTGTTCTGATCGCACCTCTGAATGATCTACAAGATGTGATCCAGGCAAGACGTTGAGAAGAGGTGTTTCTCAACAAGAGGGAACATACATTTTTGACCTTCGCCTTTGATGAACATAATGGTGTGGTACTTTGAATCTATTTTCCCCTTGATCATAGTGTTGACATTGCCAGCTCTGCCCATAGTCTTGATCGTTGTTCGCTTGTGTATGGCAGAGACAATCTCCTGGTCCATCTTCGCTACCTCATGAATGTAGCAAACAAGTATACACTTGACATGATTAATTATTGGCTAATACTCCTGAGGATTTGACAGAAGAATGTTGTTGAGGAGTATCCAGTCATGGGGATTAAGGTTCGGTAGATCAGCGAGGGTAAAGTGGCAGACTGAGCCTTCGGTTCCTCGAGTCACCTTGAATTTGACATTAATAAACTTCCCCGCTGAATAGGGCTTCACAACCTTGACAGTGGTAATTTTCTTTGAGCTCCAAGTCAGGTATTGGGGTTGAGCAAACTCTAAGTAAAACTCCAAAAGATCGTTGTCTACCTTTGGGTCTGGGTACGGAATGGCAGCAGTCGAATTGAAGCAGTGGAAGATAAATGCCTTTCGAGTGATTGGCATATCAAACTGTGCATCCTTGGAGTTGTCAAGTCCAAAGAACATTACTGGCTCAAGCCAGAGAATTCTTGGCTCGTCGATTGCACATCTTTGAAGCGAGAGTATGGTTCAGAAAAGAAACACATACTTTTTCTTCTCTAGGAGCTCCGCCTCCTTTCGCTTCTGCTCTAGCTCAGCTTGTTGTTTCTTGATATTTTCTTCCATTTCCTTTTCAAAGACTTTAACCTTCTGGAAGGGATTCTTGGGATTCTCAGCATAGACATCATCTTCATTGTCTGTGTCGTCCTCGCCAATTTCCTTCTTCTTTTTCTCCTTATTGCTGACCGAAGTTTCATTACCCTTCGGTTCAGTAGATGGTTTTGGTCTAGAAGGAGGTTGAGTTGTCACCTTCTCTCCCCCTTGTTTTGGTTGGACCCCGTTCACCGGAACACCCTCGACACGACTAAGGATGTCCAATGCCGGTCGGAGCTTGTATGCCAGATGACACCTGATGGTTATAGTAATGATCGGATCATGAGCTTCAATAAGATGGAGGAGGATGGAGTGAACATCAGCAGCAGAACTCCTAATGACCTCCCTTTCTAACTTTAGGTCATTAACCTCAACATTAGCAAAACACAGCTTGTGGATTTGCAATTTAAGCTGTACAGTGCGTCTGTCTAGGTCATCCGTAACACGATTCTCTACAACTAACTCCGCCTCCAGTTGAGTTAAGCGGTCATTGATGTCAGCATGTAGAGTTTCGTTGGCTGCTTCAATGGCTTGGCGTGCAGCTTCAAGGTTTGAGCGTTCAAATTGGAGAGACCTTTGAAGATTCTCTATTGAAGCATTGACAGTTTGAGCGTTCTTAGCAGCAGCAGCCTGCAAGGAATCTAAAAACAAATGAGCTTCAAAGACTCCTTTATCGACTTTTGCAGTCCCTTCCATGCACTCCATAGTAGAAGCATCAACAGCAATAGAGGCTTGTTGACATTGGGAAGTAGAGGCTTCGATTGCTTCGACTGCAGCAGATAAAGTGGCACTGTGTTCTGTAACGACAGAGGAGAGCAAGGCCTTCGATGCAGCTTCAGAATAAGCACCGGAGGAAGAGGATAAAAGCAGTTGATCAAGCTTTTCATTTACCGCCTTGAGATGACGCTTTGTGACAGGCTCATTGTCATCATCATCTCTCTTCACTCGGTAAGGACTGAAATATGTGGAATCAAATTCCAAGTCCTCACCGCCTAGAATAGGGGTTGTTTCAGTGGATTGTGTGGGAGATAAGGGTTTTGAAGTAGGTGGAGGTACGGTTGTGACAGGTGGTTCGGTTACTCGTGGATTAGGAACAGTAAAATGAAGTTTTGTGGTTGTAGTGGTAGTAGTGGTAGTAGTGTTAGTAGTGGTATCTGTGAAAATAGGAGCGGGGATAGGAATTATAGTGAATGGTTGAGTGGTGGTAATCGGAGATATAGGAGGGATGGATATTGGGATGGTTACAGGTGGAGGTGAAGGAGGATTAGAGCGAACCGGAATTTCTGGGGTAGGGGAGCGAGGCGGACTATCACCTCGGCCCAAAGCCTCTTCATCAGAGCTTTCGCTCTCATATTCTGAAGGAGGAGCGTGCTAATGCTTAGGAGGGACATATTCTGAATCAGAATCACTTGTGGACTGAAGAATAAGCCTCCTAGCAGGCTTCTTCTGCTTCTTCAGTTGCGCCTGAGAAGTTGCAGCCTTATCAGACTTTCGCTTCTTGGGGGTTTGCCCCTTAGTTGGTTTAATGACAGGTCCTTCCTTCTGTGTATCAGGCTTCTTACCCCTTTTGGCTGGCTTGTCAGCCTCTTCAGTGGAGCGAATCATGGCAGGCGTAAGCTCTCTTGGACCAGCCGATGGACGCTTCCTATACTGTTGGAGAATGTTACTCGATGCAGAGATACGATCGAGCATTGCTTCAGGAATGGATCCAATAAAAGAGAACTTGTTTGGATCAGTGACAATGATTTTTTTTCATATGAAAGGTAGCAATGGATGAGAGCAGTGAATCCGCCATTATTGGAACACGAAGGCGGTCCGTTGCCCAGTTGGTGATGATAGACCAAAAGCGCCCACATGAGATCTCAGAATGCCTGGATGAAGAGACCAAGCTTTGAACCAACTACTGCCAGATAATAGACCCATAATCTAGGTCAATCCCATGGAACAACCCATACAACACATTCATGAAAGACTTGCTCGCACCATCTGAGCGAGCGCTTCGCTCAGAAAGTCCCTTGAACATCAACGTGAAAAGGCCATTCCATTGAGGAGGAAGGCAGGACTTCTTGAACTTTGTGATGGTGGTTAGGGTTTCAGTATATCCCATCTGATAGAACATAGAAAACAGTTGACCAGTGGTAATGGAGTCAGGGTTTACTAGAGATTGATCTTGAGAAAGACCAATTAGGGCACAAAATCGATGCTTAGAGATGGAGGTCTTCTCATCGTGAAGTTCGAAGTGAACTCGTTCATTAATCTTGTCGTAGAAGGCAGTATAGTAGACAAGAGACAGGCAAGACATTGAAACAACTTCGACTTTAGTCAGCACGTCGACGAGCGGTGAGTATTTGAGACACTCAACCACATACAACATGTATGTCTCATAGACAAATGGGGTGAGATCGATGATCAGGTTCTGTTGTGGTTTGATTGTGAGAAGCGGTTGACGAACTGAAGTATCGTGAACTGATGACGAGTCTGCCATTTTAGTAGCTTAGAGAAGACGATGAACAGTTGCATAAAATCGCCGGTGTTCTTAGAGAGAGATTGGTAAGTGATAAAAGTTGAGAGAGTACTGTTCCAATTCCTTTTATACGTACAAGGAAGAGAGAGAAAAAACCCGGCTGAGATCTTGGATTATCTAAAAAAATAGCACCTGATTAGATGGTTGAACAATTGGCATGCCGAAGATGACGCAGGAAAGAGAAATGATGTTTCCTTTTTACACGCCATTCCATAAAATGCACTTTTTCAAATCGCCAAACCGTTTGGATAGCCGCTGAGTCAACTTTCACTTTATCCCAAGCCTTTCTTCATAATACGTTTGTATCTCTGTTGCCTATAGCGCTTTATTGAGCAGTTTTAAAAGAAATAGAGTTTGGAAAATTAAAAATTTTCATGCATAGGGTGTATAAGATAAGGAAATAAAGCAAAATTTAAGGGATAATTTGTGATGTCGTAAGTAGACATAAAACAATTGATTCTGGGCATAAATCACTTCCTTCAAAGTCAAGAGAGACATTAAAGTGCTTGCTTGGTTTCCCATTGAATAACGATCAATAACTTGTTGAGAAGTATTGAAAGGCATCTTTTGAAGGTTAAAAAGGGTGGCTTTCGCTTCAATTCGGAATTTCGATACTTGACATCAGACCGAAACTGAATGAAGTACTTGTGAGATCATTGTGATATGTTGAACAAGTAGGTAGGATAATCTTTATAGTGACAAAAGGAAGTAAGGAAATCTCAAAAAAAATAAACTAGATCTTTTAGGGTAAGAGTTGCCTTGGTGAAAGGCAAGCTCATAAAGATCACTTAAAAGAAAAAAAAAAGAGATTTCATTAGGTAACAAGTAAGATCTTGAATATTAGAATTCACTGTCAATTCATTAGTGGTGTTGAACTTTGGGTTTCACTTAGTACATAGTGGCATGAAACTAAGATCGTGAACATAGATTTGGTATAACCATAAACCTCAGTGGTTAATACTGAAAGTCTCAGTGGTTATATGGGTGAAACGAATTATAATGGAGAAAGATGATGGAGATGGTATAAGAAGCAAATGTACCTCTACTTTAAAGAAAATAAGGACAAATCAGAAAACTCTAAACTCAATTTGAGTAGAGTAAGGTAGCTCATGACTAGAGTGAATTTGATAGCCTTGATTGAGAAAACATGATTGGTATATATCATGTTATTAAGGCTTCACTCAAAATCTTTCGAGGCTCTAGTCAACATACAGTAGCATGCTTCTAGGGACTCCTAATTAAGAAAACTATTTACCTGCCTTAATGTCGCCATCGAGAATCATACTTAAACAAAAAGAACAACTTTAGATATATATATATATATATATATATATATATATATATATATATATATAATAAAAATATATTTTTGAATTTTGAGAGAATTGACCAATTGAATGAAAGAGAAAAATATTTTTGGATTTCATAAGGATTTTTATGAGAATAAAAGAGAGAAATATTTTTGGGATTTTATAAGTAGAAAAGAAGTAATGAAAAAGGTGTACATTAGAAAACAGTTGAAATGGCTTGTTAAGAAAAAAGAAGAGAACGAGTTCAAAAGGACCGAACCCGAAATAGACCGAACGTTTGGTTCATTTCAGTTCATGGTCGAACTTCATGCGGAATAGAACGAACCCGAAATAGACCGAACGTTCGATTCATTTCGATTCGCTCTATTTCGCTTGTTACCTTTATGAAAGCGAAGGCGATTTTGGTACAGATTCGGCTTGCATCATTCCTAGGCCTTGTAGAATCTTATTGAAGCTTGTTTCAGGTAAGGCCTACGTGAATATGTCTGCCAATTGATCTGTCATTCTGACGAAGTGAATTTCTACGTTACCATCTTCGACGTGATCTTTGATTAAATGGTACTCAATGCTATATGCTTAGTCTTCGAATGTTGCACTGGGTTGTGACAAATCCTAATTGCGCTTTCAGAGTCACAATATAGTGGGATTTTCTTCATGTTTAGCCCGTAATCCCTGAGTTGACTTTGTATCCATACGACTTGAGATGTGCAGGATGTTGCAACAATATATTCAGCTTCTGCAGTGGATAACGAAACACAGGTTTGTTTCTTCGATTGCCAACTGACTAATTTACCATCTAGAAATTGACATTCTCCAGTGGTGCTTTTACGATCTAATCCACAACCACCTAAATCAACATCTGAAAATGCTTGAACAAATAATCCTGAGTTGGCTGGATACTACAGACCGAGAGAGGAGGTTTGCTTGAGATAGCGAAAGATGTTTTTCATGGCTTGAAGATGAGGATCACGTGGGTTGGCTTGAAATTGTGCACAATAACAGACTGAGAACATGATGTCAGGTCTACTAGCTGTAAGATACATCAGATAACCAATCATTTGTTGATAGAGTGTCATATCAACTGCTTGTTTCTCTAATGAGGGTGTAAGTGTAGTTCCAAAGGCAATAGGCACTTTCACTTTGGAGTCTCCCATCATCCCAAATTTAGTTAATAAAGTCTTGGTATATGCTTCCAGATTAATAAAAATGCCTTCGGGTCCCTGTCTAATGTTCAATCCAAGAAAGAAGTTAATTGGACCCGTTGAGCTCATCACAAATTTAGTTTCCATCAACTTTCTGAATTCAGCTGTTAAGCTAGGATTTGTGGAGCCAAAGATGATGTCATCAACATAAATTTGGACTATCATAAGGTGGTTACCTTCTCGCTTAGGAAAGAAGGTTGGGTCAACCGAACCTTGTTTGAATTTAGACATTTTTAAGAAACGAGTAAGATTTTCATACCATGCTCTGGGAGCCTGTTTGAGGCCATATACAGCTTTGTCAAGGATATAACAATGATCGGGATACTTCTCGTTTACAAAGCCTGCCGGTTGCTCAACATATACGGTTTCTTCAAGTTCACCGTTGAGGAAGGCACATTTGACGTCCATCTGATAGACTTCAAAGTTCTTGTGAGCTGCGTATGCCAGAAAGATACGAACGTACTCTAATCTTGCAACTGGAGCGAAGGTTACTTCATAATCGATTCCCTCTTCCTGACAATATCCTTTGACCACCAGCCTCGCTTTGTTACGAATGACATTCCCTTCCATGTCCATCTTGTTTCTGAAAAACTATTTCAGAACGACAACCGAAGCATCCTTTAGAGTTGGAATAAGACGCCATATCTTGTTTCTTTCAAACTCATTTAATTCGTCTTGCATGGCTTGAACCCAGTCGGAATGATCAAGATTTGAGTTGACAGTCTTCGGTTCAACTTTGGAAACAAAGGAGTTGAACATACAAAACTCGACTTTAGAAAAGAGTGCAGCTTGTTTTGCTTTGATTTGAGAATGAGTTAACACTTTTTCTGAAGATTCCCCGATAATTTGACTTGGAGGATGATCTTCGGTCCATTTGACAAGTGGAGGAAAATTTGGATCATAGATAGGATCCAATTCGGCATTGATTTCTTCCTCTAGTTCAGAATGACTCCTATTCAAGAACATGATGTCAGGTCTACTAGATAGGATCACCGACATTGGTATTCTCCCCCTTGAAGAATGACTCCTATTCAGGACCAGTATTGACATCCCCTTCTTTGGTTGGAACTTTAGTAGAGCTTGAGGTATGTGGCGATGAGTTCTCCCCCTAGAATGAAGATCCTTGATCATGATGAGGATTTGGACCCTCCCCCTGTACATTAGGATGGTCACATGAAGGTTCGCTTGTTTCTGGCCTTTCAGTTTCTTTGGATTGATCATCAGCCATCTTTTTAGCAGCGTTGTCGATAACTTGTTTCAAATTATCAACTTTGTTGTCTTTTGCAGTTGATTTAGAATCAATCGCCTTTTGAGGCTCATCAAACAGGAGCATGAGTTGGTCGAAAAGATTCGAGATAGAGATAGTAACTTGACCATTCTTTGGAAAGATCTCTTGCAATGCATCTTCTGTTGATTTCATCTTCTTAACATAACTATCGTCAAAGTTGACATAGTATGTTTCTTCAATTTTCTTTGAGCATTTATTGAGAACTCTATACGCCTTGGAGTTCAAAGAGTAGCCTTAGAAAACTCCTTCATCAACCTTAGAATCGAACTTGTTTCGATTCTCTCTGGAGTCGAAAATGAAACATCTTGAACCGAACACATGAAAGAATTTCACATTTCATTTTCGATTATTCAAGATCTCATCAGTGGTAACGGAGAACCGCTTATTCAAATATGATCTATTTTGAGTATAACATGTAGCAGCAATTGCATCAGCCCAGAAATACAAAGGTAAGGACGCGAAGTATAGCATAGTTCGAGCTGCTTCACACAGGGATCAGTTTCGCCTTTCAAGCATGCCATTTTGTTGTGGTGTATAAGGGGCTGAGAAATTTTGAGTCGTCCACTTTTCAGCGAGAAAATCTTCAAAATCTTTGTTCTTGAATTCCAAGCCATTGTCCCTCCTCGCAATACGAACTACCTTTCTTAGTTGCGCTTCTATCGGTTTAACAAAGAGCTTAAGCTTTGGAGTGGCTTCAGACTTTTGCTTGAGGAAGAATACCCATGTAAATCTTGAGAAATCTTACACAATAACCAGAATGTATTTGTTTCCCCCCAATACTTTCGATAGACGATGGACCACACAGATCGATATGCAATAACTCCAATGGTTCTATCACCTTAGTATTGATAATAGAAGGATGACTTTGCCTATTCTGCTTTCCCATTTCACATGCTGCAACAAGATGTTCTTTTTCAAATTTTAGAACTGGAAGACCTCGAACATGATCACCCAAGACCAACTTGTTGATGTCCTTGAAATTCAGATGAGATAGTCTTCTATGCCATAACCAGCTTTCATCAGAGTGAGCCTTTGTGAGTAAGCACATAGCTGGTTTACCTCGAATTGGGTTGAGGTTCGAAGGATACATTTCCCCCATTCACTTTGACTTCAACCGAATGTTGTTTGTTTTCTTCTCGAAAATCTCTAAGCCTTCATCGTCGAATGATACTTTCAATCCAACGCCAACCACCAGCTGTGATACACTGATAAGATTGTGTTGAAGTCCTTCAAGATAAGCTACTTTCCTTATAGAGAACTTGCCATTAGTGATCATTCCATAGCCTTTGATAGTACCAAATGAGTTGTTGCCGTACTTTACAATGCCACCATCTTTGAGAGAACGAAACTCCCTCAGTTCTTCCTTCCTTCCTGTCGTGTGATGTGAGCAGCCACTATCAATGTACCATTCTTCATCAAACTGCTCATCACGAATAACCTGCAAAATATTAAGCAGATTTAGGAACCCAAAGTTTCTTGGGTCCTTGTGAGCCTTTTACAGGACAGGGAATAGTAAGAGAAATATCAACCATGTATATGCGTTTAACTAAAGTTGTTTCATCTCTTCTTTTAATGGTGAAAACTTTAATTTTAGTTGATTTAGTAGGACTAGAGTGTGTGGTGTTGACATTAGCCTTCTTTTGATTCTCTTTTGGAAGATTTTTATCTTCAGGAAAGAGTTTTCCTTTTCCCTTTGAAGTAATTGAAGGATAAGAATTTAAATGAGAAGAGTTGAATTCAGAAGTGACTTTGGAACCCCTGTCTTTCTGATTGGACTTGTATGGATGGGGACCGAACCCACTATTTCGGTTGCTGTTGGGTGAAGAACTGAAACCGCTCTTTCGGTTGCTATTGGGTGAAGGACCGAAACCACTCTTTCAGTTGTTATTGGGTGCAGGACCGAAACCGCTCTTTCGGTTGTTATTGGGTGATGGACCAAAATTCTCCTTTCGGTTGTTTTCGGTCGAGGGACCGAAACCACCCTTTTGGTTCTTATTGGTCGAAGGACAGACACCATCTTTTCGGCTCCTTTCATTAGAGGGACCGAAACCATTCTTTCGGTTGGTATTGTGGTGAGGACCGAAACTGCTCTTTTGGTTTATTCCCGACGTAGGACTGAAGCTTCCCTTTCGGTTCCTTGATTCCTCTTGTGATTTGTGCTTCCTTTCTATCCTTATAAAGTCAGGATTTTGGGAATTCCAAAACTGATTTCTTTCTGAGAGATTCTTCTTGTATCTTAGATTTCTTTGATGCTTTCTATCAGCCACCTGTTTTGGATTTCTGTGAATGTTGGCCTTTCTTTTCGAAGTATGAACACATCATTCACTTTTTGCTGATGATGTATCAATAGTGGTTTGCATAGGTCCGTCCAATGGGGTTTTAGTGCCACTTGTGCTCGGCACATCATATTTTCTAGGCTCATTTAATGGTTCGGGTATGTATCTACCTTTCACTCTCCATGAAGTTTTATGAGATAGACCCTTCATCTCATTAGCATTGTCTATTGGGGCCAACCAGAAAAATTCGTCACATCCGCCAGCATTGTCTTCTTCTACCATAGCTGTTAACTTTGCAGTTTGTTGTGGAGTGACACCCGGTACTGTGTAGACTTGATTTGGAGTAGTTTGTACCTTTTGGTACACAACAACTTTAGCTTTGAGATTTTTGGTTTTGTCAGTAGACGGGTGAGAAAACTCAACAGAGTTTTCAGAAATCAGGTTCTTGTGTGACTTAGGTTCGCTTTTGACAAATTAAGAACAGTCCACCAAATCCACTATAGAGATTTCACTCAGATCATCATCCTCATTAAGTTGAGATGCGTTTTGAACATCAATTTTATTTTCTGAACTTAACTTGGCATTCAAAGAGTCAAATTTTTGTACAATTTCGGTTCTTAATTTCAATCTATCATTTTTGTCCAACAGATTTTTGAGCATGTCCTTGTGGTCTTTGGACTTTATGTAGAGTTCAATTTTGTCCAGGCCTATTTTATATGCTGGAGAAACTTCGTCAGAAGACACAACGCTTTCATAGTTGTAGGCATCAGCATCGATTTCATACTCCTTTAATTCAAGGAAGGGTAAAATCATGTGATGTATCTTCTTTCCTATTTCACAATCAAGATGCAACTGAGTGATGTTAAAATAGAGTCTCTTAGTAATTAAACAAAACACATTTCACTGTTTAAGAATTTTAAGATTGTCTCTTTGCAAATAAATAGAATCATCCTTAGACCTAATTAACTCCTTTTCCTTTTGCTCGATCCACACCCTTCGTTCCTCACTCTTTGGTGAAATACTGCTGATTTGATCAGTTAGGTTAGAATTTGTGACACGGGTTTGGGTGAGACCGCTACTTATGCTCGAGAATTTTGACTTTAAGTTATCTAAATCCTTTTCATAATTAGTAACAAGTATTTTTAGAGAAGAAAGAATATTTTGTACCTTTTTGATCAAATCATCACATTCGTTGATCTGTGCACTGACAAGCTTGGCAGCAAAACACCTATCCTCTCGCTCGCTTTTGTCTTCAACTCCCCCATCGTTTGTATATCCTCTCATTTGGGACACACCCTCGGTCACCACAAAGCATCTTCCTATTGCATGTTCTTCTTTTACCAGCATAGCCTTTCCATGAGTTGGCTTCCTGACTTCATCATCCTCAGAATCTGTGGACCAAACCTCCACACCACGAAATTCATCACTGTTGTTTATATCCTGCACAATTAAAGCATTCATGGTAGTATTGTTAGCAGCAGACTTTCTTTTCTTGATTTCCTCCAGTCTTCTCAGGAATCTCGCTTCCTCATCTTCTTCATTTGTCTTCTATGCTTTCTTTCTCAGCATACAATCTTTAGCAAAATGATTCTTGCCTCCACAGGAATGGCAGTCGAATCCTGAGTCCCTTCCAACTTTTGCTTCCTTCTTTGACTCTTCAGATTTTGACCCCATCTTCGGTTCCTCCTTGATCTTTTCGGCGCTGTAACTACCCTGCCTGTTTCGGTTCATGTTTGCTGGGAATCTCTTCTTAATGAATTTTCTAGGATTGGACACCATCATGGCGTATTCTTCATCGGTTAGATCATAATTGGCAAAATCCAATTCCTCTTCTTCTTCAACCGAACTCTTTCCTTTAGAGACAAGAGCTAAAGAACCCAGACTAGAAACCACATTCGTTTCCTTAGATAGAGCACTCTCATGAGATTTCAAAATACCTACTAGTTTTGCCAGAGAATAAGACTTGAACTGTTCATGAGCTTTAACTGTCGACACAATAGCCATCCATTCGGGTCTGAGGCCATTCATGAAAGTAACTTTTTGTTCGATAACTTTCCTTTCAATCCCATGCTTTATCATCTTTCTTAAAAGATGATTGAAGCAATCAAAAGTTTGAACAAGTTTCTCTTCAGGCTTCTGCTTTAAGTCACCAAATTCAGACAGCAAGAGAGTTTGGACTGAGTGTTCCAAATCTTCGTCAATGGAATACAATTCTTTTAATCTATCCCAGATCTCTTTAGTTGTAGCACAAGAACTTACTAAATGAAACGTATCCGACTACAGCGCAAACCTTATCATCCTCAGGGCCTTGATGTTGCATTGAAACTTTTCCTTCTCATCCTGAGGAATATCTTTGACATCATTGACAAGCTGGTTGTACTCTTTCTGTGTTTTAACAATCTTAGAAGTGCTTGAGTGAGCGAATGGGACTACAATAATCGCTTCCTAGATTAAGTATCCATTATCCTTCGATCCAATCACGTAATCTTCAAAGTGATGCGTCCAAACTTCATAGTCTTGTGTATACAAGATTGGTATTCTTGTTGTAGACCCTATGCTGTTGGAGATACTGATCGGATTAGTTTGTGAATCATCCATGGACATTATAAAGACTTTTGATCGATAACCTATAAAAGAACAGACTTGTAATATATTGTTAAAGTTAGATCAACAATTAATGAGATACGTCAATATAGAGTGACGGCTCAATTAATATATATCAATGCGGAATTAAAAACCCTAATAACTTCTTCGACAGAAGAGATGTGTATGAATTACACAGTCTACTTCTCTGATACCAATTGATGAGAATTAAACTCTAAATAGATTAGATCTTTCACAGGTATGATTATTGAAATCAAACATGTCAAAAACAGTAAGAGAATGAACACAGAAAAGAATCAATTTTATGCTTATGATTCAATATAAAGTCACGCCTCAGCAGATCTCGATGAAGAACTTCCGCTGTAGAGGCGAGATAGGGTTTACAAAACTCAGAGAAAAATAAACAATGAAAGCGATAACTTCTAAGTCTGCATGCATGCAACTTATATACTAAACCCTTGTACAAAAATATGCATGGTTGGACAGGCCCAATACCGGCAATCAAAATTGTGCTAAGGACCGAGCCCATGACGCAATCTAATAGACCCAACAATGATATGTGTGACAACCCGAAATTTCCGTTTGTTTTAACTCCGTAATTAAACACTTCAAAAATTAGCCAGATTTATCTCAAAATATTTTTGGCCGGATTTAATCCTGTTGGAACATTTTAAATAATATTCGTCAAGCAAACCAAAAATAAGGAAGAATAAATTTAGAGTTGCCGTCTTTAGTGTAAGTCGCGAAACTCCAAAATTTGGAATTAACGGACGAAAACTCGGAGTTTTTGACCGCAAACCCCGAGAGTATAAATATGACACTTAGTCATTTTCTCTCATTTTTCCAACTTCCACCTCAAGAACACTCAACAAATCCTCTCAACTATCATAAGTTCATCCCATCAAATCCACCAAAAATGATCATCCAAGCTCCTAGAACGTAAGTGCACTTACCCTAGTTTCTTGTGTGCTTAATAGAAACTTGTTTACACTTGAAATCATCCAAGAACACCAAGAACAAGCTGTTTACGGTCCAAGAACATTCTTGGACCGTAAACCCTTAAATGGGTGCCAAAGTGTGCCTGGGTTCATTCTAAGCCTTGACAACTAGCATAGATCCCTTCCTAGATGAGTTTAGCATTCGAAAATCATCATTTTCCCCATGTTCATATGAGTTTACGGTGTGGGGAGCGCATCCCAAAACCGTAAACACCTCCAATAGGTGTTTAGATGCCCTAATGCCTTCAAACAGTTGTGTGATGGAGTAGAACCTTACTTGCATGAACTAGGGACCCCAAGAACAAGAATTGAAGGGACAAACATGAGTTTACGGTTTAGGAAGGTCTCCCAAAACCAGAAACACCTATTAAGGGTGTTTAAGTGCCCTTAACACCTTCCAATGCTTGTATAAATAACTAGAACCTTGAATGCATGACCTAGAATCACAAAAGCACAAAAGGAATGGACTAGCATGAGTTTACAACCGTAAACTCAAGTGTTTACGGCCGTAAACTCCCAAGGGAGTGGTCCAAGGACCGTAAACTCTATAAATTGTCCATTTTGAGCCCCAATCACTTCCTTAGCCCTTTATTCGAGTCTAGCATAATTCCTTGAGTGATATAAGACCTTCAAAAACCCAAGGGCACCAAAACCATGAGTTTACGGCTGTAAACTCATGGGGGAACTGGTATTGAAGCCGTAAACACCCCTACGTACTACCATTTGAGGAGTAAACTCCAAAGTGAGACTATACTCTCTTTAGATGCAACCCTTGGTACTCCTAGCACTTGTAGAAAAGTGTTTCATTCTTTAGGGCGTCCTAACTTGCATAATAAATTGTTAAATGACTAATCGGATACTTAAATGTATCATTACATGTTAAATAGGATTCACATGTGTAGTCAAGTCCTCACTTAACACTTAGCATCCTATACCATCCGTACATCCAAATCACCCACATCAGGTGAGTTCATACCCCTGAGGTAAGCTTTTAATTGATTTTAACTGCTTTTATAGGGGGGATACAAGTTGAACTATACAGTTATTAGATAAATCACATGTGATTAATAGATGTATAGCAAAATAGATTTTTGCATGTTAAACTGTTTTATCCAGCTTAAGATTTCCAAATCATGTTTTCAAATCTTGTCAAGGTATGAATATCCCTTTTTAGATCATTAAAGGTTTTCCAAATGTTTTCTCCACTTAAAAAGTTTTATAAAAATCATTTTCAAGGCTATTTATGAAAGGGTTTTCAAAGGATTCCTAAAGGTTTTCAAAACTTGTTTTACAAAATGACATCCAGTCGTAAATTTCTTATGTGTAAAGGTTTTCCAAACGTTTTACCAAAGTTTGCTTCTATGCTATTATCTCGTTAAATGCTTGCCTATATTTGTATAGTTATATAAATAATGTTTAAAGGACTTAGGATTACTACTGGGGGTTGAGCTCTTCTGCTTTGTAGAATACTCACTCGTAGACCTGGCAACTTGCCCTAGTGTTCTTGATAGGATTCATACTTCGTCCATCTATCATTACCTCGTGTATACAAGCCGTGTATAATTAGGATTAGTAGGACTGCTGGATGTGCGACTCCGCTCTAGGTCCACAACTCAACGGAGAATAGGAGATAGGGCGGAAGCACACATACTAGATCTGCGTAATCATACTCATATACCACCCTCACGTATACACTAAATAATAACAGGCGGGTTGTATTCGTCCTTAGCCTCTGTGCTAGAACTTGGTCTACTAGGGGAGTGGTATGTCGTTACGGTCTGCAAATATCTGACGATAAGACATCGGAGAACAAAGTACTCTTCGCACGAGTACTTTGGGGTTTAGAATCCTAAAGATAAAGTTTAGGTTTAGGTCGAACCTTCGATACGAATGACGAAAGTTTCGAGAACCTGTCGATCGAGGCAATAGAAACATATGGCTTCAGTATGGTGAGGACCACGCCAACTCATGACAAAAGAAAAACAACAGACTCTATACCGAATAAAGTTTTGGTCAAATGAAAGAAACGTCTGATAAACGATGATGTATCCCTGGTATGCTTGGTACCGTACTCCTAGTATGTTCAACAATGTACTCCTTGTAAATGATCTCGAGTTTCCTATTTTCTATTTTGAAATTAACACTCCTATGTATCGTACCGCTGTGTGCGCATACATATAAATATGTGTGCTTTACTAACTGAAAGGATACTTTTATACTATGATCCCCCATGATACCACTACCATCGCCCGTCATATACAAGTTGTGAATACTTAAGATGATTCAGGCAGTCGACTGAGCATCTCTGCCTCAAATCCTCAACCAAATAAGGAAAGGGGGCCTAAACAGAGTCGCTCACTCTAGGTCTGCAACATCTCAGTTGCGCACAACCCTGATGTATATGGTGAGTCATAATAGCTTCTCTAAGGGGTCTTTTAATTCTCTTGATATTACGACCTATTTCAACATGTGAGTTGTTATAGTTACTTTTAAGTGTCATCCCCAAATATTAATCTTTTATGAATATAAATTAATTTTTAAAAGTAAGTACTATTTTGAAAACGTACCACTACTCGATGACGACTCCGAGGTAGATTCTCCTGCGGTGATCATCAGAATACGTCCATCCGCGCCTGAGTTCTTGATTATTGGGCAGTCCCTCTTAATGTGTCCATTCTCACCACAGCCATAACAGGCTCGGTTTTCTTCAGCTCCGAGGACTTAGGAGATCGGTTGAGCTGGTGCCTTGCAGTAACAGACTGTGTGTCGCTTTTTGTGGCAGTTCAGACACTGCATTTCTCGGCACACTCTAGTGTGGTGAAAGTTGCACTTTCCACACTTTGGAAGGTTTCCAGCATAACGACTAGCAGATACTGAAGCAGTAGGCGTCGTAGCGGCGTACATAGTACTCGCTTGTTGCTCTTGTGGGATGTCTTGTTTTGTTCGCTTCTTCTTTCTCTTGTTCTCCGACCCTTGATTATAGTCCTCTTCCCTTGATGACTTGGGAATAGGGACTTTTACGTTGTGGCGGACTCCATGATCGATGGGTCGCTGAGCCAAGCATTTAGCACTATCGAACGTAGCTAGGTTAGAAGATAGCACATTTCCTTGGGTCGGAGCAGTCAGACCCCAAATGTATCTCTCTATCATCTTCTTTTCCGAGGTAATCATCTCAAGACATAGAGCTGCTAGTTCACTAAACCGGTCCATGTAGGTCACTATGTCTAAGCCGACCATAGTGAGATCCCACAGCTCTTGTTCTAGTTTTTAAATCTCGCCTAACGGGCAATATTCTTCCCGCATTAACTCCTTTAGGTTTGCCCAACCTATGGAGTTTGCCACTGATAGGGTCAGTGACTTAACATGGCTGTTCCACCATGTTAGGGCCTTGCCATCGAAGGTGCAGGCAGCAAACTTCACTTTGCTTCCTTAGGGGCATGAACATATTTCGAAGACAGACTCTGTTTTCTCAAAACATTGAAGGATGGCAATGACTCCTTCAGTCCCTTTAAAGGATTGTGGTTGACATATTGTGAAGTCCTTGTAGGAGAACTCTCCCTGGCGCACAGGGACCTCACCTTGAGTAGAATCGGTAGGCGCTTCGCCTCCACCTATACTGGTGGAGTGATATTGTGCCATGGTTGTTTCCATAGCCTCGGCCACTACAGCATTCAAAGTTGCTGCATCGATTTGTGGAGAAGGTATGGGAGTTATCGGAGTAGCGTGTCTAGGTGATCTGCGAGGAGGCATCTTTGCTAAAAGAAAACAAAGATGAGACGGAATAAGTCTATAGCAACGGACACAAGCCGAAAGCTGAAAATAGAAGGTTATCCTAGTTCTGGATGTATCGGGTCCTGACTTCCACAGGGTTTTAGGAACAATTCATAAATGACTCTATACCTAATAAACTCTATGAATTTTAAATAACTATCCTCGAATGAATACCTGTTTCCTGAATAACAGTTACCAGCTGCATGTAAGAAAATAATTCTAACACATGTAATGTGAGCAGTTTTTCCACTCACGCGATAAATTAACCTAATTAATATTTATTAGTGTGACGCGTAAGACATTTTGGTTAGTTCGGCTAGTCTTTCCTTGAAAAATTCTCATGGACTTGTCCTTGTTCCTCCTGGACTCTTCTGTTGTCAACTCTGAGGAAGTGGTTACGTTTATTTGGGCATGTTGTGCGAGAATGAAAGTGACTAAAGAACCTATGAGCTTTAAGGTAACTTTATGGGGCGATCCTTACGGGATCTTCCTATAATTATACTAGGTATACCAGTTAGTATTGTATATAATTTAAGATCAAATAGTCTTTCGAACAATTGATCCCACCTCAACACTACTTCCTTAAAAGGAATGGATAGCGAAGCGTCGGTCACAGATTCTATGTCTATAAGATCTTGATTACATATAAAACTTTATGAATATACCCTGTTACATTATAGACCTATCCGCAAGAGTCTTTTAAGTTATCATATAAGTTATGTATCTGGACCAAAATACTCCTATAGTATTCTAACATAATGTACTTGGTATGATCTAAAAATCGTTATCGCGTTATAGTATCATAGAATACTCCCATAGTACTCTAATTCTAATTGTACTTGTTCTAACGTTCTCTTGACTAGTGATAAGGTAAGTTTTAACCCTGTTGCAACACCACATCATTCCCAAACACATGTTGGTCACATCTCGAATGAATATAGTTGATCAGGCCATATTGATCCTAGCTATGATTATATAACTTTTCGGGTTGACGACAATGCCCAACCTTGAAATACTTTTAGTTCTGTTCTCCTCGTGACCCTAGTTATATTATGTACATGTATGAGCAAGTAGGTATATTTTTATAACATGAAGTTATAATCTAAAATATATCATTATCCAGAGCACTTAAGCTCCATTGTATTTATATACGTATATCTTTTATCGGTTGATATACTTTGTTCACTATAAACAATGCTCTGATACCAATCTGTCACACCCTAAAATCGGAACGGCGGAAACGTTCGGGGGTGGAGGACGTCATGTCAAGTATCACGAGATATGTATATGGTAAGCAAGTAATGAACAACCATTTCATTTAGAAAGAAAGTGTTTACAATGTATGTGTTCACAAAACATAGAAGTCATAAACAAATAACAAAACAAGACTTGAAGCTATAATGCTCCATCTTCTGAAGTCCCAGCACGAGCACCTGTCTAATAGTCTCCTGAGAATACAAGTTATTTGAAAGAGTTGATCAGCAATTAAGCTGGTGAGTTCATAAGACTTTAGTAATGTGAGTAAGCTGTAAAAATGTTGTGAAAAATGTATATATAAAGTACTGTAAGCTGTAAGGTGGTGTTTTGTAAAGTTTGCCTGTTCCTCTAGAAAATCATATACTTCCTACTTAAAATGGGAGTTGATTAAAATGACACTACAAGCCTTTCTATGCGTAATAAGTGGGTACAAGTTATATATATTTGGAGTAAACAAACAATCGATTATGCGCATCTGTCCTCAACCTACAACCCGACGGGGTACAATAGTAAGGCGGATAGCACATATTCCATTGGTTGTTAGATCGTTGTCATATATAACCTTGGTGTATTCACTTGTTACTCATGGAGTTATTTGTAATGGTTCCTTTATATCTAATGGAGAGTTCCTTTCTAAGAAAACCTATATTTCTTATATTAAAATATTGACTACGGTGATTACTTTTATAATAGCTTTGTTTGTACTGCTATATATAATTTGATATCGGGTAGATAGTAGATTGGGTGACCTCGGTGTAAGCCCACATCCAACGGGAACATGACGTACAGCGAAGAGCACACATCCTATTAGCTGTCGGATACTAGTTTTATATATAAACATGGTGTATAAACTAAGGTATTATAGAGTTAACTCACTTAAAGTCTTTAAAACTCTACTGGCTTAATAAAATGGATTAAGCCCTTAACTGGGAAATCGCTAGTTTTGTATATCAAAAGTACTGACTTTGAAATGAAAGTTTTGTACAAGAAAAACTGTAACTTGACTCTGTGTCCTATGACCTGATCCATACATGGTACCTTTATGATGACTTAATGTATACTAAGCATAAATATATATAGATTCGGGTAGATAATAGATTGGGTGACCTTGGTGTAAACCCACATCCAACGGGAACAAGACGTACAGCGAAGAACACACATCCTATTAGCTGTCGAAATCTACTTAACATATATGTATCCTATAGTGTATACATTATGAAATCATAACGGGACCAAGACTCGAGTGTTTTGAAAGAAGTCTTCTACCAAGACTCTACTATTATGAAAGCAGTCTTCTACCAAGACTCTACTGTTATTGTCAACTGTAAAGTACATTCTCCCTAGTTTATAACCTATCTTGAATAGAGAATAGATTAAACTTCAAGTGTTACCGACACTTTATGAAAGTAATGGGAGAATTGAGTACCTTGATGTCGTTTATAATGACATACGGAGGTACTATCAACCTAAAAACATATGTGTGTTTTATTACGCTCATAATGTGAAAGCTAGAACCCCTACTAACCTGCTCTCATGTGTGGAGATTGAGGGAACCGTACGCGACCCGAGTAAATCCATGCAAGCTGTGTATTTCACATTAAAGTTAGATCATGTCTACGTGTTATCATGCTATAGCAAATTTACCATGAGTTCATGGCCCAAGGGAGTTTACGGCCGTAAACTCATGGTTACTCATGGGTTATTTCTAGTTTGAAGTCTAGGGAATTATTTAGGGACGTTAGTTCTAGCCTAGGGTGAGAAATACCACTTCTTTTGGCACTTTTGGGGTGTTCACGGCCCAAATGATTTTACTACCGTAAAATCATGGCCAAATATACTTATGAGGGTCCTAAAGGTCATAAAGAAGCATTCTAAATTCATGCCTAAGCCCTTGGAAGTGTTTGTGGCATCAAAACACCTCTATCTTGAGTTTACCGCCCATGGAACATTTGGTCATGTGTTTGCGGCCGTAAACACTTATGGGTGATGATATTTTAGTTGTTTTGGGTCCTAAACACATCTAGGTAAAGTTCTATGCTTGTCTCTTGGGTTATGGAAGGCATTTAGGGCATTTTGGCACCCTAAAATGGAGTTCACGGCCCAAGAACTTCCTTGGCCGTGAACTCACTTTTGGTCCTTGATTTTAAATGATTTTGATGCCTAAACGTGTCAAGGTTTGTCCCATGTTTGGTTTCCAAGGTCTAGGGGTCATTGGGCACACTTTGGCCCTTAAAATGGAGTTTACTCCCCAAGGTGTTCTTGGGCGGTAAACTCACAGATCTTGGTGTTTTCCTATGATTTCTAGTGTATTAAGCATATATAAAGCTTTAAAACAACACTAGATAGAAGTACTCACTTTCTGGAACAAAAGTCCGAAGATCCTTGAGAGAGAATTTGGCTTTTCTCTAGTTTAAATTGTAACTAATGAAGAATTTGGTTCAGAATTCTATAAATAGTCCAGGGATTTTTGGCAGAAAATATTTTATTCCCGGAAAGAACTCTAATATCATAGAGTTTTGGAATAACAGAGTTACACAAGACCCAAGTGCAACCTCTCTCAAACTTGTCCCAAAAGTTTGAAAGTTAGCAGAAACAGACTTGGCTTCTATTGAAGTGGAAATTTTTGGGTTGTCACAGTATGCTTCCAAGGTTATATATAATAAGGATCCCATAGACTAAGAATGTGTGGTTTCGCTCTACTTCCTTTTCCTCGTTGGGATGTGGATATAGAGTAGTATCACATATTCGAAGGCCTATCAGATCTAAGTTATATATGATTTGTGTACCCCATGTAATTGTAGCAGGACTCGATATGGATCAACAAGTGAAATGTTAATAATCTCTTAGGATTCTCTAGACATTTCCATTCTCGCACGAACCCTGTAGAAAACCTTATGCACTTCAGTGTTCGACAGAAGAGTTGATTCAGACCCAGAAAAAGTTCATTGAGAAGATTTCCAGTTTGGAAATAAATGAACTAGGACGAGACTATTGAAACCACCAAGTGCCTATACCTTTTAAGGACATTGGTGGGAAATTCGCCTGAACTTCCAAGATTTCCGGTCATCCATCATGAAGTTATGACACTCAGAGTCATAATCAGAAGTATGACGGAGTAGAAATTCAATATGTCTTCACGAGAAGAGAACCCTAGGTAACTACCCGAAGAAAACCAACGCCGGTCCCAGTCAAGGATAAGAGGTAGACAGAGGGAGCCAATACATGGAACCCGACAAGTGTCTTTTCCTCGTATTCGTCGCGCTAATACACCCATAAAATAATACAATTTAGTGTGTTACTGATTACACTACTCACACTATGTGTTAGGTAAATCGTCTTTTCCCGTCGCAAGTAATACGAATAGATCGGATCCCAAAACCTCGATTGAGAGTGTTTAGCCATAAGTCCTCATGAGCCTTTTATTCTGTAATCTTCGTTCTGAACTGTCCTCAAATCTTTCCAAATCCGGAGAGCAAATCTCTCCAGTATAAAGATAACTTAGTAGGAAAGACTCCCATCTTATGGCTTTTCCAATACACTTACTCCTACCTTGTTACCCGGACTGCATCATAGGGATGTAGGTCGACACCCAGATAACCATAAATCGAAGCGCGGAAAAATTTATGTCTGTCATAGTAAAGCGAGATACGTTCAGGGTTAACCATTGTCACTCATCAGTTTGTGTTCCATTTTCGTGTAGGAAAAACCATGCCTCCAAAGAAACGTAACCAACCCGCTGGCAAGAAACCGACTCTCCTATTTGATGAAGCTACATTTCAAGCTGCAGTCTCAGCGGCCGTAGCAGCTATCATGGCTCACCAGAATGCTAACAACGCCAATGTTAGCAGGAGCCCCATCGAGATTCTCGATCATAGCGATGGACAGCAGCAACCAACACCCGTGTACCCAGCCACCCAAGAACCTCAACCAAATCCATTGAAGAGAAAGTTCAAGAACGAGGAGGGAAGTACCTCGGCTCAAGGACCTTCCGAAGGGCAACGAGCTGAGGCAGTCAATACCCCATCCAACCCTTCCCTCCCGACACCTATAAGGCCATACCTAGGAAGCCTTCCCCGCTGCAGCAAGTGTAGCTACCATCACCATGGTACCTGCCGAGAACTCTTTTGTGTTAGGTGCAACAGGAAGGGGCATACCTCTCGTAACTGCAGAGCCCCGGCTTAGTTCATTACATCAACCACTAATGTGGGGACCAGTCCAGTGTGCCACCTATGTGGTGAAATTGGACACTTCAAGAGGGACTTCCCAACTGAAAGAAACGACAAGGGTGTAGGAGGAGTATAACCCTAATGCCCAGGGAGTAGCATCAAGAAACGTCGTAGAATTTTGGTACGTCTCTAAATTCCAAGTAGCTAGCCGAGAACTTTAATAAGTAAATTCTAATTGTGATTACTCTCTCTCGTTAAGGCGAAAGTCACAGCACTATTGTAAAATTCAAAAATCCATCAGGTAAAGCCATAATGGCTCGATATATACGTTAAGGCCATGTATAATTAAGATTGATAGACATCGAGTGAGTGATGTTGCCTTATTTCCTGTTCCTCGTTGGGTTGTTGATTTAGGGCGGAGTCTCTCAGTCAACAGTCCTTTCAACCATAATTATACATTACTAGTGTATATTAGGCGATTATAGAAAGGCCTCGTGAGAATCCCTTCATGAAAAGTACTCCACCAGTCCAAGTATCTGCGACAGTGATACACGGGACGAAACCCGAGACGCCAAGAACTTGTGTGCCTGTTCAGCACAGGGCCCTATCGACCCTCATTCTATGTCATGTCGATGTATCCCAACTTCGACACCTCTATCAATCATGGTTCGACTTAGTGCAACCATGTATAAATTCCTAGTGTTGTGTCAAAATAAAATTCACCGTAGCCATTTCGGCAAATAAAGGTCCTTCCAAACCTAATAATAAAACCTAATGTGATCCGTCAATCGTCCCTCTTATCTAAAACCTTCCGAAATACCCCTGAGTAGGGTATCACGCGCTGTTAACCAACCCTTCCTTAGATAAATACAACCAGGAGCGAAAGACACTTCAGGCATTCCAGAAGATGATAACCACCCGAAACCTACTCTGTAGATCCCCCAGAAAGACCCTTATCACCTCACAACCAGGTTCATGAATCAAGAGAAAGAACTCATGGGATTAACATGCTACTACTAAGTATATGCATTAGAGTGGTATATAATTCAGATCAATAAGATTTAAGATGTGTGCTTTCTCCCTACTCCCTACTCCTCGTCGGGTTGTGGTTTCGGGTGGGGTCGCACAACTAAACATCCCATCGATCTCAATTATATACAGCTTGCATACGCCAAGTATTAGTGATTAAGCCGAGTATGAGCCCTACCACGAACCTCAAAGTGAAACTTTTCTTCCTATCCCATAGGATAGGAGCTGGAGTCAGGAGAACCACTGTGGGTTGAGCTACTGAAATGACCACAAATTCGAAATTTGTTGTCATCCCGGTTAAGCCAACATAATAGCTAACACCCTTAGTTGGAAAAGTAACTCAAGTCGTAAGAGTCAAGACCATTCACTGCGACCATCCATTCACGCTTGATCCCACGAATTAAGCATCTCAGCGGAGATCCCAGGAAACTGGAAACAGTGATAAGTTAATCCCTGAGAAGAGTGGATGAGGAAATTAGAAGTTCCGAGTGACGGAACCCTATACTCTCTAGATTTAATCTAGATAGAGGAAACTCAGGATCACCAGAAGAGTAATTGCAAAAGATACCCGCAGTACTTAGGCACTTCGTCCATCCCGTTACCGACGAGTAGTGCCTAGGACACCGCCTCCTCATGCGAGAGAAGTCACTGTCGCCCTGTAGACGATAGACTATATTCTCCGAAGTGAATACTAGGAAGCCAAGAACCACAGGATAACCTCCGCAACCAAGAACACTTGAATAAAGGACGAAAGTAGGTTGAGTTAAGCCTTATAACCCAGATCTCGAAGAGATTAATGACTTGGCACCAGTTTAGGTGTTGGTCGATGGGTTATACAAGAACACACACTTTCTGCGAAACGGGAATGAATCGACAACTTAGAGAACATGATATGTCTTAGAGATTCGTTGGGCTACTAGGTGTTCCAAGGAATACGATCTCAAAAGAGATAGTAGAACCACTTCCTGAAATAGTTCAGCGCTTCAGAAAATCTCAACGGGCTAAGTTAGCCCGGAGCAAAGATTGCTATTCATGAAATAGCAAAGCAAGTAAGAGCACGATTCTTTCCTGTTAGAAATCATATCGTGAAAGCATCAACTAGGTGATGATGAAAAGTTTGAAAATTTTCTAAACGATAGTCTGGTAAAACCCCATCTCACTGACTTTGAGAGTTTCCATTAGGGACGCCTCAAGAGTCAGAAGGGCAAGTCCATTTTTGCACTAGGTCTAGATAGAAGCCACGTAATCAATAGATGTCAGGGTGTAGCCATTACATCCGTTGATCCAAAAAAACCTCCGAAAGCCAACTAGTAGAGAATGCAAATCCGAGGACGACCTGAACCTTCTAAGAACCAACCCGAAGAACTACACCCTCAGTAAGAGAGAACTTTTAGAACTTCGAAATGGCGATCTCGCCACTGATGATCTCACCATAGAAGTACTTTATGTTCTAAGTACTAAAAAATCTCTACCTTTCCGAGAGCTTAGACCCATCCGAAATTCTTTATAAGAATTGATCCAACCCTCGTTAGACCACGACTACTTTTGGAATTCCATAAATTCCACCCTAGTTTATTCACGTCTCCAACATGGGCAAGATGTTTGTTCGATGTGACTTGTATAATCCCACTTGTCTTGATAGAAATCATTGGGAACCCCAACTTTGTAGAGGAACCTGTAGGAATCACGAACCGAGCGATCAAGCGAACAAAACGAAATCCACATCCCGTTAAGTGAAGGTTTGCTGGAACGCCAAGCGTAGTCCGGAATTCACTTGAGAGCGCGAGGACCAGCAGAATAGGAAGTACCCTCATCTCTTTACTCGATTGTTCATGCCTACTTCCTTGCCTAAAATCTAATTTCGGGACGAAATTCTCTCCAACGGGGGATGATGTGACAACCCGAAATTTCCATTTGTTTTAACTCCGTAATTAAGCACTTCAAAAATTAGCAAGATTTATCTCAAAATATTTTTCGCCGGATTTAATCCTGTTGGAATATTTTAAATAATATTCGTCAAGCGAACCAAAAATAAAGAAGAATAAATTTAGAGTTGCCGTGTTTAGCGCAAGTCGCGAAACTCCAAAATTTGGAATTAACGAACAAAAACTCGGAGTTTTTGACCGCGAACCCCCGTGAGTATAAATATGACACTTAGTCATTTTCTCTCATTTTTCCAACTTCCACCTCAAGAACACTTAAGAAATCCTCTTAACTATCATAAGTTCATCCCGTCAAATCCGCCAAAAACGATCATCCAAGCTCCAAGAACGTAAGTGCACTTACCCTAGCTTCTTGTGTGCTTAAAAGAAACTTGTTTACACTTGAAATCATCCAAGAACACCAAGAACAAGGTGTTTACGGTCCAAGAACATTCTTGGACCGTAAACCCTTAAATGGGTGCCAAAGTGTGCCTTGGTTCATTCTAAGCCTTGAAAACAAGCATAGATCCCTTCCTAGATGAGTTTAGCATTCGAAAGTCATCATTTTCCCCATGTTCATATGAGTTTACGGTGTGGGGAGTTCATCCCATAACCGTAAACACCTCCAATAGGTGTTTAGATGCCCCTAATGCCTTCAAACGGTTGTGTGATGGAGTAAAACCTTACTTGCATGAACTAGGGACCCCAAGAACATGAACTGAAGGGACAAACAGGAGTTTACGGTTTAGGAAGGTCTCCCAAAACCGTAAACACCTATTACGGGTGTTTAAGTGCCCTTAACACCTTCCAATGCTTGTATAAATGACTAGAACCTTGCATGCATGACCTAGAATCACAAAAGCACAAAAGAAATGGACTAACATGAGTTTACAACCATAAACTCATGTGTTTACGACCGTAAACTCCCAAGGGAGTGGTCCAAGTACCGTAAACTCCATAAAGTGTCCATTTTGAGCCCCAATCACTTCCTTGGCCCTTGATTCGAGTCTAGCATAATTCCTTTAGTGATATAAGACCTTCAAAAACACAACGGCACCACAACCATGAGTTTACGGCCGTCTATTCATGGGGGAACTGGTATTGAAGCCGTAAACACCCTAAGTACTACCATTTGATGGGTAAACTCCAAAGTGATACTATAATCTCTTTATATGCAACCCTTGGTACTCCTAGCACTTGTAGCAAAGTGTTTCATGCTTTAGGGCATCCTATTACATGTTAAATAGGATTCGCGTGTGTGGTCAAGTCCTCACTTTACACTTAACATCCTATACCATCCGTACATCCGAATCACCCACTTCAGGTGAGTTCATACCCCTAAAATAACCTTATAATTGATTTTAACTGCTTTTGTAGGGGGGGATACAAGTTGAATTGTACAGTTATTAGATAAATCACATGTGATTAATAGCTGTATAGCAAAATAGATTTTTGCATGTTAAACTGTTTTATCCAGCTTAAGATTTCCAAATCATGTTTTCGAATCTTGTCAAGGTATGAATATCCCTTTTTAGATCATTAAAGGTTTTTCAAAGGTTTTCTTCACTTAAACTGTTTTATAAAAATCATTTTCAAGGCTGTTTATGAAAGGTTTTTCGAAGGATTCCCAAAGGTTTTCAAAACTTGCTTTACAAAATGACATCAAGTCGTAAATTTCTTATGTGTAAAGGTTTTCCAAAGGTTTTACCAAAGTTCTTCTATGATTTTATCTCGTTAAATGCTTTCCTATGTTTTTATAGTTATATAAATAATGTTTAAAGGACTTAGGAAGGCTAGTTCACCCTATTTCCTTTTCCTCGTTGGGATGTGATCTGGTGGGTATCGGTTATCCGTCCGAAGGTCGTTTAAACATTACTTATATATCATCTATACATGTATAGGCATAAAGGTTTCCATCGACCAGTTCATTTCCCTTGGGTAGCAAAGACACCCTTCCATTTGTTATTCATATACCTGAAACATTAGTAACTATTATAGGAATAGTTAGGAGATTCTATTTACTCTTTCCAGTACGGAGAATTCCAAAGGAGTCAGTTTATTTGTGAGTCTATATCATTATTCCAATACTTATAATAGAATTCGAAATACGAGATGCAGCTTCAGGACATGGATTTCACCATTGTCAAGTTGGTAACCAAAGTCTCCTAGAGGGAGAGCGGGCATTGTGTGTATAGATCTATACGGGACAGACACCCCCACACCCTGACTGCTAGCTATAGTCCCCGACCGACCAAGCCAAGGGGTGACAAATGTCACATTCATTCCGACGCCTGCAGGGCGTTAAGTATTCGATTGTCAATCAGTATGGTTACGAGTATCTCTATGTTTACCTTATAATTCATGGCGTTAAGGTAACCAGACTTTGCTAGTTGTGTCATTCATTCGATACTGTCTGGAGTCTGTACTTCTTTGTTTAGACTTTAATAGTTGTGTCATTCATTCGATACTGTCTAGAATCTGTATTTCCTTGTTTTAGACTTTGCTAGCTGTATCGTTTATTCGATACTGTCTGGAGTCTATGCTTCCTTTTGTTAGACTGAGACAGGCGTATCACTGATTCGATACTATCATGGAGTCTATGATTTCTTTTGCTTTAGTCAGCAGTATTACTGCTGAGGTATATGTTATTTTTTTCCCTAGTAATTTTACTTGTGATATCCTCATATTTTCTTTAAAGTCAATACCGTATTTTAGTAATGATAGTATTTTGGGGAAAAATACTCCTTAAAACATAAATTCGTCGGGTCTTGGTAGAAGACTACTTTTATTTAGAAAATATAGGATTTTCTGGAAAGTATTCTAATACTCTGTAGATTCTAAACTACCATTTTCATGAAGTTATCTTGAATATCAATGTGTATTTATACTAACGTCATGAAATACTTATGAACTCACCAGCATTATAAAAATGCTGATACTCGCTTTCAAAATAACTTGTATTCTCAGGTTATCGATAGACAGGTACATCCCGAGAGCTTTTGTGAAGACAGCCTAGTACCAAGTTGCATCTATGATATTCTTTGTATTTACTTTGATGTTGCTATGAGATGTAACCTATGTAAAATTATTACTATTAATGCAATGGTTGTTGTACTTTGATTACTATACTACATATGTTGTGATACTTGACATGACGTCATCCACCCCAGAACATTTCCGCCATTCCAGTTTTGGGTGTGACAATATGCATTATATGATCGGATCTATGGTCTATTGTCGACCGGATCTGGAAACTTTATGTGTTCAGGTTTCTAAACGTTTAATTACGATATTAGAACTGACATGTAACTTTTCGAAGTAATAGGGAGATTTATACGTTTATCGTAAATAAAACTTTCTTATCTTAAATACTCGCCTCGGTACATTGAACGTCTGATTTGGTTCATAGATCAATGTGGTGAGCACTAGAAGCTGATTTGGAAGCGGTAACCCGCAACCCAAGCCACCAGTGATTGTGCATGTCCCAAAGGTAGCAGCTGCACCTGGACCAATCACGATGGTCGGAGTACAGGCAATGGTGCATATAATGTTGGATCAACAGATGGAAGAAACAAGGCATTTACTTCAATAAAGTAAGGGTGAACTTACTATGCTAGTACGCCAGACACCCACTCTTGAGGCGACCATCTGGGTTGCTAAGTCTGCCGATGAAGTGATCAACGGTAGTATCGCCAACAAGGTTGATGTTGATAAGAAGTGGAAATTTGAGGGGTCTTCATGGTCTGACAAGAACAACATGTTCTCAAAGTCTAGAGGAGTATGTGAAGCAAAATGGTGTGACAAGTATGGAAGAAAACACAATGGTATATGCCCTAAGGAAGTAACCTACTTCAAATGTGGGAAGACTGGTCACTATGCCCGTGAATGCCCAACCGAGGAAGAAGTTTGCTTTAAGTGTAGTAAAGAGGGACACTTCAAGCAAGAATTTCCGATGAGAGCTACAAAGCCAAGTGTACCGCTGAAGCACCATGGGAGGTACTACGAAAAAGTAACTTGTTTCAAGTGTGGAAAGCATGGGCATTACGCCGATGAGTGTACATTCAACACTACGGTGTGTTACAAATGTAATGAGGAAGGGAACCTCAAGCAAGACTGCCCAAAAAGGAAAGGAGCTACAAAGCCAAATGTGCCGCAGAAGCCAAAGGCGAGAGCATTTCAAATGATCCTTGACGAATCAAATGACAAGGCAAGGATTCAGGAGTGAAAGCTTGACATCCAAAGATCAAGTTATGAAGTAGTCGTGTAGATAGTACCACGTAATGTAGCCTATTCGAGGCATAGTTTAGAGTAAACTTGAACACCTATGTAATCGTTTCAAGGAATAATATGAAAACCTTCGTTTTTTTATGTGATATGTTAAACTGTTATGTGATTTTCTTGTATGTGACTTGGAGAAACTACGAGACAATACTTGGGACGAGTATGAGTTGGTGTGAATGGTAGTAGAGGCCTATGCTACAGGAAGCACAGGACTCACGCTTGGATCAAGGAAAGTCACAAGGTTACCAAGGCACTAGTAATTGATTCCGTTTTGTTCAAGTATGTCGTTACCATAGATTCGGTAATGACTAAAAAGATGATTACTATTACAACCCGAGTGGTCATATTGAGTGGTCATATCATACCGAGTCCGACTAAGATATGTATTTTACGTGGTTCAGAGAACCAAGCTCGTTGTAGCGCCTGACTCAAGCCAGAAGAATTAATCAAAGGAATCAGTAGAGGTATCGCGATGGTTGCTTGTAGCTAGGAATGCTACCTTTTAAAATGTGATTATATCACATTAGAACATGAAGGAAGGTATAGTATGTTCTAGAATTTACTGAGACCTGAGTCTAAACATGCATCACATGATGATAGGTCATAATTTAGAGTCTAACCTGAGATAGAGAGTAGGTGCACGATCGAGTACTGCTTGCAGTCAATAAGTCTAAGAGATAGACTCGAAGGAATATAGAGGTTATAATTATTAACTAGGATGAAGATATGAAGTATGGAGTGATTATACGAGCCCTGTTTCATTGATGATTCTGAGACGTCATTATCCTAAGGAGGAGATAATTGTAACGCACACAGATCTGGACTAGTCAATTTAGAGATAATAGGGGTCGAAAACAACTTTTCGGAAAAAGGTTATTTCGAATAAATAATCTTAACCAAGTTGTAGTATATGTTACAAAGTTTTCGTACATATAAAGAACGCCAGAATCCAATTTATAACGAAAAAGTTATGACCCGTCGAAGTTTTGAAGCGGAACCGACACAATACCGGGAAACGTAAATAGTGAATTTACGATAGAGCGAGTTTTAGCCTAAGCAACCTAAACAAAAGTCGTAGAATACATTAAACTAATAGCGTCCATAAAAACAACGCCCAAATCTGACTTCGTATAAGGAAGTTATGATTTTTTGAAGTTTCAGCTTAGCAGTGTACAGCCCGAAATTCGAATAGTAAATCGAGCGGTTTTTAGCCGACACAACCTAAATGAGAATTGAAGATCTCGTTAATAGTAGTATAACGGTTAAAAGACAGACGAAAACGGACGTTGGATGAGGAAGTTATGGGATTTCAACGGACCAATCATGTCCCGGCCTTTTCATAATATAACTTTTAAAATAAAGTCAAAATTAGCCAACGGAGTCCAAACGAAAGTTGTAGAGTAAGTTCCCGCCTACACAAGGATATAAAGAATGTCGGAAACGAAGCTCGCATGCGAAAGATACGAACATTATAAGTTAAGTGTGGAATTTACGAAGCTGATGCATAGAATGATGACATGGCTCGATCTGGACCGCCCATTGTTGATCGGAGAATCCGCTCCAGATCAAGGACACGTCGCCCTTCGCTACGCCCCGCGCCTGAGGTTGGGTACGCCCAACATATCTCGGCCTTATCTCTTCTGAGCCACTTGCGAGACACCTGGATGCGAGGTGACACTTTTATCCGGACTACGCCCAACGTACTTCGGAGTTACGCCCAGCGTAATTCGAGGTCTGGGCACTATAAATAGATGTGCAAGGCTGCCTTCTTTCTCACCCCAAAAACTCACTCTCTCTCTAACTTCTGTCTCTCTCTAAAGGTCCCTAACCCCCTAAAACCCTAGGGAACCCCCCTAGCGGCCGAGGGAAGCCCCGAGGCTCCCGGAGTCCCGAGAAAAGGGTCTTTCGATTTCGAAACGTTGCTCCAAGCGAAGCCCGGTTTTCTATAAAATCCGCTGTAAGTGAGCTACGCCTATGCAATTTCTAATATAGCTTTTAAGTAATTATAGTAACATTATTAGGACCTTAAAATAATTATTTGGACTATTATTATGAGTTATATAGAGTGTTGTTTAACGCTCATATAATAATAATAATAATAATAATAATAATAATAATAATAATAATAATAATAATAATAATAACAAAAATAATAATAATAATAATAATAATAATAATAATAATAATAATAATAATAATAATAATGTGACAACCCGGAATTTCCACTCTGAACAAACCATTTGAAGCCAATAGAAGTAGAACAGTTACAGTGAAAACTTAGATTTCGAGTATAAGTTTGGCAGTTTTCAGGATTTTACACTTAAGGAGATATTAGGAGAGTGGATGCACTAGGGTTTTGTGCAACACTGTTATTCCAATACTCTAGGACATTAGATTTCGTTCCAGAAATAAAAATATTTTCTGCCAAAAATATCTCAGGACTATAAATAGAATTCGGAACCAAATTGGTTCATTTGTTGAATTCCATTTAGAGAAAAGTCAAAATTCTCTCTCACAGATCTTCAGGTTTTTGTCCCAAATTGTGAGTGCTTCGATCTAGTTATGTTATATAGCTTAGATTGTGTTTAGAAACATCAATTTCATAACAAAACAACTAGACTCGGGAGTTTACCGCCTAAGAACGTTCTTGGGGAGTAAACTCCAATATGTGGCTTAAATGCTACCTAGTCCTTTCCCCGTGAATTGTAACTACCTTAGACTTGTATGCTAGTGTGTATGTGACTAGAAAACATCAAAATAGGAACAAGACACCAAGATTTGGGAGTTTACCGCCCAAGAACACTTGGGGAGTAAACTCCATTTTAAGGTCAGACGGTGTCCCAAAGTCCCTCAAATCTTTAGAACTCGAACTAGAACCCATCATTGCATGCTTAGGACACCAAAAGCAATAAGAATCAATGATGAAAGTGAGTTCACGGCCAAGGAGCTTCTTAGGCCGTGAACTCCATGTTTAAGTGCCAAAATGCTTTGAAACAATTCCTAAGGCTTAGGCTTAAATTAGGACAAGTACCCTAAAGTGTTTAAAGCCTAGAAAACATAAGGAATCACAAGTATTAAGGAGTTTACGGCCAAAACAAGTTCTTGGGCCGTAAACCCCTATAAAGGGGTCAAATGACACCCTAACTCCTTCCTTATGCCTAGAACCCAACATAGATCATAACCTTGAAATGTTAGAGACTTGAAAACAACATAAACACCCTCCCAAGGAAGTTTATGGCCGTAAACTCCAAGGGAATATGGTCCCAGGGCTGTAAACTCCTTAAAGGAGTTAATATGACAACCAAACACGTGTTTAAACCTTGGAACAATTTACCACTTGAGTTGTAACAACTTTAAGCCTCAATTAATGACCCAATGTAGAGTTTACGGCCAGGAGTTTACTCCCCTGGGCCGTAAACTCCAAAGAATATGGTCATTAGACCTTAAACTCCCATTTGAGGTATTGCACACCTTTGTTGCAACCCATTAGCCTCCTAGCACTTGACCAAAAGTGTTTTCCTCGCGTTAAAGTGTTTATACTTGTATAATTAGTGTTTTAATCAGTAATTATTTATATACATATGTCTTCATATGTAATTAGGATCATTGTGTGTGTCTAAAGTTTTCACTTGACACCAAGCACTTGTCCGATCCTTCCTTACGATAACAGTCCGTTCAATTCCAGTCACTTACTGCAGGTGAGTTCATACCCCCTTAAATAATGTTTTAAACTATTTTTAAATGTTTTATGGGGGGGATACAAGTAGAATCATGCTAGTTATTATATCAATCACATGTGATTAATATGCAGCATTCAAATGATTTACTACACATTAGCTGTTTTACCAAACAGTTTCCTTCAAATGATTTTTATAAACATTTTATATGTTTTAAACTCCTTATTACACTGTACATTTTACTCTGTATATCACATTTCAAACTTATTTACAATTGTGTTTCAAACAAATGTTTCCTTATGCTTAAACTGTTTTATCAACCCTACGCCTTCAAAACTGTTTTATAGGTTGACATCAAGTCGATCTTTTCTGAAGATAATAATTATGTTCAAATGTTTTACAAAACTTATTTATGCTTTTATATTATAAATTGCATGCATCTATATGTATAGTTATATAAGAAATGTTTAAAAGACTTAGGAAGACTATCCACCCTATTTCCTTTTCGTGCTTGAGATGTGGTCTGGTGGGATATCGGATACTCGTCCGAAAGCCGTTTAAATATTAGTTATATATCATGTGTACATATATAGTCATAAAAGGTCCTTCCAGTTCATCCCACGCCCTTGGGTAGCAAGGATATACATCCATGTCCATACGTACCAGTTAGATTACTAGTAAACTACCATATGGGTAGTTTAGGAAGATACTAGAACTATTACTATAACGCGATATCATACTATGAGTCAATTCATTCATGACTCAATACGTACTACTAGAAGAACATATACAACTATACTAGAAAGAGAACATATACAACTATACTAGGATGATTACATTACTATACTTGCTAGGTAGAGATCACGTACATTACAGCTAGAACAGTTCGTTACATTACAGTTACATTAATACGCTAATAAAATAGTGATCCACTGTATGGGAGCATGCCTTAATTGTCATGAACCGAGTTGTAGCCAGAGTATCTTGAAGGGGGAGCGTGAGTTTGCATATAGATCTATACTGGATTGACTATCCTACACCTTGCTGCTAGCTACAGCCGGACCGGCAGGTCTGCGGGTGCCAAACGTCATACCTTATTTTTCGACTATACGTTGTCGTTGTTACCAGTCTATAGTATGGTGCAATTTATCACATGATACCTTAATATAAATCCGGTTTAAGGTAGTTAGTACAGCAGTAGTTCTTACAGCGCTACGTTTCAGTACTACATTACTTTTCCCTGTACATATATTTAGTGATCTTTTCACTTAAACTATAAATGTAAAAACTATATTTTGTTAATATTAGTTACACTTGGGAAAATTACACACTTTTACATGACACGAACATTGAGAACAGTTAGGTCTTGGTAGAAGACACCCTTATATAATAGTAGGAATCATAGGGATTCTAGAGTTTTTCAAACGTTTACAGTAGTTTTACAAACATTTTCATACTTACAGTTCATTTACAAACATTTTCATACTTACAGTTCATTTACAAATATTTTCATCCTTACAGTTCATCAACTTACAAATTCTTACATACAAATCAAGACACTAAAATACTTATGATCTCACCAGCTTCAAAGCTGATACTCGCTTTCAAAATTACTTGTATCCTCAGGTCATCATAGACAGGTACCGATGCAAGGACAAAGGAAGATGGAGCTTGTTCAAGACTCATCTTTCATTTTGATTTATGATTTAGTGTTTGTCAAAATTTGACAGAACACATTTGTATAATAATTATATTATTAATGCAATGGATGATGTTGTTGCTTGTTTACTACTTTACATTGTTGTGATATTATACATGACGTCCTTCGCCCCAGAACGTTTCCGCCATTCTTGGTTTTGGGGAGTGACAGATTGGTATCAAAGCATTGTTTATAGTGAATTAAGTATATCAACCCATAAAAGATATACTAATTATAAATACATAAGGAATTAACAATACTCTGACCAGGAGTTTATACTTTAAATAATAAAATATTTAAGTAAGTATACGTGCTGCATACATACTAAAATCAGTGTCACTAGGACAGTACAAAAGAATTACGATTGTTGGACAACACAAGTGGGCCTAGAGACATATGGTCAAAATTGGGAAGATATAGCCTGATCAACTATATTATCCGAGGGTTGACTAGCATGTGCCTAAGTTTAATTGTGTGGTTGCAACAATACTAAAATCTTACCAACCCTACAACAATGAGAAGAATAGAACATAACATTAAAATTAAAATACTATAGGAGTATTTGGTGTTACTATAAGTACGTTATACTTGAGAACTAAAACGGGATCTTCATTACTAAGTTGATAGTTGCTAAGTGGATACACTAAGGCTATATGTAATTAGGATGTTATAGACTTAGAATCTGTGGAAATTTTACTTCACCCCTATTCTGTGTGAATACGGAGTTAAGGTCACTTATTCAAAGGTCTATCCTACTTAGATTACACGTAGCTGGTATGCACTTCACAAATAGCGATGTAACTAATGAAGATTTTCTAAATAATTATCTAGATAGTTCGTCTAATAATTACTCTCTTACCCTAAATTCTCGCATAGAAAACATAGTTGGACTCCATCCCCTCGGCAACTAGTATCTTCCGAATGAAGTCATAGCTGGTTGGTTTGGAGAAGAATCAGAGAATGATCATCCTATCCCCTTGAATGATCACCATGATGAAGACCTTTCGTATGATGCTAACTCCGAAGCAGAGGTTGAGAACCTACCCCGAGCAGCTCCCTTTCCAATTCCTAACCCTCGTCCGGCTTTTCATGGCCCGAACCTGAGTGAGTGGAATGCATGGAAACATGGAGCCAAGGACAAGATCAACCTATGCCATTTAATGGCAACCGAAGCTTTTACGACTTGAGCAATGGGGGCTCAGCAGATAGAGTCTTGCCAATCTTGGTCTGCAGAGTGGCCCGAAATGAGATTCAAGGCAGGACAGCCTCACATCAGATTACCGAAGTTGTCACCGATGCGAGAATGCATACCCTCCACACCATTCGTCTAGAAGATACTCGCGAGATATCAGAGAGAAACCATGAAACCCTGCTGCAAGCACTGGCTGAACTGAGAGTTCACCTGAGGGATGACTGTCGTCAGTAGTAGATTCTTTACTTTATTTTCCCTATTAAAAGGAATCGTTTTCTGCCTATGGCCGATGTGGCAATTTCTATGGAATTATCTTGTACCGTAAGTACTATGGTTAGGACCTTATGCTGTCAAGAACTATCTTCTCTGGATATGATGTAAGACCTTTACATGGTCATTTTCCCGAATCTTTACGTCGTGAATATCAAAGATATTGATAGTCGGCTAAATTCTGTGTCATTCTTTATTCAAGTACTCTTATCATACTCTCATTGGAGTCCATCTGAAACCTGCTTTAGTCAAGTCATTGGACTATAGCAAGTTAGGTCCGGAGACATTTCCAAGTCTCTTTCAGTGGTTGGATCTTGTTATTCACCAACCCACGATACCTCGGCTTGAATGACAAACGTCCTGAGACCATTCTACGAACTTACTTCTACTCATTACTAGGACTGCATCATAGGGATGTAGGTCAAACCTTCACAATCATACTTCCATTCGGTACTAGGACTGCATCATAGGGATGTAGGTCAAACTTTCGAGAACATAGTCGTACTCTTTACATGAACAATCTAAGTACATCAAGGGTCAACCAGAATCGCTCACAAAACCCTTATCCTTCGTGTTACAGAATCATGTCGTCATCCGAAAGCAATCAGTCGATCACCGAAACCTCAGCTTTTCCTATGGACGCCGCTACCTTTCAAACAGCAGTTACAGCTGCCGTGGTGGTTGCCGTAACCGCGGTCCTTGCGCACTGTAGCACTATCAACACAGTCAATGTTGCTGATAGGAATAAAGTTTCCAATCGTGGTATCCATCCAGGAAGTCGCCAAACAGTAACAGTCACAGGCTCGCAAAGCCGAAAAGCAGAGAACAAGAAACGAAAGCGTCAAGCCCGGAAAGAACGCAAGAGATCCCAAAAGTTGGCTATACAACAGCAGCAAGTGGAAACCCCTGCCGTTCCCGTACCGAGCAGGCCATACGAAGGAAAACTCCCGAAGTGTGATAAGTTTAGTTTCCATCATCATGGGGCTTGCCATGAGATGCAATGTTGCAATTGCCTAAACATAGGGCACCATGCTCGTGGCTGTGGAGCACCGGCACGACCCATCACTTAAGTCCCTTTTCATCGGGACTGACCCTACACACAAGATTAGTTATAACGCCGAACGATTTAAGAAGCAATTTTCAAAGTGGAGTAACGAGGACGGCACTCGTGTCCACATAACACTGGCTAAACACCGAAATCCCGTCACCAAAGCTAGTACTAGCCAGTCATGCCACCAATGCGGGGAGATAGGGCACTTCAAGAAAGATTGCCCGATAGCAAAGAACTCGGGTGTTGATAGGAAGATTCTCAGGATCACAGCTGCAGGAGAGCCTACGCCGGAACCCTCGTTAATGTAACTTAGGCGTGTTGTTGTAACAGACTTATAAACTATCCAGAACTAGTGCAACTAGAGTCTTACCTTTTGCGAGATCCTATCTGTATAGGGATTCTCGTGCTGCGTATACTTGTCTTTTGTAGTATATCTTATTCGCAGCAATATTCTTGTGGTAAATCTAAAGTACTGTAACTCTGTTCATGGTTGCATGGTTGTGTTTTGTCTGTAAACATATTATGTTCAAATCTAATGTCTTTAAGTTTCAGTATGATTTCAACATTATCATACGACTCGATTCGGTTTGATCCTCAAAAAAACAGCTTCATATGTACATCTCTTTCTTCTAGATCACTTTTCCAGTGAAGCTGTCATATCAGAACACCGAAGTACTCATGCCAGGAGTACCTCTTAGTTATTTTATTTCCGAAGAAATCCCCGAAGTACCACTCATGCAGTACGTCAAGTTTAATCCAAGGATTCATGCGATTGATCTATCACTGGGGAAGGTATACATAAGAGTGATATATAATCAAGCTTCTACAGGTTTAGAATTGATGATTCCACTTTAACTTTTGTTTTTCCCCCGACGGGATGTGAGCTTAAAGAAGAATCAGTTATTCGACTACCTTTTCAATCTTAATTATATACGACTCGTATACACGAAGTTGTGATTGTGAAACCATGTATGAATTCTAATATGAACTTCAAGACAGAGAACTGCTTAAGTCTACGAGTAATCACATCATCATGTGAACAAACTTAGAACCCAGTACGACTCCCGTAAACAGATCACCCTGTGGTTTGAAGACCTACGAAGATACAAGAACAGTCCGGACAACTTAGCGAACTACACAGAAATAGAATTAGAAGACTAGGTTTCTCACCCTAGAGAACCCCGGTCATATTCTTCCAGATATCGACGGATCGCATTGTATGTACCTCGGTTATCGAGGACTCCGTCAAGATTTTTCATTAGAAATCGTTATCTCTGCCTCGCGTAGACGAAATGGTTGAGCAAACGCAAGGAAAGAAACTACTTCCAGGAATGGATCTGAGATCCAAATATCACCAGTTCGAGTGTTAGGGAAAGATGTCTGGAAGACTATCTCGTGAACTCGATGCGGACACCTCGAGTCCGTAGTGATACCCTTCGGATAGGAGCAATACGCCCATAGTTTTCATGAGCTAAATGAATAGGGTTACATCTTTCTCACTTGGATCAGTTCGTCATTTCTCCATGTAATGACTTACTTATCTACCCTCATAGTAAGAAGAAAACCCATGGAAACATTTCCTACAGAGGAACATTAGCGAAGTTCTCTAGGCACGAGTTTTGAAATTGAAGAGAGTCAACTTTCTAAGACACACTATTGTAATGTGGAAAATTTTGAGTACTCTTTCAATTTGTCAAGACCGTTGAGCATTTGTCGACACCAGAGACGCCGACAGTCTTTCGCCAAATTCTAGGTCTTACCGACCTACCGTCTTAGTTCATTCAGAACTCCTCGCAAAATTACAGAAACTCGTACGACTTTGACCCAGCAAGGGATGGCCTTTGACTGGGAAGTTAAGGAAGAAAGGGAGCCTTTGGAATTCCAAGTGAGTGACCAAGATCTTTAGGTTAAATCACTCTGGGAATGGCTTAATACGCTTTGTATCGCATGGAAAGCTAAATCCGATATAGTTAGGACCTCCGAGATTCTTATCAGAATCGGTCCTGTGCCTCGCACAACTAGACCTACTCCGCGAACTCAGTAACGTACACCCTACTCTTCGCGTCTCGATTGTGAAACCATACCTTTCCGTTAGGACTCTTGTAAGTCCACTCGTCGAGATCCTCACCTTCATATTAGAACCGTAGTGACCCTCGACCGAGAGGTCAAGCGGACGAAGCAACGCCGTCGCCAGTTAGTGAAGGTTTGTTGGTATGCCAACCGAGAACCCGACTTCACTTAGGTGCGCTAGAACCAATCGATTAGGAAGTTTCCTCCTCACGACTCGATCATTCGTACATACTTCCTTGCCTAAATTCTAATTTCGGGACGAAATTCCCTTCAACAGGGGGATGATGTGACAACCCGAATTTTCCACTCTGAACAAACCATTTGAAGCCAATAGAAGTAGAACAGTTACAGTGAAAACTTAGATTTCGAGTATAAGTTTGGCAGTTTTCAGGATTTTACACTTAAGGAGATATTAGGAGAGTGGATGCACTAGGGTTTTGTGCAACACTATTATTCCAATACTCTAGGACATTAGATTTCGTTCCAGGAATAAAAATATTTTCTGCCAAAAATATCTCAGGATTATAAATAGAATTTTGAACCAAATTGGTTCATTTGTTGAATTCCATTTAGAGAAAAGTCAAAATTCTCTCTCACGGATCTTCGGGTTTTTTTCCCAAATTGTGAGTGCTTCGATCTAGTTATGTTATATAGCTTAGATTGTGTTTAGAAACATCAATTTCATAACAAAACAACTAGACTCGGGAGTTTACCGCCTAAGAACGTTCTTGGGGAGTAAACTCCAATATGTAGCTTAAATGCTACCTAGTCCTTTCCCCGTGATATGTAACTACCTTAGACTTGTATGCTAGTGTGTATGTGACTAGAAAACATCAAAATAGGAACAAGACACCAAGATTTGGGAGTTTACCGCCCAAGAACACTTGGGGAGTAAACTCCATTTTAAGGTCCTACGGTGTCCCAAAGTCCCTCAAAGCTTTAGAACTCAAACTAGAACCCACCATTGCATGCTTAGGACACCAAAAGCAATAAGAATCAATGATGAAAGTGAGTTCACGGCCAAGGAGCTTCTTAGGCCGTGAACTCCATGTTTAAGTGCCAAAATGATTTGAAACACTTCCTAAGGCTTAGGCTTAAATTAGGACAAGTACCCTAAAGTGTTTAAAGCCTAGAAAACATAAGGAATCACAAGTATTAAGGAGTTTACGGCCAAGACAAGTTCTTGGGCCGTAAACCCCTATAAAGGGGTCAAATGACACCCTAACTCCTTCCTTATGCCTAGAACCCAACATAGATCATAACCTTGAAATGTTAGAGACTTGAAAACAACATAAACACCCTCCCAAGGAAGTTTACGGCCGTAAACTCCAAGGGAATATGATCCCAGGGCTGTAAACTCCTTAAAGGAGTTAATATGACAACCAAACACGTGTTTAAACCTTGGAACAATTTACCACTTGAGTTGTAACAACTTTAAGCCTCAATTAATGACCCAATGTAGAGTTTACGGCCAGGAGTTTACTCCCCTGGGCCGTAAACTCCAAAGAATATGGTCATTAGACCTTAAACTCCCATTTGAGGTATTGCACACCTTTGTTGCAACCCATTAGCCTCCTAGCACTTGACCAAAAGTGTTTTCCTCGCGTTAAAGTGTTTATACTTGTATAATTAGTGTTTTAATCAGTAATTATTTATATACATATGTCTTCATATGTAATTAGGATCATTGTGTGTGTCTAAAGTTTTCACTTGACACCAAGCACTTGTCCGATCCTTCCTTACGATAACAGTCCGTTCAATTCCAGTCACTTACTGCAGGTGAGTTCATACCCCCTTAAATAATGTTTTAAACTATTTTTAAATGTTTTATGGGGGGGATACTAGAATCATGCTAGTTATTATATCAATCACATGTGATTAATATGCAGCATTCAAATGATTTACTACACATTAGCTGTTTTACCAAACAGTTTCCTTCAAATGATTTTTATAAACATTTTATATGTTTTAAACTCCTTATTACACTGTACATTTTACTCTGTATATCACATTTCAAACTTATTTACAATTGTGTTTCAAACAAATGTTTCCTTATGCTTAAACTGTTTTATCAACCCTACGCCTTCAAAACTGTTTTATAGGTTGACATCAAGTCGATCTTTTCTGAAGATAATAATTATGTTCAAATGTTTTACAAAACTTATTTATGCTTTTATATTATAAATTGCATGCATCTATATGTATAGTTATATAAGAAATGTTTAAAAGACTTAGGAAGACTATCCACCCTATTTCCTTTTCGTGCTTGAGATGTGGTCTGGTGGGATATCGGATACTCGTCCGAAAGCCGTTTAAATATTAGTTATATATCATGTGTACATATATAGTCATAAAAGGTCCTTCCAGTTCATCCCACGCCCTTGGGTAGCAAGGATATACATCCATGTCCATACGTACCAGTTAGATTACTAGTAAACTACCATATGGGTAGTTTAGGAAGATACTAGAACTATTACTATAACGCGATATCATACTATGAGTCAATTCATTCATGACTCAATACGTACTACTAGAAGAACATATACAACTATACTAGAAAGAGAACATATACAACTATACTAGGATGATTACATTACTATACTTGCTAGGTAGAGATCACGTACATTACAGCTAGAACAGTTCGTTACATTACAGTTACATTAATACGCTAATAAAATAGTGATCCACTGTATGGGAGCATGCCTTAATTGTCATGAACCGAGTTGTAGCCAGAGTATCTTGAAGGGGGAGCGTGAGTTTGCATATAGATCTATACTGGATTGACTATCCTACACCTTGCTGCTAGCTACAGCCGGACCAGCAGGTCTGCGGGTGCCAAACGTCATACCTTATTTTTCGACTATACGTTGTCGTTGTTACCAGTCTATAGTATGGTGCAATTTATCACATGATACCTTAATATAAATCCGGTTTAAGGTACTTAGTACAGCAGTAGTTCTTATAGCGCTACGTTTTAGTACTACATTAATTTTCCCTGTACATATATTTAGTGATCTTTTCACTTAAACTATAAATGTAAAAACTATATTTTGTTAATAATAGTTACACTTGGGAAAATTACACACTTTTACATGACACGAACATTGAGAACAGGTAGGTCTTGGTAGAAGACACCCTTATATAATAGTAGGAATCATAGGGATTCTAGAGTTTTTCAAACGTTTACAGTAGTTTTACAAACATTTTCATACTTACAGTTCATTTACAAACATTTTCATCCTTATAGTTCATCAACTTACAAATTCTTACATACAAATTAAGACACTAAAATACTTATGATCTCACCAGCTTCAGAGCTGATACTCGCTTTCAAAATTACTTGTATCCTCAGGTCATCATAGACAGGTACCGATGCAAGGACAAAGGAAGATGGAGCTTGTTCAAGACTCATCTTTCATTTTGATTTATGCTTTAGTGTTTATCAAAATTTGACAGAACACATTTGTATATTAATTATATTATTAATGCAATGGATGATGTTGTTGCTTGTTTACTACTTTACATTGTTGTGATATTATACATGACGTCCTCCGCCCCAGAACGTTTCCGTTGTTCTTGGTTTTGGGGAGTGACATATAATAATAATAATAATAATAATAATAATAATAATAATAATAATAATAATAATAACTAGACTATTAATTAGTTGCGGGTAATGTTAGACTAAACCCTAGAGATATTGATACTAGGTTTTGTCTAGGGAAATTCTTTTAAGAGTAATGAAGTGTTGTCTGAGTGCCGAGTCACCACCTTCTCAGGTGAGTGCATAGTTACTTTCAGCTTACACATAGATATGAAGTATTTTATATAATTTACGTGCTATGTGTGTATACTGTCTGAATACATGCTTCATGTGTTGGGTGAAAGATTTTTATACATGTTTTAAATTATCTTAACTGTATACGTATTTTATATCTACAAAATGTGATGCGTAAAACATGGGTATATGAAATAGTTTATGTGTGACAAAAATAAAATGATGAATAGGTGATATAAACCATGAGGTAAGGGTGAGAGGTGAACCATGAGAGAAGCCTTTACCCCAGTGTTGGCCCCATCATCCAGCAGAGTATGAGTGACAACCACAAACTATTCTAGACAGTCCGGTGGACACTAGCAGGCTCGCAACCTGTAGGTGTTTTGAACTGTGTATTCACCAGGTGTATTCTAAAAACCCATCGACACGTATTGCGAGTGGATTATCGGAAACGATACCGTCGATAAACGAGATAAAACCCATTGACCTGTATTGCGAGAGGAGTCTCGGAAACGATACTGTTAATGAATGAGATAAACCTTGGTAACTATGGATTTAGTGCTTGTTGAGTAAACCTTGGCAACGATGGATTTCGTGCCTATTCCTTAGGATAACCCTTAGGAATAAATAAACGATGAATAGCTAAATTCTTAGGGTAGAATAAAGAAGATAATGGGGATGGGTAATTGGGTTGATTGTTTAAATGTTTAAACATAATCGTTATATTAATGTGGGTTGAAGACCCTATGTACTCACCAGGTTTCCAGCCTGACCCACTCAGTTTATTTATATCACAGGTGTTGATATGAAGTCACATTACACTGAGAGATTAAGGAGATATAAATCACTATTGATAATGAATGTAACTTCTGTTTATGCTTATGTTTGTGTATTGACAATGACATCCCAGATGTTTTAAAATGAATAAAAATACGTTTCTTCGGAAATGCTTTGATAACGTATTTATCATGTTTTATTGGGAACAAATTCCGCAGCCTTTTTATTAAAAGATATACTCTAATTTTTATAAAGCATAAACAAAATCGGTCTTTTCTGGCCGTGAAAACGGGGATGTCACAAGATGAGCCATAAGTCGAGTACCAAATGATAGTTAACAAAAGCTATCAATTATGAGGATGATGATAAACTTCTAAAATGCTATCAATTATGAGGATGATTATAAACTTCTGAATATTAGTAGGAATACTGATTGATTTTGATATTTGAAAATAATGTTAATGATTAAGAGAATTATCGATTTGTTATTGTCAGGACCATTTTCACTAACAATTTAAGTCGATCACTGCTAAAAAGAGTTATATGAGAGGAAGAGTAAATTAAGACACAAGAAGTTTCTAAGCATAATAGAAATATGTGAGTTGTTTAAATTTAGAGGTGACATGAGTAAATAAGAATGAATAGAAAACTATGGATATAGGAGGAGGACGAGGTTTTAGTTGATTATAAAGAGAAATGTGTTAAAACTTGTATTAGTTAATTGATAAGAATATGATATCATCAGAGGATTTATATCATTATAAGAAATCAAAGAGTTATTCAATTATCATATAATAAAAAGTTAAGTTAAGAGTTGAGAGTTTATTTAGTTGATATCCTTTGTAGTTATTATGAGTATTATAAAAGAGGTATGGTACAGAGTCCTCTTGTAGTAAAATTTTGAATTAGGTCTTAAATGAGAATCCTATGATAAGTTGAGATGAGTAAGTAGTTATAGCTTGAGATAATGACTAATAGTAAGAGAAATACTATTAGTTGTGGAAAGCCAAATACTATAATTAATCTGTGATTTTATGTATATATTTTAATTACTCATGTTTTAAAATTTATAAAACTGATTTATCGCAACGTGACTAATAAACAAACTACGAAGTGTACGTAATCGTGTAACAGTATAGTTGTGATAAGACTAGGTGTCGGACACAAGGGGAATAATGGTGAATTAATTTGGTGTTTTTGACTATAATTTACACTAAACACAGGAAAAGAGTAAAGATGGGTTTTATTAAAACTCAAATAAAAAACTTAACATTAAATATCGATAAACTAACTTAATACAAATATCTTTATGTACTTTGGTTTAGACAGGATTTCATCTAAAAATATTGACTAACTACATAAGGCAGTGAATATTTATTCATTATTAACCAATTCCTAATATGACTAGCATCATGATTAGACGACTAATCCTTTGATTTTAACACAACTATTAATTTAAAGATCAAGTAAACAAACAATCATGAAAATCAGTGTTCAGTTAATATTTAGAAAGATTTGATCTTTAATAATCCTAATGATCATAGGAATTAATTTATGCATAGAATGATGATCTACTCATGCACACACATTAAAGTTCATCACTGTATTCTCTAACCCTAGGCTTTGATCCAACTATAGTCACAATTACCAATGGTCATGGACAACTATGATTCAAATTAACATATTGAAAATGATTATCTAAACTATATTAATTTAACAATAGGGAATAAAATAACAATCTATAACACATATGGATCTTGCAATAAAACTTGACAAAATAAATTAAAGAAGAATAAACAATCTAAACAGCAATTAATCCATAATATCAAAATTCATCAAATCATAAACACAAAACAAAGGGTTTTAACACCCAAATCAAAAAGTAAACACATATGGAATCACATTGGAATGCTAATCATGATCAAAACAACAAAAAAAATGATTTATGTCATGAATCTGCTCTCTAATTCTTTAGATCTTCGCTCCATATGAGATTAACAGTCCTTTGGCCGCCTTTTAGACCCTCAAAATAGCAAAAGAAGTGTTTCTTGTCAACTAATGATGAATAAAAGTCATAATCCCCCTTTTGGATCACCAAAAATTGCAATATATAGGTTTTTAAACCGACTTACGTATGTTGGGTGTAATTTGTCTTACGCTCGGTGTAAGGCGTAAAATTCATGTTTTGATCCATTGCCACCCAGCCGTGGACGCTGGGTGTACTCCCCATTGCACTGGGCGTAATAGGCTACTTCAACCACTCCTTTGCATTTTGCAATTCAGCTCCAATTTCCATCCGTTTCGCTTCCTTTCTAGTCTAGCAACAAGTATTCCTATAAAATATAAGTTAATGCATTACAAGTACCTTTTAGTTCTAAATAACATAAAAATAGTATAAAATATCAAGAAAACGCCATAAATCTATGTATAAAATAGACGTTATCAAACTACCCCACAGTAGTCTTTTGTTTGCCCCCAAGCAAAACTAATTTTATTATCCGATTATCACATTAAACCCCTAGCCACCAACATCGCACAAGACAGACCATTTTGAGCTCATCCATTACATCAAGACCGAAGTGCATATATTTGTGTCTAAATTTCCTAAGAACTTCCCTGATCCTAAATACTTACGATCCTCATAAACATTCCCCCAGTTATTTTGAACAACATTCATTTTATGCATCCTTCCAAGTCTATTTCACCCCATATACATATAGAAAATAGGCACACATGCATACAACAGATACAACAAGATTCATAAAGACTACAAGCACATACAATCCATAGTTTCCGACATTATACTGAATAAACTCACCTCAGTGTGGTGTCAGTCAATAGATGCTCGGGCTGCTGAACCAGAGAATCCCCACTAACCAACCAAATAAAACCCCAATTAAAAATAGGGTCATAATCCATAACCAGGAATCTAGTTCATTGGTCCAACACCCAAGGTAAAAGACCATTTTACCCTTTCCTCACTTGGCCCAATATCCAAGGCCCAAACTCAATGGCACTAAAAGCCCGATAGTGGCCCATTTTCCTAAAGGTTACCCAAAGCCCAATATGGGCCCAAATCCAAGAAGGCCCAATGCCTAACAATCGCCCGAAGTAAGAATGACTAGTGGCCCAAAAAGGTCCAAAACCTTATAGTCCGAAAATGGCCCAAACCATAAAGCCCAAGACCAGGCCTGATACAATGTGCTTACCAGACGTGTGCCAGGCGTACTACGTCGTGTGCCTGATTGGGAGTTGAACGCGCGTATGCTTGTGTACGCCTAACGTACGTGCCCATTAAGCACTTTTTCCGATAAGCACTTAATGCTTGAAACCAAGCGTCCAAACTTCAGATCCAAGCATTAGGGAATGCTTTATTCATAAAGTCATTAACTTGAAGCCTTTGCATGGCTTAAATGAACTCAAACCCTAGATTTAGCATTCTACATTCACCAAATGGACATAAACACATACATGGTTGATCCACAACCAACAGAATGCTAACTTTATAGACTAGGGACCTCAGAAACATCAAGAGAAGAAACTCCTAACTTTTGGAGTGGAAGAAACCAGCTAGATCTTATTTATATGAATAAAACTTGCAAAAAGCCTCCATAAGGACTAGATCTAAGCATACAATGGGCAAGTTCCAAGCTTTATACCTCAATGAAGATGTAAAAAATGAGTACAATTTGGATCGACAAGCTCTCCTTTGATCAAAGCTCCTTCTTTAAAACTATTCTTCCTCAAAGCTCACCAACACACACAAAGAGGGTCAAATCTTCCTTACAGGGGCTAGGGTTTCGAAATAAGGCTCAAAGGGTAATGGAGGCTGAGAAATGAGTGGATCATGGGTCATAATGTTGCTTAAATAAGGTCCAATCCCTAAAAACTAGGGTGTGTCCCTTGGGTGCATACGCCCAGGCGTACTCCTACTTTTCCGTAAATGGCGATAATGCCCCTTAGGGACCAAATTTGCAAACTATTTACACACCAAGGGTAAGAAAATGAAAAGTACATTGAATCGGGTGTTACACACAAAAAAAGTCAATGTAACAACCCAAATTTTCCAATAAAATTTTTCATTATTAATTAACAAAATCATTTCCAATGAACATAAATCACCAATAACAATTGTTTTCAAAATCCACAGTATCAAACATTTTATCCATAATATCAGAGTGTCCCCAAATAAAATCGTCGGAGAGTGAATGTTGTGCCAATTAGTCGGATCCTTATCCTTAGCCTATGAAGTGCCTGAAACAACCAACAAACTGTAAGCTAATGCTTAGTGAGTTCCCAAGAGCATACCCCACACAATCCACATAATCACATAATCACATAATCCATATTAGCTCTATAAGCTACACATACCACATAAGCCATGCATACAAACATATGGCGTGTAAACCCTCCAAGGTTTTATACCGAGTGCCACTGGAAACCCGACATGGTCTTAACCACCTGCCATGGGAACCCTGTAAGGTCCCGATTTAGTGAATCAAACTAGTGATAAAAAAAAATAACAAGAATGAGTAGAAGAACAAGATAATCAAGCAATGAACACATTCATTCACAAAATGTCTGGTACACCTTGATGAACACACACACTGACCGCAAACTCTATTGATACGTCTACTTCTGACAAACGCTGACACGAACTATTTATAGTAACTGACCAACCGTAAACAAGTTTACGGCCGTAAACATGTTTACGTCTGTGAACACCAACTTAGCCATAAACACATAAAAAGAAGCTACAAAACACCTTTAACAATACCAAGAGCCTATAAAGACTGATAACAAAGATTGCCTAGCCCAAACCACTAAATAATGACCTATCAATCTCCCCCTTGGTTTGTGGCTAGCATGAGTTATGACATCTTTTATCTTGAGTATCTAGAAACCTACACCGGATCTTCCCATCGCCCCCATCCAAAGGTTGTGATCAATTATCTTTGCAATCATTCCAGTATATTACTTAGCAGCTGCCTCCATGAATTTGTTTTTGTAGATTATCTGATGTTTTGCCAAAGTGTGAATATCCCTTTCCCTAAACCTTAGAAGATCTTTAGCTTCAACAAGTCATAGTAAAGTTTCGTTGTCGCAGAACTTGATAACTGCAATGGCTATGGCCACATCAAAGGCCCAGAATTCCATCAGATCCAGATATCCATCTTGAAAGTGTTGAGTAATTGAGATTTCTTTTATCTGTTTAGTGGCAGACCACAACACTATCTTCATTGGCTCGTTGGTTCGAGGATCTAGCACATCTTTGTCTTTTCTAACTAGAGATTCTGCAGTCTTCATCCCAGAAAAATTCTCTTTCACCTGTTTCTCCAGAAAGAGTTTGAAGTTTGTAGCCTAAGGATCCTTGGAGGGACTGTGGAATAGAGCATTTGAAAGCTCTATAAGATCGATTTTTGTCCATGAACAGAAATCTTGTGCATTTTGTAGTATTTAGGAGCGTCAAATTTCCTTTTCACCAACCACATATTTAAATTAGCATGATATCGCCGCATCCTAATTCCCGATCGATTTCCAAACACATCACCAAACTTTCGTTTTTTAAGACCAGGCACCGTGAGCTGAGGCTGGTCTCCACTACGATTCTCATCAGAGTTCCTCATGAAGAGTAATTCTTGTTTCTTGTCAAGGGTGACCTTTCTCTTGGCATGCTTGATAGTGATTTGTGTGTTGGCATTCACACGTTTATTTTCGAATCGATTGACAATTCGTGTGGTTTTGGTAGGTGAAGAATCCACAGTGTTGTCATTTAAAGAAGGTTGGACCGGAGCACTGGGAAGACCTTGAGATGCTACAGGATGATCGACAGATGACTCAAACTTATCACCAAATTCTTCATAAATTTTGTTCTTTAGGTCATAATAGCATGCAGTCAGCGCTCCAAGGTGAGTTTGGAGATCAGTTATTTAGTTTGTCTTGGCTTCGTTGTCAACTTCAACATCTAAGAGATGAACCTATCAAAACATCCTTCTCAATGATCGTTTGCTTTAGAATTCCAATCTCGACCGCGAGCTCTGAATTGGAAGGTTCCTTTCCCTCTGAGTTTGCTTCCTCGATTGATATGCCTTTACCAAGAGGAGGAAGACATGATGCTTCTTGTGCTGCCAAGTCCCTTGCAAGCCTCACAGAGGTGATATCATGTGAAGGCCTTGGTGGGGTGGAACCTCCAGGAGCTGAAGAACCTCCAGCTTCAAAAATGCATCTTGGTCCTACAAGATCAGGAGTAGTTGAAACAGTTTGAGTAGTAGTTGATGTAGTGATTGCAGGTTGAATGGGTGAGGTCTATTCCTAAATAAGTACCCCCGACCTCGGTTCATGTCTTCTTCTCTTCAGTGGCGGCTGGGAGGTATGTGTCATAAGCGAATCACTCACAAATGGCGTAGAAGTTGGAACATCAACATTAAGGGGAGACATCCTTGATGTTGTATCCGTATCAATTGGAGTACTTGCCATTTGTGCAGAGGAAGGAGGCGTAGCTTCTTGAACATTATCCACTTCCCGTGTCACTGTTGACGGTTGATCAAGTTCATTGACACCGTCAAAGGAGTCAAGGTCCTCATTTCTGGGGCAATATATATCCATAAAATTCAAATCAAAATCCATATCGTCATGCGTGGGCAGGTTACCACAAAAAATTGAATCATCATCTTCAAATCCATCTTTTTCACCATCATTTTTGTAACGCTCATAGATCCGGGCTAGTCAATTTAGAGATAATAAGGGTCAAAAATGACTTTTCAACAAAAAATTATTTAGAATAAATAATCTTCAGCAAGTTGTAGAATATGTCTCAAGGGTTCCGTACATATAAAGAACGTCGAAATCTGAGTTATAACGAAGAAATTATGGCTCGTCGAAGTTTTTCGGCAAAACAGGCACGGCACCGGGAGACGTAAATAGTGAATTTACGTTGGAGGAATTTTTCGCCTTAGTGATCTAAACCAAATTTGTAGTATACGTTAAACCAACAACATACAAAAAAAGAACGCCCAAATCTGACTTTGTATGAGGAAGTTATGAATTTTCTAAGATTTGGCTTAGTAGTGCACGGCCCGAAACTCGAATTTTAGTTCGAGCGGTTTTTGGCTTACGCGACCTAAATGAGAGTTGAAGGTCTCATTAATACGAACTAAACAATAAAAAGATAGACAAAAACGGAGTCCGTATGAAGGAGTTACGAATTCTTCACGGTCATTTAACAGTCTAGACGCCTCCTACTGTTAAATTTGAGATCGGTCGAGAATTAACCAACAGAGTCTAAATGAAAGTTGTAGATCTTGTTTTTACCTACGCGTGGATATAAAGAACGTCAAAAACAGACCTCGTATGCGAAAGTTACGGGGTTTAGAAGTCAACAGGGTGCTGCTGCAAAAGGGATGACGTCGCGCAATGTGAGCCACACACGTGGCACCACCAGAATGCTGAAACCTGCCCATGAACTCGACGAGTTGGAGGCCAAATTGACAAGTTGAGCTGCCAGACCCCCTATAAATAGAGGTGTCGGGTTCCCTTCGTTCTCCACACCATCCAACCTCACTTTCTCTCTCTAGTTTCTCTCTCTAAATCCCCAAACCCCCCAAAAAGCCTAGGGAACCTCCCTAGCACCCGAAGGAAGCCCCGAGGCTCCCGGAGTCCTTAGAAAAGAGCCTTTTGGCTCAGGAACGCTGCTCCAGCGAAGCCCGGTTTTCGAGAAAACACGCTGTAAGTGAGCTACGCCTACCCTATCTTTAGCATAGCTTATGTTTCGATATAGTAATGTTATTAGGACCTTATAAAGAGTATTTAGGCTATTATTATGGGTTATATAAGTATTTTTTTAACGCTTATATAATAGTAATAATAGCTACACTATTAATTAGTTTCGTCAAACGTTAGACTAAACTCTAGTGGTAATGATACTAGGTTTCGTCAAGGGATAATTGTTTTAAGAGTAACGAAGTGTTGTCCGAGTGCCGACTCACCACCTTACCAGGTGAGTGCATGGTCCCTTTCATCTTACACATAGATATGAAGTATTCTATATAAATTACATGTTATGTGTGCATATTATCTGAGTACTTGCTGTCTATGCTAGTTGAACGATTTTATACACGTTTTAAAGGATTTAAACTGTATATGTATTTTATATCTACAAAAATGTTGGTGTAAAACATGGGTAGATGTAATAGATGGAATATAAGTTGGACGATGAGTTGAGAGGTGTTATATACCACGAGGTGAGGGTGAGTGGTGAACGATGTGAGAAGCCTTTTCCCAAACGATGGCCCCGTCATTCAGCAGAGTATGGATGACAACCACGGACTATTCTAGACAGTCCAGTGGAACACTAGCAGACTCGCAACCTATAAGTGTTGTGAACAATGTGTTCACTCGGTGTACTCTAAACCCTGACGATCATGCAGACTTGATGCCTAAACCCTGGTGATCATGCAGCCTTGGTGCCAAAAACCTGGTGACTATGCAAACTTAGTGCCTGTTGTATAAAATTTGGCGACTATGCAGACTTAGTGCCTAAACCCCGGTGTCGATGGACTTCGTGCCCATTCCTTAGGATGATCTTTAGGAATGTATGAACGAGGAATGGTTGATTCTTAGGGTAAATCCTTAAGAGTAAAGAAGATAATGGGGATCGGTAATTGGGTTGATTGTTTGATTATTTGAACATAATAACTGCATTATTGTAGGTTGAAAACCCATATACTCACCAGGTTTCCCAACCCGACCCAATCAGTTTATTTATGTCACAGGTGTTGTCATGAAGTCACATTACACTGAGAGATTAAAGAGATGTAGATCACTAGTAAGTTCTGTTTATGCTTATGTTTATGTATTGACGATGACATCCCAAACGTTTTAAAATAAATAAAATACGTTTCTTTGAAAATGTTTTGATAACGTATTTATCATGCTTTTCTGGGAACAAATTCTGCAACATTTTTATGAAAAGAAGTACTCTGATTTTTATAAATCGTAAACAAAATCGGTCTTTTCTGGCCGTGAAAATGGGGATGTCACAATTTTCACCATCATCACCCGTATTTACACTCTCATGAAAATCACTCTGCACTTCCACGTTGATCACATTATCATGTTCCTCTACTACAATTGCAGCAGGTGGAACTCTCTCATCTTCATATTCAGAGACAGTTATCACATCATTTTCAGAATCCAGGTGTTAAAGGACTCTTCATACTCAGATGACTAACTTAACTCTGCAAAAGCTCCAAACTTTAGCAACGGATATTTTCCTTGGAACGTGAATTTACCCTTACGGTTCTGTTTGATTAGACCAACAGTGTTTGACCGAAGAGATTTCATATCAAGTGTTTCTCCTGCTCTCTGGGTATTGCATATTTATGATCACTTGGAGGAATCTTGGATACATGAGAAATTTGTCTCTCTTCTTTCCTTCAATGTTCTCGATAAGTTCCTCCAAGATGAACTTAGAGAAGTTGAAATCAAGTCATGTCGCCAGAGCAGCAATTGCACCTGTATTCCTTAAAGAGATTTCACCTACCCCAGATTTCATTCCTGATATATAGTTCACAAAGACATCAGCTAGACACCTCCAGTATGGTGGTAACAGCATCTTGAGAGTAGGAGGAAAATTACCTTCATATCCCATTTGATCTATGATTTCCTGTGCTTTATCCATTGCAATCTTAGTGGAGAAACTTAGTTAATCTTCAATTCTCAGCACCTCCCGCATGATCTACTCTGTTGTAGTGACTTTGCATCCTTTGATAGTAGCTTCAACAGACTTTGAACCATCATCCCCTTTTTTTACTGCTACAGTCGACCAGAACTCTTGAATCAGACTTTGATAGATCACTGGATTGAGAGTCAGAGCAGTAGTTAAGCAGTATTTCTTCAAGCCATGGAACATAGACTTGAAATCACCATGAGCAGCATGATGGTCAACCAAAAGGATCGTCAAATTGTGACTATCAGCAAACTTAAGTCCATCCATTTTGATCCGCACTAAACCAAGCCAAGTGAGCAAACAACTTATTTAATCATTTAAGACTAAGGTTTTACTCATGTAACAATTTAATTAGGCTTTAATGGAGATTAAGTGTTAAAAATAGTATTTTATTGTCCAAAAATTTAGTTTACGGTCAGATAGGGAGTTTACGGCCATAAACCGGTGTATGACTATAAACCCTTCAATAGCCGTAAACTCCGTCAATTTTGATTTTATCGATTAATCCTTTGATTCAAGGTCGTTTTACAGTTAGAATGGTATTTCGATGATCGGAATATGCATACCTAAAAGATTAAACAGTTAATTTCCAATTTCAAACACAAATGAGATGGATCAATGAATAGTAAATGAGAGAGTATTTGGGTGAGTTTACGGCTGGAGCAATGAATGGTGAGCAGAAGAAGTTTATAGCCGGACACACTGGGTTTTATACCTGGACCCAAAACCCTGTCCATTTTCCATTGGCTGCAACCCAAGAGGCTTCAAAAATTAAGCCCAATGCCTGAAAATTTAAAAAATAAAGCATTTTGAGGACTAGAAAATAGAATAAAAATAAAAATAAAATAAAACAAATTCTAAAAATTAAACTAAAAAAATTTTAATTAATTTTTTATTTTTTATTTTTATCAAGATAAAAATAAAAATAACATAAATAAAATTTGAAATTAAAATGAATTAACACTAATTTCACCTCAACTAATGCTAATAATATTTTTGTGATATTGGGATCAAAGTTATTAGACATCCTTAATCTGTTTATATTACCTCCACCTTCATGTCTAGATCTGGTCGATCGTCGGCATTATCGTCCACTTAAAGACGAAAGATTATGACATATATTTTGACATACTATGAATGACAAGGCATTATGACCTTACGTTTCTAGATAAAATTTCTAAGGACCATTTTCTGATGACGGCCAAGGATATTGTTGTCCACCTAAATTGAGCAGCGAGATCTACAGACAACCTAGTGATTGTTTAATTTTAAATGTACTTGAATATGTTTCTCGCTTCCTGACAAACCGCGAACATGATGTTTGGCCTGCTTGCGGTTAGATACATCAACGATCCGATCATTGATTTGTAGTTAGTCTGATCTACGGATTTGCCATCAATATCTGGAGTCAACAGAGGTCTCTCGGCCATCGGTGTCAGTGCAGGTTTTGTGTCTCGAAACCCGAACTTCTCTAGCATATCTTCAACACACTTGGCTTGATGTATCAGGATTCCGGTTGAGTCTTCTTTGACCTGAAGCCCCAAAAACATGGTCATCTCTCCCAGGGAACTCATCTCGGACCGCTTCTTCATAACGCTTTCGAATTCCTGGCACAGATGTGGACTCGTTGACCCGAAAATGATATCATCGACGTAGATTTGAACTAGAATCTGATCGGAACCAACATGCTTGATGAACAAGGTTTGATCGATTGTCCCCTTGGAGCTTGATGTAACCCATATAAAGCCTTGTTCAACTTATAAACATGCTTAGGAAACTTCGATTTGACAAACCCAGGAGGTTGATCAATATAGATTTCTTCCTTCACAGTGCCATACAAGAAGGCAGTCTTAACATCCATCTGGTAAACCATGAAATTTATGTAGGAAGCGTATTCAAGGAAAATTTAAATAGCATCCAAGCGAGCTACCGGAGCATAAACTTCGGTGTACTCGAGACCCTCAATTTGACGAAATCCACGTACAACCAATCGGGCCTTATTCCGCACAATGACCCCTTAATCTGTTGGGTTTTGAGCATTCTAACACTCCTAAGTGTACATGCAACCCTAAATACCTTGGATCTATTTTTTCTCTATTATACATGCAAATATGAACATCCAAGGTATTATCCTAATCTAGCATACAAAACAATGAATATAACAAGATAGAATACATACCTCTTTGATGTAGAATGTTCTCAAGAAGCTTGAGTTCTTAGTGCCCCAAGTGCGACACCTCAAATGGCTCACACAACAATAATTGCTTTTGGAATAACCTTGAGATAAATGTAGAACACTTGAAAATCGGCTAGCCCTTCTCTATCTCACTTAGTGGCCAGTTTTTCCAAGAGTATGATCTTTATATAGTTGTTACAATTAGGGTAAACCCTAATTGTCATGGCTTTCCATTTCCTTGGATCCATGGGTTCAAATACACCATGGAACATCCATGGAGCATCATATGCGTTTTAGCCCAACTTGATAATCCATGGAGCATTAGCCCAGTATACAAGTATGGATGATTTACACAATCAACCCATGTATTTAATTAGTCTTCTTTTGATCACTTAATTAACTCTAGATTAATTCTTAATCAATACTAATTAAATAATCTTATTACTATATTATAACTTATAATATATTAACAAACTTTAAGTGTTATTTCTCTCATTATAGTCTGTCCAAATGCATGATGCCATGCAACCCAAATGGACCATGCCGGGTTGGGTCAAGTCTTACCAATTATAGTTATGGACTTAGACATTAATCCAACAGTCTCCCACTTGGATAAGTCTAAAACTATTATTACGTATGACTTCAAGAACCGACTCGCAATCATAGCTCTCAAAAGCTTCCGTCGAACTCTGACCTCGTAGATGAACTCTGACCTTTGTCAATGACTTGTCCATTAGATAAGGGATCATATATTCCTCCATTCTAGATATCATATGGACTAAGACATGGATTATAAATCATTCTCTCTGTCCATTTGTTGTTTCCTGATTTCCGATTTATGACGACTGCCTGATTGAACAAATCAAATCAGTCCTGGCTTGGCCAATCACTCACATGTGTCATTGATAAATCATCGAGGGGCCCACAGATATCGTTGTTATCCCGAAGGTAAAAGGAATGGATAAACTTCGACTCATATGGCTTGTTCTGCTACTTGTTGAATTATACACAATGACACATTTTATAACATCGAGTTACCAATGTGGTTTCGTGCAATCAATGTATAACCAACTCATAGTAACAACTCATATCTCTAGGTTTGAATAATATAAGATATTATCGTCTCATGATCACTTGTGATACATTCCATGAAGTGATTCAAATGAGCGCGGGTTGAATCCAATACTCAGAACTTATGAGCACTCATGAGCGTTGTAGCACAACTTTGTCCACCAACTTGGACCTCTACAAGCCAACCGACGGCAGTCTTGATTCATATCTACTTCCAACATATAACCGACTGTGGATGGTTTAAATAACTTAGTCATTCCGGAAGAATAACCTAGTTATTATGGAAGTCAAAACATGCAAAGTGAAACACAAGAATAAATGAATCAAATATGGTATCAAACCCTATGAATATAAATAGACCACTTCTATTTATCACGATACTTATTTCTCATTATTCATTGTTTCGGTTTTTATCACCTTTATACTTGAATTAAAACACTAGGTATCCCATGCTCCAAGCATGTACACTATGTTTTCCTAAACAATAGCTTTGCCATACACCAAGTATGCACTTTATGTTTATCTATGATCCTTGCTTTGTGAAATAAACCAATTGACCAAACTTTCAATGATTCTAATTTCACACTCCCAAATCAAAATCTTTGTTAGGCTTTAAACTTAAATGCACTAACCTCTTGCAATGAATGTGTACAAAGTCACAAAGACTTGTCAACAACCCTTACAGGGTATTCCAATGAAGACCTACTACATGAACATAAAGCCTTATGTTCAAAGTATGCATTGCTTTGAACATGCTTCTTGCACTAAGTTCTTTCTAATCTTACATAGATTGCTACTATCTATAGAGACAACTCTATATTCCCATTTTGACTACTACTTCTGAACACGAGTTGCCTCTTTTCAGACTATGTCAATATGGCCCTTCCAAAATTCACACTATATTTCCAACTGTCCTTGAGCAACCAATCTTTGGTAAACCTTAGATTGTCCTCGACAAATGCTTAATCACTTTAGTCATATCCAATTCTAGACATTTTCCCCCTTAAAGCCCCAAGGCATTTGGAAAATTCATAAAGAATAAATATTATAGCACATGTAATCGATCTTGTACCCAAAGTAAATGTGACACGATTCATGATGTTTCACATAAAGACATGGTTCTAGACCATTCTTTTGCCATAATAATTTTTGTTTGCCATATTCTCAAAATTTTACTATGAAAAGGGATACCGTAATCATAATCGAATTTTGAGAACACAATATATAGAATTTTCTTAAGTTGAACCAATCCAACATGAAATTCATATATATATATATATATATATATATATATATATATATATATATATATATATATATTCTTGACTAAAGGTGATTAAAATTCACAATATAAGCTCTTTAGCATGATTATAAACTCAATCTAAGCTTTTCATAATTGTAATGAAGTATAATTTCCTCTCCCTTAACTATAGTAAAACAACTTTTTCAACCCCTGCAACCTCACGAATTGAAACTTTTGTTTTCTATAATTAACATTGCTAACTTGCAATACTTATCATAATTATCATGCTCCCACTAACATGATTATTAGCATAACACTTATGCTCCCACTATCTTTGACATATACTCAGAAATCAGCTATTGACTTTTTTTTACCAAAGTTCAGATTTCTGATACTAGATTGCTTTGATAAGACTTTATCAAAATCATACACCTTATCGTAGATAGCTCACAAGTGTGTCTAAACAATTTCAGAACTATGAAAAGGGATTCCGTAATCATAGTCTTAATTGTTTAGACCTTTTCTATTTCTCATAAGTCCATGTTAGTGTGCCTACTAACAACTTTGAGAATGCAAAGATTACTATCTACTTACAAATCTACTTAGTGGAACTGTTTCCTCACCATCATTATTATGAATCGGAGAGAAACCTTATGACACTTAGATTTTTATGGTGTATGAGTTCCTACCCATATGAATTTGTCAAAACCTTAGTCACAAGACACGGATAATGACAAATCCAAACACATATGGACTGAACTTACGCAATTTTAACTTCTTGCCACCTGGCAGTACAGGGCCTGCCATTGCTTCCAAGTTGTTATGCAACCAATTAAGAACTCTAAGAACTCATATGCAAAGCCAACTTTAACCGGAATGGGCACAGAATATGTCAACACGATAGGTTATAAACCTCAAGTCGTGTGCTAGAAGAACCTCAGGTTTTATTCTTGATTAGTTCTTTAGACTTTCAAGACCTTTAAAACTCCGATTGTCCTCTTGACATATAAGACTCTCTTGTCAAATATTCAAGGGATAGTGCGAATTCTTTATCAAGACAAACACTTCACACAATTGGTCTAAGTTGGTCTCTGTTTTATCCAAAACATCACAACTTACCACTTTCAAATGTACAAGAGTAGATAACCTGTTACTCTTACATTTGACTAGTGTTAATAAACATTCTTTAAGATATGTTACTCAAGTTACAATCTTGGAGTATGACTCTAAGAATTGTTTTGGAATGGAGTATGACTCATCTTCTTGATTTAACCACTTCAACAATTCATAACTCCTCTTCTTAGCTATCAGAATGCACTTAGAGGATGAATTGTGATAGGGTCTCTTAATCATTAAGATGATCATATATCATAAAGTACTCTCCCATCTTTTCAGATTTGAGAAACTTTTATCCTTCTGCCTAATTTGATTCTTCTCATTCGTTCTGCCATACATCGAGACTTTTCCAATGCTTCAGAATTATACTTAGACTTATAAGTATAACCATATTTACTAAACTTTAGTAAATCATGACGAATAGTCTTATCGATTATTTGTGGTGGGCTTGATCGGTGCACAAGAATGTGTACTCGGTCCCTTATTCCTTTACTTGACTCACACATCCATGTGAACAAGTAATTAGTCTTAATTTTCCAATGCTTGAAAGTTCTCATTCATCATACTATACAACTTGCATGATTCCATGTTTCGGTCCAATTGAAACTTGGGTGATGAGAAATTTTCTTTATTTGGTAAATTTAGACACTACCACAAATGAAAGAATCAAAACCATTTTTCCATTATTGCCATCAATGGAATCATATAAACAACAATTTCTTTCACAAATGCCATTGTCAGGATATTTAAAACAAGTAAAATTAAAAACTTTTTCCTTTATTGTAAAAAACATTGCGGAAGAACTTATCCTTACAATCCATATGGAAACTTGTTGTTATCTATTCCTAAGCAATATCTCATAACTCCTAAGAAGTAGCTCAAGAATCCAATCTTCAAACTATGCGATAGAAATCAATCTACGCGATCAGATTCAGCATATTCTTTCTTTAAGTTTCTTCACTTTTTTCTTTGATTCATAAAACACCACTATATGACCGAGTCACATCATGTGATAAGAATCTCAGAGTAGAAACTTAACAGAGTTAGACAAATGGACTTTACCTAAAATAAAGTCAACCTCATTGACTTTACCATCCTTAGGTAAGTTTGGCAGCTTCGTAACCAATGCCCCTTCCTTTAGCAATTTAACATATGGGCTCTTTGATGATGGTACATGGGACTATCACAGACTTAGCCTTTCTCTTTACCATTTTGTCAACCAAGTTGACTATGGCTAATCACTTTCCATTGGGAAGAGAATGCTTTTCTGGATTTCCTGTGTCACTATGTCCCTGTCCATAAAGTTTTGGAAAGTTGATCTCCTAATCACATTTGCTTTACTAGCCTTCCAATTCATTGCTGATTCAGCAGTACCAAGCAAATAGATAAGATCATTAAGGGTCTTGTCATAGTCTGTTTCATAGGTGTCCTAAAGGAACTCACTATGTGACTTAGAAAGTGATTGAACATCCAACTTTCTCAAGACTTTAACACCCCAACTCTCCCGGCTTGTCAATATGTGACTTCATCTCCAAGATGTGATCACACCTAGACCTTGCCTATAGGGCTTGAGTGACCTTGAACTTGTGGGTTAGGGAGAATAATTGGAGGAAGTGGAGGAAGTGAAGTTCCAAGAGATTTGGGAAGATCATAGATGTCTGAACTAGACATCTTTTGGGAGATATTCAAGTTGAGTTGATTTAAAAGTCCTTAATATAACACCCAGTATGAAATATTAAGGCTAGGACCCTACAAACTATTTTATAACTCAGAAAAGGGATGCCGTAATCCAAGCTATAAAATATTTGAAGGTAGTTAAATGACGATTTACCAATTTCCACCATGAAAAACAAAATAATTTATTAGGTTTTTAATTGGATTTGAAACTCCTAGATCTTTTGAGATTCATTGAACTTTTCAATGGCATGTTTAAATCTCGAGTGTGCCCTTCATGTTTTGTGACTGGGATGCCGAGGATCACAAAAGAAGGTGTGAAATAACCATGCAAATGACTTGGTACTCTTAAATGTTTATCACCCAACCGATGTATCGGTAAACCACACACGCTCCACCGGCCTATGATTAAACTTTAAGAAACTCTTTTCCTACCTTGTTAAATCAAGTTAGTGTACCGGTAAACCGCACACGCTCCACCAACCGACTTAAGCAAAGTGCCAAGTGTAATTTCATGGGTTAGCACCTTATTCACATTTTCCTAAGTAACTAAGATTGGGAATTATAAGTGTTTAGTTACTTAGTATTTATCATTAATACTTTTAATGAAGGGAGAACTTATAGTCTTTGTCCTACCTATTCGGCTAACGACCCTCCACCAGTCAAGGAAGCGGTGGGTGAGAGTGGAAACCCATTAAACTGTCATTTTATAGGCAGTAACCTTATAGATCGGCTCCGTGAATGAGGCCTACTAACGGTAAGACTGACTTTTCCTCTTGTACATATATATATTATTAACTTATAATATTATAAAGTATAAGGGTTGAATTTTAACTTTTAAAATTCTAAGGGGTAACTTGGAATTAAAGTATTCATAAGTGAAAACTTTTCAAATTCCAAAACTTGAAGGCAAGTTTTGAAACTATTCAAAACTAATTAATTCCATAACATATGTGTTTAAAGTAGTTTTAATTAAAAGACTCTTCAAGTTCCATAACTTGAGGACAAGTTATGGAAGACTTTAAACTAATAAAAGAATTAACTTTTCTTTATTTTATAACTTATGGAATTAATTAAGGTTACACATTTTTTTTAATTTTATTTAGTTAAGAGACTCTTGAACCTCCATAACTTGAGGACAATTTATGGGGTCATAAAACCATTTAATTAGAACTAGACTCTTCATTTTGTAACCTTTGCCAACTTTTATGAGTTTTATGATTCTTAAATGTGACTTTTCATATAACTTGAGGACAAGTTACAAAAACACACTTTGGAATCAACTCTTAGACTAAAATGGATTGAAAACAATTATTTCACACAACTTTTCTATTAATCTAAGCAATTCATATGAACATGATAATTGGAATCAAACTTTTTCGTGTAATTAGCATAACACTTAAACTAATACAAAACATGAATCTATTGACAATTATCTTTGAAATTGGATTAGTATGAACATTACCACATCAAAAATAAGTTTATAAGTCCAAAAACAGCTTAGGGTAATGTTCCTAGTAAATTTCTAGCCAAAAAAGTCGAATATATGCTGTCTGGGGCTCCTACTCATCGAGTGCGTGAACCTACTCGACGAGTAGGATGATTTTACTCATGGACTCGGCGAGTTCATCAGTGGACTCGGTGAGTCCAGTGCCCAGAATGCCCGAAATTCGAGTTTTTCAGCATTTTTCAGCAATTTGCATCAAGTATAATTGAAAGCAAGCCTAGGCTCTGATACCACTGTTGGGTTTTGAGCATTCTAACACTCCTAAGTGTACATGCAACCCTAAATACCTTGGATCTATGTTTTCACTATTATACATGCAAATATGAACATCCAAGGTATTATCCTAATCTAGCATACAAAACAATGAATATAACAAGATAGAATACATACCTCTTTGATGTAGAATGTTCTCAAGAAGCTTGAGTGCCTAGTGCTGCAAGTGTGACACCTCAAATGGCTCACACAACATCAATTGCTTTTGGAATAACCTTGAGAGAAATATAGAACACTTGAAAATCGGCTAGCCCTTCTCTATCTCACTTAGTGGCCGATTTTTCCAAGAGTATGATCTTTATATAGTTGTTACAATTAGGGTAAACCCTAATTGTCATGGCTTTCCATTTCCTTGGATCCATGGGTTCAAATACACCATGGAGCATCCATGGAGCATTAGCTCCCTATACAAGTATGGATGATTTACACAATCATCCCATATATTTAATTAGTCTTCTTTTGATCACTTAATTAATTCTAGATTAATTCTTGATCAATACTAATTAAATAATCTTATTAATATATTATAACTTATAATATATTAACAAACCTTAAGTGTTATTTCTCTCATTATAGTCTATCCAAATGCATGATGCCATGCAACCCAAATGGACCATGTCGGGTCGGGTCAAGTCTTACCAATTATAGTTATGGACTTAGACATTAATCCAACATAATCATCTTGCTTGTTTCGATAAACCCAACGTGTGTCAAGTGACTTCTTTCCCTTAGGTAATTCAACCAACTTCCAAACCCCCATATTTTCAAGTTGATTCAACTCCTTATTCATAGCATCCACCTAGCTGGGCTCATTCAAAGCCATTTCAATGTTCTTTGGCTCTATTTGAGATATGAATCAATAGTAGAGACATGTATTGACATCCCCACTCTGACTACGCGTTCGAACACTGTTACCCAGCTGACCAACGATGTTTTCGATCGGGTGATCACGTTAAATTATGGAAGGAAGCTCCTAGCTGATGTCATTGAGCTTTACGGGAAGGTGGTGAATATTGACAAATCCATCATTTGTTGAATGAACCACCTCAGACTAACTAGAATCGTGAGAGGGGCTCGCCACAAACTCATCAGCAATTGATTCGGGAAAAAGAAATTCCATAAATGTTTGAGTAGCAGCGGAAGTATCTCTCGACATGAACTCTCTTTCATCTGGAGTAAAAGGAGTGACATCAGCATCTGTATTGCTTTGATGACATGGAGAATTAGACAAATTACTTGGAACAGATGTATCCACTATAGGAATCGTAGAAGACACCAACGGTTGTCTGTAAACAACTTCTTCATCCACATCTTCAATCACAGTCTTCGAGCTAGAACAGGAACCAGATAGATCATTTGAAAACACATTGAGCGATTTAAATAAAAATGTGTAGTGAAACAACTAATCTGGACCGACTCTGGCATTCATCTCGTTCTCCTCCAACCATCATACGTCAAAGGATTCTACAATTTGCTTTGTCCTTTTATTATAGACCCTGTACGTCGTGCGAGAAGCATACCCCACAAAGTAACAATCATCGGCTTTAGCGTTGAATTTGGGATTGGATTCCAGATGAAGAAGAGTGCAAGGACAGCCAAAGATACGGAAGTGACTAATAGATGGCTTGTGGCCATAGAGAATATCATATGGAGTTTTCATCTAAGCTTTGTTGATCAAAACATGATTTTGAACATAATACGCCGTGTTGATCGCCTCAGCCAAAAAGAAAACAGGAAGTTTGGAGTCACATAACATCGTCCTCGTAGTGTCTTGTAGAGTTCGGTTTCGCCGCTCAGTAACACCATTTTGTTGTGGTGTGCGAACGGCATTGTATTGACGCACTATCCCCTTTTCCGCACAAAAGTGATCGAGAACAACATTCTTGAATTTTGTCTCGTTGTCAGTTCTAAGTGCCTTCACCCGGTGGTTGGTCTGGTTCTCTATCATCACAATAAACTTCTTAATCAAATCAGCAACCCCAGCTTTGTTGGACAAGAAGAAGACCCACGTGAATCGCGAGAAATCATCAATCACAACCAGACAATATGAATTGCTATTGATGTTGAGGATGTTGATCGGACCAAATAAGTCCATATGCAACAATTAGAGGACCTGGTTGATTGACTTGACCTGTTTTGCTAAGTGTGGCTTTCTGTGATGCTTTCCTTGGGCACATGACACACACTTTTCGAACGTGATGAAATCTTTGACAGGAAGTCCACACACCATGTCATTTTTTGCAAGTCGATTTAGATTCTTTGCATTAGCATGTCCGAGTCTTCGGTGCCACAACATAGCATTTTGCTCAGAAACTTTTGAGAAGAGGCAAGTGACTTGTTCAGGAAGATTCTTGTTCATGTCAATGATGTAAGCATTGCCATCCCGTTTTGATTTCACAAGAATCCATTTATCTAGAATGACAATGTTTGGCTTCAAAATTAGACATTCTTTATCGATGAAGTGAGTGGAATAACCCTTGTCACAAATTTGAGAAACACTTAACAAACCGTGCTTTAACTCGGGCACGTAATTAACATTCTCGAAGCTCAACACTCCATTGCAAATTGTTCCTTTTTGAGTGATTTTTCCGCCATCCCCTCCTGCAAAGGAAACGAATCCCCCGTTATAGTTATGAATGTTATGAAACTGGGAGATGTCTCCTGTCGTATGCCTGGAACAACCGTTGTCGACATACCAAGGTCTGGCGACAATCCTCCGCAACTGTTCCTTCACAATGAGCAGGATTATTTAGATTTGGGGACCAGGTCCTTACAACCTTGGGTTTACCCTTAACATTCACAGATTTATCCTTTTGATTTTTCAATTTTTCATCATTATTAGAAACATTTTCAGAGGAAGATGATGATTGTCCAAGTGTAGATTTTGGCACCCACTGATATTTAGGTTTTGAAGAATTCACAGGTGTTTTGAGATATTTTTCTTTTGATTTGAGCATTTAGATTTTTGACTAGGAGTAGTCGAGGATCCAGACGCACCCTTTGATGAAATCGAACTTGAGTTAGCTTCATTCGATTTTGTCAAAGTACCTGTGGCTTGTTTAGTGATAACCTGTTTATTTTTTTTGAAAACAGCCTATTTCTTATCATTATTGACTTTCCGATCATCATCATGAAGACGAGATCTCGGGGACTTTCTAGGTAAAGACCTTCCTCGAGACTTGTTTTCTTTCCTCGGTGTTGAAAAATGCACAAATGCCCTGTTATGACAATTTCGAGCATTGTAACCGGCAGTACCACAGTTAAAACATATTTGCTTATTTTCATTAGACCTACTACCGCCTTTATCAGATTTCATGCTCTTACGGATTATTCTAACTTTCCCACATGTACAAGTGCAGGAGTTAGAATGTGTGACAGATGTAGAAGCCATTGATGTGCTTGTGTTAGATTCAGTAGATTTCACGAAAACAAAATCACAATTATCAAAAACATTTGATTTCGACACCAAATCATCACAAATTAAAATATCAATCTTAACATCAAAAACATACTCATCAACATTTGAAATAGGAACACCAAATTTTGACATCAAAATATTAGACTCTAACTTTTCATCCTCTTGCTTTTCTTGGCTTACTAATGAATCTACATCGGAAGTAGAAACATTAGTATCTAATTTCCTAGCACTAAAGTCTGTTGCCTCTTCAACCGTTGGTTTATCGTAAACCATAAACGATTCACGGTCAATCTCAGCTTGAGTCAAAGGAGTAGCGGTGTAATTGTCATTGAATGGGGGAGGGACACTCTCATAGCCTATTCACACTTGTTTTTGGTCCTTCCATTACATTTGATGTTTAATTGTTGTTGCAACTCTTTCACTTGACACATCGAATTTCCTAAAGTTAAAATCAGCATTTGTAAAACGAATCTTCAATGTGTCAAGTTCCGTAGTTACAACATCAAAATCCTTTTTAAGATATCTATAGTGAACACACTTATCACTATATTCTGCTTGTAATTTCTTACAGTCATTTTTCTTGGCCTCTAATTGATCTTTCAATGGTTTCTGACCTTTTGTCAATTGGTATCCCTCATACTTGAGTTCCTTAATCTCTCTACACATCAACTCGGCATGTTCACGTAAAAATTTGATAGTTTTAATACAAGATTCAGAACAAGTGTTTTCACTAACCTCTGTTTTTTCAAGCTCTGGCGTAGCTTGAACCATGAATGCAAATTGGAGTGCCATGATTTCTGCCTCCGGCTCCATCTCAGCTTCTTGTTCTGCATTGTCATTGATCTGGGCAAGATGCGCATTTTCAGGTCCCAAGATGTTCAGACCCTGAATTTGGTCATCCCAGTCAAATGAATGCACCACCACCGCAAGATTTGCGGTCTGATTCTTGATGGTGGATCCCCTACTGTTACTTACTAACACCATGGTTCTTTCATTGTTCTCTCTCCTATCAGTCTTAGGGCAGTCTCTGGCAAAATGGTCAGGTGCATGGCAGTTAAAGCATCAGAGTTTTCCTTTGTTGAACCCCACCTTCTTCTCTGCATTCATTCCCCATTTGTTTTTACCTATCTTTCTGGAGAACTGTTTGGCTCTGAACACCGCCATAACAATTTTCCATGTTATGTACATCTCTTCAACATCTTCCAGATGAATTTGGTACAAATCATCAAAAGACAACTGAGGAGGTAGCTCACCAGCTACAAAAGCATTATAATAGTTGACAAGACCGGTTGCAAGAGCCAAATTTTCGTCATTTTCTTTGGGATAAGGGTTGGAGCAGGAACTAGAGCAGGTGTCTTTGAAGAAGAAGCAACTTTTGAATAGGATACTTGAGATTGAACACTCTGCATGTATGGAATGACATAGGATGATGGTTGAGGAGCAGAAAATGGTTGAACTTGAGGATTGGTGAAGGATGAGAAAGCATTCTTGGATTGAATTCTGAGATTATCAGAGGAGTATGAGTTAACATGATTGATCTCTCTTTGCTTGTCATCCAGATCACCAGCTTTAATGATGGCCATGATTTCAGCCAAACTAAGTCGATTAAGATCTTTTGTTTTCTTGATGACAACAACATTCATATCCCATGCCATTGGGAGAGAGTTAAGTAACTTCTTGTTGACCTCTAATATTGGCACTGAGATACCAGCTGAACTCATCTCAGTGGTGAGTGTGATAAAACGTTGTAGTTGAACTTCTAAAGTTTCTCCAAGAATGTGATTAAACATATTAAATTTTATTCGCAACATATCTTGACGGCTTTGTTTCATATCCTCATTCCCTTCATAATTAAACTTCAATCAAATCTTCCTACACAACTTTTGCTGATGTATATTCCCAAAAATCCTAGGCAATTTCAGGACAAAGAGCCATAGTAAGTGTAGCAAGTGCCTTCTATCGCAGTTCAACTTTGTCAAATTCTTCATCAGTATACTCCTCAACATTCTTATCAATAATCATTCCATTTTCAAGTATTATTGTAATAATGATAGACCCTTTTAAAATGCATCTCCAAATTTTGAAATCTTTCATCTTGATATATTTTTCCATCTGATACTTCCAATCCGGGAAACCTTCGATAGATAGAAGACAAGGAATACGTGTGGTTGTTCCCATAATGGAATCAAGTTCATGAAGAATTGTTGAGTTTTGTGAATCCATTTTTTTGTTTTTTTTATATATTTTTTTAAATTTTCTGGAATAATGGAAATGTAAAAGAAAATTAAAGATTAAGGCAAATAGAAGAGTTTGCGGCCGTAAATTGTTTACGACCGTGAACTGGATTACAGTTAAGGGCTTTGCAGTTAATTAAACATTTACGGTTCTTGAAGAATAACTGTTTACGGCTTTTGAAAATTAGTTGTTTACGGCTATTGAAAATCAAGTGATTACGGCTATGTATGGAGTTTATGGACGTACTCCCTTCAATATCTCTAACCGTAAACTCCCAGAAATGATGAAAACAACAGCTTTTCAAGCAGATTTTGATTCCCTTAGATATGAAAACACAATCGGATAAAGAACCAAGCCTTGAACAATGAAGAAATTGAAGATCCTTTCAACCGAAAACACCACTAAAGTTTGTTTTGACACCATATTTACTTTGATACCAATTGTAAGGTTCCGATTTAGTGAATCAAACCAGTGATCAAAACAAACAATAACAAGAATGAGTAGAAAAACAACATAATCAAGAAATTCACACGTCCATTCACAAAACGTCTAGTACACCTTGATGAACACACACACTGACTGTAAACTCTATTGATACGTCTACTTCTGACAGACTCTGACACGAACTATTTATAGGAACTGACTGGCCGTAAAAAAGTTCATGGTTGTAAACTTGTTTACGATCTTGAACACCAACTCAACCGTAAACACATAAAACAAAGCTACAAAACACCTTCAACAACACCAAGACCCTCTCAAGACTTATACAAAATATTGCCTAGCCCAAACCACTAAATAATGACCTATCAAACCCCCACATCGTTTTCACTAACTGCCATGGGAACCCCCGCGTGGTCTTTACTAACTGCCACTGGAACCCCTATGTGGTCTTGACTACCTGCCATGGGAACCCCCACATGGTCTTCACTAACCAAAGAAATATCATACGAGCTAAACATGCAAACATACTAGGATGCCTTGGAAACCCTCCAAGGACTTATACCAAATGCCATGGGAACCATCTCATGGTCTTAATCTACTGCCACGGGAACCCCCAGGGTCTTCCATACAATTGTCATACTGACATACCACATAATCAACTAACGATTCACATATCATATAACGGGCGGCCTTTTTGCCTTCGACCCATTGGTATGGTGAGGAGACTCACCTCTAGAGAAATGTTGAACCGATAAGATCAATCCTAATCCACAACTCCAACTCAACAGCCTACAATCACCAAATAACTTATTTGTTAAAATCCTGAAACACCAAAATACACTGAAATTCAAACTTGGTCAACCATGGTAAAAGTCAAGGTCAACAGTCAAAGTCAACAGTCCATGTTAACCCCAACTCGTATAGTGGGTCTAGCAACTCGTCGAGTTCCTTCAGTGTTTAGAAAATCGGGAAAAACCCTAGCTAACTCGTCGATTTGTCCCATCAATTCATCGAGTTCACTTTGTATCCAGAAGGCGGGGAAACCCGTCCAACTCATCAAGTTGCTAGGGAAATTCGTCGAGTTTTCCTAGTCTTAACATATTCATCCCTTTTCAATCGAATCTAAAGTGCCAAACTACATATCCAATCCCCTAGGGTTGAGAAACCACATAAAGTTGCTAACTTTACATCCATGCAAGACATCAAAGGGATAAAAACACTTAAACAAGCTTATCAAGGGTCTTAGAGCATGAAGGAGGGCCAAGGCTTGGTAAAGTTGGCAACTTTAAGTCCACAAAGCTCTTGAGATATCCAGATCTAAAGCCAACTCTTCATATCATGCTCAAATCCAAGAGTAGTCCCAAACTAGGTTAATAATGGACATAAAGATTCATAGAAGAAGATCTAAGCAATAAAAGGCCAAGGTTTCGACTTTATACCTCAATGCAGCTACAGCACTGGAGGAAATCCCAGATCTACTACCTTTTACTCAATCTAACCTCTTGAAGTTCTAGTTCCTTTCCAAAAGAGCACCAAGAGTCACTCTTCAAGGTCACACACACAATGAGAGGAAGTGGGTGAACTAGGGTTTCTCTGGACGATGGGGGCGATAAGGGAGGCTACTAATGAGGCTTAAGGCCTTTAAATAGGGCACAAGCCTTGAAAATTAGAGTTTTCTTTTCCAGCATCTACTCATCGAGTTGGGGCCTTCTAACTTGTCGAGTAGACCCTTAATCCCGCGTCCATTATGATCCTTACACGATGTGTTGGAGTTCCCCAACTCGTCGAGTTCCAGTCTAAAACCATAAAAACTTAAGAAATAAATGGTACCTGAAACAAGCATTACAAATCTCTCCCACTGGAACTAGACTTCGTCCTCGAAGTCTATGGACACAAAAAAATCCGGGTAATGCTCCCGCATCTCATCCTTTGGCTCCCATGTCCATTTCGTGCCCTTCTAGTGCTGTCATTGCACATTCACTATCTTGACCTCTTTGTTACGAAGAACCTTAGTTTTCCTATCCAAGACCGCAGTGGGCCTTTCAATGTAGTTCAGACTGTCGTATACCTGAATGTCATCCAAAGAAATAACCTCAACCTCATCAATGACACACTATCGGAGTTGAGATATATGGAAGGTGTTGTGAATCTGCTAAGATCATCCAACAGATCCAAAGCCACCTTTCCCACACGGGCAGTAATCCAGAACGGACTAATATATCAGGGCCCTAACTTGCCCTCTTCCGGAACCGAATGTTGCCCTTCCATGGTGACACTTTCAGCAACACGAACTCTCCTACCTGGAACTCAAGATTTGAGTGACGTAGGTCAACATAGCTCTTCTGATGGCTTTGTGCGACCTGCAGTCTGCCACGCACTTTCTGAATTAACTCGGTAGTCTTAAGCACCACCTCGATGCTTACCATGACTCAGTGCCCAACTTCACCCCAAAAAACTGGGGTTTTACACTTCCGACCATACAACATCTCAAATGGGGTTTGGTTGATACTAGCAGGATATGTATTGTTATATAAAAACTCTGCTAGTGGGAGATAGTATCCCAACTCCATCCGAAATCCAATACGCATGTACACAGCATATCCTCAAGCGTCTGGATCGTACGCTCGCTCTGACCTTCTGTTTGGGGGTGGTATGTAGTGTTGAGGGTAACTGTGTTCCCAGTTGCTCGTGAAAGTTCCTCGAAATCTGGATGTAAATCGAACATCCCGTTCAAAGACCACCAACACTGGCACCACGTGCCTGACCACTTCCTCTCACATATAAATATCTACTAATTTCTCAGCAGATATGCTCTCGAGGATCGAAATAAATGAGCACTCTTCGTCAACCTATCCACAACGACCCAAATGGAATCCACACCTCTCGTTCTCCTCGGTAACTTCATGATGAATTCCATGGTGATCTCTTCCCATTTCCACATGGGAATAGGTAGTGGCTGAAACTTGCCATGAAGCCACTGATGTTGGGCCTTGACCTTCTTGTCGGTCAAGCACTGCTCCGCAAACCAGGCGATCTCCCGCTTCATGTAGGGCTACCAATAACTCAGCCTCAGATCTCTGTACATCTTCGTAAACTTGGACTGGTGCACCTCCTCCGATATTTTCTATCTCACTCCCCCAGATACTGGTACCCACACCCAGCCACATTGTGTCAAGAGTCCTCGACCATCTCATACAAACAAGGGAAACTGACCCCGAATCCAATCTATCTTCCAGTTCTCTTTCTTCAAACCCTCTACTTTAGCCTTCTTGATCATATCTAACAAATTGAGAGACCACCGTCATCCTCAGGCAAACGTTCCCGATTGCAGAACCCGCTACCTTGTGGATCAAATCATCGGCCACCGCATTGGCCTTCCCTGGATGGTACAAAATCTCGCAATGGTAGTCCTTCAGGATGTTCAACCTTCTCCTATGTCGCATGTTAAGGTTCTGTTGGTCGATCAAATACTTCAGACTTTTGTGATCAGTAAAGACGGTGCACCGAACTCCGTACAAGTAATGCCTCCAGATTTTGAGGGAAAACACGATTGCCCCCAATTCCAGGGCGTGAGTAGGATAATTCGCCTCATCAGGCTTCAACTGCCTTGAGGCATACACGATCACATGTTCCCTCTGCAGGAAAACCGCCCCTAACCATGAGATCGATGCATCACAATACACTACCAAATCGTCCAACCCCTCGGGTAGTACCAGAATTAGGGCCTCACATAACCTCTGTCTCATGGTCTTGAAAGCCAACTGCTAGTCTGGGACCCATTGGAAAGTCACATTTTTCTTGGTCAAATGGGTCAATGGTACAGCGATCTTGGAGAAAGCCAATATGAATCTCCGATAATACCCCGCTAGACCCAAGAATCTATGGATCTCAGAAGCATTCTTCAGTAATTCCCACCGCATCACTGCCTCAACCATGCCTGGATCAACCAAAATACCCTCTTTGTTGATGTTGTGCCCTAAAAACTGCACCTCTCGCGACTAGAAATTACACTTTGAGAACTTCGCATAAAGGTTTTCGTCCTTTGTGTCTCCAATACCTCCCTAAAATGCTGCTCCTGTTGCTCTTTGGTCATAGAATAGACCAATATATCATCAATAAAAATGATCACAGACCGTTCCAACATCGGCCTACATACCCTGTTCATGAGATCAATGAACGTTGTTGGGGCATTGGTGAGCCCAAATGGCATCACCACAAACTCGTAGTGACCGTACCGAGTTCTGAAAGTTGTCTTCAGTATATTCTCATCTCTAATCCTCATCTGATGGTAACCTGACCGAAGATTAATCCTGGAGAACCAAGATACACCCTGAAGCTGATCGAACAAATCATCGATCCTCGGGAGCGGATAGCGGTTTTTCATCGTTACCTTGTTCAGATCCCTATAATCGATACACATCATGTGTGACATGTCCTTCGTCTTCACGAACAGGATTGTCGCTCCCCACGGGGAACTGCTCAGACGAATAAACCCTCGGTCTAGCAGCTCTAGAAGCTGCATAGACAACTCCTGCATTTCGGGCGAAGCTAGCCGGTACGGTGCCTTAGATATCGGAGCGGCACCCGGCACCAAATCAATATGAAACTCTACTTGCCTCTCCGGTGGCATCCCAGGTAACTCCTTGGGAAAGACATCCCGAAAATCCTGTACAACCGGCAAACTACCCAAATTTTTCGGAGTCTCAACCCTCGTATCCGACATATATGGCAAGAATCCCGAACAACCCTAATGGAGAAGTCTCCTAGCCCTCACAACTGAATAGAGGGTTGGCTCCTACGAGGCCCTCTCTTCCCAAATAACCAGTTCTCCCCCACTTGGGGTTCGAACTCTCACTAGCTGGTGCTCGCAATCTATCATGCCGCCGTTTGCCCCCAACCTATCTATCCCAATGATTACCTTCACTCCTCACAACAGAATTGGAATCAAGTCCACACAGAACCTCTCCCCAAGCACATTCTGGACACAGTCCCGATATACCCTCGTAGAACTCATAGTGCGGTCATCTGCAATCTCAACCTCAAGCAGTGAATCCAAAGTCCCTGGAGCATCCCGAAATTTTTTGCTAAGCGTAAGAGATACGAACGATGGGGTAGCTCCCGAATCGAAAAGAACATGGGCCGACATACCGTTGACCATAAAGGTCCCTATCTAAGAGCAGATATATACATAAGCATAACAAATCAATATCAATCATAAGGTAAATTACAGACCAGTCACGACATTTGGCGCTGCCCGAGCCTCCTCAGTAGTCAACTGAAATACATGGCTCTTCACCTCAGGAGCATCTTCCTTGGCAGGGCGGCCATCAATGATCCTCATTGTGGCAAGTGCATGCGCCACCAATGCTCCTCCTCCTCCCTACAACCTCGGACAATTTGGCTTTTTATGGCCAGTCTGGTTGCAGTGGAAACAAATCAGGCCTTTCTTGAGGAAATCCCTGCTCACGTGGCTCGACTGACCACATGTATAACACATTGGGTCCGTCCCCCGACAAACACCACTATGCGATCTCCCACATTTGGCACATCTCTATGGCCCTGCTGGCCCCTACCGGAAGAATCTGAGGTCTTAGGCTTTTTAGCCTGACCCACAGCTATCTGAACCTGCTCTGGCTTTCGCTTAGTGCGAAGCTCCAACTCCATCTCCCGCTCTCGAACCTTCTCTACCATCTCATTCAGGGTCTTGCACCCTCTAAATCTCATGAACTCATGGATATCATCCCTTAAAATGGAATGATACCTCGTCCTCCTCATATCCTCATTCGTACCATACTGCGGGATCAACGGTGCTCGTTCCCGAAACATGATTGTGATCTCTGCCACATTTTCGGTGGTCTGCTGGAGCTCCTGAAACTCTCTCACTAACCGTTGCACCTCATATATATGGTGTAAACTCCAGATCAAAGCGCCTGACAAACTCGGCCTATGTCATCTCAGCCACACCAACTGCTCCCACCTGGCTAGTCACTTCCTCCCACTAATCCCTGACTCTGTCCCTCAAGATACACGAGGCTAACCCCACATTTGCTGCCTTAGGTTAAAAACTTATGCGTTGGGAATTCTCCAGGTCTGCCACCCAACATCGACTAGCTATGGGGTCCCTGATCTCGAAGAACTCAGACGCTCCACATGCATTGAACTCCCTGAACGAGGGAGTTCGGGCCCCGACCTGGCCCGGAGCAATCTCGGCTCGGAAAGACCTGAGCCGCTCCTCCATGATCTCCATCATCCCTTCCTTGACTTTCCCAAAAATCACTGGGGTAGCGTCAAGGATGCCCCTCGTAACCTCGGCTGCAATAAGCTCACACAGCCTCTAGTCAATGGGCTTGGTAATCATGATCTTGATCCTGATCCCCCTGCTCCATGTCGTGTCACCACCATTCTGATATGAAATACCATAATAAACAATGATCAATATATTCAAAAGGGGATCCTTCCACACGGGTTCTCCTTAGAGGTTCCAGATCTAAAATCAGTTTGGGTACAGGTCTTGTGTTTTGAGTAGTACGGGCCCAATACCACCGTCCACACCTACTTCTACCTTCCCCAAGATTCTACCTAATAAATCTAACTCGTCCCAGAACAAACATATCCCTCAAGCTACCACATAACTCGAATCCTAGGCTATCCTAAGATTTTCTCCATCCATAGCATACAAGAACTCAAATCAATCATAACAGGTTGCCTTATGTATGCAAATTATACACAAAATAGGATCAAATAGACTTTCGAATAATAGACTCTACCCTAGGACCACAACCAAACAAGGAACCGGAAATAAGGCCAAATCAATCATTCTAAGGCTATAAGATCCTAACTGTATACAACTTTTAAAGCATACACATAGCAAAATCCACTCGACTATCATAATCCAAATATCAGTATAGCAAGGCTAACATATTGGGGAACCACTTACTTGAGCTCGGCCGATTACGCACATTACACTCTCTTTTTTTCATTTTAAGAAGTTTTAACATTGATTTTTGAAAATAATTTTACCATTTCCTTAGTGAGTTCCCCAGAGCATGCCCCACAGAATCCACAAAATCCATATTAGCTCTATAAGCTACACATATCACATAAGCCATGCATATAAACATATAAGGATGCCATGGAAACCCTCGAAGATCTTATACCGAATGTCACTGGAACCCCTACGTGGTCTTAACTACCTGCCATGGGAACCCTCACATGGTCTTCAATAACTGCCATAGGAACCCTCACATGGTCTTTACGAACTGCAACTGGAACCCCCACATGGTCTTGACTACCTACCATGGGAACCCTGTTCGATGCCATTTTTTGCATCTTATAGGGTAGTTTTTATTACCATTTTAGCATCATATTTTGTATATTTGTGTGTCATTTATTTAAATAATGTTCAGCGCATGTCTTTCGTTAGAATTCCTATATTGCTCATGTTTTTATGTCAAATTCAGATAGTTGAAGTGGAGCAATGCTTTGTGAGCAATTGGATGCGCTTTTGGAGCTTAAAATGGAGATGGGAAGTTATGGAGTATGTTGAAGAAGGATTAGAAAATGCTTTGGTTAAGAAACATTCGATTGAATTGATCACACGAAGATAGAATCTAGAATCTAAAGTTAAAGGATGTTGATGGCAGCTTTGACCCCTTGTCAGTATTTTGACCATATCTCATGAACCGTAACTCTGATTGACATGATTCAAAATGATCTGAAAAGTAGATGAAATTTCAGACATGTTAGGCTGAACATCCGATTACAACTATGGTTAATGCGATCACATGGAGCCTTTATGCGATCGCAGCTTTGGTCGCAACTTGGATTCGAGGTTTTTTAGTGCCAAAATTCATCCGGAAGTAAAAAATGAAATCATGCGATCACATATTTCTGTCAATGCGATCGCAGGTATCCCAAAAAGTGGGAAAATAGCATTCTACTTCATTAAAAAGGTCTGTGATGCGTTTTCTAAAAACATGTGATCGCAATTTTGAAACATGCGATCGCGTACACATCGTTTTTTCTGTTCGACGTATAAATAAACCCTCAGAACTTTCTGGTAACCTAATTTGGCGATTCCAGAGGTACTAGACGACGAAAATACGATTTTGGAGGCCCTTCTTCTCCGATTTCAATGATTTATGTAGATCTAAAGACTGTGGGTCATCTCCTTCAAATAGATTTGTAAGATTAGTTGTTTGATGTGTCTTTTCATTTGTTTTTATCAAATTTTAGCCATGCATGGCTAAAAACTTAGTTTTCAATTCTACAAAGACGAGTGTTGTTCATGTGATTGATCATTAGACTGATTTTTGATTTGTGTTTCTATATAGATTCTTCAGTTTTGTTCTTAATGAATGTTTGATTTTGATTCTTGTTAGTCTGATAACCTAGATAGGGTTTTATCATTCCAGTTAATTAGTTATAGAATATGTAATTGTTCTTATCAACTGGTAATAAGTAACAAGTAATAAATCGGTTCCGTGTTTGGGATTTGACTTTATTATAAACTATAAAAATCATATTTTTACGCTTCCGAGCTTGTGAAAAGTATTGGGTATTGCTAGGAATTTTACAAAGAACTTAATGCAACCTTTCTGATATTAATTAAGAGCTTGTTTGATTAAACAGTAAAAAGTTAGGGTTAATTGAAGAGCTTGTTTTGGTTAACTAAATAAGGTAAACGAGATTATACTAGAGTTTGTTTGTTTTTCTCAGTACCAGCTTAGATAGAACACATCTCAAATAACCAGGTCAATGTTGATTGCATGATTAGGAAAGTCGCAGAAGGACTGGAATTGTTTTTTATTACTGATTTTCATTTAAATTTAATATCACTGCAAATTTTAGTTTTTAGTTTAATTCAAATCCCCCTTATATATTTTTGTTTTGACTAGATGTGCTTGATGTAAAAAAGCATTGCCATTAGGCTATGTCACTGAGGATTCGACCCTGCTTCCATGTGCTATAGTTTTAGTGCAACCATTAGTGATAAATTATTTGTTTAATAAGTGCACAACATCGTGTTAACAAATTGGTGTCGTTACCAGGGACACGGTACTGCTAATTGTTTTGTGCCAAAATCTTTACGTACATGTAATCTAGTCTTCAGGCATGGTCGAGCCAACTAATTTAAAGAATGACGGCTTTCCGAGAGGACTCCCAATGAGTAGTTTTTAGTTTTTATGCTTTCAATAAAGAGATGGTCGTAGTTACAAGCAAGCTTGGGGAAATCAGAGGATCTTCAGAGTTGCTGAAATCCAGATTTTTCGTCAACATTCATCGTCAAAATCAGATTTCTGCAAACTTATCAGGTACATTCTTTCCTGGCTGCACATTTTTGTTTATTTTCTTTATTGAGGTTTTCATTCCTCTCTGAGCATTGAGGAAATACATCATTTTAAGCATGGGGAGAGGGTTACTGTAAAAAATTTGCATTTTTGTTAAAAAAAATTATTTTTTCAGTTTTTCATTTAAATTTTCAAATTTTATTTTTTCCTTTTGCATTTTATACTATTGCATTTGCATATAAAAATCTAAAAAATTAAAAATATATATATTTTATTTTCTGTTTTTATTTTTCTGCGTTCATAATAAAAAAAACCCAAAAAGATTTTTATTTCAGTTTATTTTTTATTTTTTGCATATCAAAATCCAAAAAAAAAATAATAAATAAAAATTTTTAAACTTACATGAGATGAGGATATTATTTATATTCGATAGATCTATTAAGATGAAGTGTGATAGTTACCGAAAATAACGGTCTCATTACAATAAATTTACAGAATTATCTTTTCAAGTGCTTTAAATGTTTTCAATATGAACCAACATATGAGTCAAATAATTTTTACAATGAAAGTGTGGGATGGAAAAATGAACAGTGTTTTGAAAATAATTTTCTTGAATGGCTTAAAAAGAACATAGATTGGATAACCCTTATCATTCATTGAAGTACTGATCCCTCATAGTTTATGGGCGTTTTGAGGCTAGTAGGGAACTCTTATTATACCCACAATTTATTACCATTTTTGAAGCACTAAGATAAGATGGACCTCAAAGTAAAATCCGCGCCGAATCAATCAATCAATATATATATATATATATATATATATATATATATATGTTAGCAATGGTACATCAAGCAACTTGAAGAAATCTACAATTCAAAGTCAAATCCAAGTCAAGTTCAAGTCGAAATCAAGAACCAAACAAGTTAAATATGAAGAGTTGATCAAGAAAAAGAAGACGTGTGGTATAATGAGATTGATCCCTCGATAGTGGAATCATAGGAGTAAGCTTGGATTTTCTGTCCATAACGAAGCTTACCGTGTTTACTGGACGCGTTTGGAAAAATGAGGGGTTGGTCAAGCTAAGTTTTTATAAACGAATTTTAGTGAAATTATTTTTCAAAATACACTGTTTTCACTAATTTAATTTGGCATAAAAATTATCTGCTCAAGCTTGGTTTAACTCATTAAATATAATTATGAATCCTTAGTATAAAGTATTGAGACTGTTGTCTAGGTAGTGATTTCATTGGAGCTTCCTCGTTGTAAAATCTGATCATGTCAACAAAAAAAAGAGCGAAGTGTTTTGATAAAGTCTGAATTTTAGTTTCCCTAATCTTGTTTTAGTTTTTATTCTAACTTCTTTTTTATGTCATCTACATCTTTCCATATGTTTATAATGTTTTATTCTTTTTCTTATTTGAGGGCAAGTAAGGTTTAAGCTTGGGGAAACCCCCACATGGTCTTCACTAACCAAAGAAATATTATACGAGCTAAACATGCAAACATACTAGGATGACTTGGAAACCCTCCAAGGACTTACACCAAATGCCATGGGAACCCCCTCATGGTCATAATCTACTTCCACGAGAACCCCCCCCCCTAGGGTCTTCATATAATTTTCATACCGACATATCACATAATTAACTAACAATTCACATATCATATAATGGGTCGTCCTTGGTACCTTCAACCTATTGGTATAGTAAGGAGACTCACCTCTCAAGAAATGTTGAACAGATAAGATCAATCCCAATCCACAAATCCAAATCAACAGCCTACAATCGCCAAGTGACTTATTTATCAAAATCCCGAAATACCAAAATACCCTTAAAGTCAAACATGGTGAACCATTGTCAAAGTTAAGGTCAATAGTCCATGTTGACCCCAACTCGCCGAGTTCCTTCGGTGTTTAGAAAACCGGGAAAAACCCTAGCCAACTCGACAAGTTGTCTCATCAACTCGTCGAGTTCACTCAGTATCCAGAAGACGGGGAAACCCGATCAAACTCATCGATTTTTCCCAGTCTTAACATATTTAACCCTTTTCAGTCAAATCTAAAACCCCAAACTATAGACTGTACCACATTCAGGTTGGTTGTTTCCCTTGTTTACATAAAAACAACCACTTTTGGATCTTTCCTTCCTTTTGGTTTTACCAAATTTTTAATGCCAACCGGTCCAGCCCGGTTATCATTGGTAATTTTACCTTTGATGTGGAATTTGAAGGTTCAATTCTTAATCATTTAGGAATTAACCTTCAGGGGTATTTTTGGAATATTCCCATTAAAAAAGGAATTGACGGGTTTCTTATTTTTGGGTTGATTCTTAAGAAGAGTGTTATTGGATTGGATTTTTTTGACCTTCAAGATTGTGGTTTATTTGCTTCTATGAGTTCTATTTTTGGAAGAAGGCGGTTTACTCCTCAAGGGCAATTTTGGAACTTTTGGATTAATCTTTTGATAGACTTTTTGAAAACCATTTGGAATAGATTGAGCAAGAATGAAGTTGGAGATAAATTGAAGGTTTTTTGGATATGGTGGGATTTGCTTGAACATGTCGGTTTTAGCATCTTACTTTCATGGAGGTTGAAGACTTTTTCTTTAGATAAAGAGGATATTGGAAAACTTTTGGAAGAATTGAAAGATATTTTTAGGAATGGTCTCAAGAATTTTGTGATGGATAATGGGCTTAATTTTTGGAGCTTATGGGTTTTTCAAGTGAAGATTGGAAAGAAGTTCAAAAATTGTATTTTGGAGAAGATTGGAAAGTATCGCATGAAGAGTAAAGCTCAAAGATCAAAGTTGATTGATATTCTTGGGTTTAGTCTGGTTTGGAGAACTTTGAAAGTTATCGATGATTTGATTGATTTGGCCAATGATTCTCTTGTTTTGGAAGTTCCTTGGATGTTTTGTAAGATTGGCATTATTCAAACCTTGGATTATTTGTTTGAGTATGAGGCCATTATTTGTTTTTTGGTTTGGTGGAGGATTAAAAGCTACTTGAAGATTGAAGATTTTGAAGATTATGTGAGATGGAAGACTTTTGTTTTTGATTTGATTGTTTATAATTTTGGAAGCTATGTGTGGTTTCACTCCTTGCTTAGGAGTTGGACATGGAAGTGGATAGGTTGGTCTTTGTTAGTTAGGTCCTTTGTTCTTTTAAATTTTATTGTCTAGTTTAGCTTAGTTTGTTTTTTGTTAGGTTTTTTATAGCTTGTTTTTTGGGCGGTTGCCCTCTTTCCTTTTGTAATGTTTTTCTTTTCAATAAAATTTGCCAAGGGGTTTCCCCTTTTATCCAAAAAAAACCCCAAACTACAGATCCAGTCCCCTAGGGTTGAGATATCATGTAAAGTTGCTAACTTTACATCCATGCAAGGCATCAAAGGGCTAAAAACACTTAAACAAGCTTATCAAGGGTCTTAGAGCATGAAGGAGGTCCAAAGCTTGATAAATTTGGCAACTTTAAGTCCACATAGGCCCTGAGATATCCAGATCTGAAGCAAAATCTTCATATCATGCTCAAATCCTAGAATAGTCCCAAACTAGGCTAATAATGCCCATAAACTTTCATAGAAGAAGATCTAAGCAATAAAAGGCGAATGTTTCTACTTTATAGCTCAATGTAGCTGTAACACTAAAGGAAATCCATGATCTACTGCCTTCTACTCAATCTAACCTCTTCAAGCTTCTAGTTCCTTTCCAAAAAAGCACCAAAAGTCACTCTCCAAGCTCACATACACAAAATGAGAGGAAGTGGGTAAACTAGGGTTTCTCTAGACGATGGGGGCGATAAGGGAGGCTACTAATGAGGCTTAAGGCCTTTAAATAGGGTACAAGCCCTGAAAATTAGGGTTTTTCTTTCCAGCATCTACTGGACGAGTTGGAAACTCGTCAAGTAGACCCTTAATCCTACGTCCATTATGATCCTTACACGACGAGTTGGAGCTCCCTAACTCGTCGAGCTCCGGTCTAAAACCTTAAATGCATTAAATGATACATGAAACAAGCGTTACAGTCGGACTGGTGGAGTCAGTGCATTAAATGCATCCGTGGTTTCTAGAGGTTCGGCCTGCTAAGAGTTTTATAAAATATGCCAAAATTTTAACAATTATAATTTTCGCAAATAAAATTTGTTTCCTATGATCTTTATATCCACGTGCTCATATTGGCGTCAACTACAACTTTCATGTTGATCATTTTGGCTAAAATGTAGTATATTTGCACTTTCATTTATGTAAACAATGGTCGATATCTTTTTATCTCAAAATGTAAAAACAGAGTGATACAAACTATTACCTATTTCCTAAGACATGTAAGGCTAACTCATGACCTAGACTACGATTCTATGGTTTTCTATATCAAAACCCCCGTCCACTCCAAACAAGTTGAATCTGAACAAGGAAGAATGTATGTTATTTTTAGGTACTCAAATGGGTTAAATGGTTCACTTCTAGAATAATTATATTCTTAAGTGTTTGGAATGTGTAATGTACTAATATAAACATTTAATCGTTTTGATATTTTCATGTATGCATAAATTTTGTCATTTCTTATTCTTATTTGTGTAAAGTCTTGGTTACACTAAAATAAAGGAGGATTGTTGATGATTTTAAAGTCATCAGATCATTTTAGTTTAATGGAGTTTATAGATTACCAATGCAGTTCAAATCTTTATTTTAGACAAGTTAAGACGCGTAGAGCGCATGATTGTATAAAAAACGTTTGATCGCAGTTCGACCAAATGGCAGGGGTCAAGAGACCTACACCCCCTAATGGGGTTCGAGGGTTAGCACACCTTGTAAGATCTACGGTCAAGGGGGTGACCCATGCGGGATGCAAGGCAAAATCCCAAACCAAAAATTTATTTATTAAAGAACATTTTATGTAAAATATTAATTTCGGATTATATTTCTTATAATTATCTTTGAAACCGTAATCCTTAATTAAGTGTATAAAATAAGCATTTAATGTTCATTGCTTTTATCTTTGACAATTTGAAGAATTCGAATTCTATAAAAACTTTAGCTCATTGTTTCATATCATTGTCTTCATACAAGACTATTCCTTGAATGATTATTCTCATAATGTTGATTTCATATAACCCAAACGTATCGTCAAAATATCATACTCGAAAACCGATCACACAACCCTTCAACGGATCTTGGTTTCATATTGATTTCAAAAATATTATTCTCCTTTCAACATAACCTTAATTCCATTCTAAAAGGTAAGAAATATAATTTTTGTTAGAAAAAATACTTTAATATTAAATAAAGTTAATAAAAAATAACTCATTTCTAATATAATAATCATTTTTATAACATCAAAAACTTATGAGAAAGTAAGTAAATATCATTTATACTTGAAAAAAAGATAACCAAAATTTTGTTTTTGCGAAAATAACATATTTATGACACACATTTTAGATTCTGGCATTTTGGATTTCGAAGTTTGAAAAAAAAAAACTTTGAATTTTCAAAAACACGTCCGAAATCGGATTAACATTTTTGAAATTTCAAGAAAAAATATCATCTTTAGAAATTGAATAAAAAAATGATTTCTTTTAAAATCATTAACTTTCTTAATAGACAAAATTGCAAAAATGGTCCCTGTGGTATATAATTTTTTGGGGTTTTAGTCCAAACAGTAACTTTTTTGGTTTCGTAGTCCTTTTGGAGTGGTTTGTATGTGAAAATGGTCACTCCGAAAATTAAAATGACTATAATACCCTTGAGGTATTTATTTTTCATTTTTCTTTCATTATTCTTAAAATTTAATATTTATTTATTTATTTTAACAATTAAAAAATAAAAAAGGTCCTACCTCTCTCTCTCTCTCTCTCTCTCTCTCTCTCCGGTTTCAATACCCATCTCGTCTTTTTCAAACCCTAACTTCTCACCACCATCTCTCCTTCCAGTCACCAAAATGACTTGTGTCTATGTTTGGTTTTGAATAAACCATTTAGCTTCGAAATCGTTTTAGTTTTTGATTTGTTTTCGATTTGAGAGTCGAAAATAGATTGTGTTACCAGTTCTTGGATTCAAATCGTCTTGATGGTTACTCGATTTTGAATGGTCCTTGAGTTCGTCGGAAATTGTTGATTTCAATGGATTGGTTTGAAAATTAATTTGGAATCGATTTTCTTGAGGATAGAATCGATTGTGGCTGATGAACGTTTGTTGACAGTTGAATTTAGCTTTGCTATGAGTTCCAACTTGATTTACAAAATGTTCAGATTTTCAATTTTAGGGTCAGTCAATGGTTTGTTGGTCGATGATTGATAAAGAACAGATGAATAAATTTGATTTTTGGTTTCGAAAGGTGTTAGAGTCGATAACTGGATTCATTTGGTTTCGTCAATCGACCGTGTTTAGGGAGCCTGGGTCGATTATTAACTGAGTTCGTGATTTGAATGATAAAAGCGAATTCTGGAAATTGGATGATTCGATTATCAAAGAACGGCGTCTTGTTATTGGGTTGATTTTACAGTCGAATGTTGGAATCGTGATTTGGACCGAGTTATGGAATCAATTTTGGGGTTAAAGAACGAATATTTGGAATTTGTTGATTTTGATGAAAAGCGAATGAAGTCGATAGTTTGTAGATGAACAAATATCGACTGGGAAAGAAGATTAGACTGGAAAAGCGAAGCACTGTTATTTGATGATGGTTCGCTTTTTGATTATTTGATTTTGAAGTCGAATTCGTCAATTGGGATGGAACTCTATGGATTTTGATTTTAGATTTTCGAAGGTTTTGATAACGAACTGGAAAATCGATGAATTGGATTTTGAAGTTTCGAAGAGTCGATGTTCAGTTGTTGCTTGGTATCTCACCATCATCTTCTTCTAGGATCGATGGTTGGTCCTCCTTCTTCTACACATAAACAAATACACACACTTAAACTATTGTTAATTTTGTAAGCGTGTGTTGATTTCGCCATGGGTTTGACTTGGAAGCTGAATCGAAAGTGTGTATGTGTGTTTTGTGGTGGGTGGAGAGAGAGAGAGAGAGAGAGAGAGAGAGAGAGAGAGAGAGAGGTGGGACTTTTTTATTTTTTTAATTGTTAAAATAAATAAATAAATATTAAATTTTAAGAATAATGAAAGAAAAATGAAAAATAAATATCTCAAGGGTATTATAGTCATTTCAATTTTCGGAGGGACCATTTTCACATACAAACCACTCCAAAAGGACTACGGAACCAAAAAAGTTATTGTTTGGACTAAAACCCCAAAAATTTGCATACCACAGAGACATTTTTGCAATTTTGTCTTCTTAATATTTCAAAACTTATTCATTTTTTTAGGAGATAAGGATATTTAATATCTTTTCATATAACTTGTTATTCATTTTTATTAAGCGAGAAATTGAGTTAATATCGTTTCATATGAAACTAAAATTATCATATGATTGTAATTTAAAAAGTTTGCAAAAGAAGGGTTGGATTATTCAGTGAGTGGTCATGTCTCCCAGAAAAGAAAGCAAGATTGTGAGGGTTTGTACAAATATGTTGAAACACAGAGGAAAGAATTTTACATTTACCCCCCTGCCATCATGTGACATGACACTTCCCTGCTTGATCAATCATTTCATGTCTGTATTTGTAATTTATACGCATGTACTTTACCTGCTCCCCACGGGTTTTACATTTCTCACTTAAACACACGGAATATTCAAAATTTCTTTCTAATAATCTTTCTATTTATTTCTTTAATTAAAAAGCGATTACACCAAAATCCACGAAAAAAATGTATATGGTTGTCAACAACTGCATACATATTTGAATATGTTGTGATTATTTATTAATTATTTGATAAATCAAAATCAAAAGAACTACACTGGTGATTTTACAAAAGCTCTTTTACTTTGAAAAATCTCCAAAGAGTTTTTCAAGAAAAATTTTGAAAAATATTTTATATTGTTTTTTGTCTGCATCATTACTAATAAACACAAAAAGATTTTATTCGAATTAGTTTTTCTTTTTTTCTATATCATAAATAGAAAACGCTACATGAAATTATGAAATACTTTACTTCTGAATGTCTTCAATAGAGATCAAAAATAATAAGGACCGAAAACGCAGTCTCAATAAGTCTCAATAATGGCACATATAGTAATATTCCAAAACTAGAATGTGTGAGACCCCATTAACCGTTAAACCAAAATATAAAACACAAAATAGGTTGTATATCGAAGCACCACATAATAAAAAACAGTCTTCGAACTAAGTATTAAGTAAAAACTCAGTTTGACAAATCTTAGGTGTCGTTTGTTTTTTTGAAAAAAAACATCTTCAAACCTCTTATTGTTGCGCGGCGCAGCACACGCGCAACATTTTTCATCTCGCAACTGTTTGTTTTTTAGAAGTCTTCTGACTCAAAAACCTCTACGCGTGCTCTGTTTGGCGCAGCACTTGTACTGCCTCTTCCAACCTATTTTTTTATTTTTTTATTGCTGAAATTTTGATTATATGTTGTTAAAATTTTATTTCATATTTTTTTTCGTTTATTCTTATTGAATTTATTTTTTCGTTTTTTTATATTCAATAATGATAATTTCTTGATGAAATATCATTATTTTTTATTAAAATATCATTATTTTTTTGTTGAAATATCATTATTTTTTTACTGAAATATCATTAATTTTTACCGAAATGTTATACATTATTAAATTTTACGTATTAAAAATCTATTTTCGAATATTAAAATTAGTTTATTTTAATTTATAATATCTGCAGCAGTATGCAGGTGTTAAAAAAAACAAACACGCTTCTTATTACAGTCTACAGCCGTTTGTTCCACCTCTTCTATTACAGAGGGTTGTAGAGGTGGTCCGCAGACTTGATGAATTTTTGCTTCAGAAAATCAAACAGCACCTTAGACTCCACAAAAACTTGGCCTTACAAACCTTACCATTTAGGGTAAAAGAAAGAGTCTTATAACGTATGCATTAAGTTAAATACAAAACCTAAAGAATTAAGCAACTGACATATACGAGCTTATAACGGATACCAACTATCAAACTCGGCACCTGACTCAATTTTCAAACACTTAAACAAAAAAATCCATAAGAAATACTTAAGCAAATTCGCTTGATAAAATTAAAGTCAAAGGGAAAAATATAAAATCAAGTTTCAACCAAGTGGTCTATTGCCACAAAATCAAAACGAGCCTACGAGAAGAACGTTTATGTTACGATATATGATGCATTCAAAGCAGTAGAGCATAGGAAGCAGCACCATCTAGATATTCCGGTTAAAGCTATGTAGTTATGACATAAGGTTTATTTAATGAAGGTATAAGTGTAGTGGTGTTGATTATGATGACATGTGCGGAATTAGAAAAGATCTAGTGATTCATCATACAAATTGAAGAACACAAGGAGTAAATAATTCTTTGTAAGCTCATATTAGATCTAGAAAGAATATACAAATGGGTTTGTACAAGTTTCTCTCTCTAGTCTAACACTCCAAATGGACTCTCTTTCATAATGGGAGTCACTCACTTCCTATTATAGGAAAGACTTAACTCATTTACACATACAAGAGAGTAAGCCTAAAACACTACATCCAAGAGTGACTTTGCACCCTAACATTCTCCCCCTCAAAGTTAGAATTGGATGTCCGGCTTTAATTTCCAACGAGCTAGCGCGATCAAGACCAAACTCCCCCTCGAAGTAACACCGGTCTTCAAATCCGCAAATGAATATTCGACAAACCCGAGAAGCTTTGAATACCCATCATTCTCCCCCTTTTTATAATCAAAAAATGATTATAAAACCCACTAAGGATGAGAAGCGCCCGATGAATAATCTTCACAATACTCCCCCTTGATGTGTACCAAAAATGAATCACCAAAAATCTTACACGGAAAAACAATCATGAAAAAGCCACAAAATATTTCCAATTTATGAAAAATTTTGACTTTTTGAGTGAAAGTTGCAAGATTTTTCAAAATCCGGGTAGAAATTGTCACTTTCTGAAACTTGCAGGGACCCGTTGCGCCCAAAACAGCCAAATATGCAAAACTCTCCCCCTTTTTCAAATCTGGGTAGAAAGCATAAATTTGCACAAACTGCAGGGACCAGAAATGCATAATTTTCAATTTTCAGCAAAATATAGTCCTTTTTCGAATTTGGGTGAAACTGCCAAAAATTCGAAGTTTCAGGGACCATCTTCGAAATTCTGCTCTTTTGCTCCAAACGAAGCATGCCCATTTTCGAAGACTTGTGTTATTTTCGAAGTGACAACAAATCGAAGGTTTAGGGGCTATTTTTGAAACTTTGTGTTTTGCTCGAAGCACGAAGACTTAAAACGTAAGAGTTATTTTTATTTTATTTTATTTTTTATTATTATTATTATTTTTTAATATTCAGCCCAAAACAAACACCCTTTGTAAATTCACCAACCCTTCGAAAATTAGAGACTCTTCGTTTTTCCCAATTCATTTATACCCTTCGAAAATTCAGCTATATACCCTTCGTATGTTTACAATCAAAATCAACTTTCCAAATACCCTTCGTATGTTTACGATCAAAATCATTTTCCCGAAACTTCTCCTTCAAACATCGACTTATCGACTTATTCCCAAAACTTCTCCTTGAAACGTCATCTGTTTGATTAAAAGCAAGATCGTCATCGATTTAACGAATCATCAAAATCTTCGTTTAAACCACCGATTTCAACAAACCCATTGGATTCTTCAAAATCGTTCTTACAGTTCTTCCAAAATCATCAGTTCTTCGTATCAAAAACACAAAAAATTGTAATCCATTTTAACGAAAACCGTCTCCTTTTCGTCAATAAACAAAGCCATCGATTCCAAACAAATCTTCAAGCATCGATTCCAAATGCATCAAGCAACATACCTTCGAAATCATAATCCAAAACTCAATCTTTGCTTTTTGATACAGGAATCCCAAAATCAAACACCCCTTCGAATCATTCACAAACACAGATCACATCTAAATCCAAACATCCGTCGTTCAAATCTCATACAAACACCCCTTCGTTTTTTTTTAATTGAAACCAAAATCGATATCCAAAATATCATCGATTCCAACAAACCCATCGATTCCTGATTTCACTTAACCAACCCTTCGAAAATCGACTTCAAAATCGATCTTATGCCCCAATTCCAAAATCGTTTCCAACCACAATCAAAATCGATATAAACCTCAGTTAATGAATCAATTTTTACTTTTGGCGTTGACCATCAAAATCGAATCGATCAAGAATTCTGATTCTAAATCAGTCAATGAAGATTGATGAAATGTTGAACCAAATTTCTAGAAGGAAGTCGTGAATCAAACAAGTAAATTGGAACTAAACTCAAATCTTGATGAATGATACATGTGAATTAGAAAGCAGATGAAGTTGTCGATGAAGATTTAATCAATCGTTTGAAACAGAACTTACTCGATGTGTCGGATCAATAAAAGAAACCCGATGAACAGTAATGGACTTTTCAAGTTGGGCTCGAAGAAAATTAACACGAATGTAAATTTGATTCGGCTTCAAAAGAATTACAAATCAAAGAAATTGTGAATTAGACATAGGAACAGTAATGGATTAAATTTTTTGGATTTAGATTTGGGCTTGAAAATCGATCGGATGAACAGTAAATGAATTTGGATCAAATACATTCAATATCATTTGGGCTCAATTAAAGTGATCATGACTCAGTAAAAGATCATATAAATTGGGCTTAGAAAACAAATGAACAGTAATTTCGAAATAGAAACAAATGAGTTTGAATTATGTTTTGATCTAAACAAAAATAATTGGATCAAACAAAGGGGTTTGAAACAGATTAGATCCAATGAGGCAAATCGATCAAAATTGAAAAACGCAAAGCACGAATCAAAATCATGGACGTTTTGGAATCCATTTGAGAATTTGTGATACCTTTTTGACGAATCGAGATCCACTTTCAACGAACGAATCAAATTTGGAAGATCTTGGTTCTTTTGTCGGAATTAGAAAATCTCCAAATCGAACATTGTACCACCCACCATGCGAGATGTACAACTCGTTCTTCGTGTTCTTCGTGTTCTTCATCAAACCAAGAAAATCTTCAAAAGAACCATCAACACATTTGGGTTTTGACTTCAAATTCAATTCAACACTTGGAGATTGTTGCTTTGGAACCCAAATTTGCTTAACGGATTTTGGCTTCACAACATATAACGATTTTTGTGAGTAAACCCGCTTATTCTTCCGATTCATCTTCTTCTTCTTTTTCTTTCTCATCTTTTTGCATCTTGAAGACTTGACTTCATGAACAAACCCACTTTCAACAACATGAACATTTTGAGTTTGAATCAAATCTTTTGGAGTTTGATATTTGTGATTTTCTTGGATCACCGACTTCCGATAAGGAATCATTCCTTCAAACGAATCACAAGAACACAAAATATCATCGGTTTGAGCTCCAATTGAGCAAAAAACTTTTTCATCTTGAGAATCAACTTGAACTCCTTTTTCTTGAACATCAAGAACATCACATTGAACTCCTTTTTCTTGAACATAATCATCATCAAGAACACCATCCCGAGCTTCACGACAATCTGCATAATATTCAAGTTTATTGCTTCCATATTTGCATTCGGCACGAGAAATTCCTTTTATGACTTCTCCATCTCTTCTATTTCTTCGTCTCTTTTGATATGTTGTAATCAAATGATTAAACAAATGTTTGGTTCGAAAAATTGGACAACTAATTAATTCTCCAACTTCATTCTTTTCTCCATTTACAACAATATCACATTCACTCATCAATCCAACAGTTAAGCTATAAAGAAGATAATCAAATGAGCATTCACTTTGAAAATCATTCCTTCGTATCATCCATTTCTCCATGATTACAAGAACTTGAAATTTTCTAGAGAGAGAAAGTGATTATGAATGGGTTTTCTAGAGAGATAAAGTGATACAAACAAGTATTCTAGAGAGAGAAAGTCAAATTATGGATCAAATCAAAGAAAAATTCGACTTCTAGAACACAAAAACACTCTCTAAACACGAAGATCAATGAACAAAAAGAATCACCAAATCAAAATAGCCATTAAGGATCAATTCTTGATAAGAATCAAGAACACCCGCTCTGATACCAATTGTAGTGGTGTTGATTATGATGGCATGTGCGGAATTAGAAAAGATCTAGTGATTCATCATGCAAATTCAAGAACACAAGGAGTAAATAATTCTTTGTAACCTCATATTAGATCTAGAAAGAATATACAAATGGGTTTGTACAAGTTTCTCTCTCTAGTCTAACACTCCAAATGGACTCTCTTCCATAATGGGAGTCACTCACTTCCTATTTATAGGAAAGACTCAACCCATTTACACATACAAGAGAGTAAGCCTAAAACACTACATCCAAGAGTGACTTTGCACCCTAACAATAAGAAATATTTATTTTTGAGTCATGGGAAGGTCTCGTGTGGTAAAATATAAGGCTTGGGCCTTAAATGAATGAGATTTTGGGCTAAAAGTATAAGGTTTTGTTTTAAATTGTTGGTTTTGGGCTGGTAATGATTTGAGCTTTTGTTGATCGAGCCTTGCTAAAAGAGACCAATCACGGGGCGACACATAGAGTTTCATGGTGTGAATGCTGGTGCACCCCAAACCCATGATTTCAGGGTTTTCCAATTATTTAAAGGCACTGCTTGCATGTTTTAGGTCATTTGTAGCCCCCATTAGCTCAAAGAACCTCCTTAGAGTAAACCTTAGCCTCCATTGTGACATCTTCATTTTCACGACCATAAAAGACCGATTTGTTTATGCTTTATTTTGGAAATCAGAGTATCCTTTTAAAGAAAAAATGTTGTGGAATTTGTTTCAAGAAAAACATGATATATACGTTATCATAGCATTCCCGAAGAAATGTATTTTATTAATTTTAAAATATTGGGTGTCATTGTCAATACAAAAACATAAGCATAAAAAGATCTTACATTCATTTACACTAGTGATCTACATCTTCTTAATCTCTCAGTATTATGTAGCTTTATATCGACACCTGTGATACAAATAAACTGAGTGGGTCAGGTTGGGAAACCTGGTGAGTATATAGGGTTTTCAACCCACAATAATATAGTTATTATGTTTAAACATCAAACAATTAATCCAATTACCCATCCTCATTATCTTCTTTATTCTTGAGTATCTTCCCTATGAATAATCTATTCCTCATTATTTATTCCTAAGGATTGTCCTAAGGAATAGGCACGAAGTCCATTGTTTCCAGGGTTTATTCAACATACACTAAGTCCATAGTTGCCAGGGTTCATCTAACAGATGCTAAGTCCTTAGCTGTCAGGGCTATCTCACTTATTGACAGTATTATCTTCGGGAGTCCACTCGTAATACGCATCATAATTATAGATATAAAATACATATACAGTTTAAAACAATTACAACATGTATATTTTTGTTCATCTATCATAAATATTAAGTACACAAATATGCACAAATTGCATGCAACTTATATTAAATACTTCATATCTATGTGATGATTCCAAACTCGGGCCTCGCTTCGCTTCTAACGATTCTATTTTCCTTCGACGAAACCTAGCAATATTATCGTTAAGTTTTTGTCTAATCTTTATTGAGACTAATTATTATTCTAGATTAATCATTAACTCAAAGTCTACTTTCATGATCTATCAAATAAGGAACAACCAGGTAGGATAATATCGGAATCTGAGTTATAACGAAGAAGTTATGAGTTGTATAATGACTCCACACGTTTTCTCTTCATCCTAGGTGATAACTGTAACTGCTATGTTCCTTCGAATGTGTATCTAACTTTTGGACTACTTGACTGCATGTGGTGATCAATCCTGCACCTGATATCTATCTCGCGTTGGGCTTTCAATTGTAACCTTCGAGTTACAAAATCAATCTTTATCAGAGACTCCTTCTTCTTCTTAACAAACTTAACTTAAGAGAAGTTCTTTACCTCTCTTATCATGACAGATTAATGGGTCATGTTCTAAGGACCTCATGTTGTATGATGCAACGCTTAGAATCAGGTCTTTTAGAGTCAAATTCCTTAATGGAAGTTTTCTTCCTTCATATTCTAATGTGATATAATAAAATTATAGTATGTAATAGTTCTAGCTACAAGATTTTACAACGATCGTGATACTTCTGTTGATCGCTTCGATTTTCTTTCACTTCAATCTCCTGGCTTAACTCAGATGCTACATCGATCTTGGTTTTCTGAACCACGTAACATACTCGTCTTAGTCAGACTCGATTTGATATGACCACTAGGTTCAGAATAAAAATCATCTTCTTAGTCATCACGAGAACGATAGTAACGACATACTTGAACAAAATGGAATCAATTACTAGCTTCTTGGTAACCTTGTGACTTTCCCTGATCCAAGTATGAGTCATGTGCTTCCGATAGTATAGGCCTCTACTACCATTCACACCTACTCATACTCGTCCCAAGTATCGTCTTGCAATTTTCCAAGCCACCATTCAAGAATTTCACTTAATCATTTAACACATCAGATAACATAACGAAGCTTTATATTATTTCTTGAAACGATTACATAAATGTTCAAGTTGAACCTATACTAGGCCTCTAATAGGCTACATCACGTGATACTATCCACATGGTTACTTCATAGATCGATATTCCTGATCCCTTGCATTGCATGCTTCTAGGGATACCTAGCTGGTATAGTAGTTCGAAATCATACATGTCCCTCTTTGAAAGTAATCAAATGAGCATTCGCCACCATAGTATGTTGAGACAATGAGAGACTGAAAAGATTAAACACACATAATAAAATAAAGAAATCTTTTTGAATGTTTGTTTTTGAAATTTAAAGACAAAAATAAGAAAACCTTTTTGGAATTTAAATACAAAAATAAGAAAATCTTTTTGGACATTTTGTTTATGAAAAATTAAAGACAAAAATAAAACAATAAAATGTTACCAAAGATGCTCAATGTAAGAAGTATCAACTATCAGAGACAGTGTACATCAAATAACATTTCTTCCCAAATATCGAAGGTTAATCTGAACCACTAAGAGGAATTTCAAAATCAAAGGTAGTTGAACGTTGAATGGTGGACGGTAACGTCTGAACACTTCAGCGGTACTTCGACATCTATTGATTCACGATGATGACAAACTAGGAACTGAGCTTGCATCAATCATTTCTAAACCATTTAAGATCCTTAAAAATGATTTCTCATCTAAAGGTTTTGTGAATATTTTTGCAAGTTGATCTATCGTTTTGATAAAATGAACCTCGATGTTACCATCTTTGACATGATCCTTGATAAAATGATAGCGAAGAGCTATGTGCTTTGTCTTTGAATATTGAACCGGATTATGGAGATGTGTATGGAACTTTGTGAATCACAATATAAAGGGATCTCCTTCATATTGATTGTGTAATCGTGAAGTTGGATTTGATTCCATATGACTTGACAACTACAAGCTGCAGTAGCAACATACTATGCTTCTCTTGTGCAAATAGAAACACATGTTTGTTTCTTCGATTGCCAACTTACAGGCTTCCCGTCCAAAAGTTGACAACCACCAGTTGTGCTTTTTCTGTCAAGTTGAGACCCACCAAGATCTGTATCAGAAAATGCTTGTATGAAAAATCTAGTCTTCAAAGGGTACCACAAACCCAACGACACAATTCCTTTGAGATATCAAAATATGTTCTTCATAACTATTAGATGAGGTTCTCTAGATTCGATTGGTACCTAGCACAATTGCAAATAGCGAACATGATATCATGTCTACTAGCAGTTAAGTACAATAGATAACCTATCATGTTTCTGTATAAAGTGAGATCCACAACATGCTTATCTAACGAAGGACCTAAGCACGTGTTGACTACCATTGGTACTTTCAACTTTGAACTATTCGTCATTCCAAATTTCTCAAGTAAGTTACAAGAGTACTTCTCTTGATTTATGAAAATAAATTCCCTACTTTGAGTAATATTCAGTCCAAGAAAATTATTTATCTTAGCCATCATGCTCATTTCGAATTGGCTTTTGATCGTATTTTCAAAATCCCTAGACAACAAAGGGTCAGTTAAGTCAAAAAAATATCATCTATATAAATTTAAACTAGCATCAATGATCCCCTGCTTTTTTTCGAACTAGAATATGATCAACTGATCATTATTTAAATTTAGAGACTTTCAAGAAATTGGTAAGAGCTGCATACCAGGCTCGAGGTGCTTGTTTTAAGCCATAAACAACTTTATCAAGTATATAATAATGATCAGGAAATTTGTCATTTAAAAACCTGTTGGTTTTTCGACACAAACAGTTTCTTTTAAGACTCCATTGAGAAAAGCGCACTTGACATTCATTTGGTACACATCAAAGTCTTTATGTACTTCATATGCAAGAAATATCTGAACAACCTCGAGTCTTGCGGCAAAGGAAAATGTTTCTTCATAGTCAATACCTTCTTATTGTGAATATCCTTTTAACAACTAGTCTTGCTTTGTTTCGAACAACATGGGCTTCTTTATCAATTTTATTTTTTAAAATCCATTGTAATCCAAGGATCGAAAAATCATCAGGTTTTGGAACTAGTCTCCAAACGTTATTCCATTCAAATCCAACTAGTTCTGATTGCATTGCAACAATCTAATTAGGATCTTCCAATGTAAACTTAATTGTTTTCAGTTCAATTTCCGAAATGAACACATTAAACATATAGAATTCCTAGTGAACATTCAATATCTCATTCTCAGCTCGAATTTCTGCACACGTTGTAACTCCAACTTGAGGATCACTAAGAACCTATAATTTTGGATGGTTTCGTGTCCATCTATCCATTAGTGGATATACAGGATCAAAATCCAAATGTGCCTCTTCGAATATTTCATCCCTTTAGAACCTTCACCTGCATTCGACACATTATTAGAAACATCATGAAATTTTTCAGTTTGATTAGTAGTAACATGAGGTAGTGATCCATTTAGCTCCTTGACTAATGGATGTGGATTGTGAGGCTCCCCCTGGACATCAACATTGTTTTGTCCTTGAGCCCCCTCGAGTTCAACATTGTTCTGTCCATGCTCCCCCTCAAACCGGTGTGCAACTCGATCATGCTCCCTCTCAATAGTTGAATTGTGCATTTGATCACGTCATATCGAACTTTAGTGTTCCTGTGCTACTTGATCACCATGTAAAATAGGTAAACGTTCGATGCACTTTTGAAGTTGAGGTCAATAGAGAATCATCTACTTCCCTAGTCATCATCGAATCATCAGAATGCTTCGATGCTTTAGGAATCCTATTATCATCAGCATGATCTTCGAAAATTATTGCTCTATCTGGTACACCAAAAATTAATTCGTAAACAATATCGAAGGAATTCACAATTTCTAACTCATCATTCGTTTCCGGAAAAATTGGCTTTTTTTCAAAAGTCTGTTCGACACGTTTGATGTGATAGTAATCAAAAGTTGGATTAAATGTTTCCTTAATCTTCATGGTTTGCTTATTCAACACCCTATATGCTACTGAGTTTTGCGAGCATCCCAAGAATATTCCTTCATCAGCTTTTGACTGAAATTTCGAAAGATTATGTTTCAGATTCTTGATAACATACCTACAACCAAAAACTTGGAAAAATTTGACATTAGTCTTTCGATTGTTGATGATTTCATAATGGGTGATGTTAAAACGAAGATGAACGAATCAACAGTTTTGTGTAAAACATGTTGTCGAGGCTGCTTTTACCTAGAGATATTGACACAAATTCGTACATTTCAGGATCATCATTGCATCTTCGCATAGAGATCTGTTCCTCCATTCGACAACACCATTTTGTTGTGGTGTGTAAGGATATAAAAATATATGAAATCCCTAACTCAGTCAAGAATGAATCAAGAGTTTGAATCTTCAATTCCTAACCATTATCGCTTTTGATTCTTCTAACTTTCTTTCTCAAACATAGTTTGATATGCTTGATGAAGTCTATCATTACTTGATCTGTTTCAGACTTGTCACAGCCCGGATTCCCAGGTATTATTTATTCTTATAAATTTGGTGATTTGTGAGGAGACTCGGCGAGTTGGAGCTAAAACTCACTGAGTATGATCGCGGTTTGGGCACGTGTTCGCATCGGAACTCGGCGAGTCCATGTTGTTTAATGAAACCCTAATTTCCAGGGTATGAGACCTATTTAAAGGGGCTTATGGCCGTCATTTGCGTCCACCAACCCCAGAGAGAACCCTAAAGAGTCTTCGAGCGTTTTGTGAGAGAGAAGAGGAAGATCCTTGACTATTTGTGGGTGTTTTTGCATATAGAAGAGGATCAAGGCAAGAAGAGACCAAAGAGGGTGCTAATCCAGTGATTCCTGAGCTCATAGACTTCATTTGAGGTAACCATTCGTTCCTTTCTCAGTCCTTGGTGTAAATCTTAGAGTTAGGGTTTCTTTGTGGAATGATCCATGGAGTAATTGGCCTCTTCTCGTGTTGGTGCTTTAGATATGGACCCAAAGAAGTCCAGAGACTCTTTTCCCTCAAGCTTTATGAGTGTTAATGGAGGCCATGAGCTTAGAATAGCATTCTAGAGACCATATCATTAAATAAGGCCTTTGAACCTTTGCATGAGCACCAAGATAGTAACTTTACGTGATGTATGTGCTTGGAAGGACTGGATCTATGAGTTATTGGAACAGATCTGACCTCAGGAGTGAGTTTGAGTTTATGCATGGCATAGACTCGCTGAGTCCGAAGAACAGACTCGGCGAGTAGCATGAATATTGTCCATAACCACTCAACGAGTGGTCTTGCCGAGTTAAGGGGTTGACTCAGTGAGTCAGGGAGAGTCAGAGAGGGTTGACGGGTGGACTGAGTCAAGCTGGAACTCGCCGAGTTATTCTTGAGACTCAGCGAGTTGAGTCATGGTGGCCCCACGATTCATTCAAGGGTGAACCCGTCGAGTCAGGGAAGTACTCGACGTGTGAAGAGAGGATCCTAGGGAGTCAGTGAACACGTATAGACTCGCCGAGTCGCTCTAGTGCACTCGCCGAGTCGCTCTAGTGCACTCGCCGATTCTGGTCAAGTTGACCGTTGACCGTTGACCAGAGTTGACCAGTGTTGACTTAATAGGGGTAGTCAACCTTAGTTGTGAAAGTGTTAATTAGAGATATATTGTGTTATAGGAGGATTATAGCTCGGGGGATCGAGCACGAGTGATTTTCGGGATTTGCGAGTTATCGTGATATGCGAGGTGAGTCTTCTCACTATACTTTACCTAGTGTGGTAACAGAGTTGAGAGACAGAGTATTATAGAGTTATATGCCAATGTGATTGCATGTTATTATGTGTTGTGATTTATTGTGATATGTGATATGCATGATTCAGAGTTATAGAGTTGGGACTTTCGGGTCCCTAGAGTTAGGGCCAGAGGGCCCACAGAGAGTTGGGGCTGGAGGGCCCCACTGAGACACATTGACCAAAGGGTCAACAGAGTTACACCTCGAGTGGCTATTATTTGATTATTGTGGTATTTTGGGGAAACTCACTAAGCTTATGCTTATAGTGTTCAGTGTTATGTGTTTCAGGTACCAGTGATGACCGCGGGAAGGCACCGACTTGATTCGTACACACATATGGGAATTAGATGTATTTTGATCTTGGGAGACATTGTGATTTGAAAACTTGATGTTATGACGTTTTGTGAACAAATTGTTTAATTAAAAATGTGTTTTCAAAAGTGAAAAATTGTTTTAATTTTTACGGCGTTACAAGTTGGTATCAGAGCCTAGGTTTGAGGGATTCGGGTGCACCTTCGGGCGTATTTGAACTCAAACCGAGGATTTGAGAAAAATTTTGATAATAAAATAAGTTTTCAAAAGAAGAACTTGCGAGATAAACAGAGCAGAGTCGTGTGTACGAACAACCAGCGCCCGAACGGTGATTTCCCAAAATACCATCATTATAAGTGTTATAATATATGATGCAATATGTTATCTGATGAGCTATGATATGCATGCTAGAGTAGACTAGGTATTCTTATTAGGACTAGAGTGGCCTGATATGTGATGCCTGAGTCTAGGAGTCTTATTGCTACGAATATTTCAGAGTGGTTAGGTAGCAGCGAGGAAATATTGAGAGATCTGTTGTGAGTATCATATGATTAGAGAGAGTAGAGTGCTTGGGACTTGGGACTCTGGGAGGAGGACTTGGGGTGGATGCTAATGCGGTGTGGACGGTAGTATTGGGCCCGTACTACTGAAGACACCAGGTCAGTGGATAGTCCAAGTAAGAATCTTTGGAGTACCAGGGAACAAGTAGGATGGAGTACTCGAGTGTGAGTATACTCGAGCGAGTCCCTGATATTATTCTTATGTTGTATTTCCGAGAGAGAGAGATCATGGTTGGGACTCACCAGACATCAGGGACCAGTGACACGAGGGATGGGGAGATCCATAGGATCATCCAGGAGGAGGTGGCTGCGGCCATCAGGGCAGAGATACCAAAGATGTTCGAGTCTATCAAGACCACGTTGATAGAGACATTTGATGAGAAGTACGCTGCTCTTTCTGAGGCTGTTGTTGCTACAGCCACTGCAGCCATAGCTGCGACGAGGCCGTAGGGTGGTGATGCGTTGTTGTTCTGAGAGTTCAGCAACACGAAACCACCGGAGTTTGACGGGACCCAGGACCCGATTGCGGCGATGAGATGGATTTCAGACATAGAGGGGTGTTTCTTCACTTGCTCATCTCCTGAGCATTTGAGAGTCCGGTTCGTGCTGAACCAGCTTCGCTTGGGGGCGAAGGACTGGTGGAAATTTGTGACGGCGCACTATACGCCTGCTGAGCTTGCAACAGTGACCTGGGAGAGGTTCACTGCTATGTTCCAAGATGAGTACGTTCCCCAGGTGGAGAGGGAGCGTTTGGCCCAAGAGTTTCTGACCCTCAAGTAGGGTACTGAGTCTGTTACTGTGATCACGAGGATGTTTCATGAGCGGGCGATGTTCTTCCCAGAGCACGTGTCCTCCGAGCAGGCACGTATGAGTCGATATTTGAGCATTCTGAGGAGGGACATATGCGAGTTCGTGGCGAACTCGACGTACCGGACATTTGCCGAGCTTCAGGCAAATGCCCGGAAGAGGGAGATAGAGCTGGAGACTCAGGCTGTGGAGGAGGCTGAGTCTCAGGGGAGGGATCGGGGACCGACGCAGTCCCAGCCGGTAGCCAAGCGGGCCAAGCTCGTTGATTTGAGATCAGGGAACCAGAGGGGCCACACTTGTGGCAAGTGCGGCAAGAGCCACGACGGAGTGTGCAGAGCAGGGTCTTGCTACAAATGTGGCAAGGAGGGGCTTATGACCAAGGACTGCCCCAAGGGGTTTGCAGTATGTTTTCACTGCAACCAGACCGGACACCGGAAGGCAGAGTGTCCGCAGTTGTGGGGATCTGCACAGGGAGCACCTTAGGGATCTGCCCCTACCGCCATCAGAGCTACTGAGAGTTGGCCAGTGAAGGCCGAAGCACCGAGGGCACGAGGGAGAGGCTTTCAGTTGACCGCGGAGGAGGTCCGCGCAGTGCCCGATGTCGTGGCTGGTATGTATTCTTTCATGTATTTATTTTGATGATGAGATATTGTGCTTATATTATGTTATGCGTAGGTACTTTTCTTGTGAATTATGTACCTGCCTTGGTGTTGTTTGACTCGGGTGCGAGTCGGTCTTTTGTATCTGTGGCTTTTAGTCAGCATATCAGTGTTAGTCGTGAGGCATTGAGCCGGCCTCTGAGAGTTTCCATAGCTGACGAGAGGGTGATTTATGCCACAGAGGTGATCCGAGAGTGTGTATTCGAGATTTTCGGTGTTGAGTTCCCAATTGATTTGATTCCTATTGTGATGGGTGATGTCTGTTTCATTGTGGGTATGGACTGGTTGAGTAGATTCGGTGCGGTTATCGACTGCGAGCGACAGCTGGTAACCATACGAGACCCTAGTGGGGGAGTTCTTACGGTGTACGGCGAGGTTACACGTTCTGGGTCAGCATTTTGTTCGGCCGCTAGGGTGAGGCAGTGTCTACAGCAAGGCTGTAAGGGCTTTGTGGCGTATGTGATGGATACACGGGTTGATTCAGGGAGACCGAGGTCAGTTGAGGAGGTTCCGATAGTGCGTGAGTTCCCGGATGTATTTCCAGAGGAGTTGCCGGGTGTGCCTCCCGTGAGGCAAGTGGAGTTCAGTATCGATTTGGTTCCGGGGGCCGCGCCTATTGCCAAGGTGCCCTATCGCCTTGCACCTCCAGAGATGCACGAGTTATCCTCGCAGCTTCAGGAGCTGTTGGGGAAGGGCTTTATTCGGCCGAGCAGCTCGCCGTGGGGAGCGCCTATCCTGTTTGTCAAGAAGAAGGATGGTTCACACCGGATGTGCATTGATTACCGGGAGTTGAACAAGCTGATGGTCAAGAACCGTTACCCGTTTCCGAGGATCGACGATTTGTTCGATCAGTTATAAGGAGCATCTTGGTTCTCCAAGATCGATTTGAGGTCTGGATATCATCAGGTGAGGGTGCGAGATGAGGACGTCCAAAAGACAACGTTCAGGACGCGTTATGGGCATTACGAGTTTGTGGTGATGCCTTTCGGACTCACCAATGCCTTGACAGTGTTCATGGATCTCATGAACAGAGTGTGCATGCCGATGTTGGATCGGTCGGTGATCGTGTTCATCGACGATATTTTGGTGTATTCGAGATCCAGAGAGCAACATGAGGAGCAATTGAGGGAGATCCTCGGAGTTCTGAGACCGGAGAGGCTTTACACCAAATTCTCTAAGTGTGATTTCTGGTTGCGAGAGGTCCAGTTCCTAGGGCACCTCGTTAACCAGAAAGGGATTTTTGTCGACCCGGCCAAAGTGGAGGCAGTGATGAGTTGGGAGGTGCCGAGGTCACCGTCCGAGATCAGGAGTTTCTTGGGGTTGGCAGGCTATTATCAGAGATTTATCAGGGATTTCTCCAAGATCGCCGTGCCACTCACCAGGTTAACCTGGAAGGGTATCGCTTTTTCATAGGGACCAGAGCAACAGACCTCCTTTGAGACGCTTCACCAAAGGCTATGTGAAGCCCCAGTGTTAGCCCTCCCGGAGGGGATGGAGGACTTTGTGGTGTATTGTGATGCATCGATCTTGGGGTTGGGAGCAGTGCTGATGCAGAGAGGGCATGTGATAGCATACGCATCGAGGCAGCTGAAGCCTCATGAGACGACATATCCCACCCACGATCTTGAGTTAGGGGCAGTGGTGTTCGCCCTCAAGATTTGGCGTCACTATCTGTACGGGGTTCGGTGTACAATATACACGGACCACAAGAGCCTGGAGTATTTGATGGATCAGCCCAACCTAAACATGCGACAGAGGAGGTGGTTGGACGTGGTCAAGGATTATGATTGTGAGATCCTGTACCACCCGGGCAAGGATAATGTTGTAGCCGATGCACTGAGCTGCAGGGCGGAGAGCACCCCGTTGCGAGATGTATGTTTGAGATTGACCGTGATAGCTCCGGTGTTGGACGCCATTTGTGGGGCACAGGCTGAGGCTGTGCAGCCTGAGATGCCGAATAAAGAGCGAGTTGTTGGGTTGGTATCGGGGTTCGTTACCGATGGCCGGGGGCTTATGACTTTTTAGGGGCATATCTGTGTATCTTTTGTGGGAGGGACGCGCGTACCATTTTGATGGAGGAGGCTCATCGGTCGAAGTTCTCGATCCATCCTGGGGCCACCAAGATGTATTTAGACCTGAGGAGGGAGTATTGGTGGCCATGTATGAAGAGGGATGTCGCATGGATTGTTGAGAGGTGCTTAACCTGCCGTAGGGTTAAGGCCGAGCACTAGAGACCGCATGGTAAGTTGCAGCCGTTGGAGGTTCCCGAATGGAATTGGGAACAGATTACCATGGATTTTATCACCAAATTGCCAAGGACTACTAGGGGAGTCAATGCAATTTGGGTGATTGTGGACAGGTTGACAAAGAGCGCCCACTTCCTTGCTATCAGTGACAGCTCTTCCGCAGAGAAGTTGGTAGAGATTCACGTGAAGGAAGTGGTATCTCGGCATGGAGTGCCGATCTCGATTGTCTCAGACCGGGATGTGCATTTCACTTCCAGGTTCTGGAAGAAGTTTCATGATGAGTTGGGTACTAGGTTGCATTTTAGTACCGTATATCACCCCCAGACTAACGGGCAAAGTGAGCGGACAATTCAGACGCTCGAGGATATGCTCCGTGCGTGTGTGTTGGATTTCGGGGGGAGTTGGGACACGTATTTTCCCTTGGCAGAGTTTTCCTACAACAACAGCCATCATTCGAGCATTGGTATGCCACCCTTTGAGCTGTTGTATGGGAGGAGGTGTCGGACTCCCATTTGCTGGGGTGAGGTCGGGCAACATGTTATGGGTAGTACAGAGATTGTGCTGCAGACGACTGAGTAGATATAGGAGGTCAGGCAGAGGTTATTGACTGCTCTGAGTCGTCAGAAGAGTTATGCGGATAGGCGTCGGTCCGAGCTCGAGTTCCAGGTCGGCGACTTTGTACTCCTGAAGGTCTCTCCTTGGAAAGGAGTGATCCGATTCAGGAATAGGGGCAAGTTGGGGGCCCGTTATATCGGTCCTTTTTGGATAATTGCAAGGGTAGGCAGGGTAGCCTACCGGTTGGAGCTACCTGCAGAGTTAGGTCAGATCCATGACACTTTCCACATGTCGCAATTGCGGAAGTGTATAGCCGATGAGTCGGTAGTGGTACCATTGGAGGATATTCAGGTGGATGCGAGCCTGAATTATGCTTAGAGACCGGTGGCAATCAGAGATTGGAAAATCAAGGTTCTGAGGAACAAGGAGGTACCCTTGGTTTTGGTTCATTGGCAGCATCGGATGGGTTCCGAGACGACTTGGGAGCCGGAGCATGAGATGTGTGAGCAGCATCCGGAGTTATTTGCAGAGCGAGACTTCGAGGGTGAAGTCTAGTTCTAGTGGGGGAGAATTGTAACAGCCCGGATTTCCAGGTATTATTTATTCTTATAAATTTGGTGATTTGTGAGGAGACTCGGCGAGTTGGAGCTAAAACTCACCGAGTATGATCGCGGTCTGGGCACGGGTTCGCGTCCGAACTAGGCGAGTCCAAAAGGTGGACTCGGCGAGTCCACGTTGTTTAATGAAACCCTAATTTCTAGGTTATGAGACATATTTAAAGGGGCTTATGGCCGTCATTTGCGGCCACCAACCCCAGAGAGAACCCTAAAGAGTCTTTGAACATTTTGTGAGAGAGAAGATGAAGATCCTTGACTATTTGTGGGTGTTTTTACATATAGAAGAGGATCAAGGTAAGAGGAGACCAAAGAGGGTGCTAATCCAGTGATTCCTAAGCTCAGAGACTTCATTTTAGGTAACCATTCGTTCCTTTCTCAGTCCTTGGTGTAAATCTTAGAGTTAGGGTTTCTTTGTGGAATGATCCATGGAGTAATTGGCCTCTTCTCATGTTGGTGCTTTAGATCTGGACCCAAAGAGGTCCAGAGACTCTTTTCCCTCAAGCTTTATGAGTGTTAATGGAGGCCATGAGCTTAGAATAGCATTCTAGAGACCATATCATCAAATAAGGCCTTTGAACCTTTGCATGAGCACCAAGATAGTAACTTTACGTGATTTATGTGCTTGGAAGGACTGGATCTATGAGTTATTGGAACGGATCTGACCTCAGGAGTGAGTTTGAGTTTATGCATGGCATAGACTCATTGAGTCCGAAGAACAGACTCGGCGAGTAGCATGAAGATTGTCCATAACCACTCAGCGAGTGGTCTTGCCGAGTTAAGGGGTTGACTCAGTGAGTCAGGGAGAGTCAGAGAGGGTTGACGGGTGGACTGAGTCAAGCTTGAACTCGCCGAGTTGTTCTTGAGACTCGGCGAGTTGAGTCAAGTTGACCGTTGACCGTTGACTAGTGTTGACTTAATAGGGGTAGTCAACCTTAGTTGTGAAAGTGTTAATTAGAGATATATTGTGTTATAGGAGGATTATAGCTCAGGGGATCGAGCACAAGTGATTTCCAGGATTTGCGAGTTATCGAGATACGCGAGGTGAGTCTTCTCACTATACTTTACCTAGTGTGGTAACAGAGTTAAGAGACAGAGTATTATAGAGTTATATGCCAATGTTATTGCATGTTATTATGTGTTGTGATTTATTGTGATATGTGATATGCATGATTCAGAGTTATAGAGTTGGGACTTTCGGGTCCCTAGAGTTAGGGCCAGAGGGCCCACAGAGAGTTGGGGCTGGAGGGCCCCACTGAGACACATTGACCAGAGAGTCAACAGAGTTACAGCCTCGAGTGGCTATTATGTGATTATTGTGGTATTTTGGGGAAACTCACTAAGCTTATGCTTACAGTGTTCAGTGTTATGTGTTTCAGGTACCAGTGATGACCGCGGGAAGGCGCCGACTTGATTCGTACACACATATGGGAATTAGATGTATTTTGATCTTGGGAGACATTGTGATTTGAAAACTTGATGTTATGACGTTTTATGAACAAATTGTTTAATTAAAAATGTGTTTTCAAAAGTGAAAAATTGTTTTAATTTTTACGGCGTTACAAGACTTCAGACAAAGAAACAAATTCCAACTAAACCTTGAAAAGTCATCAACAATGACCAAAATGTACTTCTTCTTATTGAGAGTCTCAATAGTCGAAGGTCCATAAAGGTCAATATGAAGCAGTCCCAGAAGTTCGATGATATTTGAGTCGATAACGATGGGATGGCCTTGACGATGTTGCTTTCCCTGTTCACATGATGCACATAATGAATCGGTATGAAATTTTAATACATGTAAGCCACAAACAAGATCATGTATAACCAGTTTCTTCACATTCTTAAAATTCATATAGGAGAGTTGATGATGCCACAACCAGCTGAGATCTTATGAGGCTTTCGAAAGTAAGAAGATAGAGGGAACATCTATAATTTGCTTCATGTCGAGGTTAAACATGTAACCTTTCCGTTTCGACTTGAGCAGAACTTCCTTCGTTTCTTTATGAGAGATGACACTTCTTTCTTCATCAAAGACTACTTGATTGCTAGTGCCCACACCAAGTTGTGAAACACTTATCAAGTTATGTTGTAAGCCTTCGACATATTCCACACTGTTCACTGTAAACATTCCATTCGTTACTTTTCCATAACCTTTCACTTTGCATTTTTTATTGTTTCCAAAATTCATAACTCCAGCATTATCCAAACTTCGAAAGTCCTGTAGATTCTCCTTTTGACTTGTCATGTGATGAGAGCATCCACTATCAATATACCAATGTTCATCGTATTTCTCATCACATAGTACCTGAGATCAATTAACAGAATTTAGGTCCCCAAGGCTTTTGGGTCCTTGGATATTAGATTGAAATGCATTTTGAAATGATGAACCTAGTACCCAATTTCATACTTTTGACTTTATACTGTCTATTAAGTCAACTTTGATAGAGTTGGGCATCAAGATGTAATCATTCAATGGTTTAGGTTCTACATTGACTTTCCATTTTCCATTAACAGTTCGTTGTGTTTCAACCTTTGTCTTGGGAATTTCTTTCCACCGTTTCACTAATGGATTCGATTCCAATGATGATGAACTACCATTTTGTGATTCGTTCAAGTAGCTTTCATAAGCATACTGAATTTGCTCTTTAGAGAACTTTCCCGATTGCTATTACTTCCCTTTGCCTTCAAGCTAATGACTGATATTATTTACATCATTTTTCCCTTTCACAAAAGAAGCTTTGACTTTCTGCTTTGATTCTAGATTTGGAAAATGTGGTTTTGTTGGCTTAAACGGTTCATTTTTCTTCCCTTTTACTTCCAATTTCTCAAAATTTCATTTTGGAAAAGATGGATTTGGAGAATTGTGAAATCGATTTTGATATTGCTTATTATAACCAACCGACGTTCGATTAAAAACCTTTTGTCCTTGTGGAAAACTTCTTTGACCTTGAAATTGATTGAAATTTCTTTGTACATTGTTTTGTCCAACATTTCTGTGAATTTTTTTTGAGCAAACCTTTCATTTTGACAGTTTGAAACTAAAGCCCTTGGACGTTAATTTTGAACCAAATTCCCATCTCTTTGTGTTTCAACAATTGGAGTTCGAGTTGGTTTATGAACATTAGATTGACCATTTGGAAAATCATTTTGCTTTTGAGTGGACTTATTTTGAACAAAGGTCTAATTTTTGGAAAACATCTTAACTTGTTCAGATGGTTTTTGCTTAAAAACCTTATGTTTTTTAAAAGTCTTGAAATTTTTGCAATAGAATTTGTTTCGTGCTTTTGACATTGAAACACCATCCTCTTTTGAAACTTTTTAAACATTCTTATTGAAACTTTTTAAACATTCTTATTGAAACTTTTGGACTTTGTCTTTTTATTTTTCAATAAATTTTCATTTATCTGAACATCAACTTTTTATATTTTAGATTTTACTTCCCAAACTTGTTTCGGTATTCGTCTTTGAAAATTCGTCGAGTTCTTGTTTAGAGTATTTTCCATGGTGCTTTGGTTAGACAAGAATCCTTCGTTTGTCACACCTTTCTTATCTTCTTCAACAATTTTATTTATCTCAGGATTTACCTTGTCACCATTTCCTGTAATGACAAACACCTGATTCGGAAACACAACTGCATCGGTGCATTTGAAAGACGAATATACAACTGAGTTGGATTCAAGATAATGAGAACCTTTATCTGTCATCACCTATTTGAAATACACTGTTTCTCCATAAACCTGTTTGACAAAAACTCAGGGAATAGTTTTTTCAATCGAAATGTCATCCTCGTCACTATCAGTCTCACAATCTTCGACAACCACTTGGTCATATTCATGAACTTTCAATGTAGAGGGTTGGTCAGTGTTAACCTTCTCCATTGAATCATGACAAATTTCTTTGCCCTTGGCCATCGAAGTGACATTAATGACAGATAATTGAGAAAAATCAACAGTTTCCTCTTCCTCAATTTCACTAATATTGTTAGAATCATCTTCGATATCAGCAAAAAAAATTGTGAGTCTAAAGTCGAAGTCTCACTCATGTTCAAAATTTTGACTTGTTTAGTTTTAGAAAGAGTCACATTCACAATATGCACTAATTCATTAGCATTCAAGCATTCATCAATTCTAAGAATTCCATAAGCATATGAATCATTAGGTACTTTATCAAATTCTGATATTTTCTTTTCGCAATCATAGGAAGTTGCATCAATTTTCTCTATTTCGTATACTAAGAAAGGAAATAACTTTCCGTGTTGCTCTTTGCATATGTCCGAAGAATGATGAAGTTTAGTTAGTTTTGCAAACAATCTTTTAGCATTGTTACAGTAAATATTTCATTGTTTCATTAACAAAATATTGCCTGCCCTAACAAAATCCCTATTTTAAGTTATATTATGTAGCTGTAGCTCTAGAATATCTATTCAACTCTTCTTAGACTCCAAGTGTTTTTGATTATCTAGCAACAAAGTTTTTGATCGCTCAACTTCGCTACTAACAGAGATTATCATATCATTAACATAAGAGAGAGTATCATCAAAATCAAATAAAATAGTTAGATAAGAACTTGAAGTAATGTTAAAAGATTCAAGAAGAGAACATACCTTCAATGGCATAGGATACTTGTCTGCTCCTGTTGACATGAAACATCTCCCAGTTATGTTTTCCTCTTTTTAACTGTCCTATTCGAATCATGCATACATCGAACAATGGGTAGGGTTTCTCATCTCTTCGTCATTGGAACCCGATGACCATATCTCGTAGGTTCCATCCCGTTCAGCACCCCCTTCGTGACCAGTGACAATCCTTTGGTACTTGTTGTCACCTCTTCCAGCCTTTCGACATAGTATGCCTCATCTTTAACTCTCTCTTTCTTCTCCTCTTTCTTTCTCAGCATGCAATCTACTGCAAGATGATTTGCACCATTACAGTAATTACAGTTGAACCCTAAGTTTCCCTTTAACTTCTTCTCGGCCTTCTCAACAACTCTCTTGCTTTTTTTTCTACTCTTCCTTCGACTCCACTCTTAATCCTTTCCCAAATGAATGTTGCCCTTGAATTCATTGTTGTTTTTATATTTTGGATTGAAAGGCTTCTTAAATAACTTTTTCAATTTATTGTTGGAATAGTAAGCCATAGCCTCATACTCTGAATTCATTAAGAATCCTTCATCTCTAGAACCAACTTTCTCAACAACTTCAATCTCAGATTCCTTTGTTGACACCTTCAACATCTAGGCCAGTGGACCTCCCAGATTTATCTTCCTTTCTTCAGCAATCTCATTGATTTCTCTCTCATGAGCTTTTAGCACATTATAAAAGTCTCCCAATGAATAGCCATCAACGATTTGCTACGTTTTTATCATCAAGCTGATGTTCCTCCATTATTTTCACAATCCCATCAGAAATGTGAGATTGTATTCAAGAGTTGAGTGTGTAACTCTATAATGGTTGCACTTGAATATCAGCTCATTCAAGCGATCATAGTAGGGTTCGATGGTTTCACTTTGCTTTTGCTTAAATTCTTCAAGTTCCATGTAACACCTATTCCAAGTATTATTTATTTAATTAACTTTTAAGGTTTTGGTGTATGGACTTGATGAGTTGGGAGTCCAAATCATCAAGTAGAGGGCATTTCAAGGATGTGGAATCTACACCCTACTCGATGAGTTGGAATGCCAACTCGACGAGTCGGCACTATAATGATGAAACCCTAGTTTTAGGGTTTGCACCCTATATAATCTCCTTATAATCCTTGAGGTTGACCTCCCATCAGCCACCAAACCCATAGAACGCCTGTGCTAACCCTAATCCCCATTATCTTCCATTTTGTGAACTAGAGTGACCTTTGAAGCTTAAGAAGAAGGAGATAGTGAGAAGATCCAAAAAAACCAAGCACCCATCCTTGAGCTTAGTCATATTGTGGACTGCTGTAAGTCTTCAAGACTCGATTTTTATCAAAGAATATGGCTAGATCTTGAGTTTACTCTTCATTTCCTACCCTTCTTGTTGAATGCATGCATGGGACTCATTAAGTTTGCAAATTTATGAATCTCCATAGCAAAATGGTCCCAAGGTGGGCTACATCTGGCCTTTGGTTGAGCAAGGACTCCATGCAAGGGTTTTAGGGCATATTTCCCTCTTTTTGGCCATTTTGACCTAGGGACATGTATTGGTCATGAATGACCATAAAGCCTCCATCTTTGGAACGTTTTAAGGACCAGAAACCTTTCTGGAAAGGAGATATTTCAGATCCCTAAAGTTTTGGACCATATGGCAAAGTTTTGGATCTTTTCAACCTTTGTTAAGGTTATTGGAGAATTTGGAACGATTCTAGATGGTAAAGTTGGAAACTTTATCCTTCTAGACACCTTAGGGCTTTAGATCTAAGCCCTGGAGTCCCTGGATTTGGTGAATCATCACAACAAGCAAAAAGGAAGGGAGACTCGATGAGTTGCTTTAGGAACTCGACGAGTCGGATCGAGTTTCCCCGCCTTCTGAATATCAAGAGAACTCATCGAGTTGATGAAATAACTCGGCGAGTTGGCTAGGGTTTGATCAGGTTGTCCGGACCCGTTAGGAACTCGACGAGTGGCTAGATGCACTCGACGAGTTGACGTCAACATGGACTGTTGATTTTGACTGATGACTTTGAATTTGACCAAGGTTGACCGAGGTTGACCTTGAGGGTAATTTTGAGATTTTGACAAGTCCATCTTATGATGCTTACAGGTAGTTGAGTCGGAGAAACACGTGGGACATATATGGTTCTAGCATTGTCAGTTTCAGAATTTGAGAGACGTGAGTCTTCTCACCATATAAATGGGTCTAAGGCACCAAGACCGACCTATTTTATGTTATGTGGTATATTAGCGTTTGTAGAGATATGTGGTATGCTAGTGATTGTATGTTATTGGATGGAAGACTCTGGGGGAGCCTATGGCAATTGGATATAAGACCATGTGGGGTAGCCCATGGCATTTCTAGGTAAAGACCATGTGGGGTAGCCCATGGCACGATGGTGTAAGACCCTAGCGCGAGCCCACAACAACTTTACATGTTTATGTATGTGTATGTAGTATGTTAGATACTACTGTGATATGATATGCTAGGTTGATTATGTATGTTATTGCAAGAAAGACCCCAGGGGGAGCCCGTGGCAGTTGGATATAAGGTCATGTGGGGTAGTCCATGGCATTGCCAGGTAAAGACCATGTGGGGTAGCCTATGACATGAAGGTGTAAGACCCTCTGAGGAGCCCACAACATATTTACAGGTTTTTGTATGCATGACTTATGTGGTATGTGTAGCTTTATAGCTAATATGATATGTGTTATGCGGATTGTGTGCGGGGTATGCTTTGAATAACTCACTAAGCATTAGCTTACAGGTGGTGGAATCGTTTCAGGTACATCGGATCCCAATGGAAAGGGCAAGGCGTGATGACGCAACGTGCACTCTCATACAAGCATTTTTGGACACTCGGATATTTTAAATAAAATCTGTAATTGATATGAGTTTGAAAACAATTATATATGGGATTTTGTAATTTATCAAAATGTGTTTGGTTTATTAAAAATGAAAATTTTCCTTTGAAAAATCGGGTGGTTACAAGTTTGTATCAGAGCATTCGTTTGAGGGCTTCAGGCACACTCTTGGGTGCGTCAGGACTCAAACTAAGGAAATGGTAAAATTGTTCTCAAACATAAAATGAAAAAGCTTTTAAGGTAAGGAAAAGATGAGAGTGCAACGCGCGTGATCAGTGGAGCCAAGTAAGTAGTTTTCCAATGTGTTAGCCATGTTATACTGATGTTTGAGCTTTGTTAATTATATGGAACTATCTATGTGTAAGATTTTAAATTATATACAATTAGGAGCTTATAGCCTCAGAATGATTGATTTGGCCTTATTTCTTGTTCCTCGTTTGGCTATGGTCCTAGGGTAGAATCTTTTATTCGAAAGTCTATTTGATCATTTTCTGTCTATAATTTGCATGCATAAAGGCAACCGATTATGATTGGTATGGGTAGAGCAAATCTTAGGACTGTTGGGTTTTGAGCTATCTAACACTCCTAAGTGTACATGCAACCCTAAATACCTTGGATCTATGTTTTCTCTATTATACATGCCAATATGAATATTCCAAGGTTTCATCCTAACTACCATATTATGAAGTACCTATACTACAAAGTTCTAGTTAGATGACATACATTTTGATGTAGCTTGATCTCTTCAAGCTTTAAGAGCTTAGCCCCAATAGTGTCGAAGCCTCAAGTGGAATCACAAATCACCAAAACACCTTGGAAGACTTTAGAGAATACGGAGACTTGGTTCACACTTATGAAATCGGTTATTGCTCTCTTTAGTGTATCCACACTAGCCACTTGTGTCATTTCATGAACCATAAGACCCTTTATATAGTGTGGGGGATTAGGGATAAACCCTAATACCCATGACCTTTCATTTCCTAGGATCCATGGGTTAAAGCTCCATGGACTATCCATGAAGACTTAGCCCAACCTAAATGAACTTTTCCCACTACACATATATATCTAAGAGTCCATATTTAATTAGTTCCTTTCGATCACTTAATTAATTATAAATTAATTCTTGATCAATACTAATTAAATAATATGATTATATATTAATATATTAGAACTTATAATATATTAATATAAATCATAAATATACTATTCTCAAAAGACTATCCATATAAATTGTGCCGGTGAAGTGCAACCCAAATGGACCATGCCGGGTCGAGTCAAGTACATACCAAATATAGTTATGGACTTAGACATTAATCCAATAGTCTCCCACTTGGATAAGTCTAAAACTAATATTGAGTATGACTTCAAAAACCAACTGACAATCGTAGCTCTTAAAGCCGCTGTCGAACTCTGATCTTGTCAATGAACTCTAACCTTTGTCAATGAGTTGTCCATTAGATAACGGATCATATATTCCTCCATTCTAGATATCATATGGACTGAGACATGGATTATCAATTATTGTCTCTGTTCATTTGTTGTTTCCCGATTTCCGATTATGGTGACTGACTGATTGAACAAATCAAATCAGTCCTAGCTTGGCCAAGCACTCACATGTGTCATCATTAAATCATCGATGGGCCCACAGATATCGCTTTTATACTGAATGTAAAAGGAATGGATAAACTTCGACTCATATGGATTGTTCTACTACTTGTTTATCATACACAAAGGCACGTTTTATAACATCGAGTTACCAATGCATTTTCATGCAATCAATGTATAACCAACTCATAGTAACAACTCATATCTCTATGTTTGAAGAATATAAGATATTATCGTCTCATGATCGCTCATGATAAAATCCATGAAGTGATTCAAATGAGCGCGGGTTGAATCCAATACTCAGAACTTATGAGCACTCATGAGTGTTGTAGCACAACTTTGTCCACCAACTTGGACCTCTACAAGCCAACCCATGATAGTCTTGATTCATATATACTTCCAACATACGACCGACTGTGGATGGTTTGAATAACTTAGTCATTCCGGAAGAATAACCTAGTTATTATGGAAGTCAGAAGATGCAAAGTGAAACACAAGAATAAATGAATCTAATATGGTATCAAAACCTATGAATATAAATAAAACACTTTCTATTTATCACCATACTGATTACTCGTTATTCATTGTTTCAGTTTTATCAACTTTAGACTTGAATTAAAACACTAGGTGTCCCATGTTCCAATGGAGAGCAATTCCATGGAAACGATGTCTCAGATTAAAAGCGCATTGCTTTGAACATGCTTCTTGCATTAAATTTCTTTAACCTTACACAGATTGCTTCCACCTATGAAGACAACTCTATATTCCCATTTTGACTACCACTTCTGAACAAGAGTTGCCTATTTTCAAACTATGTCAATATGGTCCTTCCAATATTAATAGTATACTTCCAACTGTCCTTGAGCAACCAATCTTTGGTAAACCATAGATTGTCCTCGACAATTGCTTAATCACTTTAGTCATATCCAATTCGAGACATTTTCCTCCTTAATGCCCCAAGGCATTTGGAAAATTCAGAAAGGATAAATATTATAGCACATGTAATCGATCTTGTACCCAAAGTAAATGGGACACGATTCATGATGTTTCACACAAAGACATGGTTCTAGACCAGTCTTTTGCCATACTAATTTTTGTTTGCCATATTCTCAAAATTTGACTATGAAAAGGGATGTTGTAATCATAATCGAATTTTGAGAACACAATGTATAGAATTTTCTTACATTGAACCAATCCAACATGAAATTCATACATATATATATATATATATATATATATATATATTCTTGACTAAAGGTGATTAAAACCTCAATATAAGCTCTTTAGAATGATTATTGAAGGGTCTAATTGGTGGTTTGGTCTACTCTTTCTATGTAATAGGTTCTTTTGAGTCAATTTATAGCTTTTGGTAGTTTATGTGTAGTTTACGGCCGAAAACCCAAGGCCGGCCCAAGTCTAGTATATATAGAGGTGTGCTAGGTCTTTTTTCAGTTGTTGATGCCTTAGAGTTCACGACTGCTTTTATCATAAGTTGTACCAAACGTTATTCTAATAGAAAAGCGTGTGCAAGCTTGTTCATTCTTAATTCTACTTGTTCGTTATTGTTAACTGATTGTGTTTGCTATTTAATCACTGGTAAGATCCGTTTCAAGACCTTACAATTGGTATCAGAGCAAAACCAGCATCAAAAGCATTCTACAATTGATTTTTGATCGTGTTCTTATTTGTTTGCGACTAAAGTTGGTGTTTGCTGCGAAAGGGTTTCAAGCTTCATTCAAAACTACGTTTTTCTCAAGTTTCTGGGAGATTACGGCCATAGCTTACGACCGTAAACTTAGATTACGGCCGCAAACTCCCATTAGTTCTTGAACTGTGAACTTGGTTCTTGGGCTGTGAATAAGGATTTTTCATCAACCGTGAACTTAGATTCTTGGACCGTGAACTTAGACCGGAAACACCTTACGACCGTAAAATCCGGACCGTGAACAAAGTTTAGGGCCACAAACTCCTCTCTGACCGTGAACATAGTTTACGGTCGCAAACCTAATTTGACTGTGAACTCGTGTTGACCAAAAACTTAATTTAATTTTAAATAACTTAATTTTTATTTAATATTAGTTCCATATTAATGGATTCTCAAAGTCCAACACACCACCACGAGCTGGACTCTGTAATGGGCAAAATCACTCGAATTCCTAGACTGTTGTCCGCTGAAGGTTTCCCAAAATGGAAGTACAGGATTGAAAAGTACATCAAAATGAAGGAATTCAAAATCTGGAGAAGCATCATAAAAGATCCTGTCAGAATAACTACCACTGTTGCAGGGCAAGTGGTTGCCAAGAAGATTGAGAATTACACAGATGAAGACTTCGAGAAGGTTGAAGAGCAAGAAAGGGCTTTGGCCACTCTGACCATGGCTCTATCTCCAGACATTGCTCAAGGTTTTAGGGAGTTCAACTCTGCTAAGGCTTTGTGGGAAGCCCTAATCGAGGTTTATGAAGGGAATGAAGATATGAAAGAGAGTCGACAAGATATGTTGCGACAACGATTCAATATGTTCAACTACGTTCATGGAGAAACTCTTGAAGCACAGCTACAGTGGTTCACATCTCTTACCACTGAAATGACTGTAGCCGGGATATTTTACACCAAGTGTGAGATAAACAAGAAGCTACTGAATGCTCTCCCAAAGTCTTGGTACATGAATGTGGTTGTTATAAAGAAGACTAAGGATCTTAGCCGACTCTCTCTTGCTGAAGTGATGGCAGTCATCAAGGCCTGTTATATCGATGACAAGTAGTGGGAGATAAACCATGTGAATTCATACTCAGCTGCAAACTTTGGGATCTCTTCTAACAATGCTCTTTCATCTCTCACCTTTTGTTCTGCAGGTCAACCATTTGCTGCTCAGCAAGCTCAGGTTCAGTCCTTTTCCACTCCATCAACCTCTTCTCTTCCTACTACATCATACATGCCTCTATCTTAGAACCAATCGTTCGTGGCTGCTCAAGTTGCTTCTTCCTCCAATGTGGTTTCCTCTTCAAAAGGAAAGGAGGGTGATGAAAATCTCGCTCTTGCTACAGGGCTTGTCAACTGCTACAATGCACTTGTAGCTGGAGATCTTCCGCCCCAACTGTCTTTTGCCGATCTCAATCAGATTCACCCTGAAGACATAGACGAGATAGATATCACATGGAAAATTGCCATGGAAGTTTTCAGGGCGAAACAGTTCTCCAAGAAGACCGGAAAGAACAACTGGGGGATGAGTGCTGACAAGAAGGTTGAGTTCAGCAAGGGAAAGCTGCGGTGTTTCAACTGCCACGAGCCATGGCATTTTGTTCGTGAATGTCCACATCCAGATAGAAGATTGAATAATGACCGGACAATGGTTACAGTTGGAAACAATCGAAGCGGTGCTCATGTCAATAGCGAGAAGGCCATGGTTGCGCAATCGTTTGACTGGGAGGATCAGATGCAGGCCCTGAAGATATCTGGACCTGAAAATGCCTATTTGGCACAGGTTGGTGATGATGCTCCGACAGATATTGTTGCAGCTGAAGATCAAATGATGAAGCTACAATTTGCGTTGATGGTATCTTCTTCTCATGAACCAAATAAAATCGAGGTAAGTCTACCCTCATGCTCTCAAGCTTGTATTGATTATGTTAAAATTCTTCATGAGGAAATTAAGACACTAAGTAGAGAAGTAGAGAACCTTACAATTCTTCGTGAACATAATGACTTACTCAAAAGGGAAGTCGAGGATCTTAGGTACGAAGGTTACCAAATCAGAAAAGGACAAAAACCTCTTAAGGCCCAGTTAGAATCTAAAATAAAGGACTTTAGGAGACTTCAGGAAGACTATAGTAATAAATGCGAAAATTATGATTACATAAAGAAACAGAACGCTGAACTAGTGGCTGAAATTGAATCATTAAAGGGCAAATTTGAAATTGCTGATTTTGATTTTAGAAAATATGATGTATCGAGTGAGGTAGTTGCCAATATGATAGACCACTACATGCAATTTAAAAGAAATCAGTCAAAGGGTCTAGGGTATAATCAAGTGCCTCCTCCTTTCAATCATTCATATCAGTTTCAACCCTTGTCCAAAGAAGAGATTGCCAATGAACCATTCATGGTTTATGGCAAGCCAACTGGTTTTGTTTCGGGAGGATTTATTAATGTTGAAAGTACTAACATTTCTACTTCGCCTGCAGATCAATCCTTGAATCATTCAAAGCACAAAGTTGAAGGATCTGTTTCTGAAAATAAAACTGAGTCTGAACCTAAAGTTTTAGTTTTAAATAAAGACAATAATTTTTCTGATGTTACAAGTGACAATGTTTTTTGTGATGTTTTTACATCTTCTGATACTGTTTTGAATGGTTTTAAAGTGTCTGATACTGTTTTGAATAATGTGATTGGAAATTCTAATATTTGTGATGATAATATTGAAAAACCACCAGTTTCACAAGCTTCTCCATCTAATGTACCCTCACTTGTCTCACAACCTAATTCTTGTTCTTGTTCATGTGAGAGAAGCAAGGGTGTTAGTATGGAAAACAAATCTAATCAATGTAGCACAAGTTATAACAAAAACAAACATATTTGCTTCAATTGTGGTATTGGTGGTCATATAGCTAGAAATTGTCCAAATAGTATGTTTTTACATTATGAGTCACCAAGAGGTTAGAACGAATTTAGAGGAAGGTCTTTAACTAGAAAGTCCTCTAGAAATCGTTCTCGGAATGATGATTGGAAGGATGATCGGAGTAGAAAACGGGCCATTTTTCAAAAGCATAAAAAGGTCTTTCATAACAAAGTCCCAAGCAGTTTGCCAAAACCGAGCATGGCCAAGCCAAGGTCGGTTTCGTCAAGAAGCAGCAGTGGGTCTTCAACCAATTCTGGTAGAAAACCCATGTGCTTCAGGCAAACTGATAAACATCCAATTTCAAAACCACCCGAGACTGTTAGAAAACCTAATTATCAGTGGTTGCCCCAATTAGCTTCCAATCCATCATCGGTGTCCTCTGAAAAGTCTTTAAATGATAGATCGGAAAAGGCATCGGGTCAACCTAGGAAAACAATGACCTGGATTCCCAAATCTAAATAAACCCGCACATTTTGCATGGACAGTTGTGGGGGAATGTCGTCAAACCTTGGTTCGTCGATAGCGGCTACTCCCGGCATATGACAGGAGATATCGCCCAACTGTACAACATTCAATCTTTTAATGGGGGATATATCTCTTTTGCGAGTGGAGAAGGTGACAAAATCACTCAAAGGGGAACCGTCACAAATGGGGTGGTAAGTTTCGAGAATGTCAACTTTGCTCCCGAATTGAAGCATAGTTTGTGGAGTGTGTCTCAGATATGTGACAAAGGCTATTCAACACATTTCACCGAAAAAGAATGTATGATTCTCATGCCAGGCTTTATCATCCCAGAAGAGTGGATTCTTGTGAAATCTAAAAGGATGGGAATGCTTACATAATAGATATGAATAGCAATCTTCCAGAACAAGTTATGTGACTCTTTTCAAAGATCTCCGAACAAAATGCAATGTTATGGCACCGAAGACTCGGTCATGCTAACGTCAAGCACTTGAATAGTCTTGCAAAGAATGAGATGGTCTTTGCTTTGCCTGTCAAGGACTTTATCATGTTTGAGAAGTGTGTCTCATGTGCCCAAGGTAAGCATCATAGAAATCCACACCTGCCAAAATAGGCCAACTCAATTAGTCAGGTGCTTCAATTGCTACATATGGATCTGTTTGGACCAGTAAACTTTCTCAGCATTAACAGAAATTCCTATTGCCTGGTTGTGATTGATGATTTCTCTCGTTTTATGTGGGTTTTCTTTCTATCCAACAAAGATGGAGTTGCTGATCTAATTAAGAAATTCATTATATTGATTGAAAACCAAACTATCAACCGGGTGAAGGCGCTTCGTACCGAAAATGGAACAGAGTTCAAGAATTCTGTACTTGATCATTTTTGCGCAGGAAAGGGGATTATGCGTCAATACATCTCCGCTCACACACCCTAACAAAATGGTGTTGCTGAGAGGAGAAACAGAACCTTAAAAGTCACTGCAAGGATGATGTTGTGTGATACCAAACTACCAGTTTTCTTTTGGGACGAGGCGATAAACAATGCTTGCTACGTTCAAAATCGCGTGTTGATCAACAGAGCTCAGATGAAGACCCCGTATGAGATTCTATATGGTCACAAGCCTTCAATCAGTCATTTCTATGTATTTGGCTGCGCTTGCACCCTTCTTCACTTAGAGACCAACCCGAAGTTTAATGCCAAAGCCGATGATTGTTACTTCGTAGGGTATGCTGCTCGCACCACTTATAGGGTCTACAATAAGAAGACAAAGCAGGTTGTATAATCTTATGATGTGCGTTGGTTGGAAGAAAATGAAACAGATGCTCAAGTAGGTCCGGACTGGTTGTTTGACTACACATCTCTGTTCAAATCCATAAATGTGTTTTCAGGTAGCTCATCTAGATCTGTCTCTGGTTCGAAGAATGTTTCTGAAGACGAAGACGAAGAAGTTGTCTACAGACCTCCAACAATATCCTCTTCACAACTTGAGGGGGAGACTCTTGCTTTGCCTGAAGGGGAGTCCTTCGCTTCGCCTGCGGGGGATCCATCTGTACATCCTGATAGTCTGAAATCTCCAGTTCAGAATGATACTCCTGATGTTGAAACTACACCACTCACTCCTATAGAAAGAGAGTTCATGTCTAAAGATGCTTCCGCTGCTACTTCAACTTTTATGCAGCTACTCTTTCCTGATGATTTTTCAAATGAGTTTGTGGCAGAGTCGTCTGGTGCTGCTCAATCAGCATATGAAGGAGGTGTCAATATTCACAATCGTCCTGTCTCGCTTAATGATATCAGTCAGGAAATACCCTCAAGGATTCAACGTGATCATCTGATCGACAACATCACTGGTCAGTTGGGCGACGGCGTTAAAACCAGAAGTTAGAGTGGAGATGTCAATACCTATCTTTACTCTTGCTTCATATCTCAAATAGAGCCCAAGAATGTTGAAATGGCTTTGAATGAGCCCAGCTTGGTAGATGCAATGCATGAAGAATTACATCAATTTGAGAAACTCGGGGTTTGGAAGTTGGTTGAGTTTCCAAAGGGCAAAAAGTCTCTTGACACACGATGGGTCTATCGAAAAAAGTAGGATGATTCAGGGGTTATAGTGCGAAATAAAGCTAGATTGGTGGTTCACGGGTTTCGACAAGTCGAGGGTCTTGATTACACTAAAGTTTATGCTCCAGTGGCTCGCTTGGAGGCTATTCGTATCTTCCTTGCATATGCCTCTTACATGAACTTCACCGTATACCAAATGGACGTCAAGACTGCCTTCTTGTATGGCATGGTGAAGGAAGAAATCTACCTTGATCAACCCCCTGGGTTCATTGACTCAAAGTTTCCTAATCATGTCTACAAGTTGGACAAGGCATTATATGGGTTACATCAAGCTCCTCGAGCGTGGTATGCGACTCTAACAAAGCATTTGCTCGAGCATGGATACTCTCATGGCACTATCAATCAAACTTTGTTTATTAAGCATGTCGGTAATGATCAGATTCTGGTTCAAATCTATGTTGATGACATTATCTTTGGGTCGACCAGTCCATAGCTTTGCAAGGAATTCGAAGGTGTTATGAAAAAGAGGTTCGAAATGAGTTCATTGGGGAAATGACCATATTTTTGGGGCTTCAGGTCAAACAAAATTCAGCCGGAATCTTGCTACATCAAGCCAAGTATGTGGAAGATATTCTTGAGAAGTTCGGGTTTCACGACGCTAAATCTGCATCGACACCAATGGCTGAAAGACCTCTTCTGAATACAGATCCTGATGGCGAATCCGTAGATTAGACACACTATAGATCAATGATCGGATTGCTGATGTATCTTACTGCAAGCCGACCTGACATCATGTTTGTAGTTTGTCAATGCGCACGTTATCAGGCTAATCCTAAACTTTCACATCTTATTGCTGTCAAAAGAATTTTTCGGTATATCAAAGGTAGCCTAAAATTGGGTCTTTGGTATCTGAAGAATTCTAAATTTGATTTATATGCTTTTGCTGAAAGTAATTATGGAGGCTGTGAGCTTGACAGGAAATCTACTTCAGGAGGGTGTCAATATCTTGGTGACAGACTAGTGTCATGGCAGTGCAAGAAGCAACACACTGTCTCAACCTCAACAGCGGAGGCAGAATACGTTGCTGCATCTGCCTGCTGTTCTCAAGTTATCTGGATCCAACATCAAATGTTGGACTACGGTTTGAATTACTTAGAAACTCCTATTTACTGTGATAATGAGGTCGCAATTCAAATTGCTAAAAATCTAGTCCAACATTCTAAAACCAAGCATATCGATATTAAAATTCATTTTATAAGAGACTGTTATGAACGTTCACTAATCCGACTGGAATAGGTTCCCACTGCTAATAATGTGGCGGATCTGTTCAATAAGCCTTTTAACAAAGCACGTTTCGATGTACTTGTGGGATTTCTGAAAATGATTCGCTTTGAGGATTAATTATTTTTATTTTTATTTATTTTTTCTTTTCTTAATTCTTCAAATTTTTTAAATTTATTTTTGTTTCTGTAGGTAGGTTATTTAAATTTGCACATTTTATTTTCTTGTATTTTGATTCTCACCTATGCAGAAATTTAGGGGGAGAAATAATCAAAAATCCAAAAACATTAAAAATTCAAAAATCCAAAAACAATAAAAAATCCAGAAAATTAAAAATATAGCTGATAGTTTTGTCTGCAGGTGCTCTGACGGGAAATGAAATTAGCAAGTGATAACGGGCAATCTAGGTTATTTTCTTGCTTTCTGTCTGTTAATCATATGTTGTCTCCTTTGCGTGATCGAAAGATCCGACCTGGACTGTAACATATGCAATTCTATCTCTCTGCATCTTCTCACTATGCAATTCTTTCTATCTGTTAGCCATATATTGTCTCCTTTGCGTGACTCAAAATCCCACCTGGTATAGAGTATATGCACCATTCTCTTCTCAATCCCTCTAAAAACTTCAGTTAGTCATATGTTTCATCCTCTGCATGATTGGGAGAGATCTGACCTGGATGTATAGCATATGCATTCTAAATCTATCTTCTTTCTTAATAATTGTCTACTCACCCGGTGTAAGGAGTATTCTGGAAGTCCTTGATGGCTGGAGCATATTAGGAAGTGGGAAACACGTTTTAGTACAAATAAAAATTGAACACACACAAATTGTCTGTAGATCTCGCTGCTCAATTTAGGTGGACAAAATATTCCTGGTTGTCGTCAGCTAAATGGTCCCTAAGAAATTTACTTAAGAATAAGGGCTAAAAATGTCATGTTGTTGGTAAATTGTACAGAATTGTGTCACAAATGTTTTGTGTTTGAGTGGACCATAATACTGGCGATCGATCAGACGAAGATGTGAAAATAAGGGTACCGACAAGTGGAATAAGGTTGTCCAACAACTTTGATCCCAGCAACACAAATTTATTCTCTGTAATTAAATTTTTTTATGTTGTTTGGTGTTATTTCTATTTCTATTTATCTTTATTTTTATTTTTATTATTTATTTTATTTTATTTTTATTAACTGTTAAAATCTAATAATTATTTCTAATTTTAAATTTTGCAGATTAATTTAATTAATTTTGTTTTATTTTTAATTTTAGTTTTAATATTAATCCTCAAAAAGATTTGTTTTTAAAATTCTTGAAAAATATTGGACTGCATTGGACTCTGCCTTACACTATGTGGACATCAGGTAAAGGGAATCAAGGTATAAAAGGTGTTTATAGCCGGAATCCCTCTCATTTTTCTGATTTTGGCCGCAAACCCTCCCACCCTCTCTCTCTCCTCGAATTTTTTTTCTTGATTTTTGCGAAATTACTCCGATAGCTTTGAAGGTATCATGTTTTCGACCAGGAATATGCATTTCTTTCAGTGATTAACCGTGTTTTGAGCCTGAAATCGACGAAAAACGATGTATCAGAGTTTACGGCCCAAGCTTACGGCCGTAAGGAGTTTACGACCGTAAAATCAATTTGCGGCCACATGATTGCAGTCATGAGTTTACGGCCGTAAACTCTTGTTGACCGTAAACCTAGCGCTGACCGTAAACTCCCCACTAACCACGAAAATTAATTTTTTAATTAATTAATAATTCACTTTTTGGCTCAAAATTAAATTATTTAAAACATTATTTGATTAATTTTTTCTCTTGTCTTACTTGGTGTGTTTTAGTGCAGATAAAATGGCAGCCTTAAAATTTGCAGATATGCACAACCTGGCTATGGTTCTCGCTGATCCTCCGTTGGCCCATGGGGACTTTAAGTCGATGATCCACGGATTACGAGGGTGCTATATGGCCTCTGCCATCACTATAAACATGGTTGTCTACCAGAAAATCATTCAGGAATTCTGGCATATTACCAAAATGAAAAGGGAGGATAATGGATCTGTCACTGTGGATGCGATCATTCAGGGATGCAAGATTGTCATCGATGAGACCTTTGTGAGAGAGACTCTGTTGATCAACGACCTCCCGACTTTTCCCATGGAGATTGGTATTGATGATGCTCAAAGAATATTGAGGAAGATGGGTTACGAGGGTGATTCTCCACCAACAATAAAGAAACTTATGCCGCCTTATTGGAGATTTCTAGCCCACGTGTTCGTGAGCTGCATCTCCGGCAGAAGGTCAGGTGCTAATGAGATATCCCTGAGAAACACTGGTGCTATTATTTCTCTTGCCACGGGGATCGGCTTCAACTTTTTTAGGTTTATCCGAGATGAGTTTGTGGTCAACATTAATGTCACCACTCGAGATACTTTCCTAATGTACCCTCGGTTCGTTCAGCTCTTCATGAATAAACAGTTTCCCAATTTGGTAAAGGATGGAGAAACACTCGATATGAAGTCTTTGGGCCCTCACACCATTGGGCTCATTAAACAAGACCGCAAGGAGAAGGTGGTCTTTCAGGGGTTGTATCCATTGGTCAAGTTCGGACGATTTGCTAAACCGAACGAAGCCACTGAGCCACATGGATCTTCGGACAAGATTTCATCGAAGCATACTTCATCGGAAAAGGTGACCTCAGAAAGAGATGTGATCACCGTATCGGATCAAGAAGGAGAAGAGACTGCTACTCCTGTTGTGTCAGTTGTAGAGGAGCATGACCTACAAAATGTTCAAGTTGAAGGAGATTATAATGAAGGGTCTTCTAAAAACACTGTTAAGCCAAATCTACTTGAAGACCTCGATCTCACAGGTTTCGACGGAGATGAGATTCCACATAGTTTTGGAACTAAAGACGATTTTCTGTCAAATGTCAACTTCAACTCGTTGTTAGATAATCTCAGTGATGTTGCTCACATGGCAACGGAGAGTAGGGATTCAGAAGACGCTCTCGAATCAACCCCATTATTACATAACAAGTGGCTATCTCTTCGACTCCAATGGTGACAGTGTCAGTGATTCCTCCCCTTGGCGTTGTTTCACCTACATCTGAGCCACTTCACGGTGATTTCTCAACTGATCAGACTTCATAGCCTCCGTCCAAAAGAAGACGACGAGATCCTAGATTCGGGCATCTGGATTCTAGTTTGTATCAGGGCTTGCCAATCACTCCAACTACCACTCTAGCTATTGTTACAATAGAACCTTTTCATGAAGGCCCTAGCACATTCCTTGAGGCTGGTGGTTCCTCTATTCCACCAGGATTCTCTCCTCTAAGAACTGATCTTGATGCATCTTCTGTACGTTTGGCCTAATATCTTGCTCAAGAACAAATTGTTACACCTTCCTCTAATGGAAAAGGAATTACTTTTAATGAAGGTTGGCCATGAGAAGATGACTCTGTGATTGATGAACTCCAGAAAAGGGTGAATGTGCTGGATCAGAAAAATATTGAGCTAAGCATTCGAGTTAAAGATCTCTTAAATGAGAATACGAATTTGAAAATTCAAGTTTCGGATCTTCAAGAAGATAAAGCAATCAAGTCCAGGAAAATTTCTAAGCTCCAGGATCACTTCAATTTTCTAACCTCCAGCTACTTCAATCTCAAGAAGAAGCTTGAAGAAGATTTTGGTGATAAGTATAAGACATCCGTAGATGAGCATAGAATCGATCTTCACTCTCAAGCTCATCCCATTGCCGTGCCAGCTGCTCAGACTTCTCGAGTGGTGAATCGTTTTGAAGAAGAGGCTGCTCATGCTCCTCATGTTTCAGAGATTATTCGAGATAAACAAGAGAAAGCCATCAAGAAGGGACAACTCTTATTCAAGAGAAGTTCCGACAAGAATGCACCAGGAAATCCATCCACAATCACTATTACGGATCTCGAAGATGCAAGGTTTAGAGACACGTATGGTGATCGGTCAGGAATTATATCTTAGGGTTTTCATGATCCCTTGAAAATGTGGATTGTTCGCAGAAAGAGAGGCAAGACAGAGCTCTATAAAGATTGTCACGATTTTAACTCTTGGACTAGGGTGGATCTCTCAGAGTTTTCTCAATCTCCTTTCTAAAACCCAACAGATAATCAACAAGCATTTAACTTCAAAAACTTTCTGGAAGATCAAGTAAAGAAGGGTTTTCCATCCATGAAGACTGTTGAATCTGTGATAAAACAGTATCCTGATGTTATTGATCCCAAGACTGGTCATCCACTTCAGGTGGTGATGTGGCCTGCTGCAAATCAGGTCAAACAAATTCCCGTGCTTCAAGATTACCTGGATGGATCCTTAAGCTCTATGCTTTACTGGGTGTTTGATGAAACCACAACATCTGCTATCATCAAACTAAAGGAGGGGTGCATTCGTCTATATGATAGAAGGGATTTGTTCCATTTTAGAAAATGGGACATTCATCATTTGAGCCACTTTCAGATTCAGGTTGCTAAGGAGATATTTAAGTCAGCCGCGAAAGAATACAACAATATGGTTGCTGAGATAATAAATAAGAGGATGTGGAATGGAGCTATGGGGCTGGATGATGTGATGATCTTGGACAAAGATCGACTTCAAGCTAGCACTAAACCAAGGGGGAGATTGTAGGGTCTAATTAGTGGCTTGGTCTAGGCTTTCTATGTAATAGGTTCTTTTGAGTCAAATTATAGCTTTTGGTAGTTTATGTGTAGTTTACGTCCCGACAATGAGTTTACGGCCGTAAGCCTGTTTAGGGTCGTAAACCCAAGGCCGGACCAAGTCCAGTATATATAGAGGTGTGCTAGGTCTTTTGTCAGTTGTTGATGCCTCAGAGTTCACAGCTAATTTTATCACAAGTTGTACCAGACGTTATTCTAATAGAAAAGCATTTGCAAGCTTGTTCATTCTTAATTCTACTTGTTCTTTATTGTTAACTGATTGTGTTTGTTATTTGATCACTGGTAAGATCCGTTTCGGGACCTTACAATTATACACTCAATCTAAGCATTTTAGAATTGAAATGAAGTATAATTTCCTCTCCCTTATTTATAGCAAAACAACTTTTTCAACCCCTGCAACCTCACGAATTGAAACTTTTGTTTTCTATAATTAACATTGCTAACTTGCAATTCTTACCATAATTATCATGCTCCCACTAACATGATTAGTATTAGCATAACACTTGTGCTCCCACTAGCTTTGACATGTATCCATAAAATAGTTGGACCTCTAGAAGTCAATACTTTATTGACATTCTTACCACAGTTCAGATTTCTGATACTAGATTGCTTTGATAAGGCTTTATCAAAATTATACACCTTATCTTAGATAGCTCACAGGTGTGTCTAAACAATTTCAGAACTATGAAAAGGGATGCCGTAATCATAGTCTCAATTGTTTAGACTTTTTGCCATTTCTCATAACTTAATGTTAGTGTGCCGGTTAACCACGCACGCTCCACTAACAACTTTGAGAACAACAAATATCACAATTGCTATCTTCTTAAAATCTACTTAGTGAAAGAATTTCCTCTCCATCATTTTCATGAATCGGAGAGAAACCTTATGACACTTAGATTTTATGGTGCATGTGTTCCTATCCATGTGAATTTGTCAAACCAAAATCACAAGATTAGGTTAGTGACAAATCCTAACTCATATGGATTGAACTTGTGCAATCTTAACTTCTTGCCACCTGGCATCTCAAGGGCCTTCCATTGCTTCCAAGTAGCTATGCAAACAATTAAGAACATGTAGATCTCAAATGTATAGCCAACTTAACTAGAATGGGCATAGAAATGTCAACACGATAGGTTATAAACCTCTAGTTGTGTGCTAGTGATGAAATACAGGTTTTTATTCTTGATTAATTCTTGAAACCCTTTCAGGATCTTTTAGATTCCCACTGTCTCCTTGACCTATAAGACTTTCTTGCCAAATATTCAAGAGATAGTGTGGATTCTAATCAAGACAGACACTTAACACAATTGGCCTTAGTTGGTCTTTGTTTTATCCAAAACATCACAACTTACCACTTTCAAATGTACAAGAGTAGAAAACTTTTACTCTTACATTTTACAAGTGTTTTAAACCTTCTTTAAGACATTTCACTCAAGTATAACTCTAAGAATTCTTTTTGGAACGAAGTATGAATCATCTTCTTGATTTAACCACTTCAACAAATCATAACTCCTCTTCTTAACTATCATAATGCACTTAGAGGATGAATTGTGATAAGAACGCAAAATCATTAAGATGATCTTAAAACATTATACTAAAGTACTCTCCCATCTTTTCAGATTTGACAAACTTTTATCCTTCTGCCTAATTTGATTCTTCTTATTCGTTCTGTCATACATTGAAACTTTTTCAATGTATCAGAATTATACTTAAGCTTGTAAGTATAATCATATTTACTAAGCCTTAGTAAATCATGACGAATAGTCTTATCCATCTTTTGTTGTGGATTTTGAAAAGTTCACAAGAAAGTGTACTTGATCCCTTAGTCATTCTCTTGAGTCACATATACATGTGAACATGGAACTAGTTTTAAATTTCCAAAGTTGAAAATTCTCACACATCACACTAAACACCTTGTATGATTCCAAGTTTCGTTCCGATTGAAACTTGGGTGATATAAATCTTTCCTTGTTTGGTAAATTTAGACACTACCACAAATGAAAGAATCAAATTCATATTTCCAATATTGTTATAAACATACAAACATCAAGTTTTCGTAAATGCCATTCTAAGGAGATATAAAATAAAGTAAAACAAACTTTTATTTATTTTAAAATGCAGAATTTTTTTTCCTTACAATGTAACTTGAAATGAGAACTATGCTATTACATGTTTCCTAGCAATCTATCATAACTCCTAAGAGTGGCTCAAGAATCCGATCTTCAATCAAGCGATAGAAATCCATCTTCGCGATCAGATTCATCATACTCTTTCTTTAAGTTTCCTTCACTTTTCAATTGATTCTTAAAACATCAACATGTGACCTAGTCACATCATGTAATAAGAATCTCAGAATAGAAATTTAATCGAGTTATATAGTGGAGTTTACCTGAAGTAAAGGCAAACTTATTGACTTTACCAGCCTAATGATCTTTCAGATAAATTTGGTAGCTTCGCAACTAATGCCCTTTCCTTTTGGCACTTTAACATATGGACCCTTTGGTAATGGTACATGGGACTATCACAGACTTAGTTTTTCTCTTTACCATTTGGTCAACCGAGTTGACTATGGCCGATCCCTTTCCATTGGGATGAGAATGCTTTTTCTAGATTTCCAGTGTCACCATTGTCAATGTCCATAAAGTTTTGGGAAGTCGATCTTTTAATCAAATTCGCTTTACTAGCCTTCCAAATCATTGTTTATTCAGCAGCATCAAGAATATAGATAAGATCAATAAGGGTCTTGTCATAGTCTGTTTCATAGGAGTCCTAAAGGAACTCAGTATGTGACTTTGAAAGTGATTGAACCGCCAACTTCCTCAAGACTTTGACACCCAACTCTACCGGCTTGTCAATATGTGACTTCATCTCAAAGATGTGATCACACCTAGACCTTTCCTTGCCAATAGGGCTTGAGTTACCTTGAACTTGTGGGTTAGGGAGAAAAATTGGAGGAGGTGGAGGAAGTGAAGTTCCAAGAGATTTGGGAAGATCATAGATATCTGAACTAGACATCTATAATGGGAGAAATTCAAGTAAAGTTGATTTAAGTCCTTAATATAACACCCAATATGAAATATTAAGGCTAGGACCCAACAAACTATTTTATAACTTGGAAGAGGGATGCCGTAATCCAAGCTATAAAATATTTGAAGGTAAGTGAGTGACGATTCACCAATTTCCACCAAGATAAAGGAAATGTATTATTAGGTTTTAATTGGTTCTGAAACTCCTAGATTCTTTTGAGATTCATTGAACTGTTCAATGGTATGTTTCAATCTCGAGTGTGCCCTTAAGGTTTTGTGACTGGGATGCCGAGGATCACAAAACAAGGTGTGAAGTAACCATGCAAATTACTTGGTACCCTTAAGTGTTTACCCCTTAATCAATGTGCCGGTTAACCACACACGCTCCATCGATACTATGATAAACATTAAGTTACCCTTTGCCTACCTTGTTAAATCAGGCTAGTGTACCGGTTAACAACACACGCTCCGCTAACTAACTTAAGCAAAGTGCAAAGTGTAATTCCATGGGTTAGCACCAAATTCACATTTTCCTAAGTAACTAAGATTGGGTATTAATAAGAGTTTAGTTACTTAGTATTTATCATTAATACTTTTAATGAAGGGAGAATTATAGTCCTTGTCCTACCCGTTCGGCAAACGACCCTCCACCGGTCAAGGAAGCGGTGGGTGAGAGTGGACACCCATTAAACTGCCATTTTATAGGCAGTAACCTTATACCCCCTTTATAGACCGGCTTCGTGAATGAGGCCTACTAATGGTAAGATGACTTTACTCTTATACATATATAAATATTATTAACTTGTAATATTATAAAGTATTAGGGTTGAATTTTAACTTTTAAAATTCTTAGGGCTTAACTTGGAATTAAAGTATTAATAAGAGAAAACTTTACAAATTCCAAAACTTGAGGGCAAGTTTTTGAAAATATTCAAAACTAATTAATTCCATAACTTATGTGTTAAAAGTAGTTTTAATTAAAAACTCTTCAAGTTCCGTAACTCGAGGACAACTTATGGAAGACTTTAAACTATTAAAGAATGTAACTCTTCTTCTTTGTAACTTATGAAACTAATTAAGGTTACACATTTTAATGATTTAATGAAGTGACTCTTGAACCTCCATAACTTGAGGACAAGTTATGGAGTCATAAAACCATTTAATGAGGACAATACTCTTCATTTCGTAACCATTGCGAACTTTTATAAGTTTTAAGAAACTTTAATGTGACTTTTCATGTAACTTGAGGACAAGTTACACAAACACATTTTAGAATCAATTGTTAGATTAAAATGGGTCAAAGACACATAATCAATCAACATTTTCTATTAATCTAAGCAACTCATATGAACAAGATAAGTGGAATCAAACTTTTTCATGTAATTAGCATAACACTTAAACTAATACAAAACATGAATCTATTGACAAATATCTTTGAAGTTGGATTAGTATGAACATTACCACATGAAAAATAAGTTTATAAGTCCAAAAACAGCTTAGGGTAATGTTCCTAGACCAATTCCAGCCAAAAAAGTCGAATAGATGTTGTTTGGGGGTCCAACTCGTCGAGTGCATGAACAAACTCGACGAGTTGGATGCTTTTTGCCTTGGACTCGGCGAGTCCATCAGTGGACTCGGCGATTCTGCAGTGCAGACAGCACCAAAATTCGGTTTTTAAGCAGTTTAAGCAAGTATCACAAGATAACAAGCCTAGGCTCTGATACCACTGTTGGGTTTTGAGCATTGTAACACTCCTAAGTGTACATGTAACCCTAAATATCTTGGATCTATGTTTTCTCTATTATACATGTAAATATGAATATTCCAAGGTTTCATCCTAACTAGCATATTATGAAGTACATATACTATAATGTTCTAGTTAGATGACATACCTTTTGATGTAGCTTGATGTCTTCAAGCTTTAAGAGCTTAGCCCCAATAGTGTGGAAGCTTCAAGTGGAATCAAAAATCACCAAAACACCTTGGAAGACTTTAGAGAATACGGATACTTGGTTCACACTTATGAAATCGGTTATTGCCCTCTTTAGTGTATCTGCACTAGCCACTTGCATAATTTCATGAACCATAAGACCCTTTATATAGTGTGGGGGATTAGGGTTAAACCCTAATACCCATGACCTTTCATTTCCTAGGATCCATGGGTTAAAGCTCCATGGACTATCCATGAAGACTTAGCCCAACCTAAATGAACTTGGCTCACTACACATATACCTAAGAGTCCATATTTAATTAGTTCCTTTTGATCACTTAGTTAGTTATAAATTAATTCTTGATCAATACTAATTAAATAATATGATTATATATTAATATATTAGAACTTATAATATATTAATATGAATCATAAATATACTATTCTCAAAAGACTATCCATATAAATTGTGCCGGTGAAGTGCAACCCAAATGGTCGGGTCGGGTCAAGTACGTACCAAATATAGTTATGGACTTAGACGTTAATCCAACAAGGACAACCTAGGATTTGAGAGGCGCGGTAATCTGTAGAATGTGATTTCTTTGGGACGGATTGAAGTTGTTAGGTAGAGCATTGGGAAAGATCTTATGACTCTAAGGGGTACTACTAAAAGCATAGGACCTGTACCCGAACCAATGTTAGATCTTATGACTCTAAGGGGTACTACTGTGGGAAGATCCCCTTTACAAGTATCCTGATCGTGACGATTTATGACACTTCAGTTCAGCATGGTGGTGACACAATTTGGAGCAGGGGGATCAGGATCAGGATCTAGATCCGGGGCTGGATCAGGTGACACTACTGATGTGATCGATGAGAGGCTGCATGAGCTTATTGCAGCCGAGGTTACTAGGGGCATCCGTGATTCTACCCAAGTCATATTTGGGATGGCCAAGTAGGGTATGATGCAGATTATGGAGGAGAGGCTCAGGGCACTCAGAGCTGAGATTGTTACAGGCCAGGTTGGGGCCTGAACTCCCTCATTCCGGGAGTTAAAGGCATGCGAGGCGCCGAAGTTTTTCAGGGTTGTAGTGACTTAAAGAACATGGTTTGGCATGCGGAATTAAAGAATACACAATGAACATGGTGATTTGGGTGTTTAAGAGATGTATTAAAATATTTATGGTGTTACAAACAAGGATCTAGATCTAAATCTACATAAATAACATACACTTACACACTCAAATTTTACACCTCTCAAGCACACCTCTACATGTGGAATGAACCCACCTTATATAGAGGTGTTTACATGTGTCTCTCTCACTCTATATCTCATAAGTCAAAAGGCTAATGCACCACATGAAAGTGGGTCTACAAAAGTTAAACCATTACAAAGTTACACATGGGTAACTTTGCACCCCAACATTCTCCCCTCAAAGTTAGAAATGGATGACCCACTTCAAATCTTCCAAAATCAAGCAACTATCTGATCCGAGCCTCAAGCATGACACATGTTGATTTGAATTTCAAATCTTCAATTCTTCAATTTGGGCTCTAGGATGTGAGACCATACGAACCGAGCATAAACGAATGATCACGAGCTTCTCAAACTCTAACTGATAACCCAAAAGTTGAGCATAAAAAAACGCCCCGAAAATCTTCAATAAATCCAAACCTATTTCGAACCGAAATCACTTCCGAATCTCCAATCGCATCATTTCTTAAACTTCAAAAATTCAAGGTCACATCGGCTTCAAATATGCGTAATATGAAAAATTCAACTTCGAATTTCCATATAAATTTCTCCCCCTTTTTAAAGTCGAAATTTGATTCTAAAACCTTCAAGGAAAGAGAACGTACTCTATTCAGAATTTTTCGTGTCAAAACTCTTCCTTAACATGTGGCATAAACTTTGTGCTTCAATCCGAAAACCCCCAAAAAAATCTTCTATTTTTCGCTTCGTTCACGGACCGCCTTTGACAAAATTTCTCAAAAATGGGTAGAAATTTTCAATTTCAAATTTCTGTAGTGACTCGGTGCGCCCAAAACAGCCAAAAATGCGAAACTCTCACCTTTTTCCGAAGCCAGGTAGAAAGTGTCAATTCACATAAATTGTAGGGACCTGAAACGCATATTTTTTAATTTCTCAGCAAAATCAGTCCAATGTCGAAATTTGGGTAAAAACAGCCAAAATTTCAAAACTTCAGGGACTGATTTTGAAATTTCTACCTTTTGTCTCAAAATGTTGAAAATTAACCTAAATGTTGAAGTTGGGTAAAAACTGCCAAAAATTCAAAATTTCATGGCTAACTTTCGACATTGTTGTCACTTGCATCAAATTGTCGAAAATGCTCACATATAGCCAAATTGTCGAAACTTCAAGGGCTACTTCGAAACATCTTCCAGTACTTCAATATTTTCGAAAATGAGTGCATATTGGCAAAGTTTCGAAATTATAGTGCCCAATGTCGAAACTTCTTCCTGTTGCCTTACGAAACATTCAGGGACCAATATAGAAACATATAATTTCTTCTTCCCTAATATCAGGAACCAATATCGAAATCGAAGGTGATCGAAGCCTCTAAATAACTCCTTAACTATTTAATCACTGAATCGACATCCAAATTTTATAACACTTCCTTTTCATCATCAATGAACAACTATCGATTCCAGCTCAAGTTTTCACTCAATCAATAATCTAAATCAAACCAAACTTTTGGAATCATCGTACAAATTTCGAAATCATGCAGTTTCCTTTGATTGTCGAATCCCAAAATTGTCATCAATCGATAATCCAACCTATGCAACAAACGGTTAGAAAATGTTCTTATTCGTCCATCGACTCCAATTTTGATCACTCGAACTCATACAAATCAAATTTGCGAACTCACTCGATTCCTTCCAAGTCTATGCTTAACATCGAACTCAGTTTGACTTCCAGATCATCGAACTTTATATAAACAATATCGACTTCGAAATCAATTCCAAATAAACATCCCAAATCAATCGATCGAACTTTGACTCCAAAAAGTCAACTTTCAAAAACGAATTCTCAAGTCTCTAAACGCAATATCATCTTTCAATTTCAGTTAACAGCCTAATTTCGATTATCACCATCGGTTTGACATCACAAATGAACTCACAATCACGACTTTCATCAAAATCCCACAGTTGATTCCAATTTAGACATCGACACATTTTCTCGATACCATTCACCCAAACACAACATCAAACTACATGAAGATCTGTCAAATTAATTTTGACTTAAAAAATTCAACTCAAAACGAATCTTCAAATCATCAAGCCTTTGAAATCAATTTCACATAACAACCCTCCAATCCTTCGAAATCTAACAGACTCCAAAACCCAACCTTCAACAATCAATTTCTCGAAACTCTTTCAATTCGATCAACAAACATCAGTTGAATCGACTTTTGATTTTCAACCGACTTATTTCAAGTACAAATCAAAATCGATTTCGATGCTAATAACCATCTAACTCGATTTTGTTTCCAGATTTGCAATCGTCACGAACTCAATCAAAAGGGTTTTATGGCTTGTTTGTTGGTTTTGAACTTCAGTTGACACATCCTAACACTTAATCCTTTGATGTACTAGGCTTAGAATGCTCAAACAGACTCTAAATAGTGCTAAAAGTTAGTAGAAACAAGTCTGACTTTGACTAAATTGAATGGTTGTACAAGATAGAAATTTTGGGTTGTCACAGTGTACTAGTGATAAACTATAGGTTTTATTCTTGATTAGATCTTGAAACTCTTTCAGGATCTTTTAGACTCCCACCATCCTCTTGACATATAAGACTCTCTTGCCAAGACCCATTCCTTGACAAACAATATTCAATAGATAGTGCGGATTCTAATCAAGATAAACACTTTACACAATTCGCCTTAGTTGGTCTTTGTTTTATCCAAAATATCACAGCTTACCAATTTCAAATGTAGAAGTGTAGAATAAATTTTACTCTTACTTTTGACAAGTGTTAATAAAACTTCTTGAAGATGTGTCAGTCAAGTTACAATCTTGGAGTGTGAGTCTAAGACTTGTGTTGGAACGAAGTATGACTCGTCTTCTTGATTTAAGCATTTTAATAATTCATGACTCCTCTTCTTAGCCATAAGAATGGACTAAGATGTACTTAGAGGATGAATTGTGATATGGTTTCATAAACATTAAGATGATCATAAAACATGATACTAAAGTCCTCTCCCATCTTTTCAGATTTGAGAAACTTGTATCTTTCCGCCTAATTTGATTCTTTTTATTCGTTCTGCCATTTATTGAAACTTTTTCAATGTTTCAGAATTATACTTAATCCTGTAAGTATAACTATATTTACTAAACTTTAGTAAATCATGAGGAATAGTCTTATCAATCCTTTTGTGGTGGACTTGACCAGTGCACAAGAATGTGTACTCGATCCCTTAGTCCTTCACATGACTCACATGTACATGTGAATAAGGAATTAGTATTAATTTTATAAAGATGAAAATTCTCATTCATCATACAACTTGCATGATTCCAAGTCTCGGTCTAATTGAAAACTTGGGTGATGAAAATCAATTTTCCATAAATGCCATTGCAAGGAGATATAAAATAAAAGAAAATTTTACTTATTTATAATAATGCGGAAAAAACTTTTTCCTTACAATGCAACTTTAAATGAAAACTATGCTATTACATATTTTCTAGCAATCTATCATAACTCCTAAGTAGCAGCTCAAGAATCCGATCTTCAAACCATACGATTGAAATCCATCTTCACGATCAGATTCAACATACTCTTCTTTTAAGTTTCCTTCCCTTTGCTTGATCCTGCCACACAGAATGCAAACTAGTCACATTATGTATTAGGAATCATCAATTAGGAACTTAAAAGAGTTAGATAGTGGACTTACCTGGAGCAGAGTTAAAATTTTTGATTCTTCCTTCTCTCAGATCCTTCAGGTGGTTAGGGCAGCTTCGCTTCCAATGTCCCTTCTCTCGAAAATAAAGACATACAGACTTATCCTTTCTCTTTACTTTTTGGTCAACCGGGGTTAACCAAAGCCGATTCCTTTCCATTAGGAAGAGAAACCTTTTCTAGACTTCCAATGTTACTATTGTCGATGTCCATGGAAGTTTGAGAAACAGACCTTCCACCAATATTTGCTTGACCAATCCTCCAAATCATTTCTGATTCAGCAGCAACAAGCAAATAGGTAAGATCAATAAGGGTCATGTCATGATCTCTCACATATTAGTTCCTAATGAACCCACTATACGACTCAGGAAGTGACTAAAGAACCCAGTCAATAACCAACTTCTTTGGAACAACGACACCCAACATTCTCAACCTGTCAATGTGTGACTTCATTCCTAAGACATGAGTGCACACAGGTCTTCCATCTTTATGTCTTATTGCAAGTAGGGCTTGAGTGATCCTGAAATTTTCAAGTCTTCGAGCTTGTAGGTCAGGGAGAATAATTGAAGGAGCTAGAGGAAGAGAAGTATGATTTCCATGAACCAGTCGTGAGAAATCATCTTCATTAGGAAAGCTTGTTCCAAGAGATTTGGGAAGATCATTGTTGTCTGAACCAGACATCTACAATGGGATAAATTCAAGTTAGTTGATTTAAATCCTTAATATAACACCCAATATGAAATATTAAGGCTAGGACCAACACAATATTTTATAACTTGGAAGAGGGATGATGTAATCCAAGCTATAAAATATTTGAAGGTAGACGAATGACGATTCACCAATTTCCACCATGAAAAACGAAATAATTTTCTTAGGTTTTAATTGGATTTGAAACTCCTAGATCCTTTGAGATTCATTGAACTTTTCAATGGCATGTTTCAATCTCGATTGTGCCCTCTCATGTTTTGTGACTAGGATGTTGAGGATCACAAAACAAGGTGTGAATAACAATGAAAATATACTTGGTACCCTTAATATTTTTCACTTAATCGATGTGATGGTTAACCACACGTGCTCCACCGATCCTATGATAAACCTTAAGTCACCCTTTTCCTACCTTGTTAAATCAAGTTACTGTGCCGGTTAACCACACACGCTCCACTAATCGATTTAAGCAAAGTGCAAAGTGTAATTTCATGGGTTAGCACCAAATTCACATTTTCCTAAGTAACTAAGATTGGGAATTCATAAGAGTTTAGTTACTTAGTATTTATCATTAACACTTTTAATGAAGGGAGAATTATAGTCCTTGTCCTACCTGTTCGGCTAACCTTATACACCCCTTATAGTGGACACCCATTAAATTGTCATTTTATAGGCAGTAACCTTATACACCCCTTATAGACCAGCTTCGTGAATGAGACATACTAACGGTAAGACTGACTTGCTCTTATACATATATATATATATATATATATATATATATATATATATATATATATATATATATATATATATATATATATATATATATATAAACTTATAATACTATAAAGTATAAGGGTTGAATTTGAACTTTTAAAATTCTAAGGGCTTAACATGGAATTAAAGTATTCATGAGGAGAAACCTTACAAATTCCAAAACATGAGGGCAAGTTTTGAACCATTCAAAACCTTTTCAATTCCATAACTTATGAGATTAAATTAGTTTTAATGAAAAAACTCTTCAAGTTCCATAACTTGAGGACAATTTATGGAAGACTTTAAAGCTTTTAAAAATGAGACTCTTCATTTTTATAACTTATGGAATGAATTCAAAAGCGTTTGGATTTTCATAACTTATGAGTTTAATTGAGGTTTTAAAAAGTTTAATGGAGAGACTCTTGAACATCCATAACTTGAGGACAAGTTATGGAGTCCATAAAACTATTTTATGAGAAAGACTTTTCAACTTTATAACTTATGCATTTTAATAGATCGTTAAAAGAAATTATGGACTTCATTAAAACACATTTAGATCAAGAATTAACTAACAACAATCTGTAATTAATTCCTATGATCTACCAAAACTCATAAGTGTATGAACAATCATATCAACATTTTCAAGATTTACATAAACACACATAACACTTGAAATTTTGATAACAACCTTGAAATTCGTTTAACATAATCATTACCACATCAAAAACATGTTTTATAAGTCAAAAACAGTTTAACGTAATGATTCTAGACTAATTCCAGCCTTAAAACTCGAAAATATGTTGTCAGGGGCTTCTACTCGTCGATGGTATGAACCTACTTGACGAGTAGGATGAGTTTCTTCATGGACTCGGCGAGTCTAGTGCCCAGAAAGCTAGAATTTTCGATTTTTAAGTTTTTGCATCAAGTATAAATGAAAACAAGCCTTGGCTCTGATACCATTGAAGGGTTTTCAGCATTCTAGCACTCCTATGGTGTAAATGGAACCCTATAAACCTTGGATCTATGTTTTCTTTATTATACATGCAAATATTCAATATTCCAAGGTTTCATCATAACTAGCATACTATGAAGCAACTATACTACAACAATCTAGTAGAATGACATACCTTTTGATGGAGCTTGAAGTCTTGAACCTTTAAGAGCTGACTGCCTCAAGTGTTACACCTTAAATGGTTCACACAACACCAAGAACCCTTGTAATAAGTAGATAATAAGGATACGTAGGATCATACACACGAAATCGGTTTTGCCCTCTTTGTGTACCACACTAGTGCCAATTTCATGAATCAAGGACCTCATTACATAGTATGTAGGATTAGGGTTACATTCATATAAACCCTAATACCCATGACCGTTCATTTCGATAAGATCCATGGGTTAAACAGTCCATGGACTACCTATGAAAGCTTAGCCCAACCTAAATGAACATGGCCCACACACACACACACACACACATATATATATATATATATATATATATATATATATATATATATAAGAGTCCATATTTAATTAGTTCCTTTTGATCACTAAATTAATTCTAAATTAATTCTTGATATATACTAATTAAATAATATGATTTCATATTAATATATTAGAAATTATAATATATTAATATAAATCGCTAGTATCCTTTTCTCATTTTGTCTATCCAGTTGTTCTGATGCCATGTAACCCATATGGACCATGCCAAGTCAGGTCGAATACATACCAATAATAGTTATGGGCTTAGACACTAATCCAACACAATCCTGTTAAGCATGGTGAAGACGAGCTTGGGGTTTTTAATAAGATGTTGACATATAGAAACTATGAGCAATGAATCATGAGTCTCTATGAGGTGTTGCTGATACAGGTTAACATCTGAAACACAACTCTTGAGAATAGCTTTCTCCGACCTTAAATCATCTAGATGTTGGTTGGCGTAGTTCAACTTCACCGACAAAACCTTCAGTTTTTCACTCTTCTAAGCCAGTTTATCCATAAGATTATTCTCAGTAGCTAGGTCCGCTTGAAGTTTTTCAATTTTGTTCTCAATAGCGATGTTGAGCGCAAAATCCTCAAATTGGATTTGACAGTGGACATGGAAAAGTGTGTCCTTATCAATCTACAATGTTGATCCAAGACCTGAAATCGCCTTGTTGTACGCTTTATGTGTTCATTAGATGATCTCTAAAAGTCCACCATGAACTGCGTAACTTCAGCATATAGTTTTTTGATTTATGCGATCGCTTCTGAAATAGTAGGTTCTGAGGCGTGAATGGTCTTTGTTGCTTCAGTTAGTACCTTTTGATTCTCTTTGGTAAGCAATTCAATGGTTGCTCTATGAGACTTGAGCATGAAGTCATAATTGGTTGAAGTGACTGAGAACCCTAGAATCGAATCAAACTTGGCGTTAAGTTGCTTAAACATCCCTTGAGATATAGGGGTGTTGTCATCATCACTTGCCCGATGAATGGAAAACAGACTGAAAGTGAAGTCCTAAAAATATTCTTGGTCATCCCTAAATATGATATCTGAATCATTTGCTCGCAATGGTGAAGCTGTTGAAGTGCTTGTACCAGTAGTAACACCGAAATCATATGCCCCCGTATCAGATACTTTGACAGTATACCTTGGAGTACTAATTGTAGTTGTTGTATCCGAGGAGTCGGTATAGAAATGAGTGGATAATGGTACAGAAATTTGTGGTTGAGAAAATCCAACAGAGAAATTTGGTAGTGGAGCAATGGTGTCTGGTATAATGGTGGTGATTGTAGATGAAGTGGTGGTTAGAGAAGGTGGAGGAGTAGGCATGTGAAAGAAATCAGAATCAAGAGTAGTAGAGGTAGACAAAGTAGATACCTTTAGAATTGGATTGGAAGTAGGTGGTTCAGAAGTAGATGCGGTATCATCAACCTCGTCCTTAACAGGTTCACCCCCACGAAAATCAGATTGAGTTCGAAAATCAGAAGGTTCTGGAACAAGAGACAGTGACCTTGGTTTCCGAGCTGCTTTTTTAACTTTATTCTTTGGTGTTTTTACAACCACGGAAGGACCTGCTTTTCCCTTTTGTTTAGCTCCTCTCTTCGGTTTTTTTGCTTCCACGATAGCCATTCTCATGTCTTCAAGCATTGAGCGAGCACCATAAATAGGTCGATTACGATATTCATTGACCATCACATTGTCAGAAGGTACCTTTACGAGCATTACCTACAGGATGGATCCCAAAAAAGTGAACTTGGCTGGATCAGACATCACGAATGATGATGTCTGGAGGATCGAAATCGCAACAATTACAACATCATCGGAGATAGGAACTTTGAAGTGAACCAGTGATCGTTTAACCACGATTGACCAAAACTGTGCACAAGATATCTCAGTATTGCGATTTGAAGACGAGGTACTCTGAATGAGTTGAGTCTAGAAAATGGAGCCATAATCACGATTAATGGCATTGTAGAGCCCATAAATAAGAGTGCAAAAGAGCTTGCTAGCACTGTCTGAGCCTACTACTCGTTCTGAAAAACTTTTAAAGAGTAGCGTAAATACCATGCCATACTGGAGGAAGATTGGGCTTCCTAAACTTGGACAAAAGAGAGATATCCCTAATATACCCTATCTGGAAAAACATGTTGATCAGAGCAGTGGATGAAATCAAGTATGGATCAACTAGGCCGTCAGAGGAATCGATCCCTAGAATTATGCAAATATCGAGCTTTGTTGATTGAGGTCCTGTTGGAAGCAAACTCGAAGGAGATGATTCCCTCAGCCTAAATGTACGTTGCAAAAGAATACACCTTTGATAGATGAACCAAAGGAATCGATTCAGCCATTGTCAGAGCTTAATCCAGTGGAGAAAACCATAGACATTCGATCATTGGCATCAAGGTTTCCGAGTATTGTGAAGAATCCAGAGCTAGAATCAGATTTTGACTAGCCTTTAGCTTTAGCATGTTCACATAGGTTGATTGATCAACAAACGATGTGGTTTCAGATGATCGGACCATTTTTACATTTGAAGAAGATGAACAGGAGTAGAGAGAGAAAAGGGTTTGATCTTGAGAATTTTTCTATGAGCGTGATAATAAATCAACCATCGAAGCCCTTTTATACGTCTGTGATAAGTGGATAGAGAAAAATCCACCGTTTGACGTTCCCATATCCCTGTAAAGATACGCGACAAATGTATGTGTGAGGCGACGTTACAACTGACTCGCATGATGTCAGGCTGTGAAAAAAGGCGTGCTTAATTTGAATCCTTATCCTCGAAGAAAACCGCCATTTTGGTTTCTATCATTCGGAGTAAAAGCAAATACACCATATCTTGTTCTCGGAATAACAGTAATCCACATGAATTAGTACAAGACTTTGAAAAATCATAAAGATTTTTGTGCAAGAGTGTTCCAAAGAAAAATAAATAAAGAAAAATAAATTCCAGGGATGTAGTGATGTCAAAATAATAATTGACATGAAATTCAGATTGATCCCGGGCAACGATCTCTTCCTTAGGAATCAAGAGAGATTAGGAAGTGCTTGTGAGGCTTCCCGTTGAATTACGATCATCTATTTATTATGAAATAGTGAAAAGTTTTTTTAATAGACTTCAAGGGTGGCTTTAGCTTCAACAAAATTCCGAAAATTAATATAAGTCTGAAATATAATGTAGCCATAATAACAAGTAAAATTTGGATCTATTTTAAGTGATAAGATATTTATTAAAATCTTATAAAAAATAAAATTGGATCTTTTGGGAATAAAAGTCTTGGGTTGAGAGATTTTCATAAACATCACTCAAATACTAAAAATGAGATTTCATACGTTTAAGGTACCAACCAAAAGGTTATTTGCGCCAATTCCATGGTGAAAATTGTAGAACATATTTGTTGTTCACCATCAATTCTGAAATAGGTTTCGTATATTGGGTCTCACCCAAAATCATGGTTATTATGGTTTCAAGATCATCAACACAGAAGTTGTGCAACCATAAACCATATTGGTAATTGTTGAGAGTCTCAATGGTTATGTTTTGTGAATATGAAGGGTGGTGGAGAAATAAGAGATTGTTTTTGAAGAGAAAATGTACATCTGCTATAAAAGAATGACCAAGCATTCAACTCTTAACTCAATATGAGAAGAGTAAGGTAGCTCAATGACTTATGTGAATATCAGCCTGATTGGGAAGAAACGATCAGAGTGAAAGTTTCATTAAGGCTTCAAACATAGAGTCTTATAGGCTTGGTTCAACATGCAACAACATGCTTCTAGGGACACTTAGCTAGTACAAAGATTTAGAATTATATACTTGCCCCATTGTTCTTAATTAAGGTAACAATAATTTCTACCTAAAGAAAAACGTATTCTGAAAATAACACACAAATAAAGAAAAATATTTTTGTAATTTTGGATTTTATTCAAAGATAAAACTGAAATAAAGAAAATATTTTTATGATTTTTGATTTTTCTAAAAAAGATAAAACAGAAATAAAGAAAATATTTTTGATTTTTGATTCTCTAAAACAAAAATAAAGAAAATATTTTTGATTTTTCTAAAAAAGATAAAACAAAAATAATGAAAATATTTTTGATTTTTTATTTTTCTAAAAAAGAAAATAAAAAACAGAAAATAAAATAAGAATATAAAGAAAAAGAAATTCAAAAACATAAGTGAACAGTGGCTTTCGAAGCATTTCGATGCTCGATATCAATCGGGAGACAGTTATTATACAAAGTATGCAGAGGCGTTCTGAAACCCTAATGAACTATAGAGTTCGAATCGTTCCGAAGCTCAGATCGTGAACAGTAAAATCCGAATCATTCTGAATGCTGGGAACGTAAACAACAATTTCCAATTTTGAAAGGGATTTCGGAGCCGAATCAGCCTCTATCATTACGAGACCTTGTAAAATACGATTGAATGTTGTTTCTGGTAAGGCCTTTATGAAGATATCATACAACTGATCAGAGGATCTAACCAAGTGTACTTCAATGTTTCTATCCTCAACGTGATCCTTAATGAAATGATATATTTGTGCAATATGTTTTATCATAGAGTGTTGCACTGGATTATGGCATATCCGAATTACGCTTTCAGAATTGCAATATAATGGAATCCTCTTCATTTTTATCTTGTAGTCTCTAAGCTGACTTTGAATCTATACTACTTGAGAAGTGCACAATGTAGCAGCGATATACTCAGCTTCAATAGTGGTTAAGGAGACGCATGTTTGTTTCTTAGATTGCCAAATAACCTGTTTACCATCCAGAAATTGCCATCCTCCGGTTGTACTTTTACGATCAAGACCGCATCCTCCAATATCAGGATCAAAATATGCTTGCATAAACAATCCAGAGTTAGAAGGGTACCAGATTCTGAAATAGGTGGTTCTTTTGAGGTATCAGAGAATATTCTTCATAACAGTCATATGTGGTTCACGTGGATTCTCCTGAAACCTAGCATAATAGCAAATAACAAACATTATATCTGGACGACTAGATGTTAGATACATTAAAGATCCAATGATTTGTCGATAAAGAGTCATATCAGTTGTTGGCTTGTTGTGTAAACTTCATTCTGAACACCATTGGAACCTTGACCTTTAAATCTCCCACCATTCTGAATTTATCATGCAATGTCTTCTTGTAAGCTTATTGGTTGATGAATATACCCTCTGAACTCTGTATAATATTTAAACCAAGGAAAACATTAATAAGATCCATTAAGCTCATCTCAAATTTTGTTTCCATCAGTTTTCAGAATTCAGCTGTTAATCTAGGATTAGTGGATATCATCAACGTAAATTTGCACGATCATTAGATGGTCACCATCTTTCTTGTGAAAGAAGGTTGGGTTGGCCGAGCCTTATTTAAATTTGGATTGTTTCAAGAATCGAGTTAGGGTTTCATACCATGCACGAGGTGCTTGTTTTAGACCAAACACAGCCTTATCCAAAATATAGCAATGATTTTGATATTTTTCATTTACGAAACCTGGTGATTGTTCCACATAGACTATTTCCTCTAGCTCACCATTCAAAAACACACATTTCACGTCCACTTGATAGACTTCAAAATTTTTATGAGCTGCATAGGCAAGGAAAATCCGAATAGATTCTAGCCTTACAAACGGTGTGAATATCTCTTCATAGTCTATTCCTTCCTCCTGGCAATATCCCTTCACAACTAATCATGGCTTGTTCCGAATTATGTTGCCTTCTTTGTCAAGCTTAGTCCGAAATGCTCATTTTAATCCGACTACAGATGCATCCTTCAGAGTTGGGATCAATCTTCATATTTGTTACGCTCGAACTCATTAAGCTCTTCCTGCATGGCTTGCACCCAATCTGAATGATCAAGAGCAACCTTCATAGTTTTAGTCTCAGTTTTGGAGATGAACGAATTAAACATGCAAAATTTTGAAAATAATTCAGTTTGTCTCGCTTTTTGTTGAGATCTTGTGAGAACTCTTGAAGATGTTGCTCAGATTATTTGAGATTTAGGATGATCTTTGGTCCATTTGGTCAATGGAGGGTAGTTCGGATCATAGGTTGGATCCAATTTGACATTCACATCTTCGAATTCTGATTGAGCGTCGGTGTAACACCGTAAATTTTCATACAAATTTTTCTTTTTTAAAATCACATCAAGATCATCAACACATATCACAAAATCTTAATACATCAATTACCAAAAAAACGTGTTCATAATTATTTTAATAAAATCCAGGATCCTCGAACACAACTCTATCTCGTGTGTACAATCAAGCCGGTGCCTTCCCGTGATCCTGAGAAGTACCTGAAACACATAACGCATAACACAGTAAGCACCAAGCTTAGTGAGTTCCCCAAAATACCACATAAAGCACATTAGCCACTCGAGGCTATAACTCGATAAGACCCTCCGGTCTATGTGTCTCAGTGGGACCCACCAATCCCATAGCTTGTTGGGCCCTCTAGTCCGATCTTAGTGAGGAGCCGCCAGTCTCACAGCTCGTTGGATACTCCTTAATGGGTTAAGTCCTTAATGGTTTAAGTGAGAAACACTTAACCCTAATTGTCATTTTGTGTGCTGCTCTTCGTCGTTGGTGATAGCTTCACCGACGGTTGGCTTCGGTCTCGCCACACACAGCTTCGCCGGTAATGAAAGACGTTGGCGATAGAAGGAGGACTCCCAGCGGTGGCGGCTGCAATGGAATCGTGGGTATTAGGGCTTGTCTCCAAGATGACGGGAGGGAATGGTCATCGGGTTCAAGTCCTGTGTTCTCTCAATATCCAAACCACTTTGTCATAATTAACCCCTCCATCCCAAACCTCTTCAACTTTAGTCCAACATTTTTACCCTGTAGCCCCTGGATCTTTCAAATCTTTTCAAACTAAGTCCATTAATTACCAAACACACCCTGACTTTTGAAACCATTTTCAAATTAAATCCAGAACTTACTCTTTTCACCCCCAAAATCCAAAATTATATCAATTGGCTCCCCAACACCATCTCCCCGCTAAATATTATTTACTTTAGGACTATTAATCTTTATCTACTTATTTACTCAATAAGCGGGATGTTACAATTATCCCCCACTTAAATTAGATTTCGTACTCAAAGTAATTCCATACCATCCTTTAGACGCTCGACAACTTGAACGGCATGGCCACAAGCCCGAGTATAACCCCAGTCGTTCACTCCAACAAAGTTATCTCAACCAACCGCAACGTACATGCAACCACTAGGTTCGGTTTACCCCAAGCAAATATTACAACCGCTCTGTAGTCACAAGCCACTTCCGACCTCTGTCATGTAACACTCGCTAACTCCATGCGTGTTTCGGTCCTTCTCAAGCCACACCAACCAACCCTCCCAGGTCAAGAGCATCATATGGTAACCATAACCACTCAAAATGAAATCCATCAAGGATTAGAAATCTCAAATCGTCTATCCTTTACATAAGTAGGGCCAAACTCAAACTCGAGAGTCTAGTTTGATAGCGAAATTGGTACCACTCATATCCAATCTGATACTCGACTCAAGACCCATGATCCGTGAATCTACGTGTACATTACTTCTCCAATCCCTTCCAACTTGCGACAAACTCTCCTTAATTCGAGGTATAACGGATCCCGACCATCATGGAGACCTCAGTCTTACCCCTGGCCCGGCCACCAGGCTCCCAAAGACTCAGTCGTCAAGGCTACCAAAGCCTAAGAATTCCTCTGTGTCATGCTCTGACTAGTGAATACCACGGCTCCTCGCAGTGTTATAACACTCTCTTACTTACTAGCGAGTGCTACGGCTCCCCTTAGGCTTGCATCACTCACTCACTGACTCGTGAATGCTACGGCTCCCCGCATGCTTACATCACTCACTCACTCACTATGGGCTTTCCCCATGGTTTTCCCTGATAATACAAAGTGATTACTGCCACTTGGATCCTTCCAGTCTCTTACCTCCCTACAATCTCATCATTAATCCATTACCATATTGTGTTCACTAAACTCATGCTCCGCAATCCATCATGGACAGGTGCACCCACCCACCTAGACCGAGCATCACTACTCCTGGCGACAATTGTCTCAACAACGCACTTTCTCTCAATACAATTCACATTCTTGGACAATCCCCATCCGATGACAATTAGTTGATGGGTTCCTACTGGAACAATAGTCACTCGGTACTCCACTTGCCATCTCATAAACTCAAGTCTCAAAATAATCCAACAACTTAGGGCATCATACTCGGATACCCCGATACACCATCACAAAATCTCATAATGTCTTGCTATGACCATCCGAAACCCCATCCTCTTACAGATCAAAACCCATGCGAAGCTACTCATAACGAATCTGAATCTAATTTACAAATCAGTTGTTGCTCCTCCCGGAGTATAGAAGAAGCATAACAGAAGAAGCATACCAAGATACTATAACAGAAGAAACATACTAAGATACTATAACAGAAAGAACATACTAAATGCTATAGCAGGAGAACAACACATGATCTAATTATACCAATAATCACTAACTCATTGTTCTAAAAAAAAGGTGATAACAAATTAGGTATACGTGATCATATAACTTTAATGTGAGACTACTTCACGGCTCAGTACTTTGTTTGTTGAAGTCGCGTTTTGTAACCAGAATCTCTTGGAGGGAGAGCGTATAGTATGGGTACAACCACATCACATTATGACCTTATTAAAACATTCTTATTTTAAGGTAATCAATACTTCATTTGTCATTTTAAAAGACAATTGTGTACTTACATTTTCCCATTACTTTCATATTGTGACAGTTCCACTTGAAAGTTAATGCAAACTATTTTCGAGTTAAGATAGTTATAAACTACGGAAAACTTACATCTTTTCAAACGACAAACAGAACAGTCGGGTCTAGTACATTCAGTAGAAAAGGACCTATAATGATAACTTTATGATTCCTTAGTGTATACTTCAAGGATATATATCAATCGGATCCGACAGGTAATAGGATGTGTGCTTCCTGCTTCATTTCCTGTTCCTTGTTTAGTTGTGGACTTAGAGCGGATTTACCCAGCCTATTTTCCATTTGATCTTAGCTATATATATATATATATATATATATATATATATGTGTGTGTGTGTGTGTATGTGTGTGTGTTCCGTATACACCAAGTCATCATAAGGGATACCAGGTATGCGTCAGGTTATAGGACACTAATTCAATGCATATTTTCTAGTACAAAACATACTTTTCAAATAGAACATTCGGTATACAAAACTAGAAACATACCAGTAAAGGGTTTAATCCATTTTATTTAACCAGCACTTTAAGAAAAATAGCCTTTAATGACGCGCAAACAATGACACTCGCTGATTCACGTTACGCATTTTTGGGCGTCCTTAAAAATAATGTTAGACTTCTAAAACTTGAAGGATAGTGGACACGCATTTTTGCGTGCCTTTAAATTAGTGTCTCAATAAAAAAAAATTAAAAACACGGAGGGCGCTTTATCTTAAACGTGCGTCTTCTATAGGTGTCGCTTTATAATTTTAAAGAAACGCGCCTTGAGAAGATAACGGGGGAAACGAAACCCTAAAATTTTGAAAACCTGCCTTTCTTTTCTACCTTCTTTTCTTTATCTTCACAATCGACTCTCCCTTTTGTTTCTCTATTTCGATGGTTGTTTCCTTCTTGCCCTAATCACGTCGTCGCCGCGAATCACACACCGCCAGGCAGTGGAAGAAGATGATGAAGTTTGTCGTTGTCGTATGCGACCCTCCCTCGCTGTCTCTAACTATCTCTGCCCTTTCTTTATTCTTTGCTTCTATGATCTCAGCCTCCTATTCACCCCTCTAAAGCCTTACTTGTAAGTCCACACCACGCTTGTTCTTATCTTGTTATGGAAAATCAAGAAACATTCGAAAAACCTTAGGGTTTCGCTGTGAGGCCTCGTTTCTTCTTATCAGTATCGGATTTCTTCTTGGCTGAGGGGCCAGATTGACGAGACCTGTGAGAATTCTGAGATCGATCATTGCTCCCTGTGTGACTGTGTGAGGATATAGAGATTAATGGTTGCGACAGGGTTTAGCAAACCTCCTTATTTCTTCTTTACCAGGTATAATAAATGTTGGGTCAAGTCTCTAGCTCTGCATTCTCTCTCTCTCTCTCTCTCTCTCTCTCTCTCTCTCTCTCTCTCTCTCTCTCTCTCTCTCTCTCTCTCTCTCTCTCTCTCTCTCTCTCTCTCTCTCTCTCTCTCTCTCTCTCTCTCTCTCTCTCTCTCTCTCTCTCTCTCTCTCTGGAAAACCCTAATCACCCTTCTGGTTTTCTGAACCAGGAAAAAGCGTGGTTTGTGTATTTTTAAACCCGATATAGAGATTTTTGGGTCCGATTTTTAGGGATTACGATAAATCCCCCTAAATCCAACCATTACACTTGTTCATTCATTCCCCATAAATCCCTTCATCTTGATTACGATCTACAAACCCCCTAAATCCCCCAGTTAGAGTATCTACCATGGATTCTCTACGCCGGCCTAATCTCGATCTTAGTAATTCTTCACCCCTTTCATCAATTTACACCAAAACCCCTCAAACACCAACCTCTTCAACTTTTCCCTATAAGTACCGATTATCTTCTTCCAATTTCAATGGTTACCATAGCAAGTGTAAAGTACCAACACCACCTCAAGCATTACCCAAGGCATATTCAAACGAATCAGTTGAATCCAATAAGAAATTGATTGATTCAATTGCTAAAGGTTTGATCGGGATCGCTGTTGCAGTCTCTATTTGTTTAGATTCGCCAGCTCTTGCTGAGTCCTTGACAATAGCATTCCTAGCTTCTCATACTCATGAGGTAGGTGTTTAGTTCGATCATCTTTTTTAGTAGTTTGTTTGGGTTGTGCAGATAAGCTGTTCGATCTATTGCTTATATGGGTTTGGTAAACTTTGATTTCGTAACAGGTGAATGCTGTGCAGCGAACTCTTGTAGAGACTTGGGGTTTGATCAGAGAGACTTTTGTTGATCCAACTTTTAATCATCAAGGTACGATTCATTTCTGTTGTTTTATGTCATTTATGTCAATAAGTTTAACGTAAGTTTATGTGTTTTCTATAGACTGGGACTCGAAATTCCAACACACAATGGTGGAGATGCTTCCACTTAGAACAGTTGATGCCGCATACAGGAAAATTAAAGGAATGCTTTCTACTCTTGGAGTTCGCTTCGCTCGCATTATCAGTCCACAGGTGCAACTTTTCCCATTACTTTTACAAAAATTGTCCCTGTGGTTTCTGAAAGAGTTTTCAGTTTTGGACTAAAATTCATAAACAACGGGGACCATTTTTGTAACTTATTCTTACTCGTAGATTCCAAAAGGGGAAACTTACTCTATTTTCTTTTCGGCAATGATTTGTACAGGAATAACAAAGTTTTAGAATTGGAAGTGATGGAAATGTGCAAGGAGTTGGAGTATTTGTGAATACTGAACCAGAAAACGGTCATCTGATTGGTGATGCCGAGACTTGAACCTGAGACCTCAGTTATGGATTCTTATTTATTTTTTATTTTTAAAAATTTAAAATTTTTTGTTTCAGGTTGTATTGTCCTGTGTTGAGGGTAGCCCAGCTGCTAGAGCCGGAATACATGTAGGGGATGAGTTGATTGAAATAAATGGAGAGAGAGTTAAAGGGATTAGTGGTGAAGCTGCTGCACAAAAGCTCAGAGGTCATGTTGGGACAAGTGTTACAGTCAAAGTGCACAATGTAAGTTTCGTAGGAAGGAATGGAATGGTTGATTCCTTTCCAAAGGATTTTATAGAAATTTGTGCATGTTCACATTTCTGATCTACAGGGAAAAAATTTGGCCATTGACTCTAGTTTTAGAGAGGTGAAACTACCCCGGGAATTCATCAGACTTTCTCCTATATTAAGTGTCATCATTCCTCATTGAACACCAAATGGTCATGTATCCAAAACCGGATATGTAAAGCTATTAGCCTTCTCCCAGGTGCTTATTAATTCTCTAAATCTTAGTCTTACTTTATAAATTCATATCTTAAATCCATCTAACAACAAGATTTTGTAAACAGACTGCTGCTACAGATATGAAACACGCTATTCGTGAATTGAAAAATCAGGGTGTTGAATCTTACATTTTGGATCTCCGAAACAATTAAGTTGCCTAAAGTTGACTTTAGTAAACTTTTGTTTCACTATTTACTAGTATTTACATATATATATATATATATATATATATATATATATATATGTTTATTTATATGGTGGTTTGGTGAAGGTTGGACTTGATGTTGCTTAAATATGGCTGGATGGAGATGAGACTCTAGTGAACACAATAGATCGAGATGGGAACATGCTTCCTATTAACATGATCAATGGTCATTCTCTTACTCATGATCCGTAAGATGTTCTTGTAAGTTTTTTTTTTACATGAAAATCTATATATTCACCTTTTGTTACATCTTTTGCTAGTGCTGACATGGCAGCGAGACAACGGCCACGTCAGAAGAAGTATAAGCTGAGAATTGGCCGTGTTAATGTGTCCCATTCTCATAAACCTGGTAACAGGGAGCACACAATGGCTACAACTCAAGAAACATGTGACATTTGGCGAAAAAGGTGTTGTTTTATCCCCCCCCCCCTTTTTTGATATTTTACATTTGTATAAGCCTAATATGCTTTTGATTTCTGAAATAAATTGATTTGTGCAGGGGAAACAAGGTTTATAAGAGTGGAGATTTATCAGAAGCTGAGGTATGCTATTCAAAGGGTATTAGTTCAATACAACATACAGAGACACCTGGCATTTGTATACAGCCTCTTATTTTCTGTTATAGCAATCATGCAACTATACACATGGCTCTTGGAAGAATGAGGGAAAATGTCTAAACGACTGTAGAATGGCTGCTGCGTTAGATCCCAATTTCATGAAGGTCAATAAGCTCTTATTCAGAGAAATTACTTAATATGAAAGGAGAGAGGCTCTTCTCATGGTATGTGAATGTGATTTTCATAATCTTTGTTAGTTTAATAATTGAAATTGACTGATTTGCCCCTACTTAATACATAGCTGAGGAAGCATAAAGAGGTGGTTCAACTATGTGAGCAAACCCTAGATACATCGGGTACTCAAAATTCTACCAAATTTTAACTAATTTCCCTTTACTTTTGAGTTTTAACCTCTTAATATTATATGATATTTATAAATCAGGGAGGGGAACTTCAATGGTGAAGATACTGTTAGGGTTACCACCATGAACAAGCATGGGAAGCATGATTTGGATATTCCAGTCATTGTCAACCCAAGAAATGATCCTCCATTTATTAATGTCCCTGAGTTCATCATGTTGGAGAATGTGACAGAAGATAATATTCACTTTCCAGGTATATCACAGTTTACAAGAAATAACAACGTACTTTTATGTATTTGCTTATCGTGAAAACATTTTAGTTTTATTTCTTTCTATTACAGTTTACAACACTGCACTTTTCATTTATGCTCTTACAAGATTTGTTGTAAGTCCTTTAATCCCAAGCCACTACACATCAGGACAGTTATTAGCTTTTGTACACAATCGTCTAACTAAATGTACCTTTTAAACTGGGATAGTGCAGGCCTATGCATGAGATCACATTTTCAACAATAGACATACCAAAGCTCATAAGTTAGGTATTAAAAATTCCACCTTTTGCCCTTGGCTTGATGCATATTTACTATTTAGCTTATTATTTTGATTTACACTTGCAGGAAATTAGAAGCGAGGAGCTACATAATGATGTTTCATAGGTGCACCCTGGTTATAAACAGGTATGAATAAGATTTACACTTCCAGTTCACATTCTATCCAATTATGGAAAGGGTATTTGGCCCCATAGTAGTAGCTCGTATTGCAGGAGTAAGCAATTTTTCTTTAATTTATTTTTTCTTTTACTATTTTTTTTAATATAATTATTCATTTTTGATGTAATTATTGATTTTGCATGAGAGTAAAAAAGTTTTATATACGAATCTTGAAAAATTGGATGTTTGTTTGATAAGTGAGGTCTTGAATATGTTTTATGTAGGTTGTGTCTATACCACTACTCACGAGTTATCCATTCATAGCCATGTTGACTGGATTTGCTCTCTCGTTGACTTTAAATTGTGCATCCATTATAAAGAATGTTTTATATGTAAGTTTTTCTGGGACTAAATCTGTCTACTTCATTAATTGCATGCTACTATTAGTTTATTACTTAATATAAGATAATATTTGCACATATTTATGTAAAATTCAAGAAATGTTATCATTATTTTTATCTTGATAATTTGGTTTCTTGTCATCAACAGGTATCCATCATAACGGGGACATTCACGCTGCAAAATAAAGTTGTGGTAATCTTCGCCTCCTCAGTTCTATAGCTTTTTTTGGGGTTAGATTCATAAAGTAACAATGCACTTTCATTGATTTATTTATTTATTACAAGTTTATGGCATCGTAATTTCATTTTTTCTTATTAGAACATTGTACTTTGAAAAATCTACCCAATTGTCTTATTGTATAGCTTGAGTGCATTTGTGGCTTAATCTTAATAATAATGCAGTTTTATATTATCTTATTGTCAAGTTTGTTTAGTAAGCTTAAGAAGAGTAAACATGGTATCCTTATCTCAGTTGCAGTCAAACCACAAGCTTCCGGGGCCAATTCAGTTGCTGAGACATTTTCTGAAGTCAAACACCTTCTTCTTGTGTATAAGTTCATTAGCAAATTCAGTACTTTCTTGTGTATAAGTTCTATTAGAAGACAAACATATTTTTGATCCCTTTGATATCTATTTGTCTACTATTGGAATGATTATATTTATGACATTAACTTTTGTGCAATGTATTATATTTTTTGTATATGGTATTTTATTTTCTATTATGAGACATGAAATGGAGATTTAATTTGAAAATTAGTAAATCTATAAATAATTTTTTTTTAAACAGTTAAAATTATGATACACAAAAATGTGTGTCATCTGCATTTATGACATGGCCTTTCTTGACAGGGGCTTTCTTGATACGCATTGCGTGTCATTAACACGCGCGTCGTAAGGTTACGATACACAAATGTGTGTCATCTTCCTTTATGACAGGGCCTTTCTTAATACGCATTGCATGTCGTAAACGTGTGTCCTAATTGTGCGTCGTAAATGAACGTCGTAAATGCGCGTCGTCTATAGACGACGCGCAAATGTGCATCGTCTCTCTTTATGACAGGGCCTTCCTTGACGCGCATTTGCGCGTCGTCTGAGCCCTTTACGACGCGTAATGAGCGTCGTAAAAGGCTGTTTTTCTAGTAGTGCAGTATAACTTAAAGGACCTTAAGTGGTTAACTCTATAATACCTTGGTTTATACATCAGGGTTATATATAATTAATAACCGATAGGTAGTTGGAGGTGTGCTTTCTACCTTACTTCATGTTCCTTGTTTGGTTGTGGGCTTAGGGTAGATTTACATAACTAACTATCTATTCAATATTAGATTATATATATAGCTAGTATAGACCAAGTGGATATAGATAGAACCCTCCTGGTTACCATTTTTAATAAAAGAGATAAGGGTTTTCTTAAAGAATGTTTTCATCAAATATAAAGGAACTATTGCAATTAACTCTGTGAGTACCAAGTGAATACGCCAAGGTTATATACAACGATGATCTAACAAACAATGGGAGGTGTGTCTTCCGCCTCATTCCCTGTTCCTTGATTGGTTGTGGGTTTAGGGCAGATTCACACAAACAATTGTTTGTTTACTCTGGGTTTTATATAATTTGTACTCACTTAGTACTCATACAAAGGATTGTAGAGTTATTTTACTTATCCTTCATCAAAGCAGGAAATATAGGATTTTCTGGAGGAACAGGCGCACTTTTCTAAACAGAACATACAACTTACTACACCTTTCCTACAACTTACTTACATCACTAAAATCTTATGAACTCACCAACTTAAATGCTGATCCTCTCTTTCAAAATAACTTTTATTCTCAGGAAACTAGTAGACAGGTATACACGTATGGAATTCAGAAGATGGAGCATAATAGCTTCAAGTCTTGTTTTGTTACTTACATATGTATTCTATGTTTTGTGAACACATACTCTGTAAACAATTTCCTTCTCATTAAATGGTCATTTATTACTTTGATTACTATGATGCATGTCTTGTGATACTAAACATGACTTCCTCCGCCCCCGAACGTTTCCGCCGTTCCGGTTTTGGAGTGTGACACTCACAGTCAATCCGCTGCATAACCACGAAAGTCGTCATCTCAATACACTCCCCTCGTTTTCCCGTAATAGTTGTTGATATACTACTTAACAAACTCAAACAAGGCATACCCGAGCCTTTGTTGGTCACAATCCCCACTTATGACTCCTTCCTGACATAGGAATGCAATCCAATGCTCTCATACAAAAAAATACTCTTAGTACCAATATCGCAACTACCTGGTGCCCCAAAGGGTCTTCTTCCAATCTCTGACATCATAAACTCACTCACCCATCCTCTCAAAATGGGAAACAGGAACAATATAATCCTCAACATAGAACTTTGACATCACAGGCCATCGCCTAACCACTCAACTTAGACTGCAATTCTCCACTTTGCATCATCTCCTCCCCTTATTTGAGTCTTGAGATTCTAACTGGCATCTCACCAGTCAAAACCCTTGAGATCTAACTCAGATTTTCCCACCCAGGGCATACTCCATTTAAACTCAACCGACATGGCCCTCTGGCCCCACAATCTCCCATATCTACTCCCAGACTGGACAATCACAATCGGATAACTGATAAAGGCGAAAACACACTCTGCTACGAATCATGGTACCCGAACCATGTTATTTCTCCTCATCCTGCTACTCAGAACCTCTACGATTCTCCCTGCTTCAAGTATAGGTTCTCTTCTTTCAATAGTGCGGGCCCATACTACCTGCCACATCTACCCATACTTTCCACAAGGATCCTCTCATATTTTTTTAAGTAGCTGCTCAACCTCCTCGATCATCCTTCGTGTTACACATGCTCGATCTCAAGCGAATACTCTCCTCTAAACAACATACTCCTCAAAATAGAATTACTCCTCAGGTTCTCACACTTCTCTGCCATCTGCTGCTGAATAACTCCATGTGATGTCAGCCATCTACCTCCTGAATATCATCATATTCAATGCTTCATCTCATTTTCTCTTTAAAAATCTTACTCCTTTATAAAAATCATTTTTTTTGAAAATTTTCTAAAATCCTCAGTTTGAGTTCAGAGATACCCGAGAGCACATCTGAATCCCTCAAACCAAGGCTCTGATACCAACTTGTAACACCGTAACTTTTCATACAATTTTTTCATTTTTAAAACCACATAAATATAATCAACACATATCACAAAATCTTAATATATCAATTATCAAAAACACATATGTTCATAATTATTTAAATAAAATCCAGGATCCTCGAACATAACTCCATCTCGTGTGTACAATCAAGCCGACGCCTTTCCATGATCCTGAGAAGTACCTGAAACACATAACGCAAAACACAGTAAGCATGAAGCTTAGTGAGTTCCCTAAAATACCACATACAACACATTAGCCACTCGAGGCTATAACTCGGTAAGACCCTCCGGTATATATGTCTCAGTGGGACCCTCTAGTCCCATAGCTCGTTGGGCCCTCTGGTCCGGTCTTAATGAGGACACTCCGTTCTCACAGCTCGTTGGACCCTCTAGTCTGGTCTTAGTGAGGACCCTCTGGTCTCACCGCTCGTTGGACCCTCCGGTCCCGCCTCAGTATCACATAATATAGCATACATATATCACACAGACAAATGCACAACTCAAGTAAGCACATAAGATCAACATATACATAGATCACTATAATAGCATAAGTCACAAAGACAGTATGCACGATAAAACATAACACATTATAAACAAATAAGACCCTCCGATCGATAATGTACTAAGACCCTCCGGTCTACAATGTACTAAGACCCTCCAGTCAATAATGTAATTAAGACCCTCCAGTGAATAACACGAATAAGACCCTTTGGTCATACATAAATTACCACATGGGTACGTATAGTGAGAAGACTCGCCTCGGATGGCGGACAGATCCTATAAATGCTGCTGTTGTACTCCATCTTCTAACACTAAGCCAAACCCACAATTAACCCCATTAGAATTTAAGACCAAACCTTCACACATTAGGTCCAAATATGGTCCACCAATCCAGTCCAGAAATAACCCAAGCCCAATGGGCCCACCAAGGCCCAATACCAAATGGGTCCATAAGAGTCCACTAATGGCCCAACTATGGCCCAATTTTCCAAATTGGGCCCAAACCTCATATGGGCCTAACCCTGAAGCCGTTTTAAATATTCTAGTCCACATGATTGTTCTTGGATGGCCCATCAGTAGCCCAGTCACCAAAGCCCAATTAAAGGCCTAACACAAGGACCGAGCAAAATTAGGGTTTTCACATAAAATGACAATTATGGTTAAGTGTTTCTCACTTAACCCATTAAGGACTTAACCCACTAGGCCATTCACACAATGAAGTCAGAAATAATTCACAATATCAATTTAACAATCCAATTGTGGGTCCCGGTAAAATCTAAACTGCCAAACCTAAAATTAGGGTTTTCTAAACCCTAATTAGGGTTTCTAGCCCAATCCTGAAGCATCCCTGTCCAAGATTAAGTGTTTAGGCCCGTTAGGGTTCCACTAGATCGGGCACCACCCACCGCCACCTCGGGCGGCGGTGATCGGTGGCGGCTCTTGGTGGTGGTGGGGGTTTTCGGCCATACAAACACCCATTAAACCTCATAATTTCCGAAAACAACAATTTCACTCAAACACCAACCCGTAAACACACCCACAACCACCTCCCACGGTGGCTGGTGACGGTGGGACACGGCAGAAACGACAGCCACCATGGTTGGTTGCCATGCTAGTGTGCTAAACCTCAGGTCAAAACCCTCACGAACTCCAGCCATATAATACAACCTGAAATGGCCGATTTCAGCCACCCACTTCGTGCTTGATGCTACTGAGATCAAGGGAAAGGCTGACGAAACCAACAGTAGAGGAAACGACCACGTCGCGCACCCAAGGAGGAGTCAAGGAGGTTACTAGGTGCTTCCGACGGAGGAACAACATGAAGACGGGAAGCGACGGGGTAGTTACAACGAAGATTAGCGGTTGCGTCATCACCGGTGGAGGTTAGTGGCGGCCCACTGTTGTCTTCGTGTGCTGCTCTTCGTCATTGGTGATAGCTTCACCGGCGGTTGGCTTCGGTCTTGCCACACACAGCTTCGCCAGTAATTAAAGACGTGGGCGACAGAAGGAGGACTCCCAGTGGTGGCGGCTGCAATGGAATCGTTGGAATTAGGGCTTGTCTCCAAAATGACGGGAGGGAATGGTCATCGGGTTCAAGTCCCATGTTCTCTCAAACTCCAAACCACTTTTGTCATGATTAACCCCTCCGTCCCAAACCTTTTCAACTTTAGTCCAACATTTTTACCCTGTAGCCCCTGGAGCCTTCAAATCCTTTCAAATTAAGTCCATTAATTACCAAACACACCCTGACTTCTGAAACCATTTTCGAATTAAATCCAGAACTTACTCTTTTCACCCCTAAAATCCAAATTATATCAATTGGCTCCCCGACACCATCTCCCCGTTAAATATTATTTACTTTAGGACTATTAATCTTTATCTACTTATTTATTCAATAAGCGGGATGTTATAGTCGGAGTCATTATTTTCATTCTCATTCTTCCCATGGAAGTTTTCATGTGACTCTACATTCGAAATTGGATTCTCCCCCTGAAATGGTGTATCGATTGCGGAGGTTGAAATGAAAGCCTCCCCTTGAACTCGAGCATTTATAGTGTATAGATGAGGTGGAATTCCATAATCCTTTGAAATGGGTGGCTCTTTTCTAAGATCTTTGGCAACATCATCAATGATTTTCTTCAGTTCATCCTCCTTATTATCTCTTGCATTTGATTATGAAGAAATAGCTTTCCGGGCTCATCAAACAAATTCATGACTTCCTCCTAAATATTTGAAATATGAATGGCATTGGATTTGTTGAAGGAAAAATGTCCTCAGATGGACAATCAGCTTTCTGATAATTCTTTAGATAATTATTGTCAAATGTGACATAATATGTTTCCTTAATCTTTTTCGACTTTTTGTTCAGAACCCTATATGCCTTCGAAGTAAGAGAGTATCCCAAAAAGATTCCTTCGTCATCTTTCATATCGAATTTGTTTCGTTGCTCTTTGGAATTGAATATGAAACACCTGGACCTAATGGCATGAAAGAACCTAACGTTAGGTTTTTGTTTATTAAGAATCTCATAAGGTGTGATCAAGAATATTTTACTGATCAGAGAGTGGTTCTGAGTGAAACAAGAAATTCTAATAGCATCAGCCCAGAAGTAAAGTGGAAGATTCTAAAAGGATAACATAGTCCTTGCAGCTTCGCAAAGAGCGTGAGTTCTTCTTTCAACAACAGCATTCTGTTGAGGAGTGTAAGGAGTAGAGAAGTTGTGTGAAACTCCTTTTTCAGTTAATAATTCTTCAAACTCTTAGCTTTTGAATTCAGAACTGTTATTGTTGCGAACTTTCTGAATGAGATTTCGCAATTGAAGCTCTATCTGCTTGATGAAATACTTCAGCTTCGAAGTGACGTCTGATTTCTGTCTAAGAAAGAAAACCCAGATAAATATTGAAAAATCATCAACAATTACCAGAATATACTTATTACCACCAATCCTTTCAATGACAGATGGACCACAAAAATCGATATGTAATAGTTCTAGTAGCTCAATGATTTTGGTGTTGATAATAGTTGAGTGACTCTTCCTACTCTACTACCCTGGCTTACATGATGCACACAAATGTTCATTCTCAAACTTCAGAAAAGGGAGTCCTAAAACAAGATCTCCAAGTCCAAGTTTGATGAAGTCTTTGAAATTCAGATGCGAGAGCCTTCAGTGTCATAGCCAACTTTCATCCAAAGATGCTTTCATAAGAAGGCAAATGGAAGGCTTCCTGGTGATTGGTTTTATGTTCAAAGGAAGCATCTCTCCTTTTTTTGGATTTCAGAAGCATTGCTTTTGTTTTCCTTTCTAAAATCTCAGATCCCTCATCATCGAATGACACTTTCAACCCGGTACGTACAACCAATTGACAAACGCTTGTTAGATTATGTTGCAGGCCTTCCAGATAAGTTACCTTCCGAATAGAGAATTCGTTATTCATAATCATGCCATATCCTTTCATTTCTCATGTGGCATTGTTTCCAAACTTAACTCTGTCACCATTTGTCAGCAATCGGAATTCCCTCAGTTCTTCCCTCCTTCAAAGTCATGTGACGCGAATAACCACTACCGATGTACCATTCAGAGTCGTGTTGTTCATCATGCATTACCTACAAAATTCAAAGAGATTTTGGAACCCAAACCTTCTTGGGTCCTTGTGAGGATTTCTTTAGAATAGGAAAAATATTATTCTTATCAACCCAAAAAGATCTTTTTAACAAAATACTATTCTCTCTATTAAATATTTTAAAAACCTTCATTTTATTTTCACCAAGATTAATTTCAACAAAATGTGCCTTTCTTTGTTTAGATTGTTTGTGTTGCTTAGCCACCTTTTTCAAAAGCTCCTTTGCCTCTCTTTTTAAACTTGCTTCGTATTCCTCGAGACTTATCTCAAGTTCCGAAACAGTTTTACCTTTGCCCTTAACATATTTTGATTTGATGTGAACATATTTTGAAAAATGTGTTTTGGGAGGACAATTAGATTTAGGTTTTTCAATAGGTTTTGAAACTTGAGGTTTGGAAACCTTTGATTTTGAAATAGGAGATTTTGAAAAGGATTTTGATTGTAGTTTTGGAATAGAAGAAGATTTCGTATTTTGAAACAAAGATCTTTCTAAATTAACAAAATTTTGATTGGAATTCTTATTTTTCCAAAAACGCATTCTTCCTTGTAAGTTTTTTCTATATCATGCATTCATCTTCCTTTTCTTAGAAACAATTTCTTCAACAAACAAATGAAAATTAGAGCTCGTTTTCTCTATTTGGATTGGCTTACAGGTTTGTTTAGAAGACGTTTCACTCAGGACTTTTTTAGTGCCACTCGGACCAACTTTATTGAAATAAGCGTTAACACAATTCAATGTTTCTGCAACATATCTCACTTCTGTTTTCCATGAGGTCATTTCGGAAATACCTTTGGTTTCATCTGGATTTTCAATAGGACCTGACCAAAAGAATTCGTCGCACCCTTCTCAATTATCATTACCTACTATGGATGTTAGTTCTGAAGTGTCGTTTTTTTTTTCAGTCCGGTTTTTATGAAAACTTGATTTGGAACAGTTTTTAATTTCGGAAAAACTATGGCTTTTTCTTTTAAAACTTCTGAACCCTGATTTTAAACAACACAAACATATTCAATTGAATTTTTAGAAATCAACTTTTTCTTTTGTTCAGCCTCATTTTGTACAAATGATGAACAATCTATCTCATCCTCTGCAAATATTTCATTCATGTTGCTTTCATCAAATTTACAAACGTTTTCAGTATCAAAAGTATTTTCTGAACTTAATTTCATGCAAAACGAGTCAAAATTTTGCACAGTATTAGATTTAATTTGTTATTTATATTCATCATCCAACATTTTTTAACATATTCTTATGTTCTTTGGACTGAATGTATGCTTCTTTTTTGTCAAGACAAACTTTGCTCGAATCGTAAACATCATTAGAGGAAACAATAGATTCACACTTATAACACTTTGCATCAATTTCATCCTCTTTAAATTCAAGAAATGGTAAAATAATTTTGTGTATATTTTTACCTATTTCACAATCAAGATGCAGTTGAGTAATATTGAAATATAAACGCTTCAAAATGAAACAGAAAATATTCCTTTGTTTTAAAAGTGCTAAATTGTCTCTCTTAAGATAAATGACATCATCCTTTAACCTATTAAGCTCTAATTCCAACTTCTCTATCCGCATCCTTCTCTCTTCACTTTTATTTTTTACCCTACTAATTTGATCACTTAGGTTAGAATTACTTAGACGTGTTCTCTTTAAACTGTTGCTAAAATTAGAGAAAGTGTAACTTAAATCATCTAATTCAGATTCGTAACGTGTAACAAGAATATTAAGAGATTGGAGCATAAAGTGTACCTTATTGATGACCTTCTCACATTCTTTCACCTATTTAGAAATAGGATTTGGAACAAAGCAATTTTCATAGGCCTAGCCGCCATTAGTCGCATAGCCCCTCTGCTCTGAAACCACTTTCTGAACCGTTAGACATCTTCCTTTATACTCTTGCACTTCCGACATTGCCACAAAACACCTACCGTGTGTTGGTTTCCGAACCTCCTCATCTTCTGAATCTGTGGACCATAGTTCGACACGTCCACCTGCGTCACTACCTTCCTGCACAATCAAGGCAAGCTTTTCATTCGTAACAGTCTTCTTCCTAAGCTCCTCTATCTTTTGAAGATAGTAAGCTTCATCCTTCTCTGATTCCTTCTTTTCACTCATCCTTCTCAACATACACTCTTTGGAAAAATGATTCTTGACATAGCAGTAGTAGCAGTCATAGCCTGAATCCCCTAACAACTTCTTTTCTTGCTTATCTTCTTCCTTTTGAGATTTCTTGAAGCTCTCTTCGCTTAACTTTTCTGAACTGAAGTTTCCTTGCCTGTTCCTATTCTTGAATCGACCAAAATTCTTTTTGATAAACTTTATGGGATTAGATACCATTAGAGCGTATTCCTTTTTGGAAAATTCACTATCCGAAAAGTCGGATTCGTAATCTTCTTCAGTTACCCTTTTGCCCTTCGCAACCAAGGCCAATGATCACATGCTAGAGACAAGCTTTACATCCTTCATCACTTCATTTTCGTGGGATCTTAGGATTCCCACAAGCTTTGCCAGAGAGTAGCTCTTGAACTGTTCATGAGCTTTCACTGTAGACACAACCGCTTTCCATCTAGACCTTAAACCATTCATGAACGTAACTTTTTGCTCTATCTTTTCACACCTGAGATTGTGTTTAAGCATCCTGCTTACTAGATGACTAAACTGATTGAATGTTTGATCCAGTTTTTCATTAGACTTTTGAACAAAGGCTCCAAATTCTAAAAGAAGCAACCTTTGCACGGAGTGTTCCAACTTTGCATCGCTTGAATGAAGCTATTTTAACATGTCCCATATCTCCTTTGTTGTCTCACATGCACTCACCAGACGAAAAGTGTTTGGTGGAAGAGAAAACCTTATTATTCTCATCGCCTTGATGTCACTTAACAACTTATCTTTTTCATCTTGAGGAGTACCTTTATGTTCAACAAGAATTGTGTTGTAGTCGACTTGAGTCTTGACAACCTTCCTTGTAGTCGTGTTATAGAGTGCCTATTGTGTCATGGCTTCCCATATTGTGGTGCCATGATCTTCAATGTTGAGCACATAGTCTTCGAATGCAGTGCCCATACTTCATAATCCTGTAGAAAAAGAATTGGGATTCTGGTAGTAGATCTGATACTACTTAAGAGACTGAAAGAGAGATTATGAGGATCTTCATGATTCATCTTCTCAAGTGTTCACAGAAGCGAATATAGAATCAGATGTGTAATAACATGAATCAAGATCTAGGGAAAAACAAAGGATCTAGATATGGAGCCTGCAACTGATTGAAGCAGTTAAGACACCAAAAATGGATCTAAGAGAAACAATAAACCCTAGTTTAAAACCTCGACAGAAGATTAGCGTATGAGATACATAATCTCCTGCTCTGATACCAATTATTGAAACAATAAAAACTTAGATTGATAGATTCTATAAATGATGTGAAAAAATAACACGAAAAATGAAGATCAAATAGTGCTGAATGCATACTATGAATAGCTTTAGAATAGTTCAACGTGATATTTTCTGTAAATTTCAAGTAGGGCAAATACAATCGATAACCATAGAACGATATGTGTATGCACATTAAGTAGTCTAACCCTAGCAACATAAATACATGGATGGATAGGCCCAACCCGTTATAAATGAGACTATTCTAGTACAAAACATTTGACACAACACATTAATAACCCATCAGTCTGGCATGCCAACCAGCCGTCAGCTCATATCTGGAATGCTCCTGGGTTTGTTGGCAACAGCACAAAGTAGTACAACCTCAACCCAACACAATATATCGATATATAACAGTTAAAAACGTAAGCAACAGACAGATAATCATGCAGACAGAAATCATAGGTATTCCTTAAGATCTACCAGTCTAAGCCTATCAATAACTAGCATATAATGTATAACATGTGACATCCCCAAATTTCTCGGCTAGAAAAGACCGATTTAATTTATGTTTTTAAAATAAAATCAGAGTAATCTTTTAAAAGATGTTGCGGAATTTCTCACCAAAACAAAACATGATAAAAATTTATCAAAACATTTCTTAAAGAAATATGTATTTTCATTATATATCAAAACCTCAGGATGTCATGTTCCGATACAGACCAAAAGCATAAACAGTACATCATAAGCCTTACAACAGTTATTTACAACTACTGGCCTAGAATCCAAAAATCCCTCTTCATCATCCAAACTATGCTCTGGGTCCAGTACCTATAATTTAAAAAGTTGAGTGGTTCAGGCTTGGGATCCTGGTGAGCAAATAGGGTTTTCAACCCACAAATAATAATAAATTTATTAATTTCATCGACCAACAATAAATTTATTAATTTCATCAACCAACAATAACCCTGATTACATGTTCCCGTTATCCTCACTTTACCTCCCTAAACACCTATCATAAGGGACCTAGCCTAAGGATCATCATTGGGATGGACTTTACTGCTAAGGGGATTCCTTGACCATTTATGTCCGTAAGGGAACCATTAGGGGGATGGAGTACACGAGCGAACATATAGTTCACCAACACCTACAGGTTACAAGCCTACTAGCATTCCACTGGACTGTCTAGAAAGGTTTGTGGTCGTCAGCTATACTCTGCTAGATAACTAGAACAACAACAACAACAACATCGAGGCCTCTCCTCAGTTTAACACACAACAACTATTTCATCTACCCATGTTATACCCAATATATTTGTAGATAAAAATACATATACAGTTTAAATCATTTTAAAACCTGTATAAAACATTTATTCAACACCCATCACAAATAAACAAACAATAATTATACACATAGCACGTATTTTATAGAAAATACTTCATATCTATGTGTAAGATGAAAGTAATTTCACACTCACTTGATTTAATGATAATCGGGCAGCACTTTGTTTCTTAAAACAATATTCTTCGATGAAACCGAGATGTTTTCTCAAAAACCGGGCTTCACATGGGCAGAGTTTCGTCTCGAAAATCTCTTTTCTCGGGATCATTGGGCTCTCCGGGGCTTACTTATGATGCTAGGATGATATATTAGGATTAGGGGTACTTTTTGCAACAAAAGGGAAAGTAGAGGGTGAAAAAAGCAAAATTTTGTAACATAATACGGCTGGCTTCGGATCCTATTTATAGGATACCGAACCACCTTAGTACGCCGGGGGTACAGCTTAGGTATGCGGGGCGTACTGCTTCACACACTTCTTCGTTGGGCGTAAATTTGTATGTTGGGTGTACGAAGTGGATCAACTCGGACGCGTCAAGGCTATGACAGGTGGCTCTCATGTGAAGGAGTAGGGAGGGTGCCCGACTTCGGAACACTTACATCAGTACGCTGGGCGTACTCCTTCTGTACGTTGGGCGTACTCCCCCGGACCAACCATGAAGTTTGTGCCATAAACTTCCAAAATTTTTAACTTTCACATACGAACTCCGTTTTTGACGTTCTTTATATCCACACGTAGGTATGGCCGTGCTCTACAACTTTCGTTTAGACTCCGTCAGCTAATTTTGAATTTATTTTTAAAGTTATATTTTTAACAGGCTGGGACAGCAAAAGTCCGTTAAAAATTCATAACTTCTTCATCCGATGTTTGTTTTCATCTGTATTTTTACCATTAAACTATAATTGACAAGATCTTCAATTCTTGTTTAGGGTGTTTCGGTTAAAAATCACTCGATCTAAAATTCGAGTTTCGGTCTGCATACTATTATGTCAAATCTTAGAAAATTCATAACTTTCTCATAGGAAGTCAGACTTGGACATTCTTTTTATGCACGCTCTCAATTTAACGAATACTACGACTTTCATTTAGATTGCTAAGGCAAAAAAGCACTATATTGTAAATTCACTTTTTACGCCATACATCGTCGTGTCGGTTCTGTCGCGAAACTTCAACAAGTCATAATTTCTTCGTTATAACTCGGATTTCGGTATTCTTTATATATCCGGAATCCTTGTTTCAACCACTACAACTTTCTTCATAGATATCGGGTTTATCTAACGTTTATTTTCGACGCTTTTTTTATCATTAATTCATTAAATCATAATAATTAAGCAATAAACACATAATAATCAAATAATACATTTTTATTATTTCAAAAATAAGTTATAAAGGTTGACACAGACTATTACATCATCATTAATGCCTAGTCTAGAAAAACGGGCATTACAATTCTTGTTGGTGGGGAAGCTTGAGGCGGTGGAAGACAGACGGTGGTGCTTCAGCACCGGTGAACAACTCTAAACACCAAAAAACCCCCAAATTCGGGGTAAAAATCATTACCACACAACAATAAAAAATGAAATATGAGTAGAAAATACCTTACCTGGGGCTAATCGCCGGTTATGGAAGTTAGAAGATGATTTTCGTCGGAGATGGTGAATGATGAGCGTCGCGGTGTGCAAATGAACGAATATTGCGTTCTTTTAAGGGTAAACCCATATGCCGACGACATGTCGTCGGTATCGTCGGTATAGGGTATATATAAGCAATGACGTTTCGTTTTTTGCTGAAATAAAAAAAAATTAATAACCTGTGCCGACGACTTGTCGTCGGGATAGCCGAATCACGCGGATCACCATATGTCATGCCGACGAATCGTCGTAGGTATAGCATACATAAAACTATGTCGTAATGTATTTCTAGCACATGGAATAAAAATAAATGGAAAATAGATTTTTTGATATCTATCCCGACGACATGTCGTCGGTACAGACTTTCAGAATACCGCGAACAATTTTGTCGTTCCCGCCAGACTTGTAGTGACGACTTGTCGTCGGCACATATATCCTAGTCAAAGAAAATCGGTCAAAGTTTACAAAAATATGGCGACGACATGCATCATCGGGATAGGTGTCGTCGACATAACTTCGTATCCTTGTAGTATCTATATAATTATATGGACGAAAATAATATTGGATTTGACCTAAGTTCGGATGATCATCGATGCGATCTTTTTTATTAAACATACAAGAATAGAATTTTTTTTAAAATTAACCCAATATCATTTCTAGTTATTTCAAAGATAAAACCTCCAACTTAATTTCCCATAAAGCTTAGATCTCATGCATGACTTAAGATCCACACCCAAGTTTGGATTTTTATGAACCCACAACTCCTAATACTCTGAAATATAGAAGATCTAGGCATACGGAGACCTTTTGCTCATAAAGTCTCCACCTTGGGACCAAAAACCCTAAATTTGGTCCAAGAAGCACACCACAATAACAACAAGGAATGTTCTGAGCTTTTTACCTCCAAGTGAAGCTTTCCCCTCTGTAGAACTCGGATCCAAGCTTGCACTCCAACTTCTAGCCTTCCCAAGAATCTCCTCTTCTTCTTTACTAACACCCAAAGGCACTTTTAGGTCCAAAAACACTCACACAAGCTTAGAACGAAGGTTGGCTCTCTTTTAGGGTTTCACTCTCTCAAATGGTGGCTGAGGATAACGCCATAGCCTTCCTTATATAGGGCTCAAATCTAAATTAGGTTTTTGAGTTTGGACCCGCTACACCCAGCGTAGCTCAAGGTACGCCCAGCGTACCGGGTGGAGTCCACGTCCAAAACACGCCCTTGAGTACGCACAACGTACTCCTTAGTACGCCCAGCGTACTCAATTTTCTTTGTTCACTTTCTAAGGGCTAAACAAGACAACTTAGAAAGAAGAAGGGTTTAAGAGATGCACCTAAATTTCGGGATGTTACAGATAAATACTTACCTCTTGTCGAATTTTCGTATAATAACAGTTACCACGCTTCAATCAAAATGCCACTATATGAAGCATTATATGGTCGCAAATGCCGTATGCCATTATGTTGGCGTGAAGTATGACAGAAGATCCTTGAAGGTCCTGAAATGATTCAAGACACCACCGACAAGATTTAAATTATACGAGAAAGAATGAAAGTGGCCCAGGATCGACAAAAGTCCTCTACGGAAAAGAGGAGGCGACCAATAGAATTCCAGGTGGGTGATTTCGTGATGCTGAAGGTATCCCCATGGAAAGGTCTTATGCGATTTGGAAAGAAAGGAAAACTAAGCCCTACATTTGTTGGTCCTTTCAAAATCATCTAGAAATTGGTAAACAAGCATACCGCTTGGAATTGACGAAAGATTTGGCAGGTATTCATGATGTGTTTCATGTGAGCTATCTGCGCAAATTCTTGAGCATCTATGATGAGACAGTTCCATTATCCGAGGTTAAATTGGATAATAAGTTAAGATATGTAGAAGAGCCTGAAGAGATTGTGAATGAAAGAACAACTAATCTACATAATAAAGAAGTAGAATTGGGGCTTGTCAAATGCAAACATCATCAAGGCGCAAACTATACTTGGGAGAATAAGAATGAGATAGGAGCGAAATATTCCCATTTATTTTAATTGATGTCATTTCGGGGACGAAATCCTCAAAAGGAGGAGGTATATGTAACATACACGTTCTGTTATCGTGTATTGTAAATTATAAAAGTGAATAATATTATGAAATATTATGTGAATTTGAATGTTGAGTTCTAACAAATAGTTTTTACTAGAATTGAAGTAAAACTATGCTTAGAATCATTCAGAAAGTATTGGAAGTCTTATGAGATTCCAATCAAATGCCAAATAGTGAAATTTAGCGAAAATATAAAATTTGAAAAAAGAAAATTTTATTATTTGAAGTTGTAAAGAATTTCGTTAGAAAAGTTTAGGTGAAAACCTTATCGAAATCCGAGTTATAACGAAGAAGTTATGACTAATCGAAGATCCACGACAAAACCGACACGACACCGAATGACATAAAAAGTGAGTTTTTGATCTAAATGAAAGTCGTAGTATTCATTAAACCGAGAAGTTCGATAAAAAGAACGCCAAAATCTGACTTCGTATGAGGAAGTTATGATATATCTAAGTTTCATCTTAGTAGTAGACAGCTAAAAACTCGAATTTTAGATCGAGTGGTTTTCAAAAAACATAACCTAAACGAGAATTGAAGGTCTCGTCATTAGTAGTACAATGGTAACAAGTCTGACGAAAACGGACGTCGGATAAAGAAGTTATGAATTTTTAACGGATTTTCCTGTCCCGGTCTGTTAAAAATAATAATATTAAAAATAAATTCAAAATTAGCCGACGAAGTCTAAATAAAAGTTGTAGAATAGATTCCTGCCTACGCGTGCATATAAAGAACGGATCTCGTATGCGAAAGTTATGAATTTTAGAAGGTTTGGGTGCAATTTCCAAGAATTTTCGCAATAAGTATGCCACGTATCCGACAACGGTAAGTCACCCGCGCAGCAGCCGACGCGTGTCGTCGATCCTCACGTATCCGAGCTTCGGTCTAATCAGCTGACGACACATATGGCTTCGGTGGCGAGCTCTCGCACAAGCCGTGTGTCCTTCCGAGCCTCGCTGGCCCCTCACATGCGAAGCCACCCGGAGCCCCTCGCTGCTGTCACGCGTCTGATATCGGCCGACCTTCGCACTATAAATAGTGCCTGCGAACCCTCCCGAGAAAATGTTAGAAAATTGGCAAATTTCACCCCTTAACCTATATTTCTTTCATTCCGACTTTCCCCGAAGCCCCGATATCAATTTTAACACTCGAAATACGTCCCGAAGTTCCCGAGAAGCCCGAAAAATTTATCTTTTCGATTTTGAAGCTCTACATTCGCAAAGCCTGGTTTTCAATAAATCTTTCGGTTTTCAACAAAGAAAGTCATATTTAGACCCAAAGTGCTGCCCAAATTAATATTTTAGCCCCCGATTATTTCACGGTGAGTTCAATATATAGGAACAATTGTATGTTATGTGTTATATGTGCTATGCATTTTCTTGTGTTATCATGATTTTTATATCATTGATCATGTAGAACATGTCTCGTATCACTTCTGGTATTGGCTTTGAGCCTTTGGCTATGTAGAGCATGTCTTGTATTATTTTGGTATCGGATTTATGCCTCTGGCCATGTAGAGCGTGTCTCGTATCACTTCTGGTATTGGTTTTGTGCCTTTGACCATGTAGAGCGTGACTCGTATAACTTCTGGTATTGGCATAGGGCTATGTAGGGCTGAAAGCTTGTATATTCTAGGCAAGTGATAATCCGAAATTATATGTCTTCTGTGCCATTTGGGCTGAAGCTTTATTGGTGTATATCAAGTATTGAAATTGTTATGTCTCAATGATTGTATATCATTGAATCGAATCCTCGGTTGATATGGAAAGTTTGTCACATGTTTCACATATGCCTTTGTTGTTCATTGTTCCTCTTTGCTTCTGCCTTATTGATGTGTATGGCATAACGTTATATTGTATTTATTATTCAACTCACTAAGTGTCACCGCTTACCCCTCTCAATGTTTAACAATTGCAGGAGATAATTAAGCAGTATGGTTGTATAATGTTGGGAGATTTAGAATAGTTTGTAATATTACTTTTGTATTAAAGTTTATGTTTGTATAAAATTACAATATCCTGGATAGTTATGTAAAATATTAAAACTTAGTCGGTTTGTATCCAGTCTTTGTAATCAAATTATCAATGTAAAATATTGTTTTATGAATATGCATGTAGCATGTTTTGGAGTAACAATTGTTTTCAATTATGAAAGTTGGGTCTTTCAATATTGGTATCAGAGCAGTAGTTTAAGTGAACTAAATTCCACAGATTGGTATTTAGACTTAAACTATTAGAAGTTCAATATATGAACGGATTCATTATAAGTATATGGATACAAACCATAGGAAATATTTAGTAAAAGTATTAGGTAATAATAAATCCTAATATTCTAAAATACTATGTTACGCCTAAATTTTAGAAAAATGACTGAACACAAAGGTAGCCATACACCAGAAGCGGGTGGAGGTCCTAACCCGAGGAAGTAAATACTCCAGTATCTCCTCGTGAGGAGCGACTCTTGGGTAAATTTACCGGTGTGATTCGATAGACTCTCGAAGAGCACAAAAAGAATGGTGAAAAAGGAAAAGAGAAAGCCACTGGAGAATCTTCGGGGGAGAAGGCGAGACATCTCTCATTCAAGACTTTCAAGAGTAGTGGTGCTATGGAGTTTTCTTGTGTCCTTAATCCCATAGTTTTTCTCACTTGGATTCCGAACACCGAGAAAGTATTTCGTGTTTCTCATGTGGATAATGAAGACAAGGCCATTTATGCTTCTGCAATGCTCATCGGAGAAGCTTTGTCTGGTGGGAAGCAACTTATGAAGCTCTCAACGAGTATGACCAAGAGAATATATCTTGGGAGATGTTCAAAACTCATTTGCTAGGGAAGTATTTCCCTCTGGACATGAAGAGGAGATTGAAGAAAGAATTCCTCGAGCTTAAACAGGGAGGAATGACTGTGAATGAGTATGAAACTCAATTCAACCAAAAAGCATGGTTTGCTGCGAAGTATATTCCAACTGAAGATGAGAAAATTCAATTTCAGTTATTCTTGTAATAAAAAAAATTAAAAACCTGTGCTGACGACTTGTCATCGGGATAGCCGAATCACACGGATCACCACGTGTCATGTCGACGACTCATCGTCAGTATAGCATACATAAAACTATGTCGTACTGTATTTCTGGCACATGGAATAAAAACAAATGGAAAATAGATTTTTTTGATATCTATCCCGACGACATGTCGTCGGTATAGACTTTCAGAATACCACGAACAATTTTTTCGTTCCCGCCAGACTTGTAGCGACGACTTGTCGTTGGCACATATATCCTAGTCAAAGAAAATCGGTCAAAGTTTACAAAAGATATGGCGACGACATGCGTCGTCGGGATAGGTGTCGTCGGCATAACTCTATATCATTGTAGTATCTATATAATTATATGGACGAAAATAATATTGGATTTGACCTAAGTTCGGATCATCATCGATGCGATCTTTTTTATTTAACATGCAAGAATAGAATTTTTTACATTTCTAGTTATTTCCAAGATAAAAGCCTCCAACATAAGTTTCCATCGAAAACGTGTAGAAATTCCAAGGGATTTCTAAGGAATTTTCATTTAAATGCATATATTCTAGGACTCCTAGTAAATGTTCTTTAGAAAAAACAACTTTTTTTTTTTTTTTGAAACGGCAAACTAACTAATCTATTCCTAAATAACCATCTATGTCTTCACCGAGACTTGAACCCCTGACCTCTCAAATGAGATGGTCCCTTCATACCGCTAGGCCATTGACCCTTTTTTTTTCTCTAAAATTGTAATAAATGTTAGTTTTCAAGCAACTACTAATCTGGAATAATAGAACATATTTAATGGCTGATACAATAGGAAAATATTCAAATTCAATTTATTGGGTCGAGTGTACTAATAAGGTGGCATAAATGTAATTGTCTAGGAACCATTTCTGTAATAACTGAAAGTTGACAAATTGAAACAAAAAGTAGACCTATATCGAATGCTTCAAGAGTTAAAAAAGTTACGGTTTTTCATTTTACTTCCTTCACGCATTAACCAACTTACTAGTGGGCTTTATTTTTTTGTTAGTTATTGATGCATGCTGCTAAACATTGGAAAATAGAGACACAAGAGTTAGGCTTCATTTTTATTCTTCAAATTATCCCAACAGTACGTTGAGGGCATGCTCTTTTAATTTGGCTGGTCTCTACAAAGATACTATCTTACTCCAAGAATTAATTATTTTGGAGTAACTTACAAATTTTATCTTTTTTCAAGTCCAAAAACGAGTACTTTTGTAATTTTTTGCAATTTTGATCCTTATTTCATGGTTTCATGAGTTCAACTTGTGAAAAAAAAAAAACATTTTGCTCTCACCTCACCCATGGGTTTAACCTTTTCTTTAACCAAAAGGGAAGTTATCGATTCATCTTGTCAAGTCTCAACCTTAGACCGCATAAACCCGAACAACTTGATCGATCTTGGTGCGACAAACTGGACAACCCCAATTCTTGCCTTCGACTTCGTCCATACATGACATGCATGCAGCCATGTGTCCTTACGGGATACATACCCCCTCAATCGGTGCATCCAAACATACAACACATGTTGAAGAATCATTATTCGTTTTCTCATTCTCAATTGGAGTGGAATCAATGGATAGGTAGTGAACCAGATCATCATCCATAATGTCTGAAATCGGAGGTGCTGATGGGACTGTATGTCGTGGGTAATTGACTGAATTGCTACTTGTTCCTGCATCATTGTTTTGCCATTGGCTCTTTTCCTTGTTTTGAGGACGTCTAATCTGAAATGTGTAAAATATAAGTGTGCTGACGCAAGCATTCTATATGTATGCTTTCAAGAAAGAATCTACAATGACTAGCCATGGATTTAGTAGATGATTTACCGGCAGGGCCGTTCAGACGGTGGGCAACCCGGGCGACCGTTCAGGGCCCACGATTGCAGGGGGCCCAAAATTTATGAGTTATGTAGTTTATATATAAAAAAAATTATTACCTAAATGATTTTTAGGGCCTAAATTTGGTTGAAACTCAATTTAGCTCAAAATATAAACAATTTAGTTTGCTTTTTATTTCTAAGTGAAAACGTCTATATTAAAGAGTAATGATATTTTTCTAAATCTGTATTATATTTGCAATTGAGGAATCCTTTTTTTTCTTTTCACCCCGGGCCCCATTTATGTTTGGACCGGCCCTGTTTATCGGAGAAATTTCTCTGCATGCGTTACAAAATCGCTTCAATTGTTGGTTTTCATTTTCGTTAACAGGTGCAAGTACGATGTATGATTTTTCTGTAAGTAAAAATGAACTAAAGTTTAGGCAACAAATTAAAAGTGATTTTGTTTTTGTTGTTTTGTTTTTGGAAGTCTAATGTAAATTCAACTCAACAAACTTACGCCAAGTGTCTCATGACTATAAATATAAAAGGAAAACAATTAACATAAAATAATACAAATTCTACAAGTAAATAAGTGTAATCCAAAAGTATCAAGAAATTACTGTTGGAAATAGAAATGATAACTGAAGGATCGGGCTGGTTAAAATTTGGTTCATCAATGTACGCCTTCCCCAGTGGAATAATTAAGTGAGGTTTAGCATTCTGATTAAAGCAAACAATTCAAGAACATGAGTGTATGATAAAAAGCTAACGCTTGTTTGTTTTGTATTTCATGAAAATAAATCCGTCATATATATATACAAGTGTATCTTTTGACTTAACTGAAAAGGACAACGTACCTCTAAGCTAGAATATATAACAAGTTCTAACTTGAAAGGCTTTGTAAGCTTACGTGCTCCACATCGAACTATAACTACCCACCTGCAAATAGAAACCATTAATTAAATATTGTAACTATTTATCAATAGTCCTATATTTAATATTTATTGCTATTAAAATGAAATGCTTACACTTTTCTTGGAGGTGGTTGAGCAAACCCTGGCACAATATAAAGCCCTCGCAGCCAACCAGAGAACAAGCATATGTGGTTCTAAAAGAATTGCATTAAACCCAATATAAGATCATTAATTGATTACAATTTCACATAGAAGAACTTTGTAAGATCCAAATGAATGAAAAATGCGTATGTACCTCAATTGCACGAACAACATTGCTATATCCATTGACTCTTGCAACATCAAGTGCAGTTTCACCATCATCATTCATCAACAAGGCACTAGCTGAAAATTGAGATGATAAATATTTCGTAAGCAATTAATTGGTTACATATAATAGACATGACAAGCTTTCTTGGGAAATTTTTGAGTCCAAAATCCAATTTTGTACGTTTGTTCCAATTTTTTATGTTATGTCATTTACTATTATGGGGCCTAATAAAGTAACCAACAATATAGTAGCAATATAATGATGTCATTGATTAAAAAGCACACACCACCATGTAAAAGCAGTAGCTTAACCATTTGTTCTAGGCCTTTTTTTGCAGCATGATGAAGAGCAGTTCCAGAATGACAACCTGAAGAATTTGTTACGATAAGTGAGAAAAATTACCATGCCCAACTGAGAGGCCAAATAACATATAAACCTTTTTTATCATGCATCAGGGAGCAAACCAAGACACCTGAACGATAGTAGTTCACATTCGCACCTAATTCTAACAAGGTTTTTGCTACATTATAATGGATTGGATTCATGGAAGCCAATATCAGAGGAGTGTATCCTTCCTTGTCCTTCCACTATATTAAAAACAACAGATTTGACACATTAAACCGATAATTTCGTCACTAATAATTGTTAAGGTACAATATCTATAGAAAAATAAAATTAGTCTCAATTTGACGCAAAACCCACATCCATGTAAATTAAAGAGAACTAGATCTGATGGTTTTAATAACAGGATTATGCTTCAATCTTCTAAAGGGGTGCAAGCTAAGTAGATAACTTAATGTGCTGATGAGACAAATGGCCTCCAACATTGAACTCTGAACATATCAGTTCATCAATTCTAACTGCAAACCATGCAAGTCTTCATAATGAATACATTTTTACGCATACGTACCTCAAGGCTAGAACCTATCCTGTGAAAGTCTTTAATGCGTTTAATGTTGCCAATTCTGACTTGTTGATACAAAAGCTGGTCCTTTAATTGCTGTAAAACCCATTTCATTAGAAAATTTATCAAAAAAAATGTAAAAAAAAAAAAAAAAAAAAAAAAAAAAAACCGTTTTGTAGGCTTGATCTATGATCAAGGTTTTATAAAAAACTTTGGTGGCAAATTTATATAGAGTAAACCCTAGAATCTACAATCCTACCTGCGTATCCAAAGATTTGATTTGAAATTATCCCAAATTTTAGTTATTCGAATTTTTGTATATCCCATTTTTTTGGATTCCCTTAGTTATAAAAAAGTTTTCCTACATTTCGGATATCTAAAATCCAAAATATACTTCGTTTATTAACTTTTTTAAAGTTTCATTTATTATTTAGAAAAGGAAATTAAATGAACTTATTGATAGGTTTTCTAGTATTTTATCTAGGTTTATTTTGTTCTAGCAACCTACTTTAAAAAAAATAAAGAAATACTAACCTCTTGATCTTTCTTGTTGATTTTTTTGACTGTGATATTATAATACCCACCAAGCATAGATGGGAGTACCCATATTAGAAATCCCTTTAGTGGAATCACACATAAAACTCCAAAAAGAGCAAAACCAAAAATAACTAGGAGAGAGGCTTGATCGAAAATTCTACGAACCCTAAGAGGGTTAAGAAATTCTATCTTCCTCAAGAGAATAGAAAGGAAAACAAATATTCCAAAAAAAGAATCTATATGGAGGGTTTGATCCCTAGAACCATATTTATAGATCTTAGATCATTATCCAACTTGTATCTCCTATCTAATGAGAGATAGATATATATAGGGTCACACGTTATAGCAATTTACTACAATTGATTATTTATTAAAATAATTTTCATTATTAATAAATATAATCAGTATTTGTATTTAACTCGAGAATTATTATTTTATGAAAATAATATATTTAACAACTAATTGAGACATTACTATTTCTAGGAAATGATAATAAAAGAGAACAAAATTATATATATCCATAAGGTCTGAATATATATATATATATATATATATATATATATATATATATATATATATATATATATATATATTATGTGAAAAGTAATGATGGATTTTCTAGGTTACATTAAAACATATTTACATAGTGAAATTTCCATAAACAACTTATAGGTACATTCAACCTAAAGATCTATGACATTTTCTCATTATAACAACATACTATGAAACTTTCAAACTAACCTACTTGTAATAAAAATTAACAAGGATTAATATACATACCTTTTGTTATAATCGAATATAATAAACCGTGTCTTCAAGTATTCTAAAGCTTCATGGAAAGTGAACATCCAATAGTGTGAATGTGTTTAATGGTTCACACCCAAAACCCTAGAACACTAGAAAGACAAGAAGAGAGAAGTGCGAGGAAGAGAAATTTCATTCAACTTATGGGAAGAGAGAACCACAAAATTTGATGCCCAATAGGAGGTATTTATAGATAGGGAATCTCCAGGATAAACTCTGATTTGAATAATAAAATAATCTGATTTTATCTATTCAAGACAGTTATCCTTATCAACTACAGTAGGCCTCTAGAAACCCTAGAAACCCCTCTAAAATTGTCTAATCCTATATAGGGTTCTAGAATTGCTTTCCTTACTCAACTATGAATAATTACAATTCAGCCATTATACCTTTAATTAATTCTAATTAATTTAAAATTAATTATTAACTATTTTTAATTAACATATTAATCATATAATATATTAACAAATCATTTTATTTCTCCCCTAATATCACTTCTAACTATTTCTGGTTATGAGGGCAACCCAAAAAGGGCTTTGTTTTTATTCATTAAGGCTATACCAATTTAGTTAAGAGCTTATAGACCTAATCCAACCTTCTCGCATTTCAATAAGTCGTCGACTACAATTACAGGTATATACTTTGAATATCCAGTAAAGTTTGATTTCCAAAGCCACTTCCGAACTCTAATTAACACAGACATTGACCCTATGATAAGTGATCGACTATTCATTCGTTCTTCAAGATTTCATATGGACATGATACATGGATTAAATAAATTTCATAGTCCAAGATTATGTTTTGATTTTCAATTTATGATGACTAGATTCAGACTACTAATTAAATAGATCAATTTAGTTTGGGCAAGGCCTTACACATAAATGTCAACATCAAATCACTAAGGGGCCCAAAGATATCAATTTTCTAGTTAAGGAAAAAGGAACAAATTGTAACACCGCAAATTTTCAAACAAAATTTTCATTTCAAAATATAGTATTTTCATTCAAAACAAAGCATAAACATCTCAAGTGTCATGTCAAAATACAACTCGTCTAAATCCCAAGATCACAAAACATCCTTCAGTGTGTACAGATCACGCCGGCGCCTTCCCACGGTCCTCGCTAGTACCTGAAACACATACATAACAACTGTAAGCATAAATGCTTAGTGAGTTCCCCAATATACAACTTACGCACATACGCCTTTCCAGGCCCTGACCTTCCGGTCCATGTGTCTCAGGGGACTTCCGTCCCTGCTGGGTAAACCTTCTGGTCCTACCCACGCCGACCTTCCGGTCCATAACACAACGCCTTCCGGCCCATAACATAATCGCCTTCCGGCCCATAACATAATGCCTTCCGGCCCATAATATAATCGCCTTCCGGCCCATAACATACATAGCACGTATAACAAATAACTTACCGCATATAGCACATATATCACATATCATATCTGACCTTCCGGTCACACAGTCAAACCCTTCCGGGTACAGTATAGTGAGAAGACTCACCTCGTGAATATCGAAAGCTAGCAAATCTCGAAATCACTCGTGCTCGATCCGCCGAGCTACAATCTCCCTATAACATCATATATCTCTTATTAACACTTTTATCTTCTAAGTTTGACTATCCCTAAGAAGTCAGACATAGGTCAACTCTGGTCAACGGTCAACGGTCAACGGTCAACTTGACCGGACTCGGCGAGTGCTAGGGCGACTCGGCGAGTCTAGACGTCCACACCAATTCTCTAAGATTCCCTTTCTACTCGTCGAGTATCCTCCTTGACTCGACGAGTTCCTCCTGGAAGAATCGCGGGGCCACCCCGACTCAACTCGCCGAGTCTGAAGAACAACTCGACGAGTCCCAGTTAATCTTCAAGCTACTCGCCGAGTCTGTTCATCGGACTCGGCGAGTCCATGCCATGCAACCGCTCAAACTGCTTTCTAAGGTCAGAACTGTTTCGACCATTCATAGGTCTGGCCTTCCTAGACTGATTCATCACGTAAGGTCCTCATTTTGGTGCTCATAATACACCCCATGACTCATAATTTACATTTTGACCTAAGGCATAAGGATTCCAATCCAAAACCTCCATTGATTCCCGAAATGCTCAGGCATGGGACATTCTGGACTTCCAAAGGTCCCAATACAGGGTTCCAATCGCTTGGGGGACTAAGGTAACACTCAATCTAGCCACAAAAGGGTTTAATAAACCCTAAATCCATATACACATCAACATAGAAGAATGTAACTCGAATTATTACCTGAATAATGTGCTCTCTGTGTCCCCAATCCTCAGAACGTGACTTCTCTTGTTGTTCCCTTAACCAAGCCTTCTCTTCCTTGCATAATAACTCTTCCAAAATCAACAATGGTCTTCAACCTTGCTCCAGATGCTCACAATCGAACTAGGGTTTCTCTCAGAAGGCTAGGGTGAACAATGACGGCCATAAAGTCCCTCATATACGTCCCAAACCTGAACGGTTAGGGTTTGCGCTAAACAGCGCAGACTCGCCGAGTCCATATCCGGACTCGTCGAGTCCAGTCGCGAACCCACGACCAGATCCGCGATCCTACTCGGCGAGTCTAGGCTCCAACTCGCCGAGTCCCCTCTAAAAATACTCAAAATCATAAATATAACAATACCTGAATTTCCGGGCTGTTACAACTCTCCCCCACTAGGACTAGACTTCGCCCTCGAAGTCTCACTCTGAAAATAGCTCCGGATGCTGCTCCCGCATCTCACGCTCCGACTCCCAAGTCATTTCCGATCCCTTCCGGTGTTGCCACTGAACCAACACCAGAGGTACCTCCTTGTTCCTCAAGACCTTGATCTTCCGATCCCTGATGGCCACTGGTCTCTCGGCATAATTCAGGCTCGCATCCACCTGAATATCCTCTAATGGAACCACTGCCGACTCATCGGCTATACACTTCCTCAGTTGTGACACATGAAAAGTGTCGTGGATCTGCCCTAACTCTGCTGGAAACTCCAAACGATAGGCTACCCGGCCTATCCTTGCAATCACACGAAATGGCCCAATATACCGGGGTCCCAACTTGCCCCTCTTCCTGAATCGAATCACTCCTTTCCAAGGAGAGACCTTCAAGAGAACGAAGTCGCCGACTTGAAACTCAAGTTCGGATCGGCGTTTGTCTGCATAACTCTTCTGTCGGCTCTGGGCGGTCAATAACCTCTGTCTAACCTGCTGAATCTGCTCTGTCATCTGAAGCACGATCTCTGTACTGCCCATCACTCTCTGCCCCACCTCTCCCCAGCAAATGGGGGTTCGACACCTTCTACCATACAACAGCTCAAAGGGTGGCATACCAATGCTCGAATGATGGCTGTTGTTGTAGGAAAACTCTGCCAAGGGTAAATACGCATCCCAGCTACCCCCGAAATCTAATACACACGCTCGAAGCATGTCCTCCAGCGTCTGAATCGTTCGCTCACTCTGGCCGTCTGTCTGGGGATGGTATGCGGTACTAAAATGCAATTTAGTACCCAGCTCCTCATGGAATTTCTTCCAGAATCTGGAAGTGAAGCACACATCACGGTCTGAAACAATCGAGATCGGCACCCCATGCCGAGATACCACTTCTCTCACATATATCTCCGCCAACTTCTCTGCTGAAGAACTCTCACTGATGGCAAGGAAGTGTGCACTCTTCGTCAACCTATCCACAATCACCCAAATGGCATCGACTCCTCTGGCAGTCCTCGGCAATTTGGTGATGAAATCCATAGTGATCTGTTCCCACTTCCACTCGGGAACCTCCAATGGCTGCAACTTGCCATGCGGTCTCTGGTGCTCGGCCTTAACCCTACGGCAGGTCAAACACCTCTCAACGAACCATGCGACGTCCCTCTTCATACAGGGCCACCAATACTCTTTCCTCAAATCCAAATACATCTTCGTAGCCCCGGGATGGATCGAGAATTTCGATCGATGAGCCTCTTCCATCAAAGTAATACGCGTACCACCCACGAACGGTACCCAAATCCGACCCTGAAACGTCATAAGCCCTCGTCCATCCGTAACGAACTCTGAAACCAAACCAACGACCCGCTCTCTCTTCTGCATCTTTGGTTGCACAACCTCGGCCTGTGCCCCACGAATAGCATCCAGTACTGGGGCTATCACAGTCAATCTCAAACATACATCTCGAAGTGGAGTGCTCTCCGCCCTGCGGCTCAATGCATCGGCTACCACATTAGCCTTGCCTGGGTGGTACAGGATCTCACAATCATAATCCTTGACCACATCCAACCACCTCCTCTGACGCATATTTAGGTTGGGCTGATCCATCAAATACTTCAGGCTCTTATGGTCCGTGTATATCGTACATCGAACCCCATACAAGTAGTGACGCCAAATCTTGAGAGCGAACACTACTGCCCCCAACTCTAATCATGCATGGGATATCTCGCCTCATGAGGCTTCAGCTGCCTCGACGCATAAGCTATCACATGACCCCTCTGCATCAACACTGCACCCAGCCCCGAAATCGATGCATCGCAATATACTACAAAATCCTCCATCCCTTCCGGGAGAGCTAATACCGGGGCTTCGCACAACCTTTGGCGAAGTGTCTCAAAGGAGGTCTGCTGCTTGGGTCCCCATGAGAATGCAACCCCCTTTCGGGTCAATCTAGTGAGTGGCACTGCAACTTTGGAGAAGTCCTTAATGAATCTCCGATAATACCCTACCAACCCAAGGAAGCTCCTGATCTCAGAGGGTGACTTCGGCACCTCCCAACTCATCACCGCCTCAACCTTGGCCGGATCGACCAATATCCCTTCCTAATTAACAACATGTCCTAGGAATTGGACCTCCCGCAACCAGAAGTCACATTTTGAGAACTTTGCATAAAGCTTCTCCGATCTCAATACCTCAAGAACCTCCCTCAAATGCTCCTCATGCTGCTCTCTAGATCTTGAATACACTAGAATATCGTCGATAAATACAATCACTGACCGATCCAACATCGGCCTGCATACCCTGTTCATGAGATCCATGAACACAGCCGGGGCATTGGTGAGCCCGAAAGGCATCACCACAAACTCATAATGCCCATATCGCGTCCTAAACGCTGTCTTCTGGACGTCCTCATCCCGCACTCTCACCTGATGGTACCCTGACCTCAGATCGATCTTGGAAAACCAAGATGCTCCCTGCAACTGATCGAATAAATCATCGATCCTCGGTAACGGGTAACGGTTCTTGACCGTCAACTTGTTCAACTCCCGGTAATCAATGCACATCCGGTGTGAACCATCCTTCTTCTTGACGAACAGAATAGGCGCTCCCCACGGCGAGCTGCTCGGCCGAATGAATCCCTTCCCCATCAGCTCCTGAAGCTGCAAGGACAACTCTTGCATCTCGGGAGGTGCAAGACGATAAGGCACCTTAGCAATAGGCGCGGCCCCCGGAACCAGATCGATACCAAACTCTACTTGCCTCATAGGAGGTACTCCCGGTAGCTCCTCGGGGAAAACATCTGGAAACTCACGCACCACTGGGACCTCGTCAACTGATCTCGGTCTCTCGGAAACCTCCCGCGTATCCATCACATACGCCACAAAACCCTTACAGCCCTGCTGTAGACACTACCTCGCCCTAGCGGCCGAACAAAAAGTTGATCCCGAACGGGTACCCTCGCCGTACACCGAAAGAACTCCTCCACTAGGGTCTCGTATAGTCACCAACTGACGCTCACAGTCGATGACAGCGCCGAATCGGCTCAACCAGTCCATGCCCACAATGACACAGACATCACCCATCGCAATAGGAATCAGGTCAATCGGAAACTCAACCCCGAAAATCTCTAGCACGCATCCCCGGAGAACCTCCGTGGCACAAATCACTCTCTCGTCAGCTATAGAAACTCTCAGAGGCCGACTCAACGACTCACGACTAACGCTGATATGCTGACTAAAAGCTAAAGATACAAAGGACCTACTCGCACCCGAGTCAAATAACACTAAAGCAGGTACAGAGTTCACAAGGAAAGTACCTACGCATATCATAACATAAGCATAACATCTCGACATCAAAATAAATACATGAAATACAGCATACCTGCCACAACATCGGGCGCAGCGCGGACCTCCTCCGCAGTCAGCTGAAAGGCTCTCCCACGAGCCCTCGGGGCCTCGGCCTTCACCGGTCGAGTCGCAGTAGCTCTGGCAGTAGGTGCAGATCCCTGTAGAAGCTGAGGGCACTCGGCCTTCCGATGGCCTGTCTGGTTGCAATGAAAGCAAACCGTAAACCCCTTGGGGCAATCCCTAGCAATGTGCCCCTCCTTGCCACACTTATAGCAAGCACCAGATCGACATGCCCCATCATGATTCTTGCCGCACTTCCTGCAAGTGCGGCCCTTCGAACCTCCCGTCCTCGAATCGGCGGATTTAGTCCGCTTGGCTGCCGGCTGAGACTGAGCCGGCCGCCGGTCCACCCGCTGAGACTCGGCCTCCTCCCTGGCCTGGGTCTCCAACTCGATCTCGCGCTTCCTGGCATTCGCCTGAAGCTCAGCAAAGGTATGATAGGTGGAGTTTGACACAAACTCCCGGATATCCCTCCTCAAAACACCCAAGTACCGGCTCATCCGAGCCTGCTCTGTGGACACCAGCTCGGGGCAGAACATCGCCCTCTCATGAAACTTCCACGTGATCACCGCAACCAAATCAGTACCCTGCTTAAGGGTCAAGAACTCCTGAACCAATCGTTCCCTCTCCACCGGGGGAATGTACTCGTCTCTGAACATAGAGGTAAACCCCTCCCATGTCACTGCTGAAATCTCTGCCAAAGTGAAGTTCGCCGTCACGAACTTCCACCAATCCTTCGCTCCCAGACGGAGCTGGTTCAAAGCGAACCGTACCCTCAGATGCTCCGGACATGAACAAGTGTAGAAGCACCCCTCAATATCAGCGATCCACCTCATCGCAGCAATCGGATCCTGCGTCCCATCAAACTCAGGTGGCTTCGTGTTGCTGAACTCCCAAAACAGCAACGAGTCACCCCCCTGTGGCCTGGCAGCGGCCACGGCTGCGGTAGCTGCAGCGGCTGCAGCCTCAGTCAATGCGGCGTACCGCTCCTCAAAAGTCTCCATCAAGGTGGTCTTAATAGACCCAAACATCTCCGGAATCTCAGCCCGGATCGCTGCAGCTACCTCCTCATGAATCATCTGACGAATCTCCTCGTCACTCACACCGCTCGAACTCGCTCCGTGGCATGGTCTAACAATGATGTCTCTGAAATACAACATAAAACTATCAGAGACTCCATCGAGTATAATCGCACTCGATAACGCAACCCTACTCAGTCTCCAATATCCAGGGATTCTTACTTGGGTCTCCCACTGACCCGGTGTCTTCGGTAGTACGGGCCCAATACTACCGACCACACCGCATCAGCATTCATCCCAAATCTTCCTCCCCAAACCCCGGATAGTGAGTACTCTACTTTTGATATGCACTATCTACCTGCACGCTATCAAGCATCTCATATCGGCAAACTTCCCTAGACTAAGGCATCACAAATCAGGCCACTCTAGTCCTATCATGAATACCTAGTCTTCTAGCATGCATAACAATTCATATCATAACTTATCTCATAACATAACATTGTAAGGTATTTTGGGGATCTTTACCGTTCGGGCGCTGACTGATCGTACACACTGCTTCTTTCTTGTTTACCACAAAATCATTTATAAAAGTTTATGCCTTTATTTTTAAAAGTTTTCCTCAAATCCTCGGTTTGAGTTCAGTTACGCCCGAAGGTGCACCCGAATCCCTCAAACCAAGGCTCTGATACCAATTGTAACACCGTAAATTTTCAAACAAATTTTTCATTACAAAATATAGTATTTTCATTCAAAACAAAGCATAAACATCTCAAGTGTCATGTCAAAATACAACTCGTCTAAATCCCAAGATCACAAAACATCCTTCAGTGTGTACAGATCACGTCGGCGCCTTCCCACGGTCCTCGCTAGTACCTGAAACACATACATAACAACTGTAAGCATAAATGCTTAGTGAGTTCCCCAATATACAACTTACGCACATACGCCTTTTCAGGCCCTGACCTTCCGGTCCATGTGTCTCAGGGGACTTCCGTCCCTACTGGGTAAACCTTCCGGTCCTACCCACGCCGACCTTCCGGTCCATAACACAACGCCTTCCGGCCCATAACATAATCGCCTTCCGGCCCATAACATAATGCCTTCCGGCCCATAATATAATCGCCTTCCGGCCCATAACATACATAGCATGTATAACAAATAACTTACCACATATAGCAAATATATCACATATCATATCTGACCTTCCGGTCACACAGTCAAACCCTTCCGGGTACAGTATAGTGAGAAGACTCACCTCGTGAATATCGAAAGCTAGCAAATCCCGAAATCACTCGTGCTCGATCCGCCGAGCTACAATCTCCCTATAACATCATATATCTCTTATTAACACTTTTATCTTCTAAGTTTGACTATCCCTAAGAAGTCAGACATAGGTCAACTCTGGTCAACGGTCAACGGTCAACGATCAACTTGACCGGACTCGGCGAGTGCTAGGGCGACTCGGCGAGTCTAGACGTCCACACCAATTCTCTAAGATTCCCTTTCTACTCGTCGAGTATCCTCCTTAACTCGACGAGTTCCTCCTGGAAGAATCGCAGGGCCACCCCGACTCAACTCGTCGAGTCTGAAGAACAACTCGACGAGTCCCAGTTAATCTTCAAGCTACTCGCCGAGTCTGTTCATCGGACTCGGGGAGTCCATGCCATGCAACCGCTCAAACTGCTTTCTAAGGTCAGAACTGTTTCGACCATTCATAGGTCTGGCCTTCCTAGACTGATTCATCACGTAAGGTCCTCATTTTGGTGCTCATAATACACCCCATGACTCATAATTTACATTTTGACCTAAGGCATAAGGATTCCAATCCAAAACCTCCATTGATTCCCGAAATGCTCAGGCATGGGACATTCTGCACTTCCAAAGGTCCCAATACAGGGTTCCAATCGCTTGGGGGACTAAGGTAACATTCAATCTAGCCACAAAAGGGTTTAATAAACCCTAAATCCATATACACATCAACATAGAAGAATGTAACTCAAATTATTACCTGAATAATGTGCTCTCTGTGTCCCCAATCCTCAGAACATGACTTCTCTTGTTGTTCCCTTAACCAAGCCTTCTCTTCCTTGCACAACAACTCTTCCAAAATCAACAATGGTCTTCAACCTTGCTCCAGATGCTCACAATCGAATTAGGGTTTCTCTCAGAAGGCTAGGGTGAACAATGACGGCCATAAAGTCCCTCATATACGTCCCAAACCTGAACGGTTAGGGTTTTCGCTAAACAGCGCAGACTCGCCGAGTCCATATCCGGACTCGTCAAGTCCAGTCGCGAACCCGCGACCAGATCCGCGATCGTACTCGGCGAGTCTAGGCTCCAAATCGCCGAGTCCCCTCTAAAAATACTCAAAATCATAAATATAACAATACCTGAATTTCCGGGCTGTTACACAAATGAACTTTGACTATATAATCTGTAACAACCCAAAAACAGTGATAAAAATTTTCATCTTAAATTCGATAGTTTCAATCATCAAATAGTTCCAAGTCTATCACATTGTACAATATCCAAAACATTAGAATAAAAGTATCCAAAAAGTGGAAATCATGAGGGTAGGATGTTGTGCGATCACGCTGAGCCCTTCCCTTTCGTACCGGAAGTACCTGAACCCATAAACATAAATTGTAAGCACAAGGCTTAGTGAGTTTTCCCAAAGTACCACATACCAAACATACAACTGATCCTATCCCTGGGATAAATATACACTGTAAACACAAGGCTTAGTGAGTTTCCCCAAAGTACCACATATGACATTGGTGCCTTCGACCCACATGTACAGTAAGAAGACTCACCTCTGACAGAAGATAATTGTAGCGTACACTCGAATTTCTGCTAACACGACTACTTACACTAATCATAACCCAATAATAACCCTAATTAATAATCGGGGTTTAACCCAAAAACAATGGTCCAAAACATAATTTATCCTACCAAGGGTAAAATACCATTTTGCCCCCCACACATGGCCTAACCAACCAAATCCCAAATCCCTAGTGACCCAAGCCCAAAATGGCCTAAAAGGCTTCTTGGGCGTACGTCCAGCGTACATCATGTTACACCCAACGTACATCGTGTTACACCCAGCGTACAGCTCGTCCTCGGAAGGCTTATAGGGTCGCAACTAGGTACGCCCAACGAACCCTTCATTACGCCTAGCATACTTGACAAGCTTCAAAAACTCTATTAAGGTCTTAATACCTTAATTCTTTATGTCCAAACTTCATATCCACATCTAATGAATGTCTGGAACATAAAGTTGCAAACTTTATGCCTTTACATGGCTACAAGGAGTCCAAAATCATGTATGATTAGGTGTCTAAGCGCATAACTATATTTGCTATGTACCTGAATTGATAGTAGCACAGTCCTTTTGGGTTGTCTTCATTCTGGTAACTTGACAAGATGACTTTTGGAGAGAAGTTGAATCTACTATTTGGAATAATAAATTGATATAAATAATATATTAATAAGAAATCATGTTGTTTAATTAATATTTAATCAGAAATTAATTTTAGGATTAAAGGAATTAATTAAAAGTATAGGGGCTGTTTTGCAAATCATTGATAGTTGTGAAACTGAGCTCTTGGACTCCTTGGATAGGAGTGGACAAAATTTATAGGGAGGCCCTATAAGATTCTATCCATAGCTCCTAATTAGGAAGTCCATTGGTTGCTTAGGCCTTAAGCAAGAAATTAGCGTTTCCTTATACAAACCCTAGCTTTGGGACTAAGTTACCTCAAGTATATAAGGAGCCCTAGACTTGAGATTTTTGGCCACTTGTTGCTTAACCTAGTATAGACGAAATTTCAAGAGTGTTCCTTCCTCTCTCTCCTCCCATCCTTTGCAAGAGTGTTTGTAATCCATTTGATGTGCAACATTTGAGACACTAACTTTCAAGAGTTCAAGGAATAATTATTATTACTAAATAAGAATTGAAGTATGTGTCTAAATCCTTATTTTTGACTTTTATAGATGCATATTAGGGTTTATTCTTTGTATTCAAGTTTTCCTATTTAACTAGTGAAAACCTAGATCAAATTCTTTAGGGTGCATGAACACATAGGTCGTGTAGATATGCTCAAAACCCATCAGTGGTATTAGAGACTAGGTTGTTTTTTAATTAAGTTTGTTGCAATTGTGAATTCTTCAAAAGAGAAGGGAGTATAATCATCATTCTTCTCATGCAACTCGACGAGTGTATTGCCATGACTCTATGAGTTGGTCTGCCAGATCCCTGTTTTTTTGGATTTGATAATTGTTATCTGGGCATGATTAGGATAATTACCTTAAATCGTTTTTCTTCGTAAACTTGAATTTTTTAAAAAGGTAATCTTGTATCCTTATCATAAATAAATAATTTGGTTGAATTTTTAGATAAAGACAAAATTATTTATTAATTTAATTATTTAAAATTTGACCTAGTATTTTTTTTAAAAGTTTAAAAATACACGCTTTGGTTTTATAATTTAAAATTTAATTAAATAGTCAAATTTTTAAATTTTAAATTTTAGAACCCTAGTATTTTAAAAGTAACTAAATATTTTTATAAAATTTTCAATCTTAGTTACTTTAGAAAAATGTGAATTTGATGCTAGTCCATGAAATTGCACATTGCACTTTGTTAAGGTCGTTAGTAGAGCGTGTGTGGTTAATCGACACACTAACATGGATTAACAAAGGGTGGCAATGGGTAGCTCGTAAATTATCATTGATTGATGGAGCATGTGTGGCTAACCGACACATCAATTAGGTGGTAAATGACATCGAGAGTACCGAGCTAATTTGCATGGTTATTCACACCTTGTTTGTGATCCTTGGTATCGCAGTCACAAATGGAAAGGGCATAATCGAGATTAAACATGCCATTGAATAGTTCAATGAATCTCAAAAGATCTAGCAATTTCATTTTTTAAACCTAATTCATTTAAATTTTGTTTTTCATGGTAGAATTGGTAAATCGTTATTTATCTACCTTCAAATAATTTACAAGTAAATTACGACATCCCTTTTCTGAATTGTGAATTATTATATTGGGTGGTAGCCATAATATTTCATTTGGGTGTTATATGTAACACCTCGACTCCCAGGTATATTTGAAAAATCTTTTATTCATTTTATTGAAGGAACTCAATGAGTTGAAAGCCCTAACTCGTCGTGTCGAACTCAGTCAAAACCGCGTGATTTTATGACTTATACTCGACGAGTCGGAGGACCCCGACTCGACGAGTAGAGGTTGTGCAAGGAAACCCTATAATTTAGGCTTTGCACCCCTATTTAAAGAGCTTATGGGCCGTTTGTAGCCTCCCTTATCGTCATTACAGTCAGAGGAAACCCTAGATCGAGTCCTAAAACCCTCATTGTGTGTGTTGAGAGCTTGAAAGGTGTTATTTGTTGATCTTGGAAGGGAAACTTGAAGAGTGAGGAGCTTTGATCGAAAAGGAGGAAGTGGATCTGTCATCTACTTCGTTTTGGTAACTAACCTGAGGTAAAAAGATAATACCTTGACCCGTTCATACTTAGATCTCTTTTATGGACATATATGGTCATTTTTGGGGTTTAATGGGGCCACCCTTGGGTTTGAGCTTATCACAAGGACATGGTCTCAAATCTAGACTCCTCTAGGTCTCAGATTTATAAAGCTATCAACTTTAACTTGTATTGACCTCTCGCCATGCCCTAAATCTCATTCTAGACTTGGTTTTGGTGTTCTAAGCCTTTAAGACCTTGCATGCATGTAAAGTTTGAAACTTTACATGGAACTTGTGCCTTAGGAAGCTAGATCTACAATTTGGAGCTTTGGGTAGCTTAAAAACGTCTGAATGAGAAATGGACTTAAGGGACTCGATGAGTTGCATGGTCACCTTGATGAGTCCGATGAAGACTGGTTGTTGTTGGTTTCTGCATTGTCTCGACGAGTCAGTGAGACGACTCGACGAGTAAGTTAGGGTTTTCCCGACATTTAGACACATATGGACTTGATGAGTTGTCTGGAAACTCAGCGAGTCAACTAGGGTTTTCATGATTTCTCTAGTGTTGGAAGGACTCGACGAGTCAGTGAGCTGCACTTGACGAGTTGGGTCAACATGGACTGTTGACCTTGACCGTTGACTTTGACTTTGACCAAAGGTTGACCAGTTTGACTTTTGGGGGTACTTTAGTAAATTAGGAATTTATGGAAGTGGTCCTATGGTGTATATAGGTGGTGGAGTTTGTAGCTGTGATTTGAGAGTTTGATCTTATCACTATAGTTTGACGGTTGTGAGGTGAGTTTTCCTCACTATACTCAAGGGTCTAAGGCACCAAGGCCGGCCCTTTTGGATTGTTATCATGATATGTTATGCTAGTATGATCTATTAGATCAGTATCCTAGTAGATAGAATGGTATTATGTTGTTATGATATGTTAGATCAGTATCCTGGTAGATAGGATGATGTTATGCTCGTATGATTTGTTAGATTGATATCATATTAGATAGGATGTTATTATGTTGTTTTATCTGTTAGATCGGTTTGCCTGTCTATAGACTGTTACGTGATTATCTAATATATGTGCACATGTTTGATTGGTGGTTAAGGCTTATCTGCTTTGTGCGAGAGCCAACAAACCTGGGCATTCCAACCTGATGGGTTGTGGGCCATGATTATTCCATCCTGAGGATGATTGGACTCGTAGTGCGTAGGAATTCCAACCCGATGGTTGTGGGCCGAGGGTATTTCATCCTGAGGATGACTAGACCCGTAGTATGTTGGCATTCCAACCCGATGGTTGAGCGCCTGGGATATTCCAACCCGATGGTTGATTGGACCCATAGTATGTTGTTTGTGATTATGTGTATATTATTGTGTGTATGGGTATTTTGGGGGAACTCACTAAGCTTCGGACTTACAGTTACAGTTTTGGTTTCAGTTACTTCAGATGATCGCGAGAAGACGAAGGCATGATCATACCGCTCCTCATATTTTATGTTTTTGATTTTGGGGATACTCTGACATGAAACTATTTTGAAAACACTTTATAAGAATTAATGGTTTTAATTGGTTGAAAAACTTTTAAATTGGCTTGAATTTTATGGATGTTACATTATACTAAGGAAGTCATTATCTAATCAAAACTTGTCTTTCTTCTTTTTCGTATGTTGAACTCCAAGAACGCTTCTGGTTCCTCAATAACAACAATTCCTCCAATTCTTTCTCTCTCTTGGGCATTTATGGCAAGGTCATTTCGATGGGTCAAACTTTAATGATTAGATGTGCAACATAAGAATGTCCTTGCGATAGGAGGACAAGGAGTATGTTCTCGACAAAGAGCTAAACGAGATATATGAATCTAAAGCTACTCCTGAAGAAATATTTGAGTATGGGGTCCACTTCAAAGATGCGACCAAAGTGTCGTGTATTATGGTGGTAACCATGACTCCTGAGCTGCAATAATTTTATGAGGACTATTGGCCTTATGAGATATGCAAGGACTTGATGGAAAAGTACCATCAAAGAGCATGTCAAGAAAGGTATGAGATAGTCAAGTCACTCATAACCACCAAGATGAAGGACATAGAGTCCTTCACGACCCACCTGCAACGCATGCATCGCTATGTGGATCGTTTGTTAAATCTTAACGTGAACTTTGATGAAGAGATGGCCATTGACATAGTCTTGCACTCTTTACCTTCTTGTTATGATCATTTCAAGATGACTTATCATTTGAACAAAGAGGAAGTCACGTTGAGTCCACTTCAAGGCTTGCTAAGAACTGTTGATGGTGGATTCAAAGGAAAAGGTGTTTAATACACTCCTAATGTTGTTGCTTCGGTCCTAGATATTAGGCAAGGAAAGGGGAAGAAAAGGAAAGGTCCTCCCAAACAGAACTGGAAGAGAAAGTCCCAAGTGGGGTCATCTAGTAATGGCTCCAAAGGTAAATCTAGTTATGACATTTCCCCTGTCTCTGATCCTAAAGAGGCTACTTGTTTCTATTTCCATGACAAGCGGCATTGGAAGAGAAGTTTCCTAAAGTACTTGCAAGACATTAGGGATGGCAAGGTGAAGCCAACCTCGGCAGGTATTTACACTATCCTATCTAAAAACTCATCACATTCGAATTCTTGGGTCGTTGATACAGGATGTGGTTTTCACATTTGTTCAGTCTTGCAGGGGCTAAGAAGAAGTGAGGATGTGGAGCATGGGAAGATGAGCCTGATCATGGGCAATAGGAGATCATCACCTGTTACCAAGATTGGGATTTACTCTTTAGTGCTTAGTAGTGGGTTAAGTTTAGATTTGAATAATTGTTTTTATTCGTCAGAAATGACAAGGAATATTATTTCTTTTCATGGTTTATATAGAAAAGGTTTCATATATTCTTTTAATAATGAGAATGGTTCTATTAACTCTTATTATAATGGTGCATTTTATTTTGAAGCATTACCTTGTGATGGTGTTTATGAAACTGTGATGATTGTTGACAATTTAGGAAATAGTGTGTTACAAAATGATGCGTCTAATGGTTTAGACAAAGCATGCTTATGGCATTGTCTTCTTGGACATGTGAGCAAGAAACGCATTGCCCAACTCCAAAAGGATGGAGTGTTGGAATCATTTGAACTTAGGTCAGATGATACATGCGAGTCTTGTTTACTTAGAAAGATGACTAAATCACCTTTCACTGGTTCTTGTGAAAGAGGTGAAGGATTTTTGGATCTCATACCCACATATGTGTGTGGGCCCTTTAGATCCACCACAAGGGATGCAAATTAATTTTATGTGACTTTTACAGATGATTATAATAGATATGGATATATCTACTTAATCAAGCACAAGTCAAAAACTTTTGAAAAGTTCAAAGAGTTTAAACATGAATTCGAAAATCAATTAGTCGGGAAGATAAAGATGCTCAGATTTGATAGAGGTGGTGAGTATCTTAGTATCGAGTTCCATGACTACCTCAAGGAATGTGGAATTGTTTCACAATTGACACCTCCTAGAACACCACAACTCAATGGTGTGGCTGAGAGGCGTAATCAAACCTTATTAGACATGGTTCGATCCATGATGAGTCGAACTTCGTTACCAATCTCATTCTGGGGGTATGCCTTAGAGACTGTCGTCCATATTCTTAATCTAGTCCCAATGAAGAAGGTTTTCAAAACACTTCATGAGATGTGGACAGGGAAGGTTCCCTCGTTGGTGTAACGACCATAAAAGTCATACCAAATTTAAACTTTTAAAACATTTCAAATACTCAAAGTTATTATAAAAAGGTTTCCAAAATAGTTCATATCATAGTATACCAGAAATCCAAATCAAACTATGAGGAAGTGACGGTCACGCCTTTGCCTTCCCACGATCCTTAGAAGTACCTGAAACAAAATCAACAACTGTAAGCATGAAGCTTAGTGAGTTTCCCCCAAAATAACAACGCCATACAATCATAATCATATCATATCAACAAATACATAACAACCATGCATCTCGAGTCTACAGTGTGACTGGTCTGCCCGCACCGGGCCTTCAGTCCACCTGGTCCACTCTCTAAGTCTATAGTATGACTAGACTGCCTGCGTCGGGCCTTCAATCTATCTGGCCCACTCTCCGAGCATTGTCACGTCTGGACTGCACTCTCGGGGCCTTCAGCCTATCCGGACCGCTTGTCAGGCCTTCGGCCTGACTATGTGCCCTCCCGAGTCTGCAGTCTATCCAGTCCGCCCTGGGTATGTTGGCCTACAGAACAAAGCAGGACCCGCCTCAACCCAAACCCCAATCAAACAACCATGTGCACATATAACAAATAATCATATAACAAACCATAGACAACCAAACTGATCTAGTAGATCATATAGCATAGCAACATCCTAACCAGGATACCGACCTAACCGGTCACTAACATAGCATTATCATATATACCAGGACACCGACCTAAACCAGGTCACTAACATAACATAACACCATCCTAACTACCAGGATGTAACCAATAAACATATAATGCCATAATTTAGATACAAATATAAAGAAGGTCGACCTTGGTGCCTTAGACCTAGGTTATATAGTGAGGATAACTCACCTCGCAGTGTCGGTCTGAACTGAAGTATCAACTCCCGAAATGCTATTTCACCAAAAATCCCGAAATATCCAGAATAACGAATGTTGAGTCAACATATAGGCTATCAATTCTGACTACGAGGTCCATATAGTCTGTTTTGTCTTTTCTCTAATTTGGGTCAAGGCCCAATACCGAATCCATGATCCACAAGGCCACATACGTAAGGTCCAATAGTGGCCCAATTTACCAAATTGAGCCTAACTCCCTAATTGGGCCTAATTCCGAGATCCATTATCAAGACTTTGCCCAAAACACCACATCCATAAAGTCCAACAAAGGCCCAAGTCCAAGTAGTCCATAACCAGCCCAAATAACATATGCCCAATCAGAGAAAGCATGCGGGGGTACTCCTCTCGTACGCTGGGCGAACCCTCCTGAGGTTGGCCACCATCGGGGTGGTTGACCTAATACACTGGGTGTACTGGATTTAAGCGGGGTGTAACCTCACATATCTTAAAACTTTATACGTGCTTAATAGGTTAAGCTCTTAAGCATAAAGTTGATATCTACTGCTCAAAAGTGCTCTAGGACCATAAAGTCTCAAACTTTAAGACTTTGGTCGACTGAAAAGGGCTAAATACATGGTCTTGATTCATTAAGACCTCCAACGAAGAATTAGGGACCCAACTAGCCCAACGAACTTCATTTTTATGCCTTGGGACCCTTTCTAGAGTCTAAAAGGACAACTCAAATTGTCCAAAACGAACCATGCATAGAAATGGGACTTCATGGGACAAAAGAGGGCAAATAAACTTCTAAGAATAGATCTAGAAGAAAAAGGCTCAAAGGTAACAACTTTATACCTTCTGGAGTTCCCAAAAAAGATGATGAGCCAAGATCTACAAGCTAACTCTTCCCTCCTTGGCTCCTTGATGCACAAACTTCTTCTTAAAGGCACAATAACACTCTTAAAAACTCAAGAATGACCACTAGAAGGCTAGGGTTCTCGCAAGACGGTGAAGGAGGTGTGGATGTTGAATGAGATGAAAGGGAATGGTCCATAAAGTGTTTAAATACTCCACAAACCCTAAAAGTTAGGGTTCTTTCCTGGCATACGTACGCCCATCGTACACATGCGTATGCCCAGCGTACTAGGGCGCGCCCTAGTACACTTAGCGTACCACATGTATGCCCAACGTACTACTTCAACCCCAAAACTTCCATTTTGCCACTAGGCCCTCCTTTTGCCACTTCCTTCCAAACTAAGGGCCAAAATTGACCTAATTCAAATCCAAGAGGTAAACTTGAAGCTACTTGAAAAAATGGGATGTTACAACTCTCCCCCACTTAAATTCAATTTTGTCCTCGAAATCTTTCCTTACCATCCTTTGTAACCCGACATCCTGAGGGCACCTCCATACCCATGACATCCAATGACTTTCGAAGGAGACTAAACCCACTAGGACTATTTTCACTCCAAAGAAGATGATTCCACAATACCGTGTGGCACATAACCCTTCATCACCTCAATCCCGAAATCTAGAAACTTGGATTCGGTCCGTCTCCCTAACATACCACACATACCAACCCTCACTTGATCCCTTCCCATTATTGCTAACGAACTACTCAGCCCTAGGAACATGAGGCTTCTACCCATAAATAGAACCATGGGTCATATTCTGTTGAATCTCTGCCCCTACGGCTCGTCGTTGGCCCACACCAGTATCTTGGTCTACTGCATAGAGTAGGACCGCCTCAACCCTACCCACATGCAATGTGTCCCTAGACGACCAGGAGAAACATCTAACTCGGTTCCCAAGACCTGACTGATAGGACATTCCAATTCCAAGTCTTCCTAAAGCTGATGAATACCCATCCGGATCTACTCCCAGTCCCTAACTGGAGTTTTACCCAATCCAAGAAGATTAATCCTTCGAGACACTCCGAATTGATAAGATCACTGAGATCCTCTACACTCCCTCCGATCTCTAATAACAACTTCTGATCAAACTAAAATACCCTGGAGTCTTCAGCCTACTCCAGCAACATGTTCAACACTTGGGGACAGACCTACCGAATGTTATAGCATAGCACCATACTCAATACCCACACATAGATCTACAACACATACAGAGTCTGCAGCATGACTGAACCGCGTCACCAGGCCTTCAGCCTATCTGGACCACTCTCAGAATCTTCAGCATGTCTGGACCGCCTCTTTGGGCCTTCAGCCTGTCTGGACCGTTCTCTGAGCCTTCAGCCTGACTGGTACGCCCCACCAGCCTTCAGTCTATCCGGACCACTCTAAACTATTGAGCCTCACCCTGGGCCATCCCCCCCTCCTGGTGCTCTCTCTCCCATGCAGCTTGTTCTCACTCTCTTGGGGCTTCGAACTCCTGATCCATTCTACGGACCATAACCCCGGCCTAACCCTAGGCCTCATGTCGATCGTCCATCCACTCGAAAAGTCGTGGCCTAATCCCTGACCTGCATACCTACCACATGCGCTAAGTAACCCGCATACCTACTGAAAGTACTGTCTAACCCTGGCCGCTAACAGAATCCTCAATGACCGCTGCTTTACTTGAGAATTTCCAATTCTCCCCCATTTGGAACACTAGCTACTACCTGCTGACGGCAAAACCAACACAACTTAACCGTCCCAACTGGGTATTATCATCCTTATCTATGGATCGATTAACCCTGAAGTGAACTTCCTCCGTAGAACAACCATTTTGACATGGTGCAACCGAACTTCAAAAGAAACCCGAATCCCAGCTGAACACTTATGCATCTCCGATTCACAGCTACTAGCCCTGGAACAGAGATCCTATATCCTAACATCTGATCACCAACACCCTGGATATTAACCGTCTACAACCCCACGATACTAAATTCCTCAAAATCTCCTATGTCGCTATGACATATGTCGAAAGGAATGGAAGAAAAATTCACAATATAATCATAAACTATAAGATAAAAGATAGAAACATACTAGCAGCCGCCTCTGGCGTTGTCCTAACCTCCTCTGCTGTAAGCTGGAAGGCACGTCCCAGATCCCTCAGAGGCTCTGCTCCACCCTGACCCCTGCCAGTAATCCTCAATGCAGTCGGCACTAGAGTCTGCACCGATCTTGCAACAAGTTGTGGACAGTTGGCCTTCACATGACCAACCTGATGGCAGTTACAATAAATCCTCATGTCCTGAACTGGGGCCAACTAGCGGCAATCCCTCGCATAATGCCCCTCCTTTCCGCACTTGCGGCACGCACCACCAGACTTACAAACTCCGGTATAACCCTTCCCGCACTTCTCATAAGTGTGGCCGCCCTGACCTCCAACCCTAGAATCAGCGGTCTTGTACCGCTTTTGCATCGGTTGCGACTGCACCAGGCCTGCCTCTGCTCTCACAACTGCAACTCAATCTCCAGCTCACGTTGCCTAGCGGCCTCCTGTAACTCCAACAGCATATCACATCGCTAGGTAGCAATAAACTATCTAATGTCAGTCTTGAGCATGATCAGATAGCACGTCATATGAGCCCGATTGGAAGCAAACTCCAGGCAGAACATCGCCCACTCAGTGAACATACGGGTGATCTCCGTCACCTATTCTGTACCTTGTCTCAACTCCAAGAACTCCTGAGCTAGCCGCTCACGCTCGACTCATGGAATGTAACGGGAGAAGAACATCTCCCTAAACCGATCCCAAGAAACTGCAACTCTCTGCTCATCTGAATAAGACCCTGTCATCAACCTCCACCAGTCCTTCGCCCCGGACCTCAACATGTTCAAGGCAAACCTGACCTTCTGGTCAGTCGAGCAAGAACATGTGAAAAAGCATCCCTCGATGTCCGACCGCCAGCTCATGGCTATGATAGGGTCCTGAATCCTATTGAAAGTCGGGGGCTTCATATTATCGAAGTCCCAGTACTAGAAGCCTCGACTGGCTCCCAACCCTGCCGTTGATACAGTTGTTGTGGCTGCGGCGGCAGCCGCCTCAGTGAGGGTTGCATAGTGATCATCGAAATACTCTACCCTAGTGGTCTTCATAGACCCAAACATCTCCGGCAACTGATCCTGAAACATAGCAGCAACCTCATCATGCAGGATCTCCCGGATCCTGTCATCCATCTCATCTGGCCTCATATGGCCGATAGTCTTGGGCGCTGTAGGCGCCTCCTGTCTGCCCTCTCCTGATCCTGATCTGGATCCAGTCACAAATCATCGTGTAACCACCATGCTGAAAAACATTTCGAAAAAAATATCAGATACTCCTCATAACAATCTGGGAACCAACTCCCAACCAAAAACCATAGGGGTTGTGACTTCCTTGCTACGCGTATGGGTCATGTGCTTTCAGTACTATGGGCCCATACTACCTTCCACACCTACCCATATTTTTCTCAAGTATCATCACAACGCCCTAAAACTATACATAAACATAGCGATCACTCAATCCTCACTCCTAGAGGAATGCTAAATGTATCGTGTCTGGCCTCCTGGCCTCTCACAACCAACCCTACCACCAACTGTCACACGACCCTCCATTGGTGCCAGTTAACTAGTGCATGAATAAAATCACATATCGCATGGCTTGAACAATCTTAGGCTAACATATTTAATCCCACAACAGTTGGACTCAAATAAGAGCTACACGACAGGACCGAATCCTTCACTCTAAGACCATTTAACCCTGTAGCATGTGACTTGAAGTATTTATCCAATAGTTAGTTCACACACGAAAGAGTCACAAACAATAAATAAGTTACTCTACATAAGTTAAGGCATCAAAGATCAGGCAATTCTATCATACGATTCCTGAAGATCCTTATCTTAGTACTAGCATGTTGTTCTAACATATCACATAATATCAGCAACTTGTATGGTATTTTGGGGTCTACATACTAGCTCCGGCTGATCGTACTCTTGCATCCTCTTTTATTATATTGAAAATCATTTGAAAATCTTTTCCTTGATATGAGACTGGACTCACACGAGTGTTCCTCCAATTCACACAAACCAAGGCTCTGATATCAACTTGTAACGACCATAAAATTCATGCCAAATTTAAACCTTTACAACATTTCAAATACTCAAAGTTATTACAAAAAGGTTTCCAAAATAGTTGATATCAGAGTATACCAGAAAGCCAAATCAAACTATGAGGAAGTGTAGGGTCACGCCTTCGCCTTCCTACGATCCTCGGAAGTGCCTGAAACAAAATCAACAACTGTAAGCCCGAATCTTAGTGAGTTTCCCCCAAAATACCAACGCCATACAATCATAATCACATCATATCAACAAATACAGAACAGCCATGCATATCGAGTCTATAGTGTGACTGGTCCGCCAGCATCGGGCCTTCAATCCACCTGGTCCACTCTCTGAGTCTACAGTATGATTGGCCTTTCCTGCATCGGCCCTTCAGTCTATCTGGCCCACTCTCTGAGCCTTGTCACGTCTGGACCACACTCTCAGGGCCTTCAGCCTATCCGGACCGCTCGTCAGGCCTTCGGCATGACTATGTGCCCTACCGGGTCTGCAGTCTATCCAGTCCACCCTGAGTATGTTGGCCTACAACACAAGCAGGACCCGTCTCAACCCAAACCCCAATCAAACAACCATGTGCACATATAACATATAATCACATAATAGTCCATAGACAAATAAACCAATCTAGCAGATCATATAGCATAGCAACATCCTAACCAGGATATTGACCTAATCGGTTACTAACATAGCATTATCCTATATACCAGGACACCTACCTAAACCAGGTCACTAACATAACATAACACCATCCTAACTACCTGGATGTAATCAATAAACATATCATGCCATAATCTAGATACAAATATATAGAGGGTCGGCCTTGGTTCCTTAGACCCCGTTGATATAGTGAGGATAACTCACCTCGTAGTGTCGGTCTGAACTGAAGTATTAACTCCCGAAATGCTATTTCACTGAAAATCCTGAAATATCCAGAATAAAGAATCTTGTGTCAACATATAGGCTATCAATTCTGACTACGGGGTCCATATAGTCCGGTTTGTCTTTTCTCTAATTTGGGTCAAGGCCCACTACCGAATCCATGATCCTCAAGGACACATATGTAAGGCCCATTATTGGCCCAATTTACCAAATTGGGTCCAACTCCCTAATATTGCCTAATTCCGAGATCCATTATCAAGACTTTGCCCAAAAAACCACATCCGTAAAGTCCAACAAAGGCCCAAGTCCAACTAGTCCATAACCAGCCCAAACCCGAAGCCCAAATAACATAAGCCCAATCAGAGAAAGTACGTGGGGGTACTCCTCTAGTACGCTGGGCGGACCCTCCTGAGGTTGACAACCATCGGGGTGGTTGACCCATTACGATGGGCATACTGGATTTACGCGGGGCGTAACCTCACAGATCTTAAAACTTTACACATGCTTAATGGGTTAAGCTCTCAAGCTTAATGTTGAGATCTACTGCTCAAAAGTGCTCTAGGACCATAAAGTCTCAAACTTTAAGAATTTGGTCGACTGAAAAGGGCTAAATACATGGTCTTGATTTATTAAGACCTCCTACCAAGAACTAGGGACACAACTAGCCCAAGGGACTTCATTTTTATGCCTTGGGACCAAGGTTGTAGAACTCGTTACTCGGTACCTGCTCGGCCGACTACCGAGTAGCGAGTACTCAGGAGTACTCGGGGAGTACTCGGATTTGGTAATTCATGTAGAAATACTTTTAGGGAAATTATATATGTCAAAATTATACGTTAAAATCATAAGTTGATTGAAATATATAACAAAATTAGATACATGTGAATACACAAAAATTGAAAAACACATAATGGTCTCACTTTGTGAATAATTACTAAAAATTTAAGATATATATGTAGTAATAATCACATGTGTGTGTGTTAAATAATAACTCATTAAGTATATTATACATATCAATCACCAATTTGATCGAGTTTTACAACACTGCTCAGGTCAGTAAGGGGTCGATCGGGGAGTACTCGGGATTTTGTAACTCGCCTCGGAAAGGGGCCGAGTAGCAAGTACTCGGAGGAGTACTTGGCCAACTCGGTGAGTTTTACAATACTGCTTGGGACCCATTCTAGAGTCTCAAAGGACAACTCAAATTGTCCAAAACAAACCATGCATAGAAATGTGACTTCATGGGACAAAAGAGGGCAAATAAACTTCTAAGAATAGATCTAGAAGAAAAAGGCTCAAAGGTAACAACTTTATACCTTATGGAGTTCCCAAAACAGATGATGAGCCACGATCTACAAGCTAACTTTTCCTTCCTTGGCACCTTGATGCACAAACTTCTTCTTAAAGGCATAAGAACACTCTTAAAAACTCAAGAATGACCACTAGAAGGCTAGGGTTCTCTCAAAACGGCTAAGGGAGGTGTGTTTAAATACTCCACAAACCTTAAAAGTTAGTGTTCTTTCTTAGCATATGTACGCCCAGCATACACATGCGTACGCCCACCATACTAGGGTGCGCCCTAGTACGCTTAGTGTACCACGTGTATGCCCGACGTGCTACTTCAACCCCAAAACTTCCCTTTTTCCACTAGGCCCTCCTTTTGCCACTTCCTTCCAAACTAAGGGCCAAAAGTGACCTATTTCAAATCTGAGGGTTAAACTTGAAGCTACTTGAAAAAACGGGATGTTACAGTTCAGACATATTAAGGTTTGGAGTTGTGCAGCTGTCGTTAGATAAGAGACTCACGACAAGCTTGAACCTCAAAGTGAGCGATGCATTTTCATCGGCTACCCACAAAAGTCTTTTGGATACTTGTTCTATAGACCTAGTGAGAACGTGTTCTTTGTAGCACGAAGCGGAGTTTTCCATGAGATGGAGCTCATATGCAAAGAGGATAGTGGGAGTACAGTTAATCTTGAAGAAATTCAAGAGTCAAGCGATGAATGAACCTCTAACACTAGCACTCAAACCGAGGAAGAAATTCTTGTTAAACCTATTGATGATTCATTGCCTCTTAGGCATTCCAATCGAGTTAGAATGACAGTAGAATTTTATGGCTTCCATATAACTACAGATGGTGATATGTTAATCAGTGATAGTGCACTGGTAAATTTGGATGAGCCTTCTAACTACAAGCAAGGAATGGTGGGCCCTGAGTCTGCTAAATGGAAAGAGGCAATGGACAACGAGATCCAGTCCATGTATGAAAATCAAGTTTGGAACTTGGTTGACAATGTATCAGGTCGTAAGACAGTTGGGTGCAAATGGATCTTCAAGAAGAAGACCGACATGGATGGAAAGGTGCACACATGGTAACGACGTAAATTTTCAAAACAATTTTTCATTTTTAAAACATAATTTCATTCGATACAAAACCATAAAATCCAATGTAACATGGTCATTATACAAAACATATCAAATCCCAAGATCAAACATATCCAAATCCGCCTGTGTGTGTACGAGTCACGCCGGCGCCTTCCCACGGTCCTCACTAGTACCTGAAACACATTACACATAAACACTGTATGCAAGAAGCTTAGTGAGTTCCCCAATATACCACTTACACACATACGCCTTTCCAGGCCATACCCACACAACCTTCCGGTCCATGTGTCTCAAGGGACTTCCGTCCCAACCCGGTAAACCTTCCGGTCCTACCCGTGTCGACCTTCCGGTCCATAACTCCCTGACCTTTTGGTCCACATCATAATGCCTTCCGGCCCATATCATAATGCCTTCCAGCCCATATCAAGCATAGCAAACATATCACATACATAACGCATACAATACATGCAACTCATAGCATACAATGCATATATCTCATAGCATACCAGACCTTCCGGTCACACATAGGTATCCTTCCAGGTACAATATAGTGAGAACACTCACCTCGTATGATGTCTAGCAACTCACGTTTGTCACACCTCCAAACCTGAACGGCGGAAACGTTCGGGGGCGGATGACTTCATGTGGTAACGTAACAAATGAATACATAGTAAAGAAATCAATACAACCATCATATATATATTTTAAAAGTTTACATTTGTCAAAAGTTACATGTTCAAAACTTAATTACAATATGATGTCAAAAATACGAGATTAAACTGGCGCCGCAGCATCCCTTCATCAAAAGCGTTATGAATACCTGAAATTACTGAATTCCTGGGACATACAAGTAATTTTGAAAGAGTAGATCAGCATTTAAGCTGGTGAATTTCATAAGTATTTAAGTGACAATGTTTGAATGAAATGAAATGTTTTATCTTTGTTTGTTTGTGTTTAGAAAATCCTATATTTTCTACTAGTATAAAAGTAGCCTTCACTCAAGACCAATGTTTGTTTCCAAAATGTATGTAAATGTAAAATAACCAATGAGTTTGAAAACTTTGTAAATCAATGCATTTTTAACACCCCTTGTGAGTTTTATAACCATACTATTGACTCGGAATGCCTATACACAACGTTCTTCAGGCGTTGGAATGTTATGACGTTTGTCACCCCAAACGGTGGACTGCAGCTAACAGTCAGGGCGCGGGTTGTCAAGCCCGTATAGATCTATACACAAACACCATGCTCCCCCTTTAAGGGATTCTGGTATATAATACAGGACTTGAAATGTGTACTCGAACGTACATGAAGTTAGTGTCTCACAAAACCGTGGTATAAAAACAGATCTACTTGTTAAAATGTTACGTTTGTTCTTGTATACGAAAGTAAACTTCTTGAAATTCATGTTTCTAGTACATAAGAGTTAGAAATTTGTTCGTAAAACTATACCTATTATAGTTTTCTAAAAGTGTGTCTTGTTTGTTTAGAAATACCTAGAAAAAGAATCACTTGTTTATGAAAGCATAGATTTTTGGTATAGAGTCTAAGATAGACAAGAATAATCTAAGAAAAGTTTAGTTTATACATGCATTACAACAAATTTATATTTCAAAAGATAGAATGCTATTTTAACATATTATATATATATATATATATATATATATATATATATATATATATATATAAAAGTTCCTTAAAGGTTTATAAATCGCATGTGATTTGAATATATAACAGCATATAACAGAGTTTCTTTATGTAACACACGATAATACTCGTGTGTTTTACTTGTAATCCCCCCCTTGAAAGCATATAAAAGCATTTAGAATATTTAAAAAGGTTGATTAAGGGGTATGAAACTCACTTGAAAGTTTGAAGATAGCGAGATGGAAAACCGGGCAGAGTTTCGTCTCGGGAAACGGATTTTCCTCGGGATTCTCGGGAATCTCGGGAGTAAAATCGACCCTCGGGACTTGAGCCAAAAAGACCAGAGCTTCGGGTTTGAACGGACACGGAAAACAAGGCAAGATTGTGAGAGAGAGGAGAGAAATGAGCCCTTTTCTAGGAAGCCCTCGCATCCTATTTATAGTAAGGCTGGACTGCCTCGTTACGCGGGGCGTACGCTCGTACGCAGCGCGTACGCGTACGTCATGCATGACCGAAGCCTCGACTGCCTCGGCTTCGGATGGGACAGGTTGCTGGGTACGCGGGTCGGATGGGACGGGTTGCTGGGGAGACGGGTCGGATGGGACGGCGGGTCGGACGGGACAGCGGGTCGGACGGGTCGGACGGGTCGGATTCTTCGGATAGGGCGACGTGGACGATCAGAGGCCAAGTCCTTCGGGTACGCTGGGCGTACAGGAGTACGCAGCGCGTACCTCGGATGAGGACGCTGACTCCCCTTCGGATAATGTCTGAATTTTGATTTAAATAAATAATTAATTTATTTAATAAACTTCAAAAATTCATATCTTCTTCACACGAACTCCGTTTTCGATGGTCTTTATATCCACGCGTAGGTGAGACTACGCTCTACAACTTTCGTTTAGACTCCGTCGGCAAATTCCGAAATTATTTTTTTATTATTTATTATAAACTCATCGTGTTTAAGGAATTTCTTTGAAAATTCATAACTTCTTTATCTGATGTCGGTTTTTGCCAGACTTTTTACCGCTGGAATACCATTGTCGAGACCTTCGATTCTCGTTTAGGTCATTCCGGCCAAAATTCGCTCGATCTCCGATTCGAGTTTTTTTTAGCTGTCTGTTGCTAAGCCGAACTTGGAAAAATCATAACTTCGCTATATGAAGTCGGATTTGGGCGTTCTTTTCACGTACGATCATGGTTCAAAGATATTTAAACATAGAAGGAAATTAAATAGAAGTATTTGTACATTTTATTATGAAAGTAAATTTTATTACTCAATAGTGGTTACAATACTTGACCCATTTTGGTCATTACAAAGAGTTGAAATATCGGGTTGTCACAACGTTCTCGATACCTATGAATCTCGAAACAACGACCTAGCCTCGCCTAATCACAACAAGTAATCATTTCAAATCATTAACGGCTCTCAAGGCTATACTACATCCCTATCTACAATCCCACATAAGGGTAAAAGACCATTTTACCCCTCCCTGACTCAAAAGTCCACATGTTGACCAAAACCCTAAAAGTCAACAAAAGTCAACAGCAAGCAGTACGCGGGGCATACCGACTCCTATACGCGGGGCATACTCTTGCACTCTAGAATCAGGGAACGCGACCCCCTATGCGGCACGTACTGGGATTACGCCTAGCATAAATCCTAGTTTCCTACTTTCTTCATTTTAGGTCTTAAACAGTTAAGACATAATCTCACATTTTAACACCTCTTAATTCATAAAGTCAAAACAATTAAGCCTTTGCATGGTTGTAAAGGTTCCCACACCCTCTAACACCTTTCCTTTCTCCTCCAAAAGTCTAGATCTCATGCATGGCTCAACATTTACGTCCAAGATTGCATTTTTATGAACATACAACTCATATAGTCCTGAAATATGATAGATCTAGGCCAATCGAGACTATTTTCTCATAAAGTCTCCATCTTGGGACCAAAAACCCTAGAATTTGGTCCAAGAAGCACACAACACAAATAACAAGGCAAGTTTTGCAATTTATACCTCAGGAAGAAGCTCCAACCTCTGTAGATCTCAAATCTACTCTTGTCCACCAACTTCTAGCTCCTACAATGGCCTCCTCTTCTCTTTCACCACCTTGAAATGACACTTTTGAAACTTAGAACACTCACACACAAGCTAGTGACGAAGGGAGTACTCTCTTAGGGTTTCTTTCTATGTGATGGTGGCTAAGGGACAAGGCCATCTCATTCCTTTTATAGCCCTCAAGACATTTTAGGGTTTTGCATCTGGGCCGGTTACGCTCGGCGTAACCTTGGGTACGCCCAACGTACCCGGATGAATCCACGTACAAAATTAAGCGCACGGGTACGCGTAGCGTACTCCTCAGTATGCCCGGCGTACTCACAAGCCTAGCATTTTACATAAAGGGGCCTAACTTGACAACTTGGAAAAGAAGAAGGGTTAGATGGTTGAACCTAAATTTCGGGATGTTACAATTCTCCCCCACTTGAACCAGACTTCGCCCTCGAAGTCTTATACCGAAAACAACTCTGGATGCTGCTCCTGAACCTCTGACTCTGTCTCCCACCCCAGCTTGCCCCTCTTCCTGAATCGAATCACTCCTTTCCAAGGAGACACCTTCAGGAGTACAAAATCCCCAACTTGAAACTCGAGCTCGGATCGTCTCCTATCTGCATAACTTTTCTAGCGACTCTGAGCGGTCCAAAACCTTTGTATGACCTGTTGTATCTGCTCTGCTATCTGAAGCAAAATCTCCGTACTACCCATCATAAGTTGCCCTACCTCACCCCAGCAAATGGGAGTCCGACAACTCCTCCCATACAACAGCTCAAAGGGTGGCATACCAATGCTCGAGTGATGGTTGTTGTTATAGGAAAACTCAGTCAAGGGCAAATACGTGTCCCAACTCCCTCCGAAGTCCAATACACATGCCCGAAGCATGTCCTCGAGCGTCTGAATCGTCTGCTCACTCTGTCCGTCCGTCTGTCGGTGGTATGTGGTACTAAAATGCAGCCTCGTAGCCAACTCCTCGTGAAACTTCCAGAATCTGGAATTAAAACGCACATCTCGGTCTGAAACAATCGAGGTCGGTACTCCATGCCGCGATACCACCTCCCTCGCGTACAACTCTGCCAGCCTCTCGGTAGAAGAACTCTCACTGATAGCAAGAAAGTGAGCACTCTTCGTCAATATGTCCACAATCACCCAAATCACATCGACACCTCTTGCAGTCCTTGGCAATTTGGTGATAAAATCCATGGTAATCTATTCCCACTTCCACTCGGGAATCTCCAATGGCTACAACTTACCATGTGGACACTGGTGCTCTGCCTTAACCTTGCGACAGGTCAAGCACCTCTCCACGAACCATGCAACATCTCTCTTCATACAGGGCCACCAATATTCCCTTTTCAGGTCCAAAAACATCTTAGTGGCCTCGGGATGGATTGAGAACCTCGATCTATGTGCCTCCTCCATCAAGATGGTATGCGTTCCGCCCACAAACGGTACCCAAATCCGACCCTGAAAGGTCATAAGTCCTCGACTATCGGTAACGAACTTCGATACCTGCCCAATCACCTGCTCCATTTTGTGGATCTCCGGTCTCACGGCCTCCGCCTGGGCCCCTCAAATGGTGTCCAACACCGGATTCATCACTGTCAATATCATGCAAACGTCTCGTATCGGGGTGCTCTCCGCCCTACGGCTCAAGGCATCGGCTACAACATTAGCCTTTCCCAGGTGGTACAGGAACTCGCAATCATAATCCTTTACCACATCCAACCATCTCCTCTGGCGCATATTCAGGTTGGGCTGATCCATCAAGTACTTCAAACTCTTGTGGTCCGTGTATACGGTACATCGAACCCCATACAGATAGTGATGCCAGATCTTGAGGGCGAACACCACAGCCCCCAGCTCCAGGTCGTGGGATACCTCGACTCATGAGGCTTCCTCAATGCATATGCTATCACATGCCCCCTCTACATAAGCACTGCTCCCAACCCGGATATCGACGCATCGCAATACACCATAAAATCCTCCATCCCTTCCAGAAGCGCGAGCATCGGGGCTTCGCACAACTTCTGGCAAAGTGTCTCAAATGAGGTCTGCTGCTCCGGACCCCAGGAAAAAGTGACACCCTTCCGGGGCAACTTGGTGAGTGGCACGGCAATCTTGGAGAAATCCCTGATAAATCTCCGATAATAGCCGGCTAATCCTAGAAAGCTCCTGATCTCGGTGGGCGATCTTGGCACCTCCCACCTCATGACCGCCTCAATCTTGGTCGGATCGACCAATATCCCATTTTGGTTGATGAGATGTCCCAAGAACTGGACCTCTCGTAACCAGAACTCACACTTGGAGAATTTGGCATAAAGCCTCTCCGATCTCAGAACTCCAAGGATCTCCCTCAAATGCTCCTCATGCTGTTCTCTAGATCTCGAATACACCAAAATATCATCAATGAATACGATCACCGACTGATCCAACATCGGTCTGCACACCCTGTTCATGAGATCCATGAACACTTCTGGTGCTTTGGTGAGCCCAAAAGGCATCACCACGAACTCGTAATGCCCATAACGAGTTCTGAACGCCGTCTTCTGGATATCTTCATCCCGAACCCTCATCTGATGATAACCCGACCTCAAGTCTATCTTGGAGAACCAAGACGCCCCCTGCAACTGATTGAACAGATCATCGATCCCCGGCAACGGATAACGGTTCTTGACCGTCAAGTTGTTCAACTCCCAGTAATCAATGCACATCCGATGTGAACCATCCTTTTTCTTGACAACAAGGATCGGCGCTCCCCAAGGCGAGCTACTCAGTCGACTAAAACCCTTCCCCAGTAGCTCCTGAAGCTGCGATGATAACTCCTGCATCTCTGGCGGCGCGAGGCGATAAGGCGCCTTGGCGATAGGTGCTGCTCCCGGAACCAAATCGATACAGAACTCCACTTGCCTCTCGGGAGGCACACCTGGCAATTCCTCGGGAAAAACATCCGGGAACTCGTACACTATCGGAACCTCATCAATCGAACTTGGCCTCCCAGCGGCCACTCGCGTGTCCATCACATAGGCTACGAATCCCCTGCAGCCCTGCTGCAAACTCTGCCTTGCCCTGGCAGTCGAACAAAACGCTGACCCATATCGGGTTCCCTCGCCGTACACCGTAAGTACTCCCCCCACTAAGGTCTCATATCGTCACCAACTGACGCTCGCAATCTATGATAGCTCCAAATCGACTCAACCAGTCCATGCCCACTATAACAGACACGTCCCCCATCGCAATCGGGACCAGATCTATCGGGAACTCCACACCGAAGATCTCAAGGATACATCCTCGAATCACATCCGTAGCATACACCGCTCGCTCGTCAGCTATGGAAACTCGCAGAGGTTGACTTAACGCCTCTCGACGGATACTAATGTGCTAACTAAATGCCAAGGAAACAAATGACCGACTCGCACCCGAGTCAAATAACACCAAAGCAGGTACAGAACTCACAAGAAAAGTACCTACGCATATCATCATATAAGCACAATATCTCAACTCAAATAAAAGATAAATACATAATACATACCAGCCACAACATCGGCCGATGTGCGGACCTCCTCCGCAGTCAACTGGAAAGCTCTCCCACGAGCCTTCGGAGCCTCAGCCTTCACTGGTCGAACCTCGGTAACCCTAGTAGCAGGCGCAGATCCTTGTGCTGAACCCTAATGCAACTATGGACACTCGGCTTTCCGATGGCTAGTCTGGTTGCAATGAAAGCAAACCATAAATCCCTTGGGGCAATCCTTGGCGATATGCCCCTCCTTGCCACATTTGTAGCAAGCACCTGATCGACAGGCCCCCTCATGTCCCTTGCTGCACTTCCCGCAAGTGCGGCCTTTCTGGCCTCCAGTCCTTGAATCAGTGGACTTGGTCCGCTTGGCAGTCGGCTGAGACTGAGTCGGCCGCCGATCCATCCTCTGAGAATCGGCCTCCTCCCTGGCCTGAGTCTCCAATTCAATCTCCCTCTTCCGGGCATTTTCCTAGAGCTCAGCAAATGTCCGGTACGTCGAGTTCGACACGAACTCCCGAATGTCTCTCCTCAGAATGCCCAAATATTGGATCATACGTGCCTGCTCAGTAGACACCTTCTTAGGACAGAACATCGCCCTCTCATGAAACTTCCTCGTAATCACAGTGACCGAATCAGTACCCTGCTTGAGGGTCAAGAACTCCTGAACCAACCGTTCCCTCTCCACCGGGGGAACATACTCATCTCTGAACATGGTGGTGAACCTCTCCCAGGTCATCTCTGAGATCTCTGCAACTGTAAAGCTTGTCGTCACGAACTTCCACCAATCCTTCGCTCCCAAGCGAAGCTGGTTCAATGCGAACTGAACCCTCAGATGCTCCAGACATGAACACGTATAGAAGCATCCCTCAATATCAACAATCCATCTCATCGCAACGATCGGATCCTGCGTCCCATCAAACTCAGGTGGCTTCGTGTTGTTGAACTCCCAGAACAACAATGAGTCACCTCCCTGAGGCCTTGCAGCAGCCACAGCTGCTGTAGCTGCAACGGCTGCAGCCTCAGTCACTGCGGCGTACCGCTCATCGAAAGTCTCAATTAGAGTGGTCTTGCTAGAACCAAACATCTCTGGAATCTCGGCCCTAATCGCCGCCGCCACTTCATCGTGGATCATCTGACAAAGCTCCTCGTCACTCACACCGCCCGCCTCAGGTCTGTGGCGTGTCCCAACCATGATGTCTCTGAAATATAACATAATAATATCAAAGACTCGTTCGAGCATGCTCGCACTCGATAACTCAACCCTACTTGTTCCTTAGTGCCCAAAGGATTCTTACTTAGAGTGCGCACTGCTCTGGTGTCTTCGGTAGTACGGGCCCTTATACTACCGCCTACACCGCATCAGTATTCACCTTAAGTCCTCCTCCTTCGATCCCAGATCACAAGTACTCTATATCTCATTGGCATAGGCTACCCTTCGGTAGACCTCTTATCAGCCCCTCACTGCTACCTACTCGCTCTCAAGCATCACATAGCAGCACAATCCTTCTTTGGCTAAGGCATCAAAAAATCAGTCCACTCTAGTCCTAATATGAATACCTAGCAACCTCTAGCATGCATAAATTAACATATCATATCTCATAACACATAACGTAAGGGTATTTTGGGGATTCACCGTTCGGGCGCTGGCTGACCATACACACTGCTCCGCTCTGGTTGTCTCAAAATCTCTTGCTTTTTAGAAAAATTAGTTTTATCGTTTGAAATATTTCACAAATCCTCAGTTTGAGACCAGATATGCCCGAAGGTGCACCCGAAATCCTCAAACCAAGGCTCTGATACCAACTTGTAACGACATAAATTTTCAAAACAATTTTTCATTTTTAAAACATAATTTCATTCGAGACAAAACCATAAAATCCAATGTAACATGGTCATTATACAAAACATATCAAATCCCAAGATCAAACATATCCAAATCCGCCTGTGTGTGTACGAGTCATGTCGGCACCTTCCAACGGTCCTCACTAGTACCTGAAACACATTACATATAAACACTGTAAGCAAGAAGCTTAGTAAGTTCCCCAATATACCAGTTACACACATACGCCTTTCCAGCCATACCCACACGACCTTCCGGTCCATGTGTCTCAGGGGACTTCCGTCCCAACTCGGTAAACCTTCCGGTCCTACCCGTGTCGACCTTCCGGTCCATAACTCTGTAACCTTCTGGTCCACATCATAATGCCTTCCGGCCCATATCAAGCATAGCATACATATCACATACATAACGCATACAATACATGCAACTCATAGCATACAATGCATATATCTCATAGCATACCAGACCTTCTGGTCACACATAGGTACCCTTCCAGGTACAATATAGTGAGAAGACTCACCACGTATGATGTCTAGTAACTCACGTGCTCCATACCTCTGAATCTCGAAACAACGACCTAGCCTCCCCTAATCACAACAAGTAATCATTTCAAATCATTAACGACTCTCAAGGCTATACTACGTCCCTTTCTACAATCCCACATAAGGATAAAAGACCATTTTACCCCTCCCTGACTCAAAAGTCCACATGTTGACCAAAACCCTAAAAGTCAACAAAAGTCAACAGCAAGCAGTACGCGGGGCGTACTCTTGCACTCCATAATAGGGGAACGCGACCCCCTACACAGCGCGTACTGGGATTTCGCCCAGCGTAAATCCTAGTTTCCTACTTTCTTCATTTTAGGTCTTAAACAGTTAAGACATAATCACACATTCCAGATCTGGCCATTTTAACACCTCTTAATTCATAAAGTCGAAACCTTTAAGCCTTTGCATGGCTGTAAAGGTTCCCACACCCTCTAACACCTTTCCTTTCTCCTCCAAAAGTCTAGATCTCATGCATGGCTCAACATTTACGTCCAAGATTGCATTTTTATGAACATACAACTCATATAGTCCTGAAATATGATAGATATAGGCCAATGGAGACTATTTGCTCATAAAGTCTCCATCTTGGGACCAAAAGCCCTAGAATTTGGTCCAAGAATCACACAACAGAAATAACAAGGCAAGTTTTGAACTTTATACCTCAGGAAGAAGCTCCAACCTCTGTAGATCTCAGATCTACTCTTGTCCACCAACTTCTAGCTCCTATAATGGCCTCCTCTTCTCTTTCACCACCTTGAAATGGCACTTTGAAGCTTAGAACACTCACACACAAGATAGGGACGAAGGGAGTACTCTCTTAGGGTTTCTTTCTGTGTGATGGTGGCTGGGGGACAAGGCCATCTCATTACTTTTGTAGCCCTCAAGACATTTTAGGGTTTTGCATCTGGGCCGGTTATGCCCGGCGTAACCTTGGGTACGCCCAACATACCCAAATGAATCCGCGTACAAAATTAAGCGCGCGAGTACGCACAGCGTACTCCTCAGTACGCCCGGCATACTCAAAAGCCTAGCATTTTACATAAAGGAGCCTAACTTGACAACTTGCAAAAGAATAAGGGTTAGATGGTTGAACCTAAATTTTGGTATGTTACACACGTTCAAGGCATGACTAGTTGCAAAGGGCTCTACTCAAACCCTGGGGGTTGACTATGATGAGACCTTCCCCCCATTGGCCAAGATCAAATCTATTAGGTTTATGCTAGCCATAGCTGCGTTTCATGATTATGAAATATTGCAGATGGATGTCAAAACCTCTTTCCTTAATGGAATGTTGGTTGAGGATGTATACATGAATCATCCAAGGGGTTTTGTGGATTCTAAATACCCCCAATAGAGTGTGTAATCTTGATAAATCACTCTATGGATTGAAATAAGCTTCTCGCAAATGGAATCTTTGTTTCAATGAGAAAGTCAAAGAGTTTGATTTCTCTAGGAGTGAGGATGAGTCATGTGTATATGTCAAAGCTAGTGGGAGTGTAGTTAGCTTTATGGTATTGTATGTTGATGACATACTACTCATAGGAAATGACGTTCCAACCTTACAGGAGGTTAAGTCCTACCTTGGAAAGTGTTTCTCTATGAAGGATCTAGGAGAGGTTGCTTATATTCTGGGAATAACGATTTTGAAAAATAGGAGTAGAAGACTAATTGGATTTAGTCAAAGCACGTATTTGAATAAAGTGTTAAAACATTTTAGCATGGAAAATTCAAAGAAGGGAGATTTACCTATCCAGAGTAATACCAAAATGAGTAAGATTTGGAGTCCGAGTATTGATGCTGAGATAGCAAAAATGAGTCGAGTTCCATATGATTCCACCATTGGATTGATCATGTATACTATGACATGTACTCACCCTGATATGGATTTTGCTTTGAGCATGGTTGGTCGATATCAGGGAAATCCAGGTAAAGCTCATTGGATAGTTGTTAAGAGCATTCTTAATTATCTGCGAAGGACGAGGATTGGGTCCTTGTGCTTAGTGGCAGTGACAACTTAAGAGTTACTGGGTATAGTGACACCAGTTTTCAGACAGAGAGAGACAATTGTTGTTCTCAATCTGGTTGGGTGTTTACACTCAATGGAGGAGCAGTAATTTGGAAAAGTTCCAAGCAGAAAACCGTAGCTGATTCTACATGTGAATCCGAGTATATAGCTGCGAGCGAAGCATCAAAGGAAGCTATATGGTTGAAGAACTTCATTAGAGACCTTGGAGTTATGCCAGCCATAAAGGAGTCTATGGAGATTTTCTGTGATAATGAAGGAGCAATTTTCTTAACCAAGGAACCTATAGATCATGGTAAATCAAGGCATATCGACAAAAAATATCATTTCATCAGACATCGGACACCTCATCGTTAAGAGGGTATCATCAGAAGAGAATCTTGCCGATCCCCTCACAAAGGGTCTAAGTAGGGTTAAGCACGTTCAACATGCGAGGAGCATTGGTATGAAGGATGATATTAGTTTTAGTGATTAGATAGATATTTAGTAACTTGTAACAAATAAATGTAATTGACATTTGATGGTTAATTAATGAAGAATTATTTATAAGTATTGTTTACTATCTTCTGTCAATTGTTTATCTTTGTCTTTCAACTTTGCATGTTTTACTTCCCGAATGATTAGATTATTCAGATTATCCACAGTCAATCATACTTTGGAAGTAAGTAGTGAATTAAGACTGTCATGAATTGGCTTGTAGATTGTCTAAGTGCTTATACCTATCAATGGTTTGCTGCAACGTTCATGAGTACTTTTGAAATAGGGATTTAAGTATTGGATTAACCTCACACTCATAGAATTACTTCATGGAATTTATCACGAGTAATTATGAGACGATAATATCGTATAATCTTTAAACCAAGACATATGAATTGTTGTTTACAAGTTGGTTGTGCATTGATAATGCGTAAACGCATCAGTAACTTGATGTTATAAAATCTATTGTTGTGTACGATTTGATGAGTAAATAATACAAGCATATGAGTCAAAGTTTATCTGTTCCTTTTATCCTAAGGGGTAAAAGTGATATCTTGGGCCCCTCGATGATTTGGTGTTGACTTATGTGTTAGGCCCGGTCAGGACTAAATTGACGTGTTCAATTAAATTCTCTGTCATTACAAATCAAAAATCGGGAAACAAACTATTGGACATTGAGAATGATTTTATTCCATGTCATTTATACACACGATATCATGCATAACGTAGGGTTATATGATCACTTATCTTAGGACATGTAACTGACTAGGTCAGAGTTCGACAGCGGCTTTTAAGAGCTAAAATTTGCTAGTCAATTTTGAAGTTATACTTGCAAACATAGTTATTAGACTTATCCAAGTGGGAGATTGTTGGAATAGGTGTTTAAGTCATAACTATATTGGGTATGTACTTGAATTGATAGTACCACAGTCCTTTTAGGTTGCCTTCATTCATGCAACTTGACAGGATTTTTGGCCACTTGTTCCTTAACCTAGCATAGCCGAAATTTTAAAAGTGTTCCCTCCTCCTTCCTCTCATCCTTTGCAAGAGTGTCTGTAAGCCATTAGAGGTGCAACATTTGAGACACTATCTTTCAAGAGTTCAAGGAATAATTGTTATTACTAAATAACAATTAAGGTATGTGTCTAAATCCTTATTTTCAATTTTAATAGATGCATATTAGGGTTTTTTCTTTGTATTCAATTTTGCATGTTTAGCTAGTGAAAACCTAGATCAAATTCTTTAGGGTGCATGAACAAATAGGATGTGTAGATATGCTCAAAGGCCATCAAATCATACTTTAAGTCCTATTCATGACCAAAAGGTTTAATAGGTCTATCATGCATGATTGGCATGGGCCAAGATCCCATTTTTATGAACCACCATGCTTTAAAATGAAGGACTCCTCTCATTAGGTTTGGAGATTCTCAAACTCCCAAGATCTTAAGCTATGGGACAATTAATGAAAAAAATATTACTATATACCTAGATCTAAAGAAATATACATCAAGGTTGGAGCTTTATACCTCCAGAAGATGCACAAGGATGAGTAATTGTTGCATCCAAAGGCTTAACTGAAACACCACAACTCCAAGGGTCCTCCTTCACCACCAAGAACACCAAAATAACCTTCTAAGGCTTCAAAACACACCCAAACAATTAGGGTTTCAAAATGGAGGCTAAGAGACATGGAAGCCAGAGTTAAGAAAGGATATGAGGCCATAATGATCTTTAAATTGGGTCCAAACCCTAAAAATTGGGGTTTGGCCTCTTTAGTAGTACACCAGCATATGCAAAGGATCTTCGATCATCATTTAAACGCCTACTCCCGACGTACCTATCTCGTGCGCCCAACATAGGGAGCAAATTTGCAAACTTTTTAAAGAATTAAGCCACAATAGAAAATACTTGGAACATTGGTGTTTCAAATCTCCACCACTTGAATCGGACTTCGTCGTCGAAGTCCGCCACTACAAACAAGTTTGGGTAGTGATTCCGCATCTCATCCTCAGGCTCCCACATTAATTTTGAGCCATTCCTGTGATGCCATTGCACCTTTACTAGATTCACTTCTTTGTTATGTAGAGCCTTGGTCTTCGTGTCAAGAATCGCAATCGGTCTCTCCATATAGTTCAGGCACTCAACAACTGGAATATTATCCAAAGTGATCACTATTGATTCATCAGCTACACACTCTTGCAACTGAGAGACATGGAAGGTGTTGTGTATTTGACTGAGCTTATCAGGAAAATCTAGCCGGTGTGCAACCTTGCCCAACAAGTCGTAATCCTGAAGGGCCGATAAATCGACGGCCCAGCTTGCCTTTCTTCCGAAATTGGATGACATCTTTCCAAGGTAACATTTTTAAAAGAACCAAGTCCCCCATCTGAAACACGAGGTCCGAACGTCGCCGTTTTCCATAACTCTTCTGCCGACTTTGCGTGACTCGCAACTTGTCACGCACCTACTGAATCAACTTAGTGGTCTTGAGCACCACTTTAGTACTCCCCATGACCAGATGCTCGACCTCACCCCAACAAACCAAGGTCCTCCACCTCCTCCCATACAACATCTCAAAAGGTTATCGGTTAATACTAGCATGTTAACTGTTGTTATAAGATAACTCTTCCAGTGGAAGATAATTATCCCAACTCCCTCCAAAATCTAACACGCACGCACAGAGCATATCTCCGAGTGTCTGAATCGTCCGCTCACTCTATCCATTGGTCTTAGGGTGGTATGTTGTACTGAAGTGCAACTAAGTACCCAACTCCTCATGAAACATCCTCCAAAATCTAGAGGTGAAACGAACATCTCGGTCTGAAACTACTGAAACTAACACCCCATGCCGAATCACCACCTCCTAAGTGTAAATGGCGACCAACTTCTTAGCAGATATACTCTTGCTAATAGGTATAAAGTGTGCACTCTTGGTCAATCTATCAATAATGACCTAGATGGAATCAACTCCATGTTTTGTCCTTGGCAAATTTGTGATAAAATCCATGGTTATCTCTTCCCACTTCCACATGGGAATGGGTAATGGTTGCATCTTGTCATGGGGACTCTGATGTTCGGCCTTGACTTTCCTGAAAGTCAGGTACCGCTCTACAAACCTTGTTGTCTCCATTTTCGTACAGGCCACCAATAACTCAGCTCCAGATCCCGATACATCTTTGTGGCCCCTGGATGGATCGAAAAATTTGACTTATGAGCCTTTTCTAGAACTGTCTGCCTCACCCCACCAGTAGTCGGAACCCAAACTTTTCCACACCGAGTCAACAATCCTTTACTTTCTCTAATAAATAAAGGAATTTGTCCCCTAATTCACTCCACTTTCCAATTCTCCTTTTCCAATCCCTCCACCTAATCCTTCTTGATCAAATCCATCAAAGGAGAAAAGATAACCATCCTCAGACATACATCTCTAATAGGTATACTCACTGCCTTGTAGCTCAAGACAACGGCCACCACATTGGCCTTCCCATGGTTGTACAGGATCCTACAATCATAATCCTTTACCACATCCAACCATCTCTATTTCCGAATATTCAAATTTATTTGATTTATCAGGTACCTCAAACTCTTATGGGTAATTTAGATAGTACACCTAATCCCATAAAGATAGTGCCTCCAAATCTTGAGGGTAAAAACCATAGCCCCCAACTCTAAATCATGTGTAAGGTAATTTGCCTCATGAGGCTTTAGCTACCTTGAAGCATAAGCAATCACAGGACCCCTCTACATAAGAACAACTCCCCAACCTGATATAGAGGTGTCACAATGTAACATTCAGTTCAGGTGAGGAATTGTAAAGTTTAAAGATTCAAAGGTTTGACCATACTCACGATGTGAGATCTGGTGTGTCGAGTCATGAGGAGGTTGGTGCAGTTGCGCATTACCTTTAGGCTCACGACGTGAGCATATATGGCTCACGGCGTGAGGTTATGCAAAGAGAAAACCTTAATTTTGGGGGTCTTATTTTGTATTTAAAGGAATTGTGGGCTATTATTAGCCCATCCTCAGCCCCATCATCTCTTTGTACTCCCTTTTGAAATCCTATAACCCATAATTGATCTTGTGCTCATTTGTGGTGATTTTAACCAAGAAGAAGAAGAAGAGCATCTAGTCCATCATTTTTTCATTCAAGCCTCTCCATCAAGCATCCTCACACCTTCTGTACCTTTTGTGAGTCATTGCTTTATGAGTTTTTAAGCATATATCTTGGTTTTTATGCTTAAGTCCTTCATATCCAATGTGATGTAGTAGTTGGAATCCATAAAGTTGCCAACGTTATCGATCTCTAGTGTCCCTTGACTGTTATAGGTGTTAGATCTGGATTATGGTGCAGTTTTATGACTCTTGCATGAGATTTGGTGTTATCTTCTCATTTTGCACCCTTGTTAGTGTTTAGGACATGCATTAGACATGCATGTCCAAAAAGCCATGATTTTTAATAAGACACTATGAAAGATTTGGTGGCTTGGCCAAAAAGGGATTAAGAGATTCATGAAGAACTTCTGTCCAGGGGCGTTCTCACGACATGAGATCCTACATGTCACGACATGAGGATGGTGATCCTCATCTGTTTTGGACTTATTAGGTCACGACGTGACCATTAGAGATCACGACGTGACTATTGCAGTATGGACCTTCGAGTATGGATTAATTTTGACCTTAACCAAGTTGACCTACGGGTATTATGGGTATTTGAGTTGTATTTGAGTGTGGTCACTATTTGATGAATAGGTGACCGGTAGGGTGGATATTTCAAGCAGCATATTGTCGGCAATATTTTCAGGCTGAGAGGAGAGTTTTCCTCACTATACTCGTTGGTCGAAGGCACCAATGTTGGCCCACTAGATTTTGTATCCTGGTTATAAGATAGTGTTATGCTAGTATATGACTTATTAGTGGATCTGTATGATTATTTGTATTTGTTGGTTTGATGTTTATGTTTACCTGTTAGATATGTCACCATATTGAGGTTAGGTTGAGTCGGTCCTACATTGTGTTGAAGGCCAAGACACCCGGTATGGTCTGGATAGGCTGTAGGCCCTGCGAGGTGGTCCAGTCATGTCGATGGCTCGTAGAGCTGTGCAGATAGGTTGTAGGCCCTGCTAGGAGGTCTAGTCACATTGAAGGCTCATATTTGTATGCTTTGTTTTTCATGTTGTGTGATGGTACTTTGGGGGACTTACTAAGTGTTAGTTTACCGTTTTAGTTTATTGTTTTAAGTACTTCTGAGGATCGTGGGAAAGTGAAGGCCTAATCGTGCATATCCTCCAATTTTCATGATATTGATTTTTCGGACACTCTGATATGACTTTACTTTTCAGATAATGGTTCTTTTTGTAAACAATGATGGTTGATGATTGTTTTTAAAAAAATTTAAATTTTTATGAATCGATGAATGTTACACACAATAAACCACAAAATCATCCATACCATCGGGAAGCGTAAGAAGCGGGGCCTCGCACAATCTCTGTGTCAGCGTCTCAAAAACCAGTTGCTGATTGACCCCCCCCCCAACCAAAAAGTAACATTCTTCTTCGTCAAATGTGTCAATGGCACAACAATCTTTGCAGAAATCCTGGATAAATCTCTAATAAAACCCTACGATACCTAGGAAGCTCTGAATCTCAGATGGGTCCTCAGAACCTCCCATCGCATCACGACCTCGATCTTGGACGGATCGACGAATATACCCTTCTGGTTGACCATGTGCCCCAAGAACTGCACCTCGTGCAACTAGAACTCACATTAGGTGAATTTGGCATACAACCTTTCTCTCCTAAGGGTCTCCAATACTTCTCATAAGTATTCCTCGTGCTGCTCCTTGGTCTTGGAGTAGACCAGGATATCATGTATGAATACTATCACCGACTGATCCACTGTCGGCCTCCAAACCAGGTGCATGAGATCCATGAATGATGTCGGTGCATTGGTGAACCTGAATGACATCACCACGAAATTGTAATGACCATAACGAGTCCTAAAAGCCATCTTATGTACATCATCGTCCTTGACCCTCATCTGATGGTAACCTAATCGCAAATCAATCTTGGAAAACCAAGATGCACCCTAAAGCTGGTCAAATAAGTAAGCGATCCTCAGGAGTGGATAACGGTTCTTTACTATTAGATTCTTCAACTTTGGGTAGTCAATGCACACCTTGTATGAACCATCCTTCTTCTTCACGAACAGTATTGGTGCTCCCCAAGTTGAGGTACTCGGCCAAATAAATCCCTTGTCTAGTAGTTCATGAAGTTGTGTAAACAAATCTTGCATCTCTGGTGGTGCCAAGCGATATAGTGCCTTGGCTATTGGAGCAACACCAGGAACAATATAAATCTGGAACTCGACCTACCTCTCAGGAGGCAATCCTGGAAATTCCTCAGGAAACACATCGGGGAAATTCTGAACAATGGGCACCTCACTCAACGATGTTTTTCCCTCAACTCGAGTATCATCCATTTAAGCCAGCAACCCAGAACAACCCTACTGAATATATATCCTGTCCTTCACAACTGAATAGAGAGACAACCCCTGTGAAGCTCCCTCTCTAGGAATTACAAGTTCTCCCCCACTTGGGGTTCGAACTCTCACTAGCTAGAGCTCACAGTCAATCATGGCCCCATTGGCGCCTAACCAGTCCATACTGGTAATAACCTTCGACCCTCACAAAGAAATCGACACCAAATCAATAGAGTATCTCTCATTCAACAGAACAGTCATCCGCAATCTCAACCTCCAATGGGTAATTCAAAATCCCGAGAGTATCACTAAACTTCTTGCTAAGCGCAAGAGATACAAAGGATTGGGTAGCACCCATATCAAACACATGAGGAGCCATACCTTTTACTAAAAGGTCCCTATACAATATATAATATAACATGAGCATAAATAAGGAAAACAATAAAAGATATGTTAAAGTCACGTACCAATAACCACATTCGGTGTTGCATGAGCCTAATTGGTGCTCATATGAAATGCCCTGCTCTTCAACACAAGTGTCTCTGCCTTGACTTGGCTTCCATCAGTAATCCTCAAAATGTAGACTTCGCTTTGGGAGGTGAGGCCCTGGAGACAATGACTTGGGATGATTTTGTGACCCGGTTTAAGGGTGAGTTTGCACCAACTATTGAGGTGCATCAGTTGGTGAGGAAGTTTTCAGGACCTTCTCCAGACTACTGAGACTATGGTAGAGATCACTACCAACTTTCGGGAGAGGGTTGTGTTGGTTTAACAATATGCAACGGACGAGGAGATAAATAAGGTAAGGTATCATGATATGCTGAGGGATGACACTAGGAAGTTTGTGAGTATGTCAGGGTGCAACACCCTGAATGATATGACCGCTAAAGCCTAGAAATGGGAGATTGATTTGGAGCACCTGGAGAACAGGAAGCCAGAGCAAGTGCAGGCAGTTGAGGTTCCTACGAAGAGGCCCAAAACTTTAGACCAGGGGTTGAGGGGCCAGAAGGGCCAGATTCACTATAGCACGTGCGGGAAGCAGCACAGTGGGGTTTATTGATCGAGGGGTATGGGTTTCTACAAGTGTGGCAGGGTTGGTCATGTCAGTAGAGATTGTCGCCAGAGGACGAGCCCATTATGTTTTCACTGCAACCAAGTGGGCCACAAGAAGGTTGACTATATGAAGTTGATGAGAAGAGCAGTAAGGGAACCTACTCCAGCCACTTTGATGATTACTGATGGTCGCGAGGATGGAGTGGTGATTCATGTGGTGAGGAGTTGAGCATTATAGTCACGGGTAGAGGGGATCTGAGTTCCATCAGTTAAGGTCGCATGTGTGTATTGTATTCATTCCCATCATGCTTTTATTAATTATATTTATGATTGTATATTTATGTGTGAGATGCTATGAGGGCGTATCTAAGTCTCCGTCTGGGATTATATTTTTCTTCATGATGGTCTAGACATCTTATCTTGAGAATCTTCATATGCTATTTTGCATACTAAGAGCCGTGTTTAGGGGATGTTTAGGTGTGCCATATTTGGATTGCATTGTGGGGGACATTAGTTATCGTCGGAATAAGCATGAAGTGAGAAAGATCAACAGTGGATTCTATCTTTGGTAGTTTCAAAAAGGATTCAAGAAAGTCGTCAGGTAGACATGTCAGGTTTGGATGCAGAGTATGTAGGGGCTCCTCATGGTTTCGAAGCAATAAGTAATAGGTTGATCTTGGGCATAAGATCAGTAGTTACCAATTTCATACGTTCGTATCGTGGTCAGATGCAAGTTCACATGGGAATTGCTCTAACTATAAGTAGGTCGTGGAATCAGTTAGGTACCCGCTTCGATATTTGTGATGTTGTTCTTCGTCATCCAATAAGTTTTCGAGGATTTGTAGTGGAGTTAGTGGTAAGTGCTTTAGATTACTAAGCTCTTTGATATTTTGGAAAGTATTCATCTAGTTTTGGAAGGTGTGTGTGTGATCGCTAAGATTGGCTAGTATTAGAATGCTAGCTCTTGTAAGCTCAATTTATCGACAATTTGAATAGTAAGCTTAAGATATGGATTGGAATCCATCAAATGTTGAGGATTGGAAGGGCAAGGTCGAATCTAAGTGGGGGAGAATTGTTGGTCTAAGGGATTGCACAAGGAAGGATATTCGGGTTTTATTTGACATCATTAGTGATGCATGGTGAGTATCTGGATGGATCCAAGACGAGGGTTGTGTTAGAGTCTCCCTACTTGTTTTTTTCTGATTAAGGCTTTGGGTTCGAAGCATGACCCGAACACCTGGTTGGGATACATTCAAGTGTTGGTTCGATTCAAGATAATTTTAGTTGGAATGGTCGACGAGCGGTAGGACCATGGGGTGTGACCATGGCAGTACGGAAGTGTTATAGGATTACGGGGTGGTCATAGCATACACTAGGATGGTAGGTGGCAAGGGAAGTGTTGTAAGACTATGGGGTGGCCATAGCATTCACTAAGAATGGAGAATAATGGTAGAAGTGTCGTAAGACTACGGAGTGGCTGTAGCATTCACTAAGAATGGAAAATAATGGTAGAAGTGTTGTAAGACTGTGGGGTGGCTGTAGCATTCACTAAGTAGGCAGGTAGTGAGATGGTGTTGTAAGACTGCCGGGTGGCCCATGCCATTCACCGGTTCTTGAGTACTTGTGAAAGCATGGTAAATCTATGATTTGACTCATAGCTTCCTCTAGGTGGTATTAGACCATGGCAGGACAGGTTGTGAGACTGTGGGAAGGCCACAACATTGATGGACATACGGGAGATTGTGGGCTATATGAGGCTGGGTGTGATATAGGACTACAGCCGGACATGTAGTATTCACTTTTAGCAAGTGGATTTGATTGTGTCAAGCTTGATGGTTGGTTATGTTTGGTTGGATCGGAAGGAATGTTGGAGCCATGATGCCAATCTAGCTAGGAAAACTCTTGTCAGTTAAGACCATCATTTGGAAGTCGTGTGGTGCGATTGTGTGAGGCTGTTAGCCTTAGCAACCGGTTGGATGCTTGGTATATCGGGTCATTGGTAGGTAAGTTTGAGAGCAGGGACGTCTTGGCTACATCAGAAGTGTATGGGATAGAAAGATGAGTTGGAGGTAGTACTATTGATTGGGACTTTGATTACGGGTCGCTTGTTATGAAGTGGATAGGCTAACACATTTGATGCATGTGTTAAATAATCTCAGAGTAATTGATATGTCCCTACTACGCAACTCTCGTTTGAGTCTAACTATTATGGAGATGAGTCTTTCACTCGAAGGATTATCTAAGCCTTTTATCAAGTAAAAAGTTTTCAACAGCAAAGGATGGTTAGTGATTATGTTCTCGGTGGAAGCAACAAGATAATCAAGGTTTGGAAGTATTATGATCTTTTTGGAATGTGAAGTGGAGTTGATCTGACAGAGCTTTAGAGTAGGCTGATCAGGGAGTCAGACAGGGTCTTCGAATTTTAGATTTCGAGTAGTTAGTAATGGTTTTCTCCAACGGTTAGTTTTAGTGAGGTAAAGATCCATTCATCGTAAGGAATTAAGAGCCCTGGTAAGGCCGGGTTCGATTACAATTTTGGAATGTTTTTGTAGGTGTGGGTGTTCTTTCATTCCGTATTGGAATTATGGTTGGTGTGGCTGGATGATAGTAAAAAGTGATTTTGAGGACGAAATCTAATTTTAGTGGGGGAGAGTTGTAACACCCGGTTCGAATCGTTTCATTAATCGGGGTTGTGACCCGAAGATCAGTTATCATAAGGCTACGTTCCTTGGGGAAAGAGAGATGTAGACGCTTTTTGGATGTGGGTATTATAGATTAGGTGATATAAGAGTTTGGTTGTGTTTCGGAGCCCAAGGTTTAACCGCAAAGTGATAGTTCAGTCCTTTTATGAATTTTAGATATAAGCTCGGGAAGTTTTTAAGGCTAAGGGGATTGATAGAATTATAGATCCTCTTATTACCTTTTTGTTGATATAAAGAACGTCGAAATCGGGTGTAGGACGAAGAAGTTATGGCCATCGGAAGATTTGTGGTTTAGGACCCTAGCCGAGTACGCATGGCGTACACAAGGTAGGGACAAACCCTAATTTTTAGGGTTTGTGCCCTATTTAAACAACTTAAACCCCTTGTGGACATTCTATTGATTATCCTCCATCACCCTATACCCTAAAAACAAAACCTTAACTGCCTATTGTGATTTTTGAGCTTGAAAGTGAGATTTGGTGGTGTTTTAGTGAATGAAGAAGAAGAGGAACTCTTGATGGCTGCTTGGGAGTAGCTTAGGTTCGTAGATCCATATTCATCATCATCTTTGCAGGCCATTTGAGGTTTAAAGTTCTCTACTTGATGCTCATTATTGTAACGACCGAAAAATACAATCAATTTTAAATTTTTCAAAAACACCTCGATTCCATTAAATCTTTACAAAAAGGTTTTCAATACAAAACATTTAACGTATTCCTAGAATCACATTACTACAAAATCATGAGGAGCGGTACGATCACGCCTTCGCCTTGCCACGGTCTCCTGAAGAACCTGAAAAACATAAAACCACAACTATAAGCCCGAAAGCTTAGTGAGATATCCCTAAAATACCAACCACTAACACCATACACGCATAACATGCCACATCATATCAGATCATAGAACAGCCATGCACTTCGGGTCTACTGTGTGACTGGTCCGCCGCACCGGCCTACAGTCCACCTGGTCCACCCTCTGAGTCTAGCCATAAACCTCGAGTCTACAGTGTGATTGGTCCGCCCGCACCGGGCCTTCAATCCACCTGGTCCACTCTCTGAGTCTACAGTATGATTGGTCCGCCCACACCGGGCCTTCAGTCTGTCTGGTCCACTCTCCGAGCCTCAGCACGTCTGGTCCGCCCTCTTGGGGCCTACAGCCTATCCGGACCGCTCGTTGGGCCTTCGAAACAACAGGTCCGCCCTGGGTATCTTGGCCTACAGCACAAAGCAGGACCTGCCTCAACCCAACTCCAGTCCAAACAACCATGTGCACATATACATACAATCATATAGTAATTCATAGTCAACAAGCAGATTAAACAGATCACATAACATATCATCATCCTAACCAGGATACCGACCTAACAGGTCACTAGCATAGCATCTCCCTATCTCTTAGGATACCGATCTCAGTCAGGTCTCTAACATATACCATCCTAACTCACATGATGCAAACATATCAAAGCAGTAACATAATAACAACTACCCAGATCTCAATCCAATAAGGGCCGGCCTTGGTGCCTTAGACCCTGTTGATATAGTGAGGATAACTCACCTCGAAACTGCTGGCTGAAAGGATAAGATCCCGCTGCTCCAATCTCCGACACGAACTCCTCCACTGAACACCAAAACACTCAACTCTATAAATACCCTTAATTACAAAAATACCCCTGAAAGACAACTGGTCAACCTTTGAGCAAGGTCAAATTCAACCCCTGACTGACTCTACTCGCCGAGTCAACCCGATGACTCGCCGAGTCTCCATACTCAGAACTTCCCTCAATCCGCGACCTAACTCGCCGAGTCACCCCGAGACTCTTCGAGTCCAACAACTCTGAGTCCACTCGCCCATAACTCACCGAGTCATCCCTTGACTCGCCGATTGTCGACTCAACCAGAAAATATTGGGACTCTTTGACAAGACTCGCCGAGTCCAAGAACAGACTCGCCGAGTCTAAGGCTATCTTCAACCTACTCGCCGAGTTGTTCATACAACTCGCCGAGTTCCAGGCCATCTTCATCCAACTCGCCGAGTACCACCGGTCTAAATCCATTCAGAAGCACTCCAGGCCATGGAATTGATCCAAAACATAGATCTAGCCTCCTACAACCCATCCATCACGTAAAGTGGCAATCTTTACGTGAATCCAAAGAGATCTAGGCCTTTAACACTTTAGGGCTAGGGTTTGAGACATGATAGCTTCACTATACACTTGAACACAGGGACTTTCAGGCATTCCAACCCTCCTCCATTCCAGATCTGAGGTAGCAACCTCAGATCTAACCTCTAAACTCCAAAACACCAAAGGATAAGCTCCCCACAAACCCCATAATGATGAATCCATAAGACTAACAGCCCAAGGATGAGATATTACCTCAAAAGGACGCCCCAACTGCAATGGAACTCGAATCCAAACAAAGCCCCTTGCTCCAAGCCTCTCCTTCTTCAAGATCTCTTCAACAACCACCTCTCCAAGCTCCAATTCACTCAACAATGGGGTTTCTCCATGAAATTAGGGTTTCTGAGACTCAAGGGGTGATAAGGAGGCTGGGGAGGAAACATAATGTTCCTTATATAGGGCTCAACTTCCAGATTTAGGGTTTTCTCCATTCAGCGCCTACTCGCCGAGTCCAATACACTGACTCGCCGAGTCGGTCATTTAACACACGACCAAGTCGCGACTCTACTCGCCAAGTCCACCCATGGACTCGCCGAGTCTATCTTTCCCATTTTACTCTTTTAGCCCATCAACTTTACTCTTGCTATTCCGGGATGTTACAATTCTCCCCCACTTACATTAGGCTTCGTCCTCGAAGCTTGCAACAACTCAACTCCTAGAAATACTCCTGCCATGCATCACCTGGCATTAAACCAACCAGGTTTCTTAAAACACAACCGTCGAAACAGAAACTCGGTTTCTCCTTCTTTACGGTGTCCTGACCATTGTCTCGAGCCGGGCACCGGCTGTACCCTCTGATAATCACACTCAACAACCAAGAATTACCCACGATGTATCACTGCTCCAAATCTCAACAATCACTCGACCATATGGGCTAGAAAACCATGAACCATCGGATCCCCGATCCGAATCCCACTCTATCCATTCCATGCCGACGGAAAGACCCATACTTCAATCTCAGAGCAACTCCCACGAGTTCTCCTCTTGCAGTCACATACACATGCTGAACTAGCTCTAGCACCCTCAGGTTGGGAAAACCCGATACACTGATGATATCCTCAAACATCCCCCAGGATGAACCACTACTACACGCTCAACCCTTGATTAGAATCACACTGAGAGCCCAAGACTCTCTCCCTGCATCCCTTCCGAGCCTCTGGCTCTACACCTGCGGAATTTCCTCCGCGACCTCAGCAGACATCCCAAACCGGATGAGCTTCTATTCCATTGCCGCAAACATGCTTTCCAATAACCATACTCGAATTACTCTAATCATAACTCTGCTCTGCCGCTTTCACTTCCATGAACTTACACTCCCTCTCAAAGTTACACAGCTCTCTCTTTTCCTTTACCAAGGAATCCACTTGGCCACATTGTTACTCCGACAAGTGTCACGGTGCTCGCCCAACGCTACACCACCCTTTTATAGCGTATCCGCTATCCATCCAACACACATACTCTGACTCTCATCGCAGGGACTCTCAAGCCCATGCACTATCTCAACTAATCAAAATCACTGCCCGGGGCCAGACCTTCTAATGCAATCACACTACAACATACACAATCCATATCCTCGAACCGACCCAACAATACCTGCAGAGTCTTCAGCATGACTGGACTGCCTCACCAGGCCTTTAGCCAATCTGGACCACTCTCAGAACCTTCAGCCAATCTGGACCGCTCTCAGTGCCTTCAGTTTGGCTGGACCGTTCTCCGAGCCTTCGGCCTGACTGGTACGCCTTCAGTCTATCCAGACCGCTCAACTAGCATTCATCATTCCGAGCTATCACTCCCGGAAATCCTCCTATGCGTACTGTTCTAGCCCTTTACGGGCTCCGAACTCTGTCTCAATCACAAATGCTCGATACCGGCCTACTCACAGGCCTTCTATAATAAATTCCCTAGGTCTGTATCCCGCCCCGCATGCCCGACACTTGCTCCTATCAGCCTATACTCTGGGCTGACAGAACACTGCTGAATCCCAGCAGCTAAGCACCCTCAAATACTCATCGATCTCCCGGAGAATTCTCCAATTCTCCCCCACTTGTATCACTGATTAACAACCATCGGTCGCCATCACTGACCTCTCAGAACAACTCTGCACAAAGAAAACACTTACACGCGGACTGCTTCCCACAAGCATAAACAACCTTAACAAGATCCCACATCAACATTGATTATCCCGCTCGAAAGAAACTCAATCTGCATCTAACCAATCCTCAGAAAGCAGATGTTACCCGGCCTTCAATCAATGCCAAGTTCCCACTAATAACTCTCATGGATGATAACCAACGAAATTCCCAAAACAATAACCCATAACCATACCACAACCCTCAAAATGACGAATACCGCATCAAAACCACACAAAGATATCGGCACATATAAACAATACACCACAATAATCACAAGAAAACAAGATATCAAGAAGGAAACATACCCGTAGCTGCATCCGACGCTGCTCTGACCTCCTCTGCCGCAAGCTGATAAGCACGACCCTGAGCCCTTGGGGGCTCCGCTCCACCCTGACCTCCACCTGTGATCCTCAAAGTGGCCGGTGCTGGAGCCTGCACCGGTCCTGCAGCAAGCTATGGACAGTTGACCCTCAAATGTCCAATCTGATGACAATGATAACAAATCCTCAAATCCCGAACCGGCACTGACTGCCGACAATCCCTCGCATAGTGCCCCTCCTTTCCGCACTTGCGACATGCACCACCAGACCTACAAACTCCGGTGTGACCCCTCCCACACTTCCCACAAGTGTGGCTGCTCATATCTCCCACTCTAACATCAACGGTCTTGGACCGTTTTGGCGCCGGCTGCGACTGCACCGGAGCCTGCCTCAGCTCACGCAACTGCAACTCAATCTCTAACTCACGCCGCCTAGCGGCCTCCTACAACTCCAATAGGGTCTCGCACCTCTGCGTAGACACAAACTGTCTGATGTCCTTCTTGAGCATGCTCAGATATCGAGACATCTGAGCCTGCTCCGAAGCGAACTCTGGACAAAACATCGCGCTCTCAGTGAACATCCTGGTGATCTCAGTCACCGACTCCGAACCCTGCTTCAGCTCAAGGAACTCCTGAGCCAATCTCTCCCTCTCAACTTACGGAACATAACGAGTGCTGAACATCTCCCTGAACTGATCCCATGAAACCACAACCCTCTACGCATCCGAATATGACCCCGTGGTCAATCTCCACCAATCCTTCGCCCCGAGCCTCAACAGGTTCAGAGCATACCTCACCCTCTGATCAGCAGGGCATGAACACATGAAGAAACACCCCTCCACATCTGATAACCATCTCATAGCAACAATCAGGTCCTGAACTCCATCGAAGGTGGGAGGCTTCGTATTATCGAAGTCCCGATACTGAAAACCCCGACTAGCTCCTCCCCCTGCCGCTGCTACAGCCGTTGTAGCTGTCGCGGCAGCCGTCTCTGTGAGAGCTGCATAGCGCTCATCAAAATACTCAACCATAGTGGTCTTAATCGACCCAAACAGCTCTGGCAACTCAGCCCGGAACAACTTAGCAATCTCCTCACGCAGGATCTCACGAATCCTCGCATCCAACTCGCCCGTGCTCATCTGACCGATAACCTCAGGCGGTACAGATCCGCCCGGAACTCTCTCTCCTGCTCCTGATCCTGATCCGGATCCACTCTCATCATGCCTCGGAATCTACATACTGAAAAACACCACGCAAAATCTCAGACTCTTCCCACTATCCTGGGATCCAACTCTCTCAACCCAACCCTAGAGATCATGGTTTCCCTGATACGCGTATGGGTCATGTGCTTTCAGTAGTACGGGCCCATACTACCTTCCACACCTACCCATATTTGTATGAAGTACTACCACAACACCCTAGAGAAACATGCATAACAACGCTCAACCCTCGCCACTAGAGGAACACTGAAAATCTCCCATAAGGAACCCTAGGCTACAGGCATCACAAAATCAGGCAACATTATCATGAAATCCTGAAGATCCCTAGCCTATCACTAGCATGCTGTTCTATCAAAGCTCAAAAACAAATAACATGCATGGTATTTTAGGGTTACTTACTGGCTTCGGCTGATCGTACCTCCGCGTCCTCCCTTACTCATTTTGAAAACCATTTTTAAATACTCTTTTGAAAACCCTCCTCGATTTGAGACTGGAGTCACACGAATGTTCCTCCAATTCACTCAAACCAAGGCTCTGATACCAACTTGTAACGACCAAAAAATACAACCAATTTTAAATTTTTCAAAAACATCTCGATTCCATTAAATCTTTACAAAAAGGTTTTCAATACAAAACATTTAACGTATTCCCAGAATCACATTACTACAAAATCATGAGGAGCGGTACGATCACGCCTTCGCCTTGCCACGGTCTCCTGAAGAACCTGAAAAACATAAAACCACAACTGTAAGCCCGAAAGCTTGGTGAGATATCCCCAAAATACCAACCACTAACACCATACACGCATAACATGCCACATCATATCAGATCATAGAACAGCCATGCACTTCGGGTCTACTGTGTGACTAGTCCGCCGCACCGGCCTACAGTCCACCTGGTCCACCCTCTGAGTCTAGCCATAAACCTTGAGTCTACAGTGTGATTGGTCCGCCCGCACCGGGCCTTCAATCCACCTAGTCCACTCTCTGAGTCTACAGTATGACTGGTCTGCCCACACCAGGCCTTCAGTCTGTCTGGTCCACTCTCCGAACCTCGGCACGTCTGGTCCGCCCTCTTGGGGCCTACAGCCTATCCGGACCGCTCGCTGGGCCTTCGGAACAACTGGTCCGTCCTGGGTATCTTGGCCTACAGCACAAAGCAGGACCCGCCTCAACCCAACTCTAGTCCAAACAACCATGTGCACATATACATACAATCATATAGCAATTCACAGTCAACAAGCAGATTAAACAGATCACATAACATATCATCATCCTAACCAGGATACCGACCTAACAGGTCACTAGCATAGCATCTCCCTATCTCTCAGGATACCGATCTCAGTCAGGTCTCTAACAAATACCATCCTAACTCACAGGATACAAACATATCAAAGCAGTAACATAATAACAACTACCCGGATCTCAATCCAATAAGGGTCGGCCTTGGTGCCTTAGACCCTGTTGATATAGTGAGGATAACTCACCTCGAAACTGCTGGCTGAAAGGATAAGATCCCGCTGCTCCAATCTCCGACACAAACTCCTCCACTAAACACCAAAACACTCAACTCTATAAATACCCTTAATTACCAAAATACCCCTAAAAGACAACTGGTCAACCTTTGAGCAAGGTCAAAGTCAACCCTTGACTGACTCTACTCGCCGAGTCAACCTGATGACTCGCTGAGTCTCCATACTCAGAACTTCCCTCAATCCGTGACCTAACTCGCCGAGTCACCCCGAGACTCGTCGAGTCCAACAACTCTGAGTCCACTCGCCCATAACTCACTGAGTCATCCCTTGACTCGCCGATTCTCGACTCAACCAGAAAATATTGGGACTCTTTGACAAGACTCGCCGAGTCCAAGAACAGACTCGCCGAGTCTAAGGCTATCTTCAACCTACTCGCCGAGTTGTTCATACAACTCGCCGAGTTCCAGGCCATCTTCATCCAACTCGTCGAGTTCCAGCTCATCTTCAAGCAACTCGTCGAGTCCACCCATGTGACTCGCCGAGTACCACCGGTCTGAATCCATTCAGAAGCACTCCAGGCCATGCAATTGATCCAAAACATAGATCTAGCCTCCTACAACCCATCCATCATGTAAAGTGGCAACCTTTACGTGAATCCAAAGAGATCTAGGCCTTTAACACTTTAGGGCTAGGGTTTGAGACATGATAGCTTCACTACACACTTGAACACAGGGACTTTCAGGCATTCCAACCCTCCTCCATTCCAGATCTGAGGTAGCAACCTCAGATCTAACCTCTAAACTCCAAAACACTAAAGGATAAGCTCCCCACAAACCCCATAATGATGAATCCATAAGACTAACATCCCAAGGACGATATATTACCTCAAAAGGACGCCCCAACTGCAATGGAACTCGAATCTAAACAAAGCCCCTTGCTCCAAGCCTCTCCTTCTTCAAGATCTCTTCAACAACCACCTCTCCAAGCTCCAATTCACTCAACAATGGGGTTTCTCCATGAAATTAGGGTTTCTGAGACTCAAGGGGTGATAAGGAGGCTGGGGAGGAAACATAATGTTCCTTATATAGGGCTCAACTTCCAGATTTAAGGTTTTCTCCATTCAGCGCCTACTCGCCGAGTCCAATACACTGACTCGCCGAGTCGGTCACTTAACACGCGACCAAGTCGCGACTCTACTCGCCGAGTCCACCCATGGACTCGCCGAGTCTATCTTTCCCATTTTACTCTTTTAGCCCTTCAACTTTACTCTTGCTATTCCGAGATGTTACAATTATGCTAGATACAGTTTCGGGACCTTGTTTATGCATTTTTTGGTCTTTTGAGCTAAAGTTTAGCTTCTGACCTATTCCAGAAGCCATGGATGTTAGATCTTAGCTCCATGGAGGTCCCTTGTTCATAAAAATGCAAACTTTATAATAGATATTGGTCCATGCATGTGTTAAGAGCCTTATTAAGCTTCTTTTTGAGTGTTGGGTCCCATTAAGTCATGCATGGGTGTAAAGTTGCCAACTTTACGTATTAAGTCACCCTTTAGAATCTGATCTGAGAGTTTGGTTGGATGTATTAACCGAATAAGTGCTTAATGGAGTGGATTGGTTATCTGGGGAGTACGTTGGGAGTACCCAGTTGGTACACTGCACGTACTGGCCCCGAAAAGAGTATGCTAAGCGTGCGAGCTGAGTACGCCCCATGTACTCAGCAGATGGACTCTTGGGCTTGACGTTCGTGGATTTGGGCCATATTTTGGGTTTAGTTTTGGTCCTTGTTGGGCCATTGGACTTATAACTTTAGGTCATGGATTGACTATGGGTTTTCTTAATATTGGGTCCATGATGATTTTGGGCCCAATTTGGAAGTTGGGCCTTATTGAGCCTTCGGTTGCCATTTAGGAATTTAGGCCTTTTGAGTAATGGGTTGGGCCTTGGCTTTGGGCCAAGTAAGGATAAAGGGTAAAATGGTCTTTTACCCTGGATATTGGACAAGTAACTTAAATCCTTGATTGTGGGTCGTGATCCAGTTATTAATTGGATGTTTATTTAATGATATTAGCGCGAGGATTTTCCAGACGAGCAGAGTGAGATTTTATCCGAGTGATCCTGCAGTTTGAGGTAAGTCTCCTCACTATACTATAGGTCGAAGTCACCAATGTCGACCCATTGGCTTATGTATTATTAGAAGATCAAGGGGTGGCCCTTGGCATTTGTATGAAAGACCCGGAGGCGGCTCTTGGTAATTTTGTATGCAAGACCAGGGATCGGACTCTGGCAGATAAGTAGATAGTTAGTTATAGATTGTATGCTAGATGTCTTTGTGATACTTGCATGGAAGACCAGGAGCTGACTCTTGGCACTTTTCTGTAAGACCCTGGGTTTTGGCCCCCGACCTAGCAAGTAAAGACCATGATACGGCTCATGGCATAATGTCAAGACTATGGCTGGCATATAGCATTCTGTATTGTATGTATGGTATGTGGTATTTTGGGGAACTCACTAAGCTTTGTGCTTACGGTTTATTGTTTATGGTCTCAGGTACTTCCAGTACGAAAGAGAAGGGCCCGACATGACTGCACTAATGTTTGAATACAATAGTGTTTTGGTTAATTAAAAATGAAATTTTACCTAATAATTTTTGGAGTGATACACTTAAGGTTGGAGGCACTCTTAAATAGGTGTAAGGATCGAGCTCCTTTAAAACAATCAAGATTCGCATGCCTAATTATGGAATACGACGACATGCACTCTTTTCTCCATCTGTTGCGTTGAACAGGGGAAGAAGAAGACAAATCATTCAATTTTTGGTAGCCTAGGTCTCTCGGGTTTGGTCACTTGGTAGAAAAGCACCAGTCTAAAATTCTTTTCACTTAACTAGTTCCGAAAACTTACTAAATGCCCCTACACTTATATATCCTATGATTATTAGTAGAGTAAATTACTGAAATCGTCTCTATGGTTTGATTAAATTTGTATGTTTGGTCCCTAACTTTTATTTTGCCATTGGATCGTTCTTATGGTTTGATTTTGTTGCGTTTTTCGTCCCTATAGTTTGGTCAAAATTACACATTTGCTCCCTAACTTTATATATGCGAGAGACGAAAAAACGAAACAAAATCAAACAATAGGGACGATCCGAGTGCAAAAGAAAAGTTAGGGACCAAACATGTAATTTTGATCAAACCATATGGATGATTTCAGTAATTTACTCTTATTGTTATTATTATTATTATTATTATTATTATTATTAATTTAACACGTTTACATTTATTTAAAGCATTTTATTTAATTAATTCGCTTCCAAACCTATGATGATTTAATATTTATTTATAGAATAATTTGCATTATTTATTGACCATTTTTCAAAATAATTAAACGACAATGGGCGGTTTCATTTTGTGATTAACAATGGGCTGATGATGTGGGAAGGAAATCTCACTCACGGCTAAATTTAAGCTCAATAATTCATGTCCTTTTCAGCTAGAAGTGTAAGCAATAGTCTAGGCTTTTAATCAAGTATGTATATACAATAAGAGAAATTAAATTGCTTATTATTTTTTATGCCTACAAATGTTCCTACCCAATAAAATTATGATAAGTGTCACCATTCCATATTTTTTTAACTAACTCATTAAGGTTATATTAGGAATGTATCACTTACAATTAAATTGAATGGTGATTTGTCATAATTTTAATGAGTAGGAATAATTATAGGTATAAAAGGTAGGAGGTAATTTAATTTCTCACACAATAATTGAGTGTAGATTGAGAGAGAAGTGATAGCTCAAAGCTTTCAATTAAACATTTTTTTATTGTATAAGAAATAATATGGTATAAAAAAGAGTCACTTTCTAGCATTCTCGATTTGCATGTCATCAATTTTTTGCATGTCATCAATTTCGATATCAAATAATTTTTCCAAGGGTGGAAAATAATAGTCTCGGTTCAATGATTTCAAAAATTCATATGGATCCTAAATCAAATATGTAGACTCCAGTAAAATCCGTTTCAAGTTTTGTGATTACTTTATTCTAATCCGATAGTTTTCGCGACTTTGAATAATTTAGGGGTTATAAATATAGTGATTATGAAATCAAATATTAGTCCTATGTACGAGTTCAAAAATGTTCTTATAAATTCAAACTTATCAAATGTTTAAAATTTCATATTTTTTTTTTCTTTAAAATGAATTTATATAGTAAATGGGTCTTATACCTAGTTAAGACTATATACTATATGACTTTTAATTTGGCAATAGTGATAATTAATTTATCAATCATAAATCATAATTCCACGACCAATGCAAGCTACTTTCCTCAATTGCAAACACTTTATTTATCCCCAACAAGCAACAAAAAGACTAAAAGCGTACTCGAATCCCCTCCATTTAATTTAATAACTTATTTCTAATTTTTAATTTAAGTTCAATTCAGGTTAATTTTAGGTTAATCTTTACTATCGCTGTAGGTAGCCCAAGTTTCTTAAAAACCAGTTAGTTTATTTTCCATTCAAAAAAAAAATTCCTGATTTAACCACTCAGAGCCTTTTTTTTTCCTTTTTTAAGAAAGGCATTGTTAGTTTTTTGCTGTATTGAATCGCAAAAAATAATCAGAAAAATATTTTTCTAGATGTTAAAAAAAAATCAAGTGCTTAAACCGCTGAACATTTTAAATAATGTTTTTTAAATAAATAAACAAACTCTCTGGTCAAAATCCTTAATTACATATCCAAAATTAGCCAAAAAAAAAAAAAAAAAAAAAAAAAAACAAACACATTAGCTAAAACTAGCCCACGAAAGAATGGGTTTTAAGATTCTACTGTTTCGTGTTTTGTAAATTTTTATTTTTTTTTATTTTGAAGATATAAAACCGTAGGTTATTTTAAAACCTACGATTTTCTCTCTATAAACTACAGTTTTCCAAACCGTATCCTACGGTTTGGGTAAAATCTACGGGTTTTTTTAACTACGATTTTGGGGGTAAAATCTATGGTTTTTTTATTATTATTCTTTTTATTATTTATTTTTATTTTTTTAATAAAGAGTATTTTTTTTAGAGTGGACTACTTTTTTGTTAAACTCGACTACTTTTAATCAAAATAATTCTCAAAAATTACTCTATATTAAAAATAAATAAAAATAAAAACAAAACCGTAGCTTTTTTACAAAAACCGTAGATTTTACCCCCAAAACCGTAGTTAAAAAAATAAATAAATAAATTAAAAAAAACTTAGATTTTACCCAAACCGTATGGTTTGGGAAACCGTAATTTATACAGAAAAAGTCGTGGGTTTTAAAATAATCTACGGTTTTATATCTTCAAAATTAAAAAAAAAAAAAAAAAATTATACAAAACACGTAACAGTAGAGGAACTAGCGAATCAGTAAACGAATCTTAAAACTATGGTTTCGTGGGCTATTTTAAGACAAAACCTAATTTTTTGCTAAATATTGTTATTCACTTCTTTCATTTAGTTGGATTAGTAATTAGCCCAAAGTTAAATGGTTTAATGGAATTGGGCCATGTATGTAAAATATTCCTTTGTTCTACAATGACCACAAACTTATATTTTTTAAAATTGATTCCGGTCTGATCTTATAGTCTTCAACACTAGGCGGCCTACCGTTCAAACACAAAATAAAAAGATTTTGAAACCTAAAACTCATAGAGACCATTCTTGTAATTTACTTTTATTTATATTTGTGTAACTTTTTTTTGGTACACTTATTAGTAACAAACTTATTGAAAATATTCACATATGAACATTACAACTGGATATAACCTACTAAAGTCACTCAGTTGTCATATGTGAACACTTTCAAAAAATTGATTATCTAGATGTGTCCAAAAAAAAAAAAGTTAGCCAGATGTAAACAAACCGAAAAATTAATTACCTTAATATAATTTTCCCTATTTTATTTATATATACTGTTTTATTTATATATCCAAAGAGCACTTAACATAACACAATTTAATTATATTGAGTTCACACGGATAGGCTAGATTTACAATGCACACACGATTCAATACAAACTTCATAACATCCGGAGTGTTTATAATTTATAAAAAACCAAAAAATGAAATGCAACATTGAGCTTAAAGCTTACTACATTATCAACATGCCAAAACTTCAAAAGTTGTAGAAATCTTGATGATCACCTTCAAAAATTTCCACTTCCCCATCAAAGGCAAACATTATTTTCACCATTTCTTACCATATATATACAAACTGCATCAGCAAAGAGAAAAACATTATATTTAACTAAATAATCGTTTATTTAAAAAAAAATAAAAATAAATGAATACATTAAAAACTACTGAATCCAAACTTATTAACTACTAAGGTGGCCCACAAGAAAATTCAGACTTGGATCCTCAAATATCAATTATTTTAGAGACAATTACAAAATTGGTCCCTGTGCTTAGCTAACTTTTTGGTATTAGTTCAAAAAACAATATTTTTTTTGCAATTTTGGTCCTCATTTCATGGTTTCATTACACATTTGGTCATGGGTCGTCAACTTTCACAATCCAGACGTTCAATTTGTGAAGGACCATTTTACCCTCACTTGTACTTTTAAACACTTTGTCTTGGTTAGGTTTGCAAAAAAGACCATTTTGCCCTCACTTCTAAGTTCTAACCATAAACACTTTGTCTTGGTTAGATTTGCAAAAAAAACCATTTTACCCTCACTTCTAACTATAAAAACTTTGTCCTGGTTACATTGTAAAAAGACCATTTTGCCCTCACCCATGTGTGTTTAACCTTTTCTCGAACCAAAAAGACAACATACCGATTCAATTTCAACCTCAGACAGCATAAAGCCGAACAACTTGATCAATCTTGGCACGACAAACGGGGCAACCCCAATTCTTCCCTTTGACTTCGGTCAAACATGACATACATCCAGCCATATGACCACACGGGATACACGCCCCTTCAACCGGTGCATCCAAACATATAACACATGTTGAAGAATCATTATTACTCTCTTTCCCCTTCTCACTAGGGGCAGAAACGGAATCAATGGAGGGGTAATGAATCGGACCATCATCATCCACCATGTCTGAAAGCGGTGGTGCTGATGGGACCATGGGTGGTGCTGTAGGGACAATTTGGGAATATGTGTTGTATTCTGTATGGGGATGATAACTAGTGGAAGTTGTTGCTTCATCATTGTTTTCCCATTTGTTTTTTTTGTTGGTTGGAGTAGAGTCGGGGTAGGTGGTAGGAGCCGTGGGTGTCGGTGTTGGCGGCACCACTGAACCGGATTGGAGGGTGGTGGTGGTGGCGGTGGTGGTGGTCATAGCCAGTGGTGACTCGGTGTCTAATGGGGTTGTCTGAGGTGGTCCAATAGCTGATTGTTGGTTGTTGAATGGAAATGAAGGATGCATAACCTGAAATGAGAAAAAAACAAATTTGCTTATGTAAGCATTATGTATATATACAGATATATATGTATATGTATATGTATGTATCATACCTGAGGGATTCCTTTGCAAGCATTGCAAAACCGTTGCAAGTTTTGCTTTTCGTTTTCGTTAACGGGTGCAAGTTTGATGCGTGACTCTGTAATTAAAAAATTAATTCAAGTTTAGTCAACAAAAAGTCAACTCGATACTTTTACAATGAAGTTGTGTTTGTTACATGGGAGAGAGGATTGGACAAGTTTTCAAGGGCTATTTTTGATGAGGACGAGGAGGGTATTTTGGTTCCTTCCCCCAACCTTGCTCAAACATTTTTGGTGGGACAAGTGACAAAATTGTTATTTTTGTTACATCGGTCACAATCCCACATTTTAAATGAGAAAATGTCTGATTGACATCTGTCCTAGTTCCAGTCCTATTCTGTCATGTCATATCTTGCATCAAATAGGACCTAAAACTATTTACGATATTCTTTTTTTTTTTTTTAAATAATAGGCATATGTAATCACTCAAAATGATCATGAACATCTAATAAAGACAAAAAAAAATGGTAATAAAAGCATATCTCAAGTTCCCAAGACATTTTCCTAGACAACAACAAATCATTTTCCTACATAAGTAATGATTTGGGGCTCCATTTAAAAATCTAATTGGAATTTGGAATTTCTAACTAAAATAAAGTTTTTGTTTATGTGTGTGAGAAGTCCAATCTAACTTAAACTCGATAAACTTACGCCTAACTTGGGAGTGTAAAATACATCGCTTCCTTCTCCAGCGTCTTGGGACTATATGAATATAGAAGAGAAATAAATAGTGTACAATAAATACAAATTCTATATTTCTACAAGTAATTTTTATCCAAAAGTGTCAAGAATTTACTGTTGGAGCTAGTAAGAACAACTGTAGGATCAGGTTGGTTAAAATTTGGTTCATCCATGTTAGCCTTCCATAGTGGAATAAGTGCGCGAGGTTTCGCATCCTGTTTAAAACAAAATAAATAAATAAATAAAACATTAGTGTAGAATAAAATATTAATATTTGATTGTTTTTCGAGCTTTTTCAGGTTGTCAGTAGCGTTTTATTAAAAAGGTACTTAGACTAGCAATTCAATGAGCTTATTGAGAGCTTTTTCGTAATTCTTCCGAATATACCCTTTTATTAGTTATACAAAAACCAATCTTTGACAAGCCCATTTATGTCATTTTACATATTTAGCTTATCAGCTAGTTTTATCAAACATGAGTGTAGAATAAAATATTAATATCTAGCTTATGTGTCGATTTTTTTAGGGTGTTAGTAGCCTTTAAGATAGATTTTATAAAAAGCTACTCAGACTGGCGTTTCAAAGAGCTTATTGAGCTTTTTTGTAATTCTTCCAAATATACCCTTTGTTAATTATAAAGAAAAAAGAATCTTCGACTTGCCTTTTTATGTCATTCTACATATTTAGCTTATCAGCTAGTTTTACCAAACATTGTGTTTTCTTAACTAGCTTATCAATTTAGCTTTTCAGCTATCAGCTAGTCTGCCAAACATAGCCTACTTAATTCAGACAAATATATGATGGAAAAGTCAACATACCTGTAAACTAGAATATATAGCAAGTTCTAACTTGAAAGGCTTTGTAAGTTTACGAGCTCCACATGGTAGTATAACTACCCATCTGTAAGGAGAACCATGGAATTAGATATTATAAGTATTTATATAATGATTAGATTGTCTTATATATATAATAATAATAATAATAATGTAATGTTACAAATTACAATAGTGCAAGATAAAATGAAAAGCTTACACTTTTCTTGAAAGTAGTTGAGGAGCAAGTAGTTCAAGAAAGCCTGGCCCATAAAGCTCATGCAGCCAACCAGAGAATAAGCAGATGTGATTCTAAAAGAATTGCATTAAAAAAACAAACATAATATCATTAATCTATTAAATATGAGAGATTAAGAAGATCAAGAGGAAATTAAAATGTGTGTTTACTATTTAGTTATTTACCTCAATTGCACGAACAACATTGCTATATCCTTTGACTCTTGCAACATCAAGTGCAGTTTGACAGTCATCATTCATCACCAAGGCATTAGCTGAAAATTTGAAATGATTAATATCATGTAAGCAATGCTATGTAACCGAATGATAAGGGTATTCTTGTCTTTTGAGAAATCGAGAGTGAGTAGTTCCAAATTATTGGGTTGGACCATGTTCTTTCAAGGGTAAAAGGTGGGGCCTAACAAAAGTAAACAAATGTTACGATATCAATGTTGTCATTGAAAAAGAAGCACATACCACCATGTGAAAGGAGTAGCTTAACCATCTGTTCTAGGCCTCTTTTTGCAGCATGATGGAGAGGAGTTCCTGCATGACGACCTGAAAAAAAAAAAAAAGTTGTTTTTTGAAGTGAGATAAGAGAACCTTCCAGAAGATAACAGATTTTGTATGCATGTATCATATAGATTCATAAGCACATGAACAATCATATACAGACTCTAAAGGGTACAAATCAGCTCACCTGGACGATAGCCATTTACATTGGCACCCAATTCAATCAAGGTTTTTGCTACATCATATAGCTGTGGATTCATGGAAGCTAATATCAGAGGAGTCTTTCCTTCCTTATCCATCCACTGCATCAGAAACAACAGATCGAGAATAGTTAATCGCATAATTTCATCACTAATTATTGCTACACCAACAATTACCTACTTCGGAAATCAAAATTTTACTTTTTTGTTTCCTAAATTAAAACTCCGAACGGGTGTACCATAAAGAGAATAAATACTCGATTCACCAAAAACGCATATTAATGTCGATTAAAAAGTGCTAGATCTGATTCTTGTAACAGAAGTATGCTTCAATTCTATAAAGGGCGCAGGGGGGAAGAAGACAACTTAAATTGAGACAAATGACCTTCAAATTGAACTCGGAAACTGTTGAATTCAAACCAAAAACAACGAATTTTACATGATGAATCAAATTTTAGGCATACCTCAAGGCCAGCACCTTCGTTGCGAAGCGATTTAATGCCTTCACTGTTGCCATAACCGACTTGTTGATACAATAGTTCGTCCTTAGATTGCTGTAAACCCATTTGATAAGAAATTTTATAAAATAATTAGGGTTTTGTGCGCTTTAATCAATACCGATCCACCGACGAGAGATTCAGTTGTTGAAAATCTCGGAGGAAAATTCACTCCTGACGAAGAATATTGGTGGCAAATTAAATATCAATGCGTTATCTTCCTCACGAAGAGTCAATTGCTCAACCGCGTAACGGATAACGAGTGATCAAATAATAATAACTAACGTTATACCCTACATCGGTACGTAGCAATCCAAAACTTCATAGATAAAAAAAGGAATCTTCATAAAAACTCAACAATTTTCTACCAAATTGATAAAAAAAACAATAATAATAAAAATTTACGTTTTTTTCTTTTTAAAGAGAAAGGCTTTTTTTAATATGAAAAGGACAGGAAAACAAGTAAAATATTTAACCTTTATACGTTTATGTTAGAGTAAAAAGTAAATTTAACCTTTATGCGTTTATGTTAAAGTAAAAAGTAAATTCGGTCGTTATGGTTTGTGAAAAAAATGTGGTTGAAGTTAAAAATGTTTTTGATTTGCATCACTGGTTTAAAATATAAATTTTTTGTGGTTTACATCCCTAAAAAAAGTTAAAATGTCTATTTTGCTATTTTTATTTTTTTTTAAAGTTTTTTCTATTTGTTAGTCATATTTTTATAATTTTAAAAAACTAAAGTGTGTCCATCTCACCCTCACTATACCAATGCATGTCGTCTTCTTCACCTTACTTGTAATTCTTTATTTTCACCCAATCCAAATCTCATTATACGAGATCAATTAAACCAATTTCTATTGGGTTCTTCTCACCGAACTTCAAATTGAAAATCTCATCAGCTAGGCATACATCGACATTGTCAAAACTATAGAAGCGTTTTCTCATTGGTACATTATTGGTTGTCATCTAAGGATAGTTGGTACTGTTGGGAAATATCTCCTCCATTGTTGTTTCATTTCAGTTTTTCTTTGATTTGAAATCAAAATTGATGTTTCGTTTTTTCCATTCCAAATTTTCATGAGATTTATATTTTTAGGTTAGATCCCTCTCTCTAATTCTTCAAACACTCCATTGATGAAGCTGAAGAGAAAATTTGGAACTACATTGATGATGTTCTCACAAGAAATTTCTAAAGCTAAAAAAACACAAAATTGCTTATGGCGGATTCGAAGGAGGGGGATGCAAGATTGTCGTAGGTTCTTATACAAAGTGTATGTGTGTGTGTGTGTTTAAACTTCTGTGGGGACAACAACCATGAGAGAAGGAAGGAGAGAGAGTGACATTATGACGGACAGAAAGGGAGATAGATAGATAGAGAAAGAGAAGTAAAGAGGTAGAGAAAGGGGGAGGGTACAGTAAAGAGGTGGGGTGGGGTTGGGTGGGATAAGGTTAATTATTTTATTATTATTATTATTTTAAATTAAAAAAGTATTAAATAAATATAAAAATACAAAAAAGAAATTAAAAATGACAAAACAATCCTTTCAACTTTTATAGGGATTAAAAGCACAAAAAGTTTCTAATTTTGGACCAGTGATGTAAGTCTAAAAGTTTTTAGACCCTATCCATATTTTTTGACAAACCACATGGACCAAATTTGCAGTTTACTCTTTTTGTTAATTAACCTTTTAGTCACTTATATTGTTGTGTTTGGTGGATGTTTAGTCGTTAAATGATTAAATAAGTATTTTAAAGGCATTTCTAACCCATATATGTTAAACTTAACAATATATATAGTGTGGTGAATAATATAACATCAAATATTGTATTATATTATTCATTAACACTATGTTTGGTGTTAAAGTTTCAATAGTATATATAAGTCTTTTGAACTTACATATTTTCAGTTTTTTTTTTTATAATTATAGTTCATATTTGATATTTCTATCTATGTTATTATATTTAATAATTTAAAGTGCAATATAATATTTATATAAAACACATAATGTTTGAAACATCCCAAAAATACAGTCTGAAATTTTCGTTTTAAATCAGTAATAAAACCATATTCATCAACGTCATATAAGAATCATAAACAATGTATATCAAAATATCATAACTGTCAAACATATCAGAGTATAAACATCACAGGCTGAACAAATGGTGTGTGCACTGTAATCTTCCCGAGCTCCTCTTTTGAAAACTGAGTACCTGAAACCAAAACTGAAACTGTAAGCACAAAGCTTAGTGAGCTCCCCCAAACTACCACATACCATACAATAACATATAAACACATATTGGGCCTTGCCCACTGCATCGGACCGAAGTCCGGAAACTGCATCGGACCGGAGTCCGGAACTAACCAGGGCCTTGCCCTCTGCATCGGACCAAAGTCCGGAACTAACTACATCGGACCGAAGTCTGGAACTGATAGGGACCTTGTCCCTTGCATTGGACCGAAGTCCGGAACTGACTGAACATAACATAACATAAACATATCAACTAGCATGAACACATAGGGATGAGCAAAAGGACCGAACCGGCCAGAACCAGAACCGAGAACCGGCTTCGGCCAAATTCAAGAACCGAACCGGCCCAGCGGTTCTACCGGTTCTTGTCGTGTCTTCAAATGTTGGAACCGGTCCTTGAAAAATAGCATTATACGGTTCCGGTTTTTGCCGGTTCTACCGGTTCCGGTTATATCGGTTCCGGTTCCTTGGATCCCGGTTCCAAAAATCCACAAAAATAATGTCCCGGTCCCGACCCGACCGGTTCCATCGGGTTCCGGTTCCGGTGCCGGTTCCGGCCGGTTCCCCGGTCCATATGCTCATCCCTATGAATACATATACTGCATACTGCATCAGAACAAAGTCAGGAACACATAACACAAAACATGCTTGAATCACGAAGACATCAAGCACTTTAACTACTGCATCGGACCGAGGTCCGGAACTAACTGAACATAGCATAACATAATCATAGCATATAATATAAACACGTGTACTCCATATTGCATCGGACCATAGTCTGGACACATAAATCATACCATGTTTGTATCACAAAGACACCAAGCATACTGAACTACTGCCTCGGACTGAAGTCCGGAACTGCTGCTAACTAAACGGGCCGGCATTATGGCCTTAGACCCGTTCCTACTGGAAGGAAAACTCACCTTACACTGTTGAAGTCCCGTAGACACAATCCCACACTGTTGAAGTCCCGCAGACTCCACCCCAGCTGTTAGCTGACAGATTCCCGAACTATCAACACCAAATAACACCCAATTAATAATTGGGTTCTAACACATAACTAAAAATACATGCTTTGGATAATTACTACATTACCCCTAGCTTGGCTTACCCAAGCCCAAGGCCCAATCCATAGGCCCAAAATCAACTAGGGATCAAAGCCCAACATATGGCCCAATTTTCCAAATTAGGCCCAAACCTCTACATGGACTTCCCTTAAGGCCCAATTGATCAGTCCAGTCTAACATGTATCATTCTAGGGCCTAATATCATACAACCATCTAGGCCCCATCTATGGCCCAATTTTCCAAATTGGGCCCAATCCTTCATATGGGTCTTACCCTAAAGCCCAACTAATTACTCTAGTCCAATTGATTATTCTTAGATGGCCCAACACAAAGCACAAGTGAAATTAGGGTTTCACATAAAATGACAATTAGGGTTAAGTGTTTCTCACTTAACCTATTAAGGGCTCATTCCACTAAGGACTTAATCCGTTAAGGACTTAATCCATTAAGTCCATTACTGCTTAGATTAATCCTACCAATGATTATTATTTAATATTTCACTTATTAAATAATTCTTGTGTGTGTCTTGATAATTTCTCGATTATTAGGATTTTCTCAATTATTAGCCCATTAAGGACTTAATCCATTAAGTCCTTTACTCTACTAGATAAGTTATATGGAATAATTGGGATCAATACACAATCCAATCCCGATGGCCCAATAAGTCTAAGGCCCCAAATACTCATACTTAGGGTTTTCCACCCAAACATGGCCCAATAGGCCCAAAACTAGTCCATAAGCCCATTAGGGGTTTGCTAGGTCCATAAGGGCTTGCTTGAGGGGCACCACCCACTACCACCTCGGGTAGTGGTGGTCAATGGTGGTTCATGGCGGCGGCCACCACCTTACGGTGGTGGTTACTACTATTTTTATTATTAACCAAATTAATTACAATTACAATGTTTGATCAAAACATAACCACACACACACTAACACACACGACCACACCATGGTGGCCGGCGGTGGCTCGTGGTTGCGGTGGCTTTTCCCAAGGATTCCGACTAAGCAAGGCGCACACAACACACACTACCACAGAAAACACACCTATACATAAGTCTTGCTCGGAACAGGAGCACCTCCCTCTCTTGGTGGTCTTCAAGCATTTCCAGCCACCCTTTCACCCACACACTCCCACGGTGATGACGGAATACGCACAAACATCACATCCTTGGCTGAAAAACAGAAACACACGCATCACTGCCATCCTATGGCTGGAACACATACACGACAGCCACTCATATGGTGGTTTGCGGTGACCCAGAATGGGTATCATCGGAATGCGATAGCCATTGGACGGAGATGGCGACGCACATGAGGAAAAATGGCAGAAGAATAAGAGAGGGGAAAAAGGTTCGCCATTACCGGAGAAGACGGATGTGCGACGGCCTTGACGTCGGCCTTTACTCTCGTATTCGTCGGCAACAAAGGTTGTGACGACATCTCAATGGTGAGGCAGCAACCGGCGGTCGACGAAACTCTATCTGATCGGAACGCAAGAGGGGAAAACGGGATGATTGCGGCTGGAGGAGTGGAGAGATAAGGTTGGTGGCCGCTTCCATCGTTTAGGGTTGAAGATGCAATGTGGGGGGAGGGATACGGGTATATATCCCGTGTCTCTTTCAAACTTATGCACAATATACACTTCTGGTCCCTCCTTCCTGATTTCTTTTCAAGATTAGGCTACAATTTACCTTTTAAACCCTGATCCCATATATTCCTTTCATATTAGGTCCCTAAATTGCAAATCAACCCCTTAAGCCTTCAAATATCTTCAATTTAAGTCCATAAATTACCAAACGTACCCTGACTTCTATAATTATGACTTTTAACTCCTCGAAACTAACGCCTCGCTTAAATATTATTCATTTAGGGCTTCTATACATTTATTTATTTATTTTATAAACGGGGTGTTACAACTCTCCCCCACTTAAATTAGATTTCGTCCTCGAAATCACTCCTTATCATACCTTACACGCTAACCTCCAAAGTAACATGGTCACCCTCCTGGGCGCAGCCTAACCTTCTCAGGGTAGTTGTGACCAATCATCACAAAGCCCTAACATCTGCAGGCGAACTAATCCCTCACAACAAGTTCACATCTACTTACTCTGAATTCTGATGTCTCGAGATGGTCTGAATCCCTGACAGATCACCCATACTGAAATCATTATCGCTGCACCCAGTCCGCTTGTCTCTCAGCTACTTACTTAACTTCTGACAACTCAAAGTTCCCACTAGTAAACAGAATCACAGATCTACTTATCTCCGTGATTCACTTATACTTGGCCAAAACTCAGATAATCCTGTCGTGAGTAAATTAGCATAACCCAAGCTATCTGTGACTCTAACTGTACATAAAATCCAAAAATACCATTATTGCTAGAGATCCAAAACTGTCTGAAACACTGAACTGCCTGAAACACTGACTGTCACATGGCTGCTTCCCAACATCTACCGAGACCTACCTGGTCTCAATTTTCCGCCAATCATCTAAAATATCGGGTTCCAGCCCCACTACGGAGCCACTAGGACTCCCTACTTAGTCGCCTCACACAACTTTTGAACGAAATCCTTCTCTGAAACTAACAACTATTAGTTATCTTGTTACTGTGGCCCTAGCAGCCTTCTGATCTAACTGATCGGTTCCATGCGTCGAATCTTGACGTCACCAAACCCAAAGCTAAAGGTGATTGCTACATGACCATTGGTAGCCTTATGTCATAAATGACCTTAAGCAGTCCACTTCTTCCTTGCTCTCTTCTCTGTAGTGGCGCTTCTACAATCTTATCACTGGCTTAACCAGGTCTAATCCGTCTGGGAAATTCTGAAATCCAATCCTTGGATTTCCATTTCCTCACTGCTACACCCGAACTGGTGGGTACTACTGTTCTTTCCGCGTCCTAATAACGCACTCACGCTATCTACCAACCTAGTGAAGGTTGCGGCTACACCCACAGACTCACATCACTCTAGTATTATCTGCTAATCTTGTGAATGCTACGACTACACCCACAGACTTAAAACACTCTAATATTATCTGGCTGCTAATGAATGCTACGGCTACACCCGCAGACTTACAACACTCTGATACTATCTGGCTGCTAGTGAATGCTACGGCTACACCCGCAGACTTACAACACTCTGATACTATCTGACTGCTAGTGAATGCTACGACTATACCTGCAGACTTACAACACTCAACTGAACTCATGTCCTGACCGGAATCCCAAACCTGATTCCCTAAGGCTTATTAGCAAACATTATGGGAACGCGATCTCCGTATTGGCAAGTTTTTCCGAACTTCCATATCACACTCTCCCTGAACCATACAACCACATGGACTGTCTTCCTTTCAGACAAGGATGCAAAACTTATCCTAGTCTCAAAACTGCTCCCGCTTCTGAATCCTTGGGCGATTCTCCCCCACTTTGATTCAGCTATTGCCTTACTAAACATAAAACTGGAAGAATTCCTAATCCTTCTCACCACCCATGACCAATCTGCTAGAAACCACACTTACCATTGCTAGTGTTTTCAACACCAGCTAATCCAAAAAAATCACACAACTACTAAAAATCTGGATAAATCTCCGGTCATAACCCGCTAAACCCAAGAAGCTCCGAATCTCAATTGGAGACCTTAGAATCTCCCACTGCATCACGACCTCTATCTTGGCCGGAACGACTAGAATACCCTTCTAATTGACAAGGTGCCCAAGAAGTTGCACCTCGTGCAACCAGAACTCACAATTGAAGAACCTTATGAAAACTCTCTCCCTCCTCAAAGTCTCTAGCACCTCCCTCAGGTGCTTCTCGTGCTGCTCCACAGTCTTGGAATAAACCAAGATGACGTTGTACTTCCCAATCCCGCAATCTGGGGGATTGCTCTATCACTATTCGCTAATGCTTCTCGGTATGCAATTGGCATATGACATCTCTTAAAAATACAATTCAGACACAAACTGAGGATAAATCATGGTTACACTTACTCAAACCTCTGGAACGAAAGGCTCCCTTATGCAGTTTCCCGCAAGTGCTGCACCGAATCTGGTCCTGCTGGTCTCTCGAAAGCTAGTCTGAAATCTACGGTCTCCTCCTGAGACCCCTCACTATAAGCAACTGATTTGGTTCCCTCTTATCAATGTGCTCCAAGTCCATATCCCGAACTCAAACTCTAGAATTCATATCATTCAGGGTCTTGCACCCCGAGATACTCACGATCTCCATGCTATCATTCTAAAGTATATCCTGATAACTTACCTTCTTAAATTCCTCATCTGCTGCATACTGTGGTACCATATAAGCTCTTTCCCAAGACTTGGCGGTGATCTCTGCCACAGTCTCAATCGTCTGGTGGAGATCTAACAACTCTTGCGCCAACTGTTGCGCCTCAATCGCCTGGGCACACTCTGCCCAGAATCTAGTCTAAAAGTCATCTCATGACATAGCATTAACCGCATCATCACTCAACTCACCACCAACTTCTTCCTATCAATCTCATGCTCTACCCCGCTAGAGATAGGAAGTAAGTTAGATCTTACCTCCTTTCGAGACAACGTCTGGTACGAAAAGCGTTGGTGACACCTGCCAACCATCTGCTGCTAACAATGGGATCCCTAACCCCCATGACAATATGAAGCCTCACAAACTCTGAATTTCCCGAAACATCAATGTATGGGTTTCTATCATGATTGTTATCTCAGTGCATAATGCACTCGGCCTCTCATCACAAATCTCTATAATGCCCTCCTTGATCACATTGAGGATCACAGGAGTCTGGTCAATGATACTGCGCGTAATTCTCAGATGGAATGAACTCCCTTATTTGATCATCAATCTGCTCGGCTCTAGAGTCCGAGCCTGAACCCTCATCAACACCAGAACTACCATCTGGTCTACCACGTAGCGTCACTATACTCGGTAATATACCATCACTAAAATCACAATACTCATCCAAACTGAGGTATCTCACACACTACAAGTTCTCTGGTCTTATCTCAGCCTTCCTTGATTCGAGTACGGATCCTCTGCTTTCAGTAGTACGGGCCCATACTACCTTCCACATCTATCCGTACTTTCCTCAAGTACTGCCTTGACTCCACCAAGTCACTTCTACTACTACTGATCTCTGCTACTTTCATCCTAGGCTTGCCCTAGGGAAATATCTGACTCCACCAAATCCAGTCCTCAGCTGCTGAAGGCCTCCTTGTAATGCCAATTAGCCATCACCCGAATACCATCACATGTGACACGGTTCAGATAATCCTTCGAGTAAAAGACTCATCCCTACAATGGTTAGTCTCAAACAAGAGCTGCGCAATAGGGCCAAATCTAGCACTCTGAGATTATTCAATCCTGATCACATGTGACGTGACGTATTCACCTACTGGCTAACTCCCATCACTTTGAGTCCCACAAAGCACAAAGCAAGCAGCATTCAGACATAAGAGACTACTCAAGCAACTTTATCCTCATAACAAGAAACTGTACTAGCATACAATGCTAAGCTCATAATATTAGGTATAACCTAAACAGGCTATCCTATTGCTGTCTACTCAATATTAGCATGCAATTCTCATAAAGCCGAAACACATATAGCAGGCACATAAGGCATCATCCTAGATCCTTAGTCCTATTCTAGCATGATGTTCTACTGAAACTGGAACTGATATACATAACATAATCTTGTATGGGTAATTTGGGAGTACTTACTTGAGCTCGGCCGATTGCATGCACCACACCCTTTTCTCTCTCTTTTTTTTTAAATTCTTTTCACTTTTTCTAAAACTCTTTTCCTTATACCTTTTCTAAAATTGTTTTCTTTTCTCAAAATCTTTTTCTAACATGGTTTCTCTCTTGAAAACTCTATACTACTTCCTTAGTTTGAGTTCAGACACACCCGAAAGTGTGCACAAATCCCTCAAACCAAGGCTCTGATACCAACTTGAAACATCCCAAAAATACAGTCTGAAAATTTCTTTTTAAATTAGTAATAAAACCATATTCATCAACGTCATATTAGAATCATAAACAATGTATATCAAAATATCATAACAACTGTCAAACAAATCAAAGTATAAACATCCCAGGCTGAACAAATGGTGTGTGCACTGCAATCTTCCCGAGCTCCTCTTTTGAAAACTGAGTACCTGAAACCAAAACTGAAACTGTAAGCACGAAGCTTAGTGAGCTCCCCCAAACTACCACATACCATACAATAACATATAAACACATATTGGGCCTTTCCCACTGCATCGGACCAAAGTCCGGAAACTGCATCAGACCGGAGTCCGGAACTAACCAGGGCCTTGCCCTCTGCATCAGACCAAAGTCCGGAACTAACTGAATCGGACCGAAGTCCGGAACTGATTGGGACCTTGTCCCCTGCATCGGACCGAAGTCCGGAACTGAGTGAACATAACATAGCATAAACATATCAACTAGCATGAATACATATACTGCATACTGCATCGGAACAAAGTCCGGAACACATAACACAAAACATGCTTGAATCACGAAGACATCAAGTACTCTAACTACTGCATCGGACCGAGGTCCGGAACTAACTGAACATAGCATAACATAATCATAGCATATAATATAAACACATGTACTGCATACTGCATCGGACCATAGTCCGGACACATAACTCATACCATGTTTGTATCATAAAGACACCAAGCATACTGAACTACTACATTGGATTGAAGTCTGGAACTGCTGCTAACTAAACGGGCCAGCATTATGGCCTTAGACCCGTTCCTACTGGAAGGAAAAATCACCTCACACTGCTGAAGTCCCGTAGACACAATCCCACACTGCTGAAGTCCCGCAGACTCCACCCCAGCTGCTGGCTGACAGATTCCCGAACTGTCAACACCAAATAACACCCAATTAATAATTGGGTTCTAACACATAACTAAAAATACATGCTTTGGATAATTACTACATTTCCTCTAGCTTGGCTTACCCAAGCCTAAGGCCCAATCCATAGGCCCAAAGTTAACTAGGGATCAAAGCCCAACATATGGCCCAATTTTCCAAATTGGGCCTAAACCTCTACATGGACTTCCCTTAAGGCCCAATTGATCAGTCCAGTCCAACATGTATCATTCTAGGGCCTAATATCATACAACCATCTATGGCCCAATTTTCCAAATTAGGCCCAATCCTTCATATGGGCCTTACCCTAAAGCCCAACTAATTACTCTAGTCCAATTGATTATGCTTAGATGGCCCAACACAAAGCCCAAGTGAAATTAGGGTTTCACATAAAATGACAATTAGGGTTAAGTGTTTCTCAGTTAACCCATTAAGGGCTCATTCCACTAAGGACTTAATTCGTTAAGGACTTAATCCATTAAGTCCATTACTGCTTAGATTAATCCTACCAATGATTCTTATTTAATATTTCACTTATTAAATAATTCTTGTGTGTGTCTTGATAATTTCTCAATTATTAGGATTTTCTCAATTATTAGCCCATTAAGGACCTAATCCATTAAGTCCTTTACTCTACTAGATAAGTTATATGGAATAGTTGGGATCAATACACAATCCAATCCCGATGGCCCAAAAGTGGGCCCAATAAGTCTAAGGCCCCAAATACTTATACTTAGGGTTTTCCACCCAAACATGGCCCAATAGGCCCAAAACTAGTCCATAAGCCCATTAGGGGTTTGCTAGGTCCATAAGGGCTTGCTTGAGGGGCACCACCCACTACCACCTCGGGTAGTGGTGGTCAATGGCGGTTCGCGGCGGCGGCCACCACCTTACGGTGGTGGTTACTACTATTTTTATTATTAACCAAATTAATTACAATTACAATGTTTGATCAAAACATAACCACACGCACACTAACACACTAACTAACACACACACGACCACACCATGGTGGCCGGCGGTGGCTCGAGGTGGCGGTGGATTTTCCTAAGGATTCCGACTAAGCAAGGCACACACTACCACAGAAAACACACCTATACATAAGTCTTGCTTGGAACAGGAGCACCTCCCTCTCTTGGTGGTGTTTGGCAGCAGCTCCCAGCGACAACCACCATGGTTGGCTGCCATGGTGGTCTTCAAGCATTTCTAGCCACCCTTTCACCCACACACTCCCACGGTGATGACGAAATACGCACAAACATCACATCCTTGGCTGAAAAACGGAAACACACGCATCACCACCATCCTATGGCTAGAACACACACACGGCAGCCACTCATATGGTGGTTTGCGGCGACCCGGAATGGGTATCATCGGAACGCGATAGCCATCAGGCGGAGATGGTGATGCACATGAGGAAAATGGAAGAAGAATGAGAGAGGGGAAAAAGGTTCGCCATTACCGGAGAAGGCAGATGTGCAACGGCCCCGACGTCGGCCTTTACTCCCGTATTCGCCGGTAACAAAGGTTGTGACGACATCTCGATGGCGAGGCAGCAACCGGCGGTCAACGGAACTCTATCTGATCGGAACGCAAGAGGGGGAAACGAGATGATTGCGGCTGGAGGAGTGGAGAGATAAGGTTGGTGGCCGCTTCCATCGTTTAGGGTTGAAGATGCAATGTGGGGGGAGGGATACGGGTATATATCTCGTGTCTCTTTCAAACTTATGCACAATATACACTTTTGGTCCCTCCTTCCCGATTTCTTTTCAAGATTAGGCTACAATTTACCTTTTAAACCCTGATCCCATATATTCCTTTCATATTAGGTCCCTAAATTGCAAATCAACCCCTTAAGCCTTCAAATATCTTCAATTTAAGTCCATAAATTACCAAACGCACCCTGACTTCTATAATTATGACTTTTAACTCCTCGAAACTAACGCCTCGCTCAAATATTATTCATTTAGGGCTTCTATACATTTATTTATTTATTTTATAAATGGGGTGTTACAATGATATATATTAAAAACCTAGTAGTATAAAAAAACACAAATGATTACATTTGTTATTTTATATAACATGATAATCAATGATTAATGTGGTCTTGATGTACTAGTTGAAGTTATAAAGAAGTATCATGGATAGATGTGGAAACAATGACAGATGATGATAACAAATTTCAATATTTTTCTCAGTATAGACACATCACAGGATAAAGAAGCTCATTTCGACCTATAAAATACTTTAATTAACAAGTTATTGATAGAAAATAGTGCACATAGCTATATCAAACCGATAATATTATTATAAATAACATTCTCCTTTTCAGTTATACGTAAGAGAAAATAAAGTAGAACTGATTATTTATTTTAGGGTCTTGTTTTGTTAATTAATTAATTTGAAAAACATGAAGAATATGGAATATTCTATAATGATTTGATTCTTGGATAATTATTAAAAGCCTAGATAATTACTAATATATTAGGTAATTATCTTTAGGGTTTCAAATCACCTCCTTATATATAAAGGGGTCTAAACCCGATTTTGAGATATAGAAAATATAGATTTATGCCTCCGAAATTCAGAAACCCTAAGAAAAATCCAAGAGGAGTCAGAGCTCGTCGCCACATCGTAGTACTTTATCTACCTGGTCGTGGTCTCGGTCAGATTCATTGATCGAGCATTGTTCTTACTAGTTCTCAAGGTACTTCCAGATATGTTGGTGTTTTGCGTCTTGGGTTCGATCACAATAGAGGAACTGTACGTTGGGTTCTCAAGTTCAATCAACTGGCAAGACCAAATAAGTCTAAGAAAACCCTAATTAGGGTTTAGAAAACCTTAATTTTGGAGATGTTATTTTGAATTGTCGGGACCCGCATTTGGACTAGTGGATTGAAGTTATGACTTATGCCGATCCCATTGTATGTTTGGTCTAGTGGAGTGATGGACTTAATGGATTAAGTCCTTAATGGGTTAAGTAAGAACACTTAACCCTAATCATCAATTTATGTGAAAAACCCTAATTAGGTTTGAGTTCTTGTTTTGGACTAAGTTGTTGTGGGCCTTCATGGGCTTAGTTGGGAACAAGTTTATGGACTGAGGAAATTATTGGGCTTTAGGATAAGGCCCATTGGAAAAGCTTGGGCCCAATTTGGAAAATTGGCCATAGATGGACCATAATTAGGCCTTGATGATTATGAGATATTGGACTATCGGAATGCCAAGTGTTTGGACTAGAATAAATGGTTGGGCTTTAAGGTAAGACCATGTAGAGGTTTAGGCCCAATTTGGAAATTTGGGCCACATATTAGGCCATGATTTATTATTTGACTTTTGGGCCTCCAGAGTTTGAGTTTATGCCTCGATTTTGGTCCAAGATAGGTTAGGGGTGAAATCGTCTCTCTTTACCCCAATTAGGGAGTTATGGTTATGCATTGGAACCCAATTATTAATTGGGTGTTGTTTTGATGATTGATAGTTTGAGGATTTGTCAGCCAACAACCGTAGTTTTATTTGCGGGACTTCAACAGTGTGAGGTGAGTCTCCTCACTATTTGTATGGGTCGAAGGCACCAATGCCAGCCCATTTGATTTATGTACTGTAGGAAGACTCGAGGGTTAGCCCTAGGCATTATGTATGAAAGACCAGGAGGCGGCTCCTGGAACATTGTATGTTATTATGTATTGTAGGAAGACCCGGGGGTTAGCCCTAGGCATTATGTACGAAAGACCAGGAGGTGGATCCTGGCACATTGTATGTTAATTAGCTAAGTAGAGTGGTATGTATGTTAGATGTCTTTGTGATGCTTGCATGTAAGACCAGGAGGTGGCTCTTGGCACTTGTCTGTAAGACCCTAGGGGTGGCCCCTGGCTTGGCAAGAAAGACCACGTGGCGGCCTGTGGCATAATAGCAAGACTATGTATCGGCACATAGCATCTTATTTGATTATGATATATGAATGATATATATGGCTCACGGTTATGTATGTAGTATCCGGTCGAGAGAGACCGAAGGGTTAGACCAGCACCTGGATATGCTAGACAGTATGTTTTATTGTATGGTATGTGGTATTTGGGTAACTCACTAAGCTTCGTGCTTACGGTTTTTAGTTTTGGTTTTAGGTACCTCCAGTTTTCAAATAAAGGAGCTCGGGACGATCGCAACGCATACACCTATGTTTTCTGCAATATGTGATTACTGGGAATAAACTCTGATACATGTTTTTATTTAAAACTTTTTTCAATGTGTGACCAAAGTTACGATAGTGTTTTAGTTAAATTAAAAATGAAATTTTTACCCTAAAATTTTGGGATGTTACACTCACCTACTTTAATGTTATAAGGAAGGTTCTAGGCGGTCTCTTCGACTCTTAATGATGTTGAATTTTAAGTAGCATTTAGTGCTCACCGCCCTCATTGACTTCTTGCATCCTAAGTAGAGTTACCGAAAGGGTTTGATAGGACAATAGTGCAAAGTTAAAAATATTAACTTAATAAGTAATAAAACAAAATCTCGTTTTATAAGAATGTGAATCTTATGCTTCCCATCGAAACTACGTCTTGTTGTATATTCTTTTTGGCTATGTGTGTGTGATTTACCGTCACGTCAAACGAGAATATAGTCGAAGAAATGTGTCACACCCCCAAACCAAGGATGGCGGAAACGTCTGAGGGTGGAGGACTTCATGTGTAGTATCATAACTACAATTGCAATAGTAATTTAAGCAAACACAACCAACATATATATAATTGAAAGAGTTACATCATTGTATGAGTTACATGTTTCCAAATCAATTACAATATGTTAACAAAACATGAAATGTTGACGCCTTAACGTCCCATCCTCAAAATGCACTTTGATACATGTTTAGTGATTTCCTGATAATACAAGTTGTTTGATAAAGTGTCAACACAATGGTTGGTGAGTTCATAAGCTTTTGTTTTCAAACTTGATAAAAGTCTTTCTCTTGTAAATGTCATGTTTGTTTCAGAAAAATCCGATATTTTCCTTAAAATTGGGTAATGTAGTTTTTATAACCGAAGACCAAAATGTATAAGTAACCTCTCTTACTAATAGAAAATGATATGTGTTTAAATTGACATAAACGCGTTTGAATTAAATGAAATTCCCGTAAATTCTTATGTTTGTTAATACTTTCTGTGAGTTCATTATAACAATGCTATGACCTAGTTGGCCTGAAACGACATTCTTCAGGCGTCGGAAATGTTTATGACATTTGTCATCCCAGACCTGCCGGTCTAACTGTTGCATGCAGTTAAGGCATGGGTTTGTCAAACCCAATATAGATCTATATACAACTATCACGCTCTCCCTCCAGGAGACTCTGGTTACAATACATGACTTAATGGTAAGTGTGAAGCGAATGTCTTACAAAGTCTTTAACAAATTTACGTGTAATGTAATGAAAATCCCTTATTGTATAAATGTACAATTTTTGTATGAGTGTGTTATGTAATGTATCATAAACCATATCTATTATAGTTTATCAAAACAAGGGTAGTAATGGTAACGTACGTAAACTATATTCAACGTAGTTCGTTCAATTGTTTGAGTAAAGTGGATGTACTTTGATTATAACAATCGTGTTATCCTTTATATTTCATATGTATATCTATATCAAAATCCATTTATTAACTGATGCATGTTCATATACCAAGATAAAATATCATTCATTTGTAATAACATACATTCACATAAGGATATACACCTTGCTCAACATGTTACAAGGTGATAATAATATGTTAGCATTTTTCTGTTAGTAACAGCTTCGATCACTGTTATTAGAAAATTTATAAAAACTTCATAAAAGATCCAAATAAGCATATGTAAATTCTAGAAGTTTGGTTAATGAGTCTAGTTTGTTCATAAATTTTTCCATGATTTTTAGTGACCTCCAACTTAGGTGAAAACGTCCATAAACACAGACTGGTCTGGATTTGTTCTTGAAATGATAGACAGTTTTGTAAAAATCACCATAAATTCTAGAAAAATCGTATGGAGATGTGAAAGTATCCATTTTAAATCTAAGAACTTGAACTACTTGCATGTTGTACAGTTTTGAAAAAAAATGTTTTAGTTGACCAAAACAGTCTGTGAATGGAGTCCAACTTTTCTGATGTAAGCTGTTAGAAACATTTAGTTGTGTTCTTGATGATTTAACTTGTATTCTCCCCCTTAAAACATAAGAAAATATGAAAATGTAGGGGTATGAACTCATCTTATGTGATTTCAGTGGGTGAATGTTGAAGAATTGAAGTGTTCAACTCAAGAACACTTGAAGGATCACTTGAAGATTTGAGAATCTAACACAATAATGATGGAGTTTGTGTAATGAATAAATGATTTGTGTAAAAGGAAATGTAATGACCATAAGGAGGGTGATGATACTTACCAAATGAAGATGAAAAGCTTGAAAAATGACTTGGAAATCTCGAAATTATATGAGAGAATTTGAGAGAAAAGATGTGTTTGATCTTTTGGTGAAATGAAAGCAAGTGAGTGAAAATGAGGAGAGAGGATGAGTGTCCAGCTTTAGTAGTGTCGAAAAAAGTTAGAAATGATGAAAAAGCACATTGACAAGACCTAGGTATGGTGGGAGGAGTATGGCTGGTCATGGAGTGGGTGTGAGAGGTTGTTTGTGTCATAAGTTAAGGATAAGTCAACACTCCACCTCCTTGTACTTTACCCACTAAATTTTATTATTTAAATAAAGATTTTCATGAAAACATGATTAAATTATGAATATTTAGGGTTTATTATGTTAAAATACAAGTTTGGGTGAAAATCTTGCGTTAAAATCACGAAAAACGGGCTTCAAATGTGAAAATGGTCAAAAATCGAAAAAATATTCGAGAAATGCGAAGTCTGGCCGGAGGTTCGGCTTCTGATGCTTGGAACCGAAAGTAGAAGAGGAGACCGAAAGTGCAGAATAAGGAACTGAGAGAAGGGGAAGGAACCGAGAGTGAGAGAAGAAGGACAGAAAGCGAGGCTCGGTTGCGACGGAGGACCGAAAGTGCGAAGGCGAGAAAGAAGAAGAGGCGAGGCTCGGTCCCCAGGGGTTTCGACTTCCAGGTTTCGGTTTCGGCTGCCAGGTCTCGGTTTCGGCTTCCAGGTCTTGGTTTCGGCTGCTAGGTCTCGGTTTCGGCTTCCAGGTCTCGGTTTCGGCTGCTAGGTCTCGGTTTCGGCTTCCAGGTCTCGGTTTCGGCTGTCAGGTCTCGGTTTCGGCTACTAAAGCTCGGTTTCAGCCTCCAAAAGGAGTTTCGGCTCCTTGAGGCTGATTTTCATGTTTTTACCCCGTTTCAAGCCTTTTTGACCCGGTTAAGGGTCGGGATGGCCCGGATGACTATAAAAAGTTACGGGAACTTTTGAGAGAGATTTGGGAGAGATTCGGGAGAGATTTAGGAGAGATTTGAAATAGAGAGAGATAGAGTGACTATGATTGAGGGAGGTTTCGTTTGTGACCTTTTTGAGTGTCCGACTTTGCAATGCGAGGTCCGTAAACCCCGTTAAGCCATGTTTTAAGGCCCCACACACTCCCGATGAGTGTGCAATAGTGTTTTATCGCTTTGGTTCAATGTTTAGCATTATTAAAGCTATGAAATTTCAAACGTACGAATTTTCCAATGATGTTTTCTCATTAAAATAGTGGTTTGTTTAGTAAATACACAATGTAAACCCTAATATACAAGGGCTAAATGGGTCGTCTGGTTTGACTTGTTGACTTTGACTTGACCGAAAATCGACTATTGTCACAAAATGTATATGATAATCGCGATTCTCAAGCGTTACTTGAGCTGAATATCATTGTAACTTAACATGGTCGATTCACCATTTTGATTCATGATCCTCGGCTAATCCAGTCATGAATGTTAAATGAGCATTAAAAGAGATTATTAACATGCTATTGAGATAACTCAATAAATCTCGTTTTCTAAGAATCTCATAGAGATTGAGATTCCACCTAAATAACTTCATTGTGTAATTTTCGGCTAATCCACTTTACGTCGTGAACCCATATATGGTGTAAAGCCCCATTTCTTTATTAAATCAATAAATAAAAAAATGAGCGAATAGTAGCTGATGGGTATTCGAAGCTTCTCGGGTTTGTCGAATATTCATTTGCGGATTTGAAGACCGGTGTTACTTCGAGGGGGAGTTTGGTCTTGATCGCGCTAGCTCGTTGGAGATTAAAGCCGGGACATCCAATCCTAACTTTGAGGAGGAGAATGTTAGGGTGCAAAGTCATGCTTGGATGTATTGTTTAGGCTTTCCTCTTTGTATGTGTAAATGGGTTGAGTCTTTCCTATAAATAGGAAGTGAGTGACTCCCATTATGTAAGAGTCCATTTGGAGTGTTAGACTAGAGAGAGAAACTTGTACAAACCCATTTGTATATTCTTTCTAGATCTAATATGAGCTTACAAAGAATTATTTACTCCTTGTGTTCTTGAATTTGTATGATGAATCACTAAATCTTTTCTATTCCGCACAAGCCATCAAAATTAACACCACTACAATTGGTATCAGAGCGGGTGTTCTTGATTTTCATCAAGAATTGATCCTTGATGGCTATTTTGATTTGGTGATTCTTTTTCTTCATTGATCTTCGTGTTTAGAGAGTGTTTTTGTGTTCTAGAAGTCGAATTTTTCTTTGATTTGATCCATAATTTGACTTTCTCTCTCTAGAATACTTGTTTGTGTTACTTTCTCTCTCTAGAAAACCCATTCATAATCACTTTCTCTCTCTAGAAATCTTCAAGTTCTAGTGATCAAAAATGATGGTTTTTCTTGCAGCATGCTTCTTGGATTGTGATCATTAAAGATGTCAAATACAAAATCGGTTTAGAACAATTCCTTGGATTAATATCGAAAGGCTTAATGATTTCATGGGATACTTTGATTTCTTATGGAGGTTTGAAGGATGATCATGGAGGATTGATTTTTCAACCACTTTCAAAGATTGAATGCTTGACTCAAATTTGCCATAATCTGAAGAATGAAAGAGATAAAAAGGAAAGAAAGGAAAAAGAATTGTTTGATAAGTATTTCATTTCTCTTGTTGAAAATCCAAGTGATCTTCATGCTCTTATGTTTGTTGAAGATGTTCTTGATGATCATCATGTTCTTGATGTTCAAGAAAAAGGAGTTCAAGTTGATTTTCATGATGAAAAAGTTTTTTGCTCAATTGGAGTTCAAACTGATGGTGTTTTGTGTTCTTGTGATTCGTTTGAAGGAATGATTCCTTATCGGAAGCCGGTGGTTCAAGAAAATCACAAATATCAAACTCCAAAAGATTTGATTCAAACTCAAAATGTTCATGTTGTTGAAAGTGGGTTTGTTCATGAAGTCAAGTCTTCAAGATGCAAAAAGATGAGAAAGAAAAAGAAGAAGAAGATGAATCGGAAGAACAAGCGGGTTTACTCATAAAAATCGTCAAATGTTGTGAAGCCGAAATCCGTGAAACAAATTTGGGTTCCAAAGCAACAATCTCCAAAAGTTTCATTGAATTTGAAGTCAAAACCCAAATGTGTTGGTGGTTCTTTTGAAGATGTTCTTGGATCGTTGAAGAACACGAAGAACACGAAGAACGAGTTGTACATCTCGCATGGTGGGTGGTACAATGTTCGATTTGGAGATTTTCTCATTCCGACAAAAGAACCAAGATCTTCCAAATTTGATTCGTTCGTTGAAAACGGAACTCGATTCGCCAAAAAGGTATCTCAAATTCTCAAATGGATTCCAAAACGTCCATGATTTCAACTCGTACTTTGCATTTTTCATTTTTGATCGATTTGCCTCATTGGATCAAATCCATTTCAACCCCATTGATTGATCCAATTATTTTTGTTTAGATCAAAATCAAACCAAAATTAAAATGAATTACTTACTGTTTGTTTCCTTAATGAAGCCCAATGTTTTTGTTTTTGATGATCCAAACGAATGGATCGTTTAATATTCACAAACACTATTGAGCCCATACACTTCTTTTAACCAGATTGATTAAGTCCATTCACTATAATCAGATCAATTCTTTCTAAATCACTGTTCATCAAGCTTGCGTCATATTTTTTTTGATCGATGTTCTTGAGATTCAAACATCGTTTCTTTGTTTCTTATAATCGATTAGTAATCCTTGGGTATAAGAACTTGTGAATCGATTTTATTTGATATCATCAATGTCAAAAGTCGATAATGAGCAAGTTATTGTCGATCATTTTATGAAATCGATTCTATACAAGTTCGTGTGAAGGAATCATCAAATTGATTCTTGATTTTGATGAACTTGTACAAAGAACAGATGAAGGAGGTGAAGAACAGTTGAAAAACACATTTTGATCTGAAATCGGAACTCAAAATCATCGATTTTGTGTTTTTAGATCGTTGACTCTAAAAAGTCAAACATGTTTTCTATGGATTGATTCATGGAATTGAAAGAAGAAATCGATGGATTTGAGTTCAATAGGCTATTTGAAAGAAGAAATCGAGCTTAATTTGGAGATTAATTGGTTGGATTTGTGAAAATGTTGATGAATGATAGAAGGAAACGAACCGAGAACAAACGAATTGGAGATGAACTGAGATCGATAATCGATGATTTTATTGATTTGGTGGGTTGATTTTCGCAAGTAGATGCGAAGCCATTCAATTTTGATTTTGGAATGACGATGATTTGCTGTGTGCTAATGTCGATTTTTTTTGAGAAGTCGATCGATGTTAGATACAGATGAATAGAATGGATAATTGATGCTTCGCGATGAATTAATGGTTTTGATAGACGAACTGGTGATGATCGATACTTGTCGATTGTTGATATTTGATTTTTGATTGATGAATGAGATTCGCATGGATGATACTTTGGTATGAACGAAGGGATGAAAAGATAAAAATTTTGGGTTCGCATTTGTATGATTGTAGTCGATGGTGAACGATAGATGATTACTTGTTGAAGCAAAATGCGAAGGATCGATTGTCAATAGTCGATTTTTTTTGAAAAATCGATCGATTGTTCTTTTGATGTGCGAATGGTTCCACTGTGAATTTTGGGATGAATCAAGAAAAGGACTGATTAAAAATGCGAATAATAAAGTTTTTTTTTGATCAAGACGAGTTCGCATATGTGATCAAAGACAATTAGCATTTGGTTACAGAGAACAAAATTTTGGTTCGCATTTTGGAATCAAATTCGCATTTGTGTTACTGCAGTGTGCAAGGATGGTTTAATTCGCATTTGGAGCAGTTCACTTGTAAAAGAAAAAAAATATTCGCATTTGGGTGTGTCAAACATGGTTCGTATTTGATGACTGGGAAATGTTTCATTCGCATTTGGTGAAGATGCGAAGCATTTGATGAAACATGCGAAGTATTAACAAGATGCGAAGTCCTTTACAGTATAAGTGAATTGGGGAAGAAGAAAGCAATTAGTTTCAAAATTGGTCCCTGATCTTTTCATGAAGTGACAAAATTGACCCAACTTCGTAAATTTGAAGAACATACAGAAATTGTCAAAACGAGTACCTGCAGTTTCGCATTTTTGACAGTTTATACCCAACTTCGCAAAATGTCAATAAAAGCTGAAAAAATGCAGAATTTTCAGTTTTGGTCCCTACAGTTTGTGCGAATTTACGCTTTATGCCCGGTTTCGCAAATGGGCTAGAGTTTCGCATATTTGGCTGTTTTTTGGCGCAACGGGTCCCTGCAAGTTTCAGAAAGTGACAATTTCTACCCGGATTTTGAAAAATCTTGCAACTTTCACTCAAAAAGTCAAAATTTTTCATAAATTGGAAATATTTTGTGGCTTTTTCGTGATTGTTTTTCCGTGCAAGATTTTTGGTGATTCATTTTTGGTACACATCAAGGGGGAGTATTGTGAAGATTATTCCTCGGGCGCTTCTCATCCTTAGTGGGTTTTATAATCAATTTTTGATTATAAAAAGGGGGAGAATGATGGGTATTCGAAGCTTCTCGGGTTTGTTGAATATTCATTTGCGGATTTGAAGACCGGTGTTACTTCGAGGGGGAGTTTGGTCTTGATCGCGCTAGCTCGTTGGAGATTAAAGCCGGGACATCCAATCCTAACTTTGAGGGGGAGAATGTTAGGGTGCAAAGTCATGCTTGGATGTATTGTTTAGGCTTTCCTCTTTGTATGTGTAAATGGGTTGAGTCTTTCCTATAAATAGGAAGTGAGTGACTCCCATTATGTAAGAGTCCATTTGGAGTGTTAGACTAGAGAGAGAAACTTGTACAAACCCATTTGTATATTCTTTCTACATCTAATATGAGCTTACAAAGAATTATTTACTCCTTGTGTTCTTGAATTTGTATGATGAATCACTAAATCTTTTCTATTCCGCACAAGCCATCAAAATCAACACCACTACAGTAGCCCTAGAATAAATAATTATATATGCGGGGTGTTGGGTTCGAGGAGTAATTGCCATATTTTTAGAAGTTGGGGGCTAAAAATGTGAGTTTGGGACTCATTTTATAATATTTATGAAGACAGGGGCTCCGTGGTAATTATTTGAATTTAATTTAAAAAGGAATGGGAGGAAGAGGGACCGGTTATGTCAATATGGGAATATGTTTCATATGAGTCGGGTATATAGCCTTGCAATCGTTGAACCCTAACCCTAACACTCCACATATTCATCAGACGCCACCTTATCACCCCTTCTTCTATAGCCGCCATTCCTCCACCGATTGAAGCCGGAAGCCCCCATCCTCTCTGTTAACGGTGAAGACGAAGAACCAAGATGACCCGCGTCGTTCTACTCCAGTGGAGGCGTGAACCACCGCTGGTGAAGACGAAGGCCGCCTTGAAGCACCATGATAGTTGACGGATGGAGGGAACACGCCCGAGGGTGTAGCTATTGTTGTTTCCGGTGGATGTCGTCACTCCACTGTAGCGCTGCTGCTCCACCTGCTATCGCGTCGACGAGAATGATCTCTCCGCCGCCTAATGTCACGGTAATGTCGTGTGCGGCTGGGAAACCCCCCCCCCCCACCGAGACCAAGTGTGGGCCATGATCGAAGAAGAATATCAAGCTGTGAAAGACCATCTCAAGTGTTCGACGTCGTTCATGCTGCTATTGTCGCCGGAAGTGGCCCTTGGCCGCCGCTACCGTCGTTTTGTGCTTCTGCCGTCGCCGCCATGTGCCATTTGGTGGCTGTGAGTTGTGTGGGTGGGTGATTGTGTTTCAAGTGCATGTTTAAGTGTGTTTGGGATGTTTGTATCGCCGGAGAGCATGTGCACCACCATGGTAGCCAACCGTGGTGGTTGTCGCCGGTTGTAGCTTCTATGCCGCCGTGTACCACCACCGACCACCACAAGGGTGGTTGTTTGTGTGTGTGTCTATTTAGTATAATGTGTGTGTTTAATTCGTGAGTTCATTGTAAATTGTAAAAGAAATTGGAATAATGAAAGGAAAATCAAACCACCACCATAGGGTGGTGGCTGTCACCTCCTGCCGCCACCGGCCGCGCCGTGTCGGGTGGCAGTGCGCTTTGCCTCTTGTGATAGATTCGTTTGGGGTGCTAGAAACCCTAATGGGCTCAAAGGAGCTCTAATCGGCCCAATGAAGCTTAATGGACTCTAATGGACCCAATTAAACCCATATGGGCTTAATAGGATTTTAGTGGGCTTATTTGGCCCAATAAAGCCCTAATTGTCATAAAAGGCCAACAAATTGATAAATGGGCTAATATTTGGATTGGAACACCATAATGCCAATAAAACCCTAATTTGTGGAAATTGCTTGGGACACACACGAGAATCAATTATTAAATCTTAAATAATAATTAATAATCATTGGCAAACTAGCGTAAGGCATAATGGACTTAATGGATTAAGTCCTAAATGAGTTAAGAAAGAAACACCGAACCTTAATCATCATTTCATGTGAAAACTCTAATTTGGGATTATGGGCTTGGACTTATCGAGACCCACGTTTAGGCTGATGAGAATTGTTATCGAGAATTAAGATGTGAAACAATAGATTTGAATGATGAATGATAAAGAACACACCAAGTAAATAATAATCAGATCTCGTTTTATTAAGACTGATTACAAAATAAGCTGAAGAGAGTTTTTGTGTTTCGACCTCTATCTGTACTTCAAGCCTACGTTCCTATTTATAGGGAACTTACAAAAAGTATACTAAGTCTAATCCATTGAAACTTCGCATGCTACACTTCGCATTTAACATAGAATTAGTAAAATACATACAAAATACGAATCATTACAATACACTATTCGACTTTTACAACTTAACACCTACATTCTCCCCCTTTGTAAACAGTCGATACAATTCAACCTAAAAGCATTTGAATTGCAGAGTGAATTGTTCTTCGCACTTCTCCATACCAGGAGATCACCTTCTTCAAGTCCTTCTTGTCACCTTCGTTGTTTTTCTTGCAATTATTCATACGTACAATGAAGTGCGTATATTGCGAAGAATTGTATCTTTCGATTTCTGAAGCTTTGAACAAGAACTTCTTTGGTTTTCCCTTCGTGTCTCTTCCCGAAAACACCATGCCAAATGGTTTAAGGCAAATCTCACCCACAACATACTTCGACAATGCTGATTGTGACAAAGTATCTTCCCATGGAACCTTCACTTCTCTTCCAAGCACATTCGCCAACTCCTCATCAGTCAGTGCAAGACAATCGAAGTAGTTGTCGATGTAAGTCTTCACATGTGCGAACCCGACTTTGAAAACATCAGTCTCTGAGCCTTTAAGTTTGTTCTCTTCCATGTGCTTCAGAATCAAAGCTACTTGAATAAGATCATTGCAGTTCATCAGTGGGAAGTCAACAATAGTGAAGTCATATTGTTTGTTGTCTGCCTTGATGACATAATATCGAAAGTTCTGAAGCATGTCTTCGAACAGAACATCTTTCTTTATCGTGAGCACCTTCTTGATCTTCATCAGGGACCAGACTTCATCAGGATTCTTCGCAAGAACAACATGAAATCTGATTTTCATGTGAGTGTAGTCATCTGGATTATCAAATTTCTCACTGATCTTGTACTGCGTTGTGATGAACATCATTTCGTTGATAGGGAAGTCCAGTTGACAGTGATCTGAGTTCGCAATATCATAACTTCGTTTTGGCTTCTTCTCGAACTCGTACATCTCCCTTGCTACTACTTTAGACTCTATCGTTTCGTAAGAGTAAAGCTTCGCAGGATCGCCTTTGTTTATTGAGGGAGGATCACCTGCACGTTGTCGCATTATGCTTTGGACCTGTCTCATCCTTTCTAGTTCAGCTTCGGCATCAGCTTTTATCTCCTCTTTTGATTTTTCATAAAGGATGCCTTTTCCCTTCCCTAATACATCTTTCTGAGGTTGAGAACTCGAACCTCCTTCGTTTCCTCCAATAACAATTCCCTTAGAAATTGTTTTTGTGGTTATTGTTGTTGAAGAAATCGGTTTGGTAGGGATTGGAAGAGTTGCAACCAGTTGAGTCGAAATGACTTTCCCCACTGATTTCGCATCAACTTCTTTACTTCGACTCTTCTCTCCCCCTTGCGCCCCTGTGAAAACAGGTGGAGCACCCGTCGGAAGTAAAGAACTAAAGTTCGATATCGGAGCTAGAGCCTTCTGAATGGCTTGTTCTAAAGTGTTAATCTTTAGAGACAAGAATTTTGGAGTAAGGATTTGCGAAGTAGAAGACTGCAAAACTGCGGATTTGAGCTCCGTGACCAATTTGATCAGGATATCAAACTTCTCCATGGTAGCAGCCTTTTGATCATCAGCAACAGGAATGTTGTTGAGATTGTGTAGTTGAGATGAGATTTCCGCAACCTGCTTGTGAAGATCTTCCTGTCGTGTATTTACTGCTTGCAGATCCTTCGCAATGTCTGACTTCAACTCTTGAATTTTAAAGTTGACGTCTTCACGAACTTTCTTAACATCTTGGATAAAGAGAAGATGTCTTTCTTTGTTTGCAGCTTTAAGATCTTTAAGGGTAGTCGTGAAATTATTCCCTTGAGCTTGCACGCGGAGTTCGTTATTTTTATCAGACTGATCAACTTTCTCCAAAATGTGTTTCTCAGCCCCTTTAATCATTATATCCACCTCCATTGCTGAAATCGAAGACATTCTCCCTGAATCAGCTTGTGATTGAATAATGGTCTTCAATTTTTGATTAAGAATTTTGAATTGTTTTCCTGTCATCAGCATATGATCAGGAATTTCTTCTTCATCAGAATCAAAAGAGATGTCATCAAGAATACCACCAAAAGCATCTCCTTCGACTTCTGGATCCGACATTTGTTGCGAAGGTATAGGATTTTCAGGTGATTGGGATGGGAAAAGGGTGGTGAATGGGTTCTGAAGGGCATGGTCAAATATGGATGTAGTGGTGGTGATGGGTAGAGTGGTTGCAGAACTCGGGATAGGTGCCCCCGTATCAGATACGTTGACAACCGTATCCGAAATAGGTACCTCCTCATGAATTGATTTGGTAAGATCTATTTCGAGTAGCTGGGTTTGAGAAATAGGTGGTGAAATTTGTGAAGGTTGAGAAATAGGTAAAGGAACAGTTACCATGGTTGTGATTGGTAGAGAAATAGGTGGAGTTTCAGGGACAACTTCTTCATCTGATGATTCATTGTGAATCACCATCTTCCTCTTCTTTACCAGTGTGCGTTGCATATTCTTCGCAACATCTTCCGCCCTTTGTCTTTTCTGCCCAGGAGAAACTGGTGCAGGAATATTGCGAATAGTAACTCCTTTACTACTCACCTCTGCCTTGCGAATTTGTTTTAACACTCCAGATTTGGAGGGTAAAACAGCTTTCTTCACCTCTTCTTTTTGAACAGTTGGTGAAGGTGAACCCTTCACAGGTTTCTTGCTCCCCTTCTTCTTCTTTGATGGAGAAGCAACATCAGGTAAGACACCCGACTGATCAGTCGTGTCAATGTTTCGCAAATACCTCACCAACACTTTGTGAGTAGGAGACACTTTGCGAAGCATCGCATCCGGAATGCGAGCTACCCTGATGAATATGGCTTCATCATCTTCTACGACTTTTAGAAATTGGTAAAGTGAAAACTCAGCCACTTCGACATCTACTTCAACCGGAATTGCTTCTTTTTCGTAGATTTTCTCCAAGATCAGACTCCAGTACCTAGCACATGATATCCCCTTCTCCGAATTCGTGTTTTCAAGACTTTTGACGAATTCCTTCCACAGTTGAGTTGCGTAATCAACATTGATGTCATAGTATATACCCATTACCATGGCATACACTTCGACTCTTCCTCTGTCAAGACCAACAGATCTTCCTGTAAGACACCTGAGGAAAATTCCAAATAGAAAATTCCAAATACAGGGTAATCCCGACTTCCGGAAATCACTGATCTTCTCCAATTCCGGTTGATGGCCCATCTCGTTAAACATGTGGATAATCTTAGAGTTGACCGGTTTCACAAAAGGTGGGTTGTTGGGAATCTCCAAGAACTCCACGAACAAGTTCTTGGACAGTTTCACCCTCTTGTTGTTAACGAGGTTGAAAGTAATCACATCCGCCGTGTGATTGTAGGAAGCTGTGGATGCAGCATGGGATAACCAGATCATCGGAACTGGGAAGGATCGGAACATGGCAGTTGACAACGGTGATCGTTTCAAAGCCACAATGAGCATCTTCAATTCTTCTGGGTAAGCTGATACTTTGGGATCAACCTGATAGTTTGTGCTCTGAATCTTCATTAGAGATTGAGAAAGGGCCTCATCAGTGTTTGAGTTTGTGACCGCCATTGTAGGGTTTGAAAGATAGTTGAAGTATAGAATTAAGATAAAAGCTTTGAAGGTTTGTGAGAATTCTTGTTTGCGTAACCGTACACAGTGTTCTTCATGCCCCTTTTATAGGTTACTCAAGCTTTGATTTGAAATTAAAGCGGGATGCATTTAATATAATCCGATGTGGCACCTTGAATCTCGGATCATCACTGTAAAAGAGTACTTTGCTGTAAAAAGTAACTGTCACATCTCCTCGAAAACCGGATAGAATACCAACCATTTTTTTAGTAGACAGCCTGTCAAGTAACTGTTATAGAATGCGAACCGATAAAACCCTTCGCATGGAAGCAAGGCTCTTTCACTTTTGGGATTTAAAGCAAAGTCATTTGCCAGTCTTGCGAAATCATCAGCCTGAGTTGGTTTTACTCAGAGCCTCAAGGATTTCGTGTGTGCATTGTGCCAATGAAATAAGAGAAGAATCAATAAATTTTTGGAATGTAGTGATGTCAAAAATTTAATTTGACATGAATGCAGTAAAACCCCAGGCAAAGGTTGCTTCGTTAATTATCAAGAGAGATAATCAACAGCTTGTGTAGGTTCCCGTGAAATACAATCGAATACTTGTAAAGAAGTTTCGAAGGGCTTCTTTTAAAGTTCATTTTGGGTTGGTTTGAAATTTCATTACATATCAGCCTTAACATAAGGTGAGAAATTGTAAATGAAATTACTTGTTTGACCAATGTAGTCAGTGACAAGTTGGCTTGTGAAATTATTTATCATGACAAGAATTTGCGAATGAAACTTACACTGAAATCATATTCAAGAAAAAAATTTGTTTTGGATCTTGTTGGGTAACAAATATTCTTGGTTGTAAATATTTGATTAAGACCACGCATGCGAATTGAATATGATTTGAAGTTTTGAAAATTTTGATACTGAAACAAAGGTTTCGTAAAAATCTGGAACAAAGCTCCCCGTCAATTCCTTAAAGGTTTATGATATTTGGGTTTCACTTTCATCATTGACTCATGATGTTAGATCTTAAACACAGAGTTGTGATTTGTCTAGGTTTTGATTGGTTTTACCAAAGACCTCAAGGACAAATCTTTTTCAAATTTTTTTTTGGATTTGAAGAACATTTTCGTTTAAAAAGATTGTTTAAGAATCGAATTGTACCTCTGTTATGATGTGGACAAAACAGAAAACTCTGAACTCATATGAGAAGAGTAAGGTAGCTCTTGTGGATTTATGCGAATACAAGCCTTGTTGGGTAGAAATGTTCATGAGATAATTTCATCAAGGCTTTCATTTGTCACACATAGAATCATTCGAGGCTTGAGGTCTACATACAGCAACATGCTTCTAGGGACATCCTAACTAGTTTAAAAAAATTTAATACCTTCCCATAGAAACTCAAATGTATGACCTCTTCGCATTGTAGCCCTGTAGTAAATTCTCAACACACAATTTAAAGAACAAAGAAAACAAATATTTTTGTGATTTTGATTTTTCAAATTTAAAGAACAAAAAATAAAATCTTTTTGTATTTTTGATTTTTCAAATTTAAAGAACAAAAAATAAAATCTTTTTGAGTTTTTAAATTTTCAAAAAAAATAAAATCTTTTTGGGTTTTTAAATTTTAAAAAAAAAATATTTTTGGATTTTCGATTTTTCATAACTAAAATATTAAGCGTGAACCTTACCATAGAATTTTGGAATCAGATGCGAAAAACTGTGGTTGCGAAGTCATGCGAAGCGTTCTGAATGAACAGTATCATCTGAATGATTTCGACTCTGAGCTACTGAACAAAGCTTTTACTCTTGTGTTGACAAAATTGAATTCGCATTAATCATCCCCAAACCTGCTAAAATTCGAACAAAGGATTTTTCATCAAGAGGTTTTGTAAAAATATCAGCAAGTTGTTCAGTTGTTTTGACAAAGTGAATTTCAATATTCCCATCTTCCACATGATCTTTAATAAAATGATATCGAAGAGCAATGTGTTTTGTCTTTGAATGTTGTACTGGATTGTGACAAATGCGAATTGCACTTTGCGAATCACAATACAAGGGAATCTTTTTCATGTTTATTGCATAATCACGAAGTTGACTCTGAATCCAGATAATTTGCGAAGTACAAGCAGCTGCAGATATGTATTCTGCCTCAGCGGTTGATATAGCCACACAAGTTTGTTTCTTTGATTGCCAACTCACTAACTTTCCATCCAAAAGTTGACATCCACCAGTTGTACTTTTTCTGTCCAAAGTACATCCTCCTAGATCTGAGTCTAAAAAAGCTTGAATGAAGAATCCTGTTTTCGCAGGATACCATAGTCCTAAAGAAACAGTTCCCTTGAGATATCGATAAATATTTTTCACTGCAGTCAAATGAGGCTCTCTTGGATTAGCTTGAAATCTAGCACAACAACAAACCGAAAACATAATATCAGGTCTACTTGCAGTTAAGTACAATAAAGACCCTATCATGCTACGATACAGTGTTAGATCAACAGCAGGAGCATCTAACGAAGGAGTTAGTCTTGTTCCTACTGCCATAGGGACTCTGAGCTTTGTGCTATTGAGCATTCCAAACTTTTCAAGCAAGTTCTTCGTATATTTTTCTTGATTGATTAAGATTCCTTCTCTGTTCTGCCTTATATTTAAACCAAGAAAATTATTAATTTTTCCCATCATGCTCATTTCAAACTGACTTTTCATTAAATTTTCAAATTCAATTGACAATGCTGAATCAGTTGAACCAAAGATAATATCATCAACATAAATTTGAACAAGCATTAGATGACACCCAACTTTCTTGCGAAATAATGTGGGGTCAACTGATCCTTGTATAAATTTAGATTGTTTCAAGAAATTTGTAAGTGTTGCGTACCAGGCCCTTGGTGCTTGTTTTAATCCATATACAGCTTTGTCAAGGACATACACATGATCAGGATACTCATTGTTTACAAATCCTGGTGGTTGTTCAACATACACTGTTTCTTCAAGCGTTCCATTTAAAAATGCACATTTAACATCCATTTGATAAACATCAAAGTCTTTGTGAGCTGCATAGGCTAAAAATATGCGAACTGCTTCAAGTCTTGCAACAGGTGCAAATGTTTCTTCATAGTCAATGCCTTCTTGTTGCGAATAACCTTTTACCACTAATCTTGCTTTATTTCGAATAATATTGCCATCTTTGTCGGTTTTGTTTTTGAAAACCCATTTTAATCCAACAATTGAAACATCAGAGGGTTTAGAAACTAATCTCCAAACCTTGTTTCGTTCAAATTCTGCCAACTCAGATTGCATAGCAACAACCCAATCTGAGTGTTCCATAGCACTCTTGACAGTTTTTGGCTCTATTTTCGAAATAAAAACATTAAACATGCAAAGTTCTTGGTTTGCATTCAGTACCTCATTTTTCGCACGAAGTTGAGCTCTAGTCAACACACCTTCTTGTAGATTTCCAATTACCTGTTCTTTTGGATGATTTCTTTTCCATTTCTTGAGTGGTGGAAAATGTGGATCAAATTCTAATGGTTCATCTTCAAACATATCTTCATTGTCAGATCCTGCAACAAAAAAATTATCATTAACTTCATGAAATTCGTCATTATTATCAAGATTAATTGTCGCTGTTTCATCATGCTCCCCCTCAACATGATCTATATCTTGATATTCTTGTCGATTTTGTAAATGCTCCCCCTCACGTTGATGTTCTTGTTGATTTTGCGAAGGCTCCCCCTCAACTTGATGTTCTAGTTCCTTGTGAATATCTGATGTTCTTTCACAAGTTATCGTTGATTCATCAGTATGTTTTGAAGATTCTGATGTTTGATTATCAGGAGCATTTCTTTCTGCATCAATGGCCCTGTCAGGAATCCCAAAAATCAAGTCATAATCAAAATCATTGATTTCAGAATTATCAATTGGATTATGTGAATCTACAAGTATTGATTTATTCTCAAATTTACTATCAATCTGTTTAAGATAGTAATCATCAAATGTTAAATTGAACGTTTCTTCAATTTTTCTTGTTCGTTTGTTTAGTGCTCTGTAGGCAACTGAATTCTGTGAATATCCTAAAAAGATGCCTTCATCAGCTTTAGCTTGAAACTTGGACAAATTATCTTTTAGATTCATGATAAAGCACCTGCAACCAAAAACATGAAAGAATTTTACATTAGGTTTCCGATTATTGATTATTTCATATGGAGTAACATTAAATCTTCGATGAATAAATGATCGATTTTGAGTAAAACATGTTGTGGACACTGCTTCTGCCCAAAGATATTGAGGTAGATTCGCATATGTCAACATTGTTCTGGCAGCTTCGCATAGAGATCGATTTCTTCTTTCAACTACACCATTTTGTTGTGGTGTATATGGTGATGAGAAATTATGCGAAATGCCTTTGTTTGTGAGAAAACTGTCAAGAGTTTGATTTTTAAACTCAGAACCATTATCACTTTTAATTTTTCGCACATTCTTCTTCAGACTAACTTCAATCTTTTTGATAAAATCAATCATCGTCTGAGCAACTTCAGATTTCAACCTGAGAAAAAACACCCACGTGAATCTAGAGAAATCATCTACAACAACTAAAATATACCGCTTTTTGTTTATTGTTGCAACAGTTGATGGTCCACATAGATCAATGTGAAGAAGTTCTAATGGCTCTACTATTTTTGAATCTATCACAATCGGATGACCCTTTCGATGTTGTTTTCCTTGTTCGCAAGCTGCACACAAAGTATCATTATCAAATTTCAGTATTGGCAATCCTCGAACTAAATCTTCAGTTACAAGTTTATGTATATTTCGAAAGTTCAAATGTGACAATCTTCTATGCCAAAGCCAACTAAGATCGTTTGATGCTTTTGATAGTAAACACACAGCTGGTTTTACCATAATCGGTTTGATGTCCAGTGTAAACATATCACCATATCTTTTGGATTTGAGAAGTATTTCATTCGTCTTGACATTTGAAATGATACTACCTTCTTCATTGAATACAACTTGATTTCCAGTACCCACAACAAGTTGTGATACACTTATCAAATTATGTTGAAGTCCTTCAACATATGCCACTCTGTTGACTGTGAAGTTTCCATTTGTGACTTTCCCATATCCTTTCACTTGACACTTGTGATTATTTCCAAATTTGACAACTCCAGCATTTTCCAAACTTCTGTAATCTCGCAAATTTTCTTTTCTTCCAGTCATGTGACGAGAGCAACCACTATCAATGTACCATTTCATATCATATTGCTCGTCACATATCACCTACATTTATTGAAAAAATTTAGGAACCCAATACTTTTTGGGTCCATCATTAGTAGAGTGAAACAAATTTTTGGAATTTAAGAACCATGTTTTCACTTTGTTTGTAACTGAATCAATAATATCAACATCATCAGTTCTAGATTTTGAAATATAATCATTCAATAATTTTGGATTTCCATTGATTGTAATCTTTTCCTTCACAACATTCGCATTTTTGATAACTGGTTTCCATTTTTGAACTAGAACTTGCGAATTTTTAGATGATGTACTCTCAGTTGAAGAATTATTTGTATACTTCTCAAATACACTTTTGATTTGTTCTTCTAAAAATTTGCCATTTTGATATTTCTGTCCTTTTCCTTCAAACCAATGATTGAATGTTCTAACATCAGATTTTCCTTTTGTATATGAAACTTTGTTTGGTTTTGATATTGAAGGATTTGGAAAATTTGGTTGTTTTGGTGAAAATTTCTTTTTGTCTTGAATTGAGTTCTTCAAACTTGATGAAGTATTCGTGAATTTGCCAACATTGTGAAACTTTTGATTATTTGCAAATTTTTGCGAATTCTCAAATTTTCGTTTGTTTTCATATTTGCGAACATATGGAACCTTGTCAACAGAGTTGATTTGTTTATGAAAACTTGATGATGTTTTTTGAAATTTGCTCTTTTTCATCTTTTGATTTTTCACTAGACACAACTTGCCAGAATATTGTTTTTCTTGCTTTTCTTTTTGAAACATTATTTTCTGTTGAAAAATTTCCAACCATCAATTTGAATTCATGAGAATTTATTTTCACTTCAACCTTTGATTTTTCATCTTTTTCAAAATCTTTGTTTGAGTTTTCACCTTTAACAACCCACTTTTGTGTTGATTTTTATTTTTGAAACACATAAGAATTTTTGGTTAAATTGTTTTCTTCTGTGCTTTGATTTGCGAAAAAACCTTCAGTTGTGGACTTTTGATTATCTTTTTCAATCATTTTATTAAAATCAGGATGAACTTTCTCAGCATTTCCAGTAGTGACAAAATTTTGATTTGGGAAAATTTTGTTATCAGTACATACAAAATTTGGATATACCACAGTGTTGGTTTCCAAATAATGTGCACCTTTATCATTTAAAATTTTATCAAATTCTTTTGTATCTTCAAACACTTGATCAACAACAACCCTTTGAGGTGTTTCAGTTGAAACTTTCGTTTCTTCTTTATTTACATCTGTGTCATCAGATTTCCAACTTTCAACTTCCACATTATCAAACATACAATGTTGCGAAGTTGAAGATTTATTAATTTCATCCTCTACTATTGAATCAACTATTATTTCTTTACCTTTGTGTCACACCCCAAAACCGAGAACGGCGGAAACGTTCTGGGGCGGAGGACGTCATGTATAATATCAACAACAATGTAAAGTAGTAAACAAGCAACAACATCCTCCATTGCATTAATAAAATAATTATTATACAATTGTATTCTGTCAAATCTTGATAAACATTAAAGCATAAATCAAAATGAAAGATAAGTCTTGAACAAGCTCCATCTTCTTTTCTCCTTGCATCGGTACCTGTCTATGATGACCTGAGGATACAAGTAATTTTGAAAGCGAGTATCAGCTTTGAAGCTGGTGAGATCATAAGTATTTAGTGTCTTAATTTGTATGTAAGAATTTGTAAGTCTATGCATTGCAAGAATTTGGAAGTGTATATGAATTGTAAGCGTTTGAAAAAGTTTGAATCTCTCAGAAAAACCTATATTTTCTATTAAAGTAGCCTTCTACCAAGGCTTAACTGTTTTGTATGCTCGTTTGATGTAAAAGTGTATAATTTCCCAAGTGTAACTATCTTTTAACAAAATATAGTTTGTACATTAAAGTTTAAGTGAGGTTATCACTAAAAATGTAATGGGTAAATCATTGTAGTACTGTAGTTTTGTATTATAGGAACTACTGCTGTACTAACTACCTTAAACCGGATTTATATTAAGGTATAATGTGATAATTGCACCATACTATCGACTGATAACAACGACATAAAGAATGGTCGTAATAACGGAATGACGTTTGGCACCCGCAGACCTGTAGGTCAGGCTGTAGCTAGCAGCAAGGTGTAGGATTGTCAATCCAGTATAGATCTATACGCAAACTCAACGCTCTCCCTCCAAGAGAATTCTGGCTACAACTCGGGCCATGACATTTAAGGCATGCTCCGATACAGTGGATCACATTTGTTATCGTATTCTTGTATATGTAATGAAATGTTTCTCATTCTAGTATAGTTGTATATGTTCTCGTAGTATAGTTGTATATGTTCTCGTCCTAGTATAGTTGTATTTGTAATGTTCTAGAAAGTATTGACTCATGAATGAACTGACTCATTGTATGATATCGCGTTCCATTAACGGTTCTAGTATCTTCCTAAACTACCCAAATGGTAGTTTACTGGCAGTCTAACTGGTACGTGTGGTCATGGATGTATACCCGTACTAACTAAGGGCATGGAATGAACTGGAAAGATCTTTTATGACTATATATGTACACATGATATATAACTAATATTTAAACGACTTTCGGACGAATACCCAATATTCCACCAGACCACATCTCAAGGCGCGAAAAGGAAATAGGGTGGATAGCCTTCCTAAGTCTTTTAAACATTTCTTATATAACTATACATATAGAGGCATGCAATTTATAATATAAAAGCATAAGTAAATTTTGTAAGACATTTGAAACATAAATATTATTTTAAGAAAAGATCGACTTGATGTCGATCTATAAAACAAATTGAAGGCATAAGTATGATAAAACAGTTTTGAGTATAAGGAAACATTTGATTGAAACAGAGTTGTAAATAAGTTTGAAAGGTAATGTACCGGGTAAAATGTAAAGTGTAATAAGTAGTTTAAAACATATAAAATGTTTATACAAATCATTTGAAGGAAACTATTTAGTAAAATGGCTAATGAGTAGCCAAATCTTTTGAATGCTATATATTAATCACATGTGATTGACGTAATAACTAGCGTAATTCTACTTATTAATCGCATGCAATTGATATAATACTAGCATGATTCTACTTGTATCCCCCCCCCCCCATAAAGCATTTAAAAGTAGTTTAAAACATTAGTTAAGGGGTATGAACTCACTTGAAAGTTTGAAGATAGCGAGATGGAAAACCGGGCAGAGTTTCGTCTCGGGAAACGGATTTTTCTCGGGATTCTCGGGAATCTCGGGAGTAAAATCGACCCTCGGGACTTGAGCAAAAAGACCAGAGCTTCGGGTTTGAACGGGCACGGAAAACGAGGCAAGATCGTGAGAGAAAAGAGAGAAGTGAGCAACATTTTCGGAAAGCCTCGCATCTTATTTATAGGGAGGCTGAACCGCCTCGGTACGCGGGGCGTACGCTCGTACGCAGCGCGTACGCGTACGTCATGCGTGACCGAAGCCTCGACTGCCTCAGCTTCGGATGGGACGGGTTGCTGGGGAGGCGGGTCGGACGGGACAGCGGGTCGGACGGGTCGGACGCTTCGGACGGGTCAGAAACCTTGGATAGGGCGACGTGGACGATCCGAGGCCCTTGATCTCAGTACGCGGGGCGTACGAAGGTACGCAGGGCGTACTTCGGTCCTATCCGATGACTCCCCTTCGGATAATACCGGGAGTTTATAATTAAATTTATATTTATTTTAAATAAACTTCAAAAATTCATATCTCCCTCATACGAACTCCGTTTTTGACGTTCTTTATATCCACACGAAGGTGAGACCAAGATCTACAACTTTCGTTTAGACTCCGTTGGCAAATTCCGAAATCATTTTTATTATTTATTTATTAAAATGACGTGATTAAGGAATTCCTTCAAAAATTCATAGCTTTCACATCCGAAGACAGATTTGGACGTTCTTTTTACGTACGATCATAGATTGAGGTTGTCTATAACTTTCATTGAGATACTTAAGGCTAAAAGTTATTGCATCAAAATTTCGCGTTTTTCGTTTAATCGCTGATGCCGGTTTTGCCGAGAATCTTCGGTTGGTCATAACTTCTTCGTTATGACTCGGATTTTAGGGTTCTCTATATGCTTGGAAACCTTGATACGACTCCTACTACTTTATTTAACCCAAATAAGATTTTAGGAAAGTTATATTTTGACCTAAATTTGATTGGTTTTACATTACATTGTCTCGAAATATCGGGTTGTCACATCATCCCCCCGTTAGAAGGAATTTCGTCCCGAAATTAGAATTTAAGCAAGGAAGTATGCATGAATGATCGAGTCGGGAGGAGGAAACATCCTAATCGAATGGTTCTAGTGCACCTAAGTGATAACGGGTTCTCGGTTGGCATTCTAACGAACCTTCACTAACTTGCGATGGCATTTCTTCGTCCGCTTGACCTCTCGGTCGAGGGTCACTACGGTTCTAATACGAAGGCGAGGATCTCGACGAGTGGACTTGCAAGAGTCCTAACGGAAAGGCATGGTTTCACGATCGATATGCAAAGAGTAGAAAGTACGTTACTGAGTTCGCGGAGTAAGTCTTGTTTGTGTGAGGCACAGGACCGATTCTGATAAGAATCTCGGAGGTCCTGTCTAACTTGGATTTAGCTTTCCACGCTTTACGAAGCGTATTAAGCCATTCCTAGAGTGAGTTATCCTAAAGAACTTGGTCACTCACTTGGAATCTCAAAGGTTCCTTTTCTTACGTAACTTCCCAGTCAAAGGCCACCCCTTGCTGGGTTAGAGTCGTACGAGTTTCTGTAGCGTGCGAGGAGTTCTGAATGAACTAAGGCGGTAGGTCGGTAAGACCTAGAATCTGGCGAAAAACTGTCGGCGTCTCTGGTGTCGATAAATGCTCAACGGTTTTGACAAATTGAAAGAGTACTCATAATCTCTCACATTACTAACAGTGTGTCCTAGAAATTTGACTCTTCAATTTCAAAACTCACGCCTAGAGAACTTTGCTAAGAGTTCCTCTGTAGGAAAGTTACCATGGGCTTTCTTCTTACTACGAGGGTAGATAAGTAAGTCATTACATGGAGAAATGATGACTGATCCCAGTAAGAAAGACGTAACTCTATTTATTTAGCTCATGAGAACTATGGGCGTATTGGTCCTATCCGAAGGGTATCACTACGAACTCAAAGTGTCTGTATCGAGTTCAGGAGATAGTCATTCGGACATCCTTCCCTAACACCCGAACTGGTGGTATTCGGATTTCAGATCCATTCCTGGAAGTAGTTATCTTTCCTTGCATTTGCTCGACCATTTTGTCTATGCGAGGCAGAGATAACGATTTCTATGAAAATCTTGACGGAGTCCTCGATATCCAAGGCACATACGTTGCAATCCGTCGATCTCCGCGAGAATATGACCGGGGTTCTCTAGGGTGAGAAGCCTAGTCTTCTACTTCTCTTTTTGTGTAGTTCGTCAAGGGGTTTGTATTGTTCTGGTATCTCCGAGGGTGTTTAAACTATAGGGCGATCTGTTTTTGGGAGTCGTACTGGGTTCTAAGTTTGTTCACATGATGATGTGATTACTCGAAGTCTTAAGCAGTTCTCCGTCCTAAAGTTCATATTAGAATTCATACATGGTTTCATAATCACAACTTCGGGTATACGAGTTGTATATAATTAAGATTGAAAAGGTAGTCGAATAACTGATTCCTCTTTAAGCTCACATCCCATCGGGGAAAAAGAAGTTAAAGTGGAATCATCAATTCTAAACCTGTAGAAGCTTGATTATATATAACTCTTACGTATGCCTTCCTCAGTGATAGATCAATCGCATGACTCCTTGGATTGAACTTCACGTACTGCACGAGTGGTACTTCGGGGATTTCTTCGGAAAGAAAATAGCTAAAAGGTACTCCTGGCATGAGTACTTCGGTGTTCTGATATGACGGCTTTGCTGGAAAAGTGATCCAGAAGAAAGAGATGTACGTATGAAGCTGTTTTGGCATCGATCAAATTGAATATGATTGTATGATAATGTCGGAATCATACAGAAACTTTAAAGACATTAGAATTAAACATAGACGATTACAGACAAAACACAACTGTGCAACCATGAACAGAGTTACAGTACTTTAGATTTACCACAAGACTATTGCTGCGAATAGGATATACTACAAAAGACAAGTATACGCAGCACGAGCATTCCTATACAGACAGGATCTCGCAAAAGGTAAGACTCTAGTTGCACTAATTCTAGATAGTTTATAAGTCTGTTACAACGAAACGCCTTAATTACATTAACGTGGTTCCTAAGCAGGCTCTCCTGCAGCTGTGATCCTGAGAATCTTCCCATCAGCGCCAGAATTTTGCGTTATCAGGCAATTCCTCTGGAGGTGTCCAATTTCACCGTATTGGTGACATATATGGACAGCACCCACATTGGTGGTGGTAGTGAAACGTCGAGTAGGAGTTATGGGGACGCGGGTTCTTTCCTTTTTCGGGCAGTCTCTTTTATAGTGACCAAACTCACCACAGTGATGACAAGTCCGGTTTCCCTCGGCGTTGGGTGAGTTATTGGTCGGTCCTGATAAGCTCTTGCGGTATCGTTTGGTGTGCCTCTTTTTGTTGCAGTTTGAGCACTGCTTCCCCCGACACGGTCCAAGGTGGTGATAATTACGTTTGATGCAATTAGGGAGATTTCCAGCATATTGTCGGGCTGGGTTTGGGACAACTGGTGTTTCCGAAGGGATGGTAGTAGGAGGTATAGATGTCGTAGTTGTGAAGGTCGTTACCCGTGGTTGTTTCTTGTTCGTCCCTTTACGCGAATTGTCCTTCTTTCTATCCCAAAACTTCCGTTTGTTACTCTTCGTCTTGGAACTCGGGGTGTCGTGGTAGTTTGCTGCTCGTTGCGGTATTTGATTGTTACTCGGATTGTAATTGTTGTTAATAATCCCGCTAACATTCGCATTGTTAGCGTTAAGGTGCGTCAGAAAAGCTGACACGGCAGCCGAGACTGCAGCTTGAACGGTAGCTGCATCAATCTGGAGGGTTGGTGCTTGGTTGATGGGTTGCTCGTCTTTCTTTGGCGACATGATTCTATAACACGAAAGAGTAAAGATTTGTGAGCGATTATGGTTGACCCTGATGTACTTAGATTGTTCATGAAAAGAGTAAGAGTATGATCTCGAAAGTTTGACCTACATCCCTATGATGCAGTCCTAGTACGGAATGGGAGTATGTTCGTAGAATGGTCTCAAGACGTTTGTCGTTCGAGTTGAGGTGTCGTGGGTTGGTGAATAACAAGATCCAACCACTGAAGAGACGTGGAAATGCCTCTGGAGATAAATCACCATAGTCCAATGACTTGACTAAAGTATGATTTTGATAGACTCCAATGAAAGTAAGATAAAAGTACTTGCATGAAGAATGACACAGAAGTTAGCCGGCTGTCAATATCATTGATATTCACGATGTAAGGATTCTGGAAAATGACCTTTTAAGGTTTCACATCATATCCACAGAAGATAGTTCCTGACAGCTTAAAGACCTAACTAAAGTACTTACGGTACACAATAATTTCATAGAAAATGCCACATCGGGCATAGACAGAAAACGATTTCTTTTTATAAGCGAAATAAAGTAAAGCGTCTACTACTGGCGACGGTCATTCCTCTGGTGAACTCTTAGCTCAACCAATTGACGTTCCATTTTCAAGTAGGTGTCTTTCGCACACCATCTGGCGTACTCGGAGCTCTATGACCTCGGCTCGTGATTCAGCCAGTGCTTGCAACAGGGTTTCATGGTTTCTCACTGATCTCTCGTGAGCATCCTCTAGATGAATGGTGTGGAGGGTATGCATTCTAGCATAGGCGCCTACTTCTGCAATCTAATGTAGGGCTGTCCTGCTTTGAATCTCATTTCGGGCCTCTCAGCGGACCAAGATTGGCAAGACTCTATTTGCTGAGCCCCCATTGCTCAAGTCGTAAAAGCTTCGGTCGCCATCAAATAGCATAAACTGATCTTGTCCTTGGCTCCCTGTTTCCAAGCATTCCACTCACTCAGGGTCGGGCAATGAAAAGTCGGACGAGGGTTAGGAATTGGAAAGGAGTTGCTTGGGGGAGGTTCTCAACCTCTGGTTCGGAGTTAGCATCATACGAAAGGTCTTTCTTCATGGTGATCATCCAAGGGGATAGGATGATCATTCTCTGGTTCTTCTCCAAACCAACCAGCTATGACTTCATTCGGAAGATACTGGTTGTCAAGGGGATGGGGTCCAGTCATGATTTCTATGCGAGAATTTAGGGTAAGAAGATAATTATTAGACGAACTATCTAGATGATTATTTAGAAAACCTTCATTAGTTACATCGTTATTTGTGAAGTGCATACCAGCTATGTGTAATCTAAACAGGATAGACCTTCGAATAAGTGACCTTAACTCCTTATTCACACAGAATAGGGGTAAGGCAAAATTATCACAGATTCTGAGTCTATAACATCCTAATTACATGTAGCCTTGGTGTATCCACTTAGCAACTATCAACTTAGTAATGAAGATTCCGTTTTAATCCTCAAGTATAAAGTACTTATAGTAACACTAAAATACACCTATAGTATTTTAAATTTATTGTTATGTTCTATTGTTCTCATTGTGGTAGGGTTGGTAAGATTTTTGCATTGTTGCAACCACACACTTAAACTTAGGCACATGCTAGTTAACCCTCGGATAATATAGGCGATCAGGCTATATCTTCCCAGTTTTGACCATATGTCTCTAAGCCCACTTGTGTTGCCCAACAATCGTAATTCTTTTGTACTGTCCTAGTGACACTGATTTTAGTATGAATGCAGCACGTATACTTACATAAATATTTTACTATTTAAAGTATAAACTCTTGGTCAGAGTATTTTTAATCCCTTATGTATTTATAGTTAGTATATCTTTTATGGGTTGATATACTTAATTCACTATAAACAATGCTATGATACCAATCTGTCACACCCCAAAACCGAGAACGGCGGAAACGTTCTGGGGCGGAGGACGTCATGTATAATATCAACAACAATGTAAAGTAGTAAACAAGCAACAACATCCTCCATTGCATTAATAAAATAATTATTATACAATTGTATTCTGTCAAATCTTGATAAACATTAAAGCATAAATCAAAATGAAAGATAAGTCTTGAACAAGCTCCATCTTCTTTTCTCCTTGCATCGGTACCTGTCTATGATGACCTGAGGATACAAGTAATTTTGAAAGCGAGTATCAGCTTTGAAGCTGGTGAGATCATAAGTATTTAGTGTCTTAATTTGTATGTAAGAATTTGTAAGTCTATGCATTGCAAGAATTTGGAAGTGTATATGAATTGTAAGCGTTTGAAAAAGTTTGAATCTCTCAGAAAAACCTATATTTTCTATTAAAGTAGCCTTCTACCAAGGCTTAACTGTTTTGTATGCTCGTTTGATGTAAAAGTGTATAATTTCCCAAGTGTAACTATCTTTTAACAAAATATAGTTTGTACATTAAAGTTTAAGTGAGGTTATCACTAAAAATGTAATGGGTAAATCATTGTAGTACTGTAGTTTTGTATTATAGGAACTACTGCTGTACTAACTACCTTAAACCGGATTTATATTAAGGTATAATGTGATAATTGCACCATACTATCGACTGATAACAACGACATAAAGAATGGTCGTAATAACGGAATGACGTTTGGCACCCGCAGACCTGTAGGTCAGGCTGTAGCTAGCAGCAAGGTGTAGGATTGTCAATCCAGTATAGATCTATACGCAAACTCAACGCTCTCCCTCCAAGAGAATTCTGGCTACAACTCGGGCCATGACATTTAAGGCATGCTCCGATACAGTGGATCACATTTGTTATCGTATTCTTGTATATGTAATGAAATGTTTCTCATTCTAGTATAGTTGTATATGTTCTCGTCCTAGTATAGTTGTATATGTAATGTTCTAGAAAGTATTGACTCATGAATGAACTGACTCATTGTATGATATTGCGTTCCATTAACGGTTCTAGTATCTTCCTAAACTACCCAAATGGTAGTTTACTGGCAGTCTAACTGGTACGTGTGGTCATGGATGTATACCCGTACTAACTAAGGGCATGGAATGAACTGGAAAGATCTTTTATGACTATATATGTACACATGATATATAACTAATATTTAAACGACTTTCGGACGAATACCCAATATCCCACCAGACCACATCTCAAGGCGCGAAAAGGAAATAGGGTGGATAGCCTTCCTAAGTCTTTTAAACATTTCTTATATAACTATACATATAGAGGCATGCAATTTATAATATAAAAAGCATAAGTAAATTTTGTAAGACATTTGAAACATAAATATTATTTTAAGAAAAGATCGACTTGATGTCGATCTATAAAACAAATTGAAGGCATAAGTATGATAAAACAGTTTTGAGTATAAGGAAACATTTGATTGAAACAGAGTTGTAAATAAGTTTGAAAGGTAATGTACCGGGTAAAATGTAAAGTGTAATAAGTAGTTTAAAACATATAAAATGTTTATACAAATCATTTGAAGGAAACTATTTAGTAAAATGGCTAATGAGTAGCCAAATCTTTTGAATGCTATATATTAATCACATGTGATTGACGTAATAACTAGCGTAATTCTACTTATTAATCGCATGCAATTGATATAATACTAGCATGATTCTACTTGTATCCCCCCCCATAAAGCATTTAAAAGTAGTTTAAAACATTAGTTAAGGGGTATGAACTCACTTGAAAGTTTGAAGATAGCGAGATGGAAAACCGGGCAGAGTTTCGTCTCGGGAAACGGATTTTTCTCGGGATTCTCGGGAATCTCGGGAGTAAAATCGACCCTCGGGACTTGAGCAAAAAGACCAGAGCTTCGGGTTTGAACGGGCACGGAAAACGAGGCAAGATCGTGAGAGAAAAGAGAGAAGTGAGCAACATTTTCGGAAAGCCTCGCATCTTATTTATAGGGAGGCTGAACCGCCTCGATACGCGGGGCGTACGCTCGTACGCAGCGCGTACGCGTACGTCATGCGTGACCGAAGCCTCGACTGCCTCAGCTTCGGATGGGACGGGTTGCTGGGGAGGCGGGTCGGACGGGACAGCGGGTCGGACGGGTCGGACGCTTCGGACGGGTCAGAAACCTCGGATAGGGCGACGTGGACGATCCGAGGCCCTTGATCTCAGTACGCGGGGCGTACTTCGGTCCTATCCGATGAATCCCCTTCGGATAATACCGGGAGTTTATAATTAAATTTATATTTATTTTAAATAAACTTCAAAAATTCATATCTCCCTCATACGAACTCCGTTTTTGACGTTCTTTATATCCACGCGAAGGTGAGACCAAGATCTACAACTTTCGTTTAGACTCCGTTGGCAAATTCTGAAATCATTTTTATTATTTATTTATTAAAATGACGTGATTAAGGAATTCCTTCAAAAATTCATAACTTTCACATCCGAAGACAGATTTGGACGTTCTTTTTACGTACGATCATAGATTGAGGTTGTCTATAACTTTCATTGAGATACTTAAGGCTAAAAGTTATTGCATCAAAATTTCGCGTTTTTCGTTTAATCGCTGATGCCGGTTTTGCCGAGAATCTTCGGTTGGTCATAACTTCTTCGTTATGACTCGGATTTTAGGGTTCTTTATATGCTTGGAAACCTTGATACGACTCCTACTACTTTATTTAACCCAAATAAGATTTTAGGAAAGTTATATTTTGACCTAAATTTGATTGGTTTTACATTACATTGTCTCGAAATATCGGGTTGTCACACTTTGATCTTAGATGTGATATTAATGATTGACAATTGAGAACAATCAACCTCTTCTTCCTCTTCTATCTCACTGATTTCACTCACATTATCAAAATTTTCATCAATATCAGCATAATTCAATTGTGAGACAAGCTTTGAATTTTCAGTTTTCTTTATGATTTTTACTTGTTCACTCTTTGTCAAACTTTCATTGACAATGTTAACCAATTCATCAGCATTCAGAAATTCATCAATTTTGACAATACCATATGCATATCTATCATCAGGTATTGTGTCAAATTGAGCAATTGTGCTTTCGCAATCATAAGAAACAACATCAACTTTTTCACGTTCATACTCAAGAAAAGGTAAAAGTTTTCTATGTTGTTCTTTGCTAATATCAGAAGAGTGATGTAAAGCTGTTAATTTTGCATACAAGCGTTTTGCAGAATTACAATAGATGTTTCTCTGTGCTAGTAATAACCTAACATCATTAGTAAGATTATTCCTATCACAGTCTATATTTTTGACTTGCAATTCTAATTTTTCAACTCTGCTCTTCTTTATTTCTAACTGTCTTCGTGTCTCACTAAGTTGCACATTTAATTTCTTAGCTTCATTACTAGCAGACACAATAACAGAATCAAAATAAGCCACAGTATCATCAAATGAAACAATTTCAGCATCATAAGTAGATAAAGGAATATTAAAAGATTCAAGAATTGTACGTACCTTGGTTGTCATGGGTGATTTGTCAGTGGATTTTGACACAAAGCATTTCCCTGAAATTTTCTCTTCGCATTCCTCAAAGCTTGCGAACATTGCTCCATGTGTGGGATGCCTCATTTCTTCATCATCAGATCCTGAAGACCAGATCTGATAAGTTCCACTTTCTTCTTCAGTAGTTTCTCCTTTCGCAACCAATGACACTCCTTTGGTCTTTGCACGTAACTCTTCAATCTTCTCAGAATAGTATGCCTGATCTTTGACTTTTTCTTTCTTCTCTTCTCTCTTTCGCAACATGCAGTCAGCTGCGAAGTGGTTCGCACCATTACAATAATGACAATAGATTCCTGAATCACCTTTCAACTTTTTCTCTTCATTCGCATTTTTCTGTTTTTCCTCTATTTTCTCCATCTTCTTCCTCTCATCCCCTCCAGTCCTTGTGGTAACATTCTTCGCATCATTCATTTTCCCTTTTGGATTAAAAGGCTTTTTGAAAAACTTTTTAACTCTGTTGTTTGAATATAATGCCACAGCTTCATCATCGGAATTCATCAAAAATCCTTCATCATCTGATCCATCTTTTTCATCATTTTCAGATACCTTTGAAATTAGAGCCAAAGGACCACCAATAACGAGTTTTGATTCTTCATACATTTCTGAGACCTCAGATTCATGTGTTTTCAGTTGATTGTAGAGATCATTCAATTTGGTTGAATCAAAACTTTGTTGATTCTTAATCATCATGCTCACACTTCGCCATTCCTTGCGAAGTCCCATTATGAAAGTTAAATTGAATTCCATGATAGATCTAGTGATACCGTACCTATTGCAGCGAAACACAAGCTCATTCAGACGATCATAGTAACTTTCGAGAGTTTCTGTATCCTTCTGTCTGAATTCTTTCAGTTCAATCAGACATTGCTTCACAGAATTGATCTTCGTCTTTTCGCTACCTTGATACTTCTCTTTTAGAGTATTCCAGATGTCTTTTGCTGTTTTACAACTACGAATGTAATTGTAAACCACAGGAGGAAGAGCACCTCTTAGTTCCCTCATGCATCTCTTTTCGTTATCCTTCAGACGTTTTCGTTGATCTTCAACATCAGGAGATCCAGTGGATGAACCAATTTGTTGAACATTTGCAGGAGCTTGAACTGTTCCATCAATACAATTCCAAAGTTCTTCATCAATTCCATTTAAGTAATCTTCCATTCTATCAGCCCACTGATCATAGTATTCTGGAATCAACATCGGAATTTTGGTTGAAGAACCAAGCAAATGGGAGAAAGAAGTCATCGTGTTCATATTGAAGTTCGCCATTGATGAACAAACAAAAATTTCAGAAAACTTGAGAATTTGATGAATTTCAGAATTGATCAAGTGAATTGATCACAAATCGCTAATCGAATACTCGATTTAACAATTCAAGTGCAGAATCAATTCAAATCTGAAGATCAAAAGTGATTTTCAAAACCAAAATTGCGCGGAAAATTTTGAGTAAAATTTGTAACTCAAAAAGCAATTGATTCTTATACGAATTAGATCTAAGCAGTTTGAATCCTGCTCTGATACCAATTGATGAGAATTGTTATCGAGAATTAAGATGTGAAACAATAGATTTGAATGATGAATGATAAAGAACACACCAAGTAAATAATAATCAGATCTCGTTTTATTAAGACTGATTACAGAATAAGCTGAAGAGAGTTTTTGTGTTTCGACCTCTATCTCTACTTCAAGCCTACGTTCCTATTTATAGGGAACTTACAAAAAGTATACTAAGTCTAATCCATTGAAACTTCGCATGCTACACTTCGCATTTAACATAGACTTAGTAAAATACATACAAAATACGAATCATTACAATACACTATTCGACTTTTACAACTTAACACCTACATAGGCATTGGAATGGAATTGTGTGATTAAGCCCAATCACACCATATGACTTATTTAGAAGAACGATGGACTTAATGGATTAAGTCCTTAGAGGAATAATTCCTTAATGGGTTAAGTAGGAAACTTAACCCTAATCGACATTTTATGTGAAACCCTAACTTCACTTGGATTTATTGTTGGGCCTTTCTATTAGGCCTTAATGATTGGATTATTAATGGGCCATCCAAGAATAATTATATGGGCTAAAATAATTCAATGGGCCTAGGGTAAGTCCCATGTAAGGGGGTGGGCCCAATTTGGAAAATTGGGCCATAAATGGACCATAGTTGGGCCTTAATGATTGTATAATGTTGGGCCATAAGACCACATATAGGCCTGGGCCCAATTTGGATTTCATATGCTGGGCTTTGATTCCTAGTTCGCTTTGGGCCTATGGTTTGGGCCTTGGGCTTGAATAAAGCCAATCTTAGGGTAATGTAGTAATTATCCAAGTATGTATTTATGGTTATGTGTTGGGACCCAATTATTAATTGGGTGTTATTTTGGTGTTGACAATTCGGGAATCTGTCATCCAGCAGCTGGGGTTGAGTCTGCGGGACTTCAGCAGTGTGGGGTTGTGACTACGGGACTTCAGCAATATGAGGTGAGTTACCTTCTAGTAGCGGTGGGTCTAAGGCCACAATGCCGGCCCACCAGTAGGAGACGTATGATAGATGATTGTCTTTGTGATATCATCTAGGTTTGCTACTACCTGATATGTTATATGCTAGCATGATATGTTGTATGTGATAGTAGTAGAGTTCAGTTGTTAGGACCAAAGGGTAGTCATACACTCCAGATACGTCTGACAGTATGTGATGATATGTTTGCATGCTGGCTTGTTATTTTATATGCGATAGAGGTAGTAGGAGGGGACCAGTCCCCGAGTTCGGTTGTTAGGACCGAAGGGTAGTTCAGGCACCCCAGATATGTCTGATATTATGTTTGTGTTATGTTATATGTGATAGTAGTAGTAGGGGGTGAAATAGTCCCCGAGGTTCGGTTGTTAGGACCGAATGGTAGTCAGCACCCCAAAATAGCTCGACATAGGTAGGTCAGCGCCCCAAAATGGCTTGACACGGGAAGGACGGCACCCCAGAATGGCCGCATGGGTAGGTCGGCACCCCAGAATGGCCGTACCGGGTAGGTCAGGCACCCCAGAAATGCTTGGCAGTATGTATGTGATATGATTGTATGGTATGTGGTATGATGGGGGAACTCACTAAGCTTTGTGCTTACGGTTTTCAGTTTTGGTTTCAGGTACTTCGTATCTAAAGGAAAAGAGTCGGCTTGATCGCAGCGCATCACACTATGGTTTTCCGCACATGAGATCTTTGGGATTACATTCTGATATTGTTTTATGATAACATGTTTAATTATTTCTACTTTGGTTTTGACATGACATGACATTACAAATGTTTTATTACACTGTTGGTTTTATAATGACGTATTTAAAAGTGAAATTTTTGGCTTGTATTTTTGGGATGTTACATATGGATCCTAGCCTTTTAATAAATAATTTATATTTGGTAATTACCTTAAAAGGATTTCTTGTTCAAACTAATCATGTTTCTTTTTCTTAATAGATGGCTCCTAGTTCGAGTGATTGTAAGACTATGGTTGAATCATAGCATCCACATATAGGGTTTAAATGCACCCTAGGGTTGGGCCCACCGATATATATGGTATGTGGTATTTTGGGGAACTCATTAAACTTTGTACTTATAGTTTTATGGTTTAAACATTTCAGGTACTTCTGGTTCCAAAGGGAAGGACTCAATGTGATCATAATACATCCCCTAGAGTTTATTTCCGTATTATATGTTTTGGTTTACTCTGATATTTAGAATACATTTAAACATTGTTGGCATTTGAACAGATGATTATCTCATTTTGATGGTTTGAAAATGAAAATTTTACTAATATTTTTGGGATGTTACAATTTCCCCACAAAATCAAGTGTGCTGGAGTGAAAGGGCATTGAGAATCTTACTCTTCGCTCAGATTACTTCACACTAGCTCCAAGATGCTTCCAAAAATAGATCTGAATAGAAAAAAAAAATCATTATGACAATACATGTTGGCTACCTAAGTGCTTGCTCAAACCGGAGAAACTAAAAAAGTCTTCATGTCATCAAACTAAAAGTATGGTGGTTTGGTTTTGGATTTGCCCTGCAATCGCTAGGGTCCAACTACCCTATTCCATATTTGAGAATGCCATGTGCTACTATATGTCCTAGAATTACTTAATATATTATATATTTGGGAATCTTTTAAGTGGTGGATGTGTTTCTTACCTTTCTACAATCTTACAGAATTGTTAGGCTATTTACATCTTAAATATACATCGTCGTTATACCACATGACAAACAACTCAAAAGGTTACTGATTCCCTTGTTTCCACTTTAATTCTTTTAGAACTATTTATAAGATACAATACCTCCACATCTGGAAATGCCATAGTAATTATGTTGGATAAACTTGTCATTCTAAATAGCCCCTCTTAGCTAAATTTAAATGGCATAAAATTAAAGCTAAACAACAATGTAGTGGATAGCCTTTGTAAGCTTGTTAGAACATCATGCTTGTTTGAATTGATTATCAGATATATAAGTAACATCATGCTTGTTTGAATTGATTATCAGAGATATAAGTATTGGAACTGAGAGGGCAATAGAGTTGACGGATTCATGGAATAATGAGAATCAATAATTAGTGAAGCTTGATTTATCATGTTGTTTGCTGAGATCGGATAATGCCATCAAAATCGAGACTAATGCTTCTTAGATTTGTGGTGTTCATAAGTTTAAACTTGGACAAAATTCGATCATGCAAGCTGGTATGACTACTTTAGCATCAGTACACAAGAATCTGAATTCTTGCTGAAAAGTGCTTAATTTGAGCAAATATCAACTCATCCTTCTTGGCATACTCACCGTTCTTCAAGATTTATCCGACATGAACACCACAAATGTCAACTCAACCTTCTTGGCATACTCACTTATCCGACTATTCCTTACAACACGAGTGAAAAAAAAATCCCGATTCCATGGTCAAACCAAAACACGAGGAAGTCAACACGAGTTCTTCTTGGTCAACACCGATTTTACCAATATCGAAGATGCAGATAGTGAAGATGACAATGAGATAAATGCATCTAATGAAAAGAATATAAAGATATTAAGTATAACATGCAGAGTATAAGGATGATATTATAGTGCAAAAGAACAACTTACAATTCAAAAAGAACTTCAAAGAGTCAGGTGTTTATAAGTAAAGGGTGAGGAAGATGTCAATCGGTGGGGAAGATGTCAATCGGTAAGGAAAATAAGAATAATTTGGAACTTTATGGAACAACTTTTGATTATGGAAGCAATAGTGACTACATGCAAGAAACACATTGTGATTGTTTGAAAATGCAACATGAAATACAAAGGTCAAAAGGTGTTAAAAAGTCGGTAAGGCTACCTGGTATCCTCACGACTGAAAAGCAAGTCACATCATCATCTAATCATTCCACAACCATTTCATAAGGTTGTGGAAATGATGTTCACTAGTGAAAAAGATAGAGAAAAAGAAAAAAAGGTGGAGAGAGAAAGAGAAAGAGAGAGAGAGAGAGAGAGAGAGAGAGAGAGAAAGAAGCTATCCGTAAAGGTTGGTGAAAACCCCCACTCCACAAGAGAACCACTAAAACTTGGGGCGGTATTCACTTGTGGAAACCCACCCTCCACATCACCTTCTACATGTGAAATGGTGCCCATACCTGATAGCCTAATACCTATAAACAATGAAGACTTGGAAATCGATGAGCCTAATGTAGAGACCTTGGTCAATACTGCAACTATAAGGGTAGTAGACTCAATGGAAGCATGTTCTTTCCACTCTAACAAAGTTGAACTAGCTAGATAATTATTTTTGTCAAAATGACAAAAGCACCCATGATGTAGGAAAAATGAAACAATAGCTAATTCCATGACATCAAGGTCTAATCAAAGAAGCAACATGTGCTGACACCTTGCAAACATAAACTTGGTACCTAACTTTCAGCTTGAGGAAAAGCATGTGCTTTAATTCGGCAATCTTGATAGAGGTAATATTGATATAGAGTGAGACTTCAACTATAATAAATGAAGATTGATTTTGCTACATGTTAAATTCTCATGAATTTTGACACTTGTCATTTTATTATATTTTTTAAACAAATAATATACACATGTCAATTGTTGGTTTTTTCAATTTTTATATTAAAAAGTCACATAATACTTTTATATTTATATATGTAAAATATTAAATATGATAAATGTGATAATACTTATAATTAATAGGTTTCTTTATTTATTATTTCAAAATTTTATTTAAAAAATACTTAACGCTAATATTTTAATATTTAATCTTTTGTTTAATCAACCCGTGTAATACACGGATTTTACACCTAGTACATAAATATAGGGACAAGGACCAAAATGGAATATTTTTCGGTTTATGTTTTACATCTCATTATAAAGTCCTGCTTAACTAACTATAAATAATTCTTGTCACAGGAATAGTGGGTATTCATTGAGTATTTTGCATATTTTTAGTCATCGACAATAGCTTGGGCAGGGGGTTTTTTCTCTTTGGAGTACCTTTTTGATATTAAGGCAAGGAGAACCATTTGGCCTCTTCACTGGTTCTCTTCTCTTTTATTCTAATTTGTAACAAACAACTTATTTGGTTTATATTTTCAGTATTTTGATTTAATTACTTCATTTAAATCCTATCAAAGTCTATCTTTACAACCAACATGTCAAAAAAAGTAAATCACTAGTCTCTTCAAAGAACAAATTTGTCTAGTCTCTTTTGAGATCTCGCATTCACAGTAAAGACTGAAGTTTCACATAATTATCAAGTTCCTTACAGAAACCAAACCGAGTTAAGTAGATGGTGGTGGTTCCTCATTATTTTTCGGTGGAGGTGGCGGTGCACTTGGTGCACTTGAAGTGTTGCGTGGCTTCGCCGGACTATACCTTTTAAGCAGCCTGACCTTGTTTTCCTTCCACCATTCTACTGCCTGCTGCTCTGCAAACCTCCTTTTACTACACAAATATTGAAGAAAATTTGGATTAAGTTCATATAATGGATTAGGTTAGATCCACTGTTTATACATCCGTACAACTGACTGAATCTTTCTGTTCAAGTACCTGAATCTAACTCGCTTGAATATTTTGGTACCATCTGGAAGTTGGAGTAGGGTTACATAAACACCAGATTCAAATTGTTCAATAACTTCATTGACTCCCTCACTCTTTACATGCTTATGTACTCTTGAACTACCTTCTATGCTTTTCTGACTTGCTGTGTTATTATTACTAGTTGAAGCTTCATCGTTTTCTTGTGGAGGAATGTCAACATTTTGTGATGTATCTTGGGATCCATCAACATTCTGTGTCGATTTATTGGGCTCCTCAAGATCTTCGTTTTCATCGATTTTATGATATTTTTTTCTTGTGACTTTACTGGTAGTACGACTTGCTTCAGGCTGATCTGATTGCGAGCAAGAACAACTTGAGAAGGATGTATCATTTCCATGGGTTTTGATGTAGTTATTGACTTTATCTGTCAAGGCTTTGAAGGTTTCATCATCGGAGATTTCAGGTGGCAGTTTTTCTGTCAATTCGTTTAACTGATAGAATACAGTAAAATAGTTACAACTTACAACCTCATTATCACAATTGTTCATCTTTGTTGATCATCAAAATTCAGTACTATTTGTCTTCGAACTCTATATGGTTTCTTTCAAACTTTTAAACAGTATATTATATGCATTTAATAGATCAATTTCTTAATTCAGTAGTTTATATGGTGCAGAAAATTGGAAATAGATATGATATTTACAGTACCTGAGTTGTGATGCATTTGAAGACATCCACAACAATTGTGCGTTTGGCAGCTTTTGCTGCAGTTAATGACTCAGCGTGTTTAGTATCATTCCGCAACTTTCTAATATCTGCATCTTGCTTTTCACTTTTATGCTTCAAATGTTTCACCTACCATGCATAAATCTCAATATAATTTAGTTCAATTATGCATGCAAACACACATAAGAAAATGTTAGTAAAAGAAGATCCAGTACATGGTTTTGCAATTTCGACACTTCTTGGCTCAAAACATCATTTGACTTCTTAAAACCATCAATCACACCCCTCGAGAACATAGGAGCACCAGATTGTGGAGAATTAGATCTTCTTGGACGTGGTGGAAACTGTGAACCAGATCTCAAAGCATTCTGATGAGCACTGAGTGAACTCGGAAATGCAACATCCTTTAAACTCTGAAACGCTGGAACTTGTGAAGTTCTTACAATAGAATAAGAATCAGATTTCGATCCATATTTCCCTGATTTCACTTCATGGTATTTAACCGGTTCCATAGTGGGGGAAATCAGAACCCTTGAAGTCCTCAACCTACTCCCATCCATGTGGTTTCGAGTACTAAGCCTCTTGTTGAAATTAGCGACATTATTATTATTATTACTATTATTATTATTACCACATTCAGCGGCTTTTGCAAGCTTTGCATAACAAGAATCACAAACACGATGAGGCTTTCCTGGAATTGGAGCCAATGCTGCTCTCAAAGCCTTTTGGGAGCTACAACCATGACAATACACAAGCCCACAATTGAAACAATTACGTCTCATTCTTGTAAAACCAAATGCTTGTCTACATCCAGAACAAACTGATTGATCTGCTCCAGATACAGCCCACTTATGAACGCATATACTCGCAGTATAAGTCGCACCACACGACACACTTTTCACAATCCTATCTTTAAATGATTCAACCAAAGTTGGTGTGTTTCGATCTTCAATGTCCCCATGTCCTAATCTTCCATTTTCACCTTTTCCCCATGTGAACACTTCACTTCTTGATGTCAACACAGCAACATGGTATGCTCCACATGCGATTTCTTCAACAAATTCGCCTACTAATTTATCTTGCACCATGGAAGGAGATTTTCCATTAGCTTGTGGGTTACCGAGTTGACCATGCGCAGGACTACCCATAGTGAAGACATGACCGGATGTTGTAAGGCCTACAGTCATAGTATGTCCACATGCTAATTGATGGAAGTTATAATCAATTAAAGCTGCTATACATGTTGGTTCTGTATAAGATTCTTTGCTTTCGTGACCTAATCGATATTTATCACCATCGCCCCATGTGAATAGCTTTTTAGACGTAGAGTGTCCGGTTTGATTGTTTATAATCTCTACAATTGCAGCAGTATGCCATACACCACATGCAACTTTTATAGTCTTGAGTCCACTTAAAGATGCAACCTCTTTTGGGAAATGTACACTCTCGCGATCTCCATGTCCCAAAGCACCAAAAGTTCCATCTCCAAATGTGAATAGCTTTCCATCGATGGTTGATAATGCTGAATGAAAATTTCCACAAGCAACCGATGTGACTTGAGTTCCTTCTAAAGGTCCAGAAACTCGTTTGGGAATCCAGTGGCTGACATCAGTTCCATGACCAAGAAGTCCAGCATTGTGGGACCCATCTCCCCACGTGTATAAATCTCCAGAGTTAGATACAGCACATGTGTGAAACTCACCACATGCAATCGAGTCAATGTTGGAGACCGAAAGGAATTCTACAAGGCGAGGGCGACCATGATGTCGGTCTGTTCCATGACCAAGCCTACCTCCGGATTCCTCTCCACAAGTGAAAATCTCACCTTGTTTTGTTAGAAGTGAAATGTGTTGAACGCCACAAGCAATTTTTTGTACGTCTATGACTACATTTGACTCCAATGGTTTAGGAGTTAGGACATCATTTTTACCATTTGCAGATTGATTGTTACAAGTTCCATCACAACAAACCTTTCCCCAAAGGTAAACATCTCCTAATGATTCTATGTCATCAGGTCCAGAAGTAGGATTTGAACAACTAGGAGTGCTTGAAACACTAATCCTGTTATAACCATCTGCACAGCTTGTTCTTAGTTGCATGTTTAATTTGCGTGTTCAGATGCCACATCTAAGAAAGTGAACTCTAATGTTAGTTACACCAAAAGGATGCCAACTTTGACTTGAGTAGCTACTATAGCGTCGTGAAACTGTAGTACGAAAAAGTAGAAAACTAATTTAGAGGTTGCACACATTACACAAAATGTAAAGATATGAAAACATGAAATTATAAAATTATTCCTCTTTTATCATTTTTTTTCTTTTTTATTGTATCTAATAAATTTTATATTCTAGAGCAAACAGTATTAGAGGCATGCTTATAGATAAAACAAGGATTTGTTCCACTAGGTGATTGAAGACCTATGTTACTATTATTATATACTCCATCTATTCTAGAAAAGAAGACCACTTTGCTAAACATTCAAATATAGAGAAGAATTTGCACCATCTCTAGCTATAATAGATCACTACAACTCGTAGCATAGAATTTTGTGTGTTATAGCAATAATAACTTTCGGACGTTGCTTGGAACATGTATAGATGATAAATATTTTTCTATGGAAATTAGTATAATTTATGAATTGATTATAATTCATATGCGTTTCAAGTAGGAAATGAATATACAACATGTGTAGGCTATGGGCTTGAATAAATTAACGATATCAATAAAGCACTTCTTACTTCAAAAAATCATTTTTTATTTCTTTTAATAGGAAATGGAAAATAAAAATAATGTGGCAATATTTTTGAAAAAAGCAAATAGTGGTTAGACAAAACAAGTAGAGCGTCGGCCGAAAGTAAATTAAGTTGGCGGCTTATAAGTCTAGGTGTCCTCTCGTCCTACAAGCTAGTTTTGGGAGTGAGATCTACACTTAAGTATACGGTTTGATATAGGCCTAGTATTGGGCTGGGTTCATATCATGAAGATTTGTTCTAATTTTTAAAAGGGGTGGGATTATTTCACATTCCAGTATGCCTTGTCGAATAAATTTGATCTCATCACTAATAAAACAAATTACTCAAGAGCGTAACTTTTGATTATCAATCAATCTAGAGGCATAAGTGGAATTGACCGTCTCCTGCTAATCATCAGCATAATGACTTCAACAAGCCTGATAACTAAATCCAATCTCCCTACAAGTTCTATAGGTCATCTAACTGATATGATCCTTAACGACATATGTATGGCATGATAACATAATGATCATGATTTAAGTTTGTGTTGGATGATTCAACACTATGGTATTCGAAGCAGGGTTTTGATATATGCTGATTTATAATCACATTGATGTATGATATTAGAATGCTCATGAATAACTCGTTGATTGAATCATCAACATATAATCTAAAATGCATTGATTAACCAGAAGTCATAAAACTTTTTGCTTTAAACTTTCAAAGAATATAATGAATCTAAAATGCATAACCATCAAGAAGCAGATAAGCACCTCTAACCCACCAAATCACAATAAAAGAGCTATGTAGCAAATTACAGAGTGATTTTCTTTTCATTTTCAGCACTTTAATGATAAGAAGTTTCATATCATTGGCAAAATGCAATTGGAGAATCATTCAAGCACAGTGACAAATTCACATATAGTTTCTCGTGTGAGCATATACTATGATCAATCTTGTGTAATAAGTGAGCATATATATTAGTGTATGAAGAAGCATCATACATTGGGCTTTCCCATCCTGTTGTACTTGATTAACCACACACCTTCTTCTAATACAATGAGTTCTTTCAAAGAGAGGATAAAATGAATTACGCATGCTGCAAAGGGGAAATAGAGCGTTTTAAAAACGTTCTTCAAGAAACTAACACAAGATGATAGCAATGAGGTTAAAAACCTTTTTTAAAGCAAACATAAACATGGTATGACTGAAAAATTGTGCAAAGCTTCAATCAGTGTCCTTTCACTACAATACAAAGCTGATAGCTAGAGTGAATCTTTAAATACATGGCCTACAACAATAATCAAGCACACCAGTATACATCGATCATTTAGGATATCTTTTCAATTACCAGATCATTCATAAAGGCTAATTACCATGGAAAGCATACAAGGGGCATGAGACTAAATTTCTTAATTACCATGGAAAACTACTCAAACAACCTTATATACGGAAATTTTCTTTGAACTTCCAACCTAAGTGTTTCAATTAATGGTAACAAGGTGTAATTCAATGCATACTGAAAACTTCTGCCCCTAAGTCTTATAAACTTCAAGGTTTCATATACGTCAACTCACACTCAAATAATTACAAAAGTATTTAATTTATAAGTGAAGTAAACACAATCATGATTGTAAAAATTAAAAGAGCTGAAAAATCAAGAATTTGAACACATTTTGGGAGATTTCTCTCACTAACCTATTTTATGTGTTGCATCTATAATGAGATTGGGAGAGAAAGTTGTAGAATATCACGGTTAGGATCTGCCATTCCATCAGAAACCCTATCTTTGTAACTTTCCGCGTAGGTTTTCATAAATAATCAATCCAAATAATCTTTTTCTTCTTTCACATATCATAAACTTAAATTCTTCCGCAATTTCTCGAGATCTTCAGAAGATTACGACCTCTTTCATCCAGAATAAAAGGTATCACTACTTGAATTTACGATAAACCTAATTAACGATGACACATTAGAGAAGACCAAATAATGTCGATAAATATTGTGTATAAAGTTCTGCGTAATTGTGTGAAATTTGGAGAGAGAGAGAGAGAGAGAGAGAGAGAGAGAGAGAGAGAGAGAGAAGTTGAAGAAGACATTGAGAAGTTTAGGGACACATTTGCAGCTCAACAGAAACACCCAAGCGACAATGGCGGGGGTGTTGTTATTCACACCTAAAAGTAGGATCAAAACCATTTTTGAAAGTCAAAACCGTTTTGACTAATCTGGAACTTATCATTAGGAACAAACATTAGGGTATAATAGATTTTACATTTATGGTCCCTCGTGTTGTATAACAACTTTGTTTTAATCTTTTATATTTTTAAATATAAATAATCAATCATTTATATTTTTAGATATAAGGTATGAACTCTATAATCTGTGTCTTCCACAGTATGTATAATGTCACTATTTTTCTTCCAGGACAATTTGGTATAAGAAAAAACATAAGAAAATCCAAAACTATTCTTCCTCTGTTTTTATGTAGTCTGTGTTTTTACATTGTTATCTATGTTGTTTTTTCTGCATCTTTTGTACACGTTGTTGTTAAGTAGTCTGTGTTTTTCGTTTTGTTCTGAGATTTGGGTGTCCTCTGTTGTGTTTTCGACTGAGTTGATCAACACAAATCATAATATGTGACAAAGATTCTATGTGTTATTTTTGTTATAGATTTGTCTATTTTGCATGTTGTCCATATACCCCTTTGTGTCATTTGCTCTACCTTTTTTCTCTGTTCTAATGTTATGCAATCTGTGTTTTTGTTTTTGTTCAGAGATTTGGGCCTCCTCTCTTATCATTGTATTTTGATGCAATTTATATTTTTGCTTTTCTTTATACAGTTTCTCTATCTCACTTGCTTTGGGGTTTTTTTTGCCAGGTCATATGTTCTTTTTTCCAACTGAAATCAACATTTGGTGTATATCTCCATGGTATTCTTTGATTAACTATAGATATCTAAGGGAGTTCATCTATAATTCTTGATGGGTGTGTTATTGTGGTATTCTCCAGTCATCGGTTTTCTATTATAACCTCCGGTTAGAAGTCGTCGCCTCCTGCGTTTCACCTACATCGACCCTTGGCTTCAACTTCCCAAGGAAAACCACAATATGACTTGTGTGTTTCCTTCATCAACATCTGGGGAATTGGAACACTCTTTCGAAGGTATTCATTCCTCTTTTACTCTTAAGATTGTTTATTTATGTACATTACTCAAACGGTGTTTGTTTGTTCTCTCAGCACCATATTTCAAATAAGCAGATAATGTCTTCATCTTCTTGGGATATGTATAACATTATTGGAGATCAAGTGCAATGTAGTGTTATTTTGAAGGTATGGTTTTGACCTTTTGTCACTACGAAGTCTTACTATAACAGATTTTATACGGAAAATTAGAAATTTTACTCTTATAATTTGAATGCAGGCTACTTCATCTGATCTTAGGACACCATTGACAAGTATCGACCATTTTACTGTGTTGTTGCCTGATCCTAATGCATCAAAAATGCAGTGGACTTTAGACTGCCACAATGGTAAATCCATTCGACGCATCCAACTACTACATTGTTTATTTGGAGCACATCCAGATGCGGAACGAATACCCTCTAACCCCTTCATAACCCCCGCAATGCGGGGAAATCTTTTCTAGTATATTAGCAAATTTTACATTTACCGTCCCTTCTTGTACATATAATTTTATATTTTAATTCTTTATTTTATTTAATATAAATAATATTAAATATATGATAATTATTTTTAAATATAAATTTGTTAACAAAATTTACATATATAGTCCTATATTTTACATATTATTTTACTTAAAATAAATAATATTACATATGATCTTTATTTTACATATTATTATTATTAATATAAATTACATATTTATAGTTATAAAACTAATATATCGTATATTAATAATAGATAAAATGTAATATTTTTTTTAAGATATGAGAATGACAATTTTTTTTTCTTAATTATTGTCTTTTTGATCTTCCATATTTAGTCATGAAATAGATAAATCTAACTTCTTGATCAAATGGAATGATATCTTCAAATCTTACATTTATAACCATCTTATTTATATTATTTAAATGCTTTTAGATTATATTTCATGACATTATAGTTGATATAATATCAATCCTTGATAATTGTTATTGTATTATTCATATTCATCTCTTTATATTAATTTCAAAATAGATCTTTAAATTTTGAGTTATACATTTCGGGATGTGCTAATATCTTATTGTATAAATCTGACTAAATTTGAGGTCATTTATCTTCACTATATTCGAGAGAAAGAGCTATTGCCAGAAATTCAGAATTTCTGCAATAACTTAACAATCGAATCAAATGGTATATATATATATATATATATATATATATATATATATATATATATATATATATATATATATATATACTAGTAGCGTACCCGCGCGATGCTGCGGCGCCAGATAGTTCCTTTCGGTAGATAGTTTTCATGCGGCGATTACTATCTTTTTCGTGTTAAATAGTTCATTTCAGCCTTTTGGCGGATTGTTTTCAGTTGGATAGTTCCATTCATTGAATAGTTTCTAACTAGGTTCGTACATGCAGGGATGTAATAGTTTCATATATGATGTTATATATTGCTTTGGTTTTTATTTTACCATTATTTTGTGGGGGTTCATAAAATGATTATGAAAAAAACATATCGATACATGTTTTGTTTTTTGGAAAAGGATGATGAATTTTCTTTCTCCTAAATATATTGTGCATAAAATTATATTGCTTTTTTGGTTAAAAATAAAAGTACATTATTTTTTTATGAATGATAAAATCATTTCATGATTAGGTTTAGTTCCATTTCCATGATTAGTTTCATTTCCATTTCCATGATTTGGTTCCACTACTTTTCTTTTGATCCGGACCAAAAAAATTTTTAGGCTGAGTCCAAGTGTTTGGTATCCTTTGTTGCTTCTGACTCAGTCTAAACTTCTAATCTGGTTATTAAGGGATAATGACTTAAAAGGGTAATATATTTTTCGATTTGTACACATTTGGTCACTGAGTTTTTTTGTCCACATTTACCCCTTCAACTTGTTAAACTGTACACATTCAATCCTTATGACCGGTTACTCCAGGTTAGCCGGGAAAAATGACTTGATAGGGTGTTATATTTATTATTTTGTACACATTTAGTCCTTAATGTTTTTGTACACATTTAGTCCTTAATGTTTTTGTACACATTTAGTCCTTAATATTTTTTTTTCAAAATAAGTCATTTTTGTTTTTGTACTTATTCAGTACTTATGTATAATTTCTTTAGGGTTTTCTCACGACATCTTACATGGGACAATCATTGATGAAGTGTGTGCGACTGTTGATGTTTATGTGTAACGTCTCATTTTCACAACCAAAAATTTTCATTTTTAAATAAGGCAAAAGTCCCTAATTATAAATCCATTATTAAGAAAAAAACGTTTATTCCAAAATATATTTATCAAAAATCAGAGTAATATAAGAAACATGGAATCCTCAATATTGTTGATGAGTGTGTACAATCATACCTTCGCCTTTCCATGATCTACGATAGAACCCGAAAACATAAACAGTTGGGTAAGCACAAAGTTTAGTAAATTTTCCCCAAAATACTCAATACAACAAACGTATTATCATGCATACTAAGCCCACACTCATCAGATTGGAATACCTTGTCCCAATCAGTTATCAGACTCGAATGCCAACATGCAACAGGTCCAATCAGTCATCAGACTGGAATACCCATGTTTTGTCAGCATGCCGCCTTAACCCAACCGCTCTTCTCGAGCCTCCGTGCCTACACCTTACAGCCGGCCCGCACTAGGTATCTTGGCCTACAACATATAGCAGGACACCTCAACCTATCCCACTACCATATGGCTATCCCACGTAAGATGTCGTGAGAAAACCTAAAAAAATCATTCATAAGTACTAATTAATGAGTACAAAAACAAACATGACTTACTTTGTAACAAAAAAAAATATTAAGGACTCAATGTGTACAAAAATATTAAGGACTAAATGTGCATAAAGTGAGAAATATATTTCCCTATTAAGTCATTTTTACCGGCTAACCTAGAGTAGTCGGTCATAAGGACTAAATGTATACAATTTAACAAGTTGAATGGGTAAATATGGACGAAAATAAAAAGTTAGTGACTAAATGTGTACAAATCAAAAAATACATTACCCTTTTAAGTCATTATCCTGCTTATTAACTATCAAATGAACCCTAAATGCCTAGGTCTAGATTTTTTTTGTTCACATGGAGATTGAAAGGTTACATTCATATTACTATTTAGAGTAAATTACATGTTTGGTACACGAAGGTTTCCTTTTAACGACAATGGAATAAGGGACCCAAAAGTTTTATAAAAGTGTAGTTTTATGGACCATCAAGGATGAAATTAATCTTGCTGGCTAAATGTGTTTATTTCAGCAAACTAGAGGGACCAAACATGTAATACACAAATGTGTAGTTTTCTGGACCTTCAATCATGAAATTAATCTTGCCGGCTAAATATGTTAATTTCAGCAAACCAAAGGGATCAAACATGTAATAAACATATGGTATTTATGTATCTCATGCATTCCGCAATTAAATCAAAATAAATTTTTTGTCTTTTTTATGTTAGTATTGATACTTTATGACATAAAATTTTCTTATATTTATAAAAGAGAAAACCATTAAAAATACAACTAATTTAGTAAAATAAATCAATTTCGTCTAGTTGTTTTTATTTTTGATATATAACTGGAAATAAAAATGAAATATTATATAGAACAACCATGTAATACCCACATTTAACATTAGTGAAAACAAATACCAAAGCTAGAAAACATATGTGACAATGATCCATCAACAATCTCAAACGAGCAACAACTCTATATAATGTCTTCATCTCCAAAACTTGGTCAAGGGCAAAATCGTCTTATTCAGGGCAAATTTACATCACTATCTAAATATATGTATGTAACACTTAGGAAAACATAATGGACAATGAAAATTTAGAAGTAGGCCTTGAAATTATCTCAAACCTAGAATGCAATGCAACTCGTCATTATTAAGTTGTCTTTAAAATCAAATCCAACTTCACTAATATGATCTTTGTGTCGAGCAAATTGATTAGTCTAAGTGAGTTTGTAAATAAATTGGTCATTAAATTAAGAAACTCTAATAAATGATAAATACAATTTGAACCGTTCATTTCCATCTAAGCAGTGTTGCTTTCAAGCGTAGAGTTCCTTGATCATCCAATATTTGCAAATTCACCATGAATTCCTATAAATTTCTAAAAAAATGACATCAAAATTAAATATTAGAATAAGAATTTCAAACAAATCTGCAAATGAATACATCATACAACTAACGCTTCCACAAGATCGAACATGTGTATTTAAAGTATTATTAACCATGAAATCATAGAACATGCCATAATAAATCGAACCCAATACACACAAAGATAAAGATATGAAATTATTAGAAAAAAGGAAAGGAAAAAATGGGTGATAACCAGCATTTGTTGAAGCCAAAAATGATTTATTACAATCCCATTAGTACTTTTCTAATCCTTAATTAAGTACCAAAGAATATTACGGGGACCATGATACTCTTTCATTTTATTCTTTTGTAGTTTATTGAAACTTGAAAGTATCAGAAATAAAACAAAATCCAAAGAATTGCAATTTTTGTTTTTTCCTGATTAATCATGACTATACCTTGACCATTTATGAAACCATCCAGAGGTATCCAGTTGTGAGGTAGTTGTGAGGTAGTTGTGATACCTTTGGATGTAACAGATTCCATTACAAGTTAATATAGACAAAAAAAACAATTTTCACAAAAAATATCCATTCAAATAACAACAAAAAAACAAAAATATATACATGCTACCAAACGCAGCACCAAACATACATTCCACTATATTGTCGATCGCAGAGACACTAAGGAAGGATTTAATAATGAGTGTATTGGATGAAAAAAGGAATAATTTGTATTGAGTCAGTCAAATCAGAATCGAAAGTCTGATATTTCGAATTGTCAAGAATGATGGATGTCGATTTTGGAATCAAATGGGAGTTGATTTGTATTGAGTCGGTCAAAGCAAAATCGAAAGTTTGATATTTCGATTGATATTCAATTTTTTGGAGTCGATTTGATGAACTGATGAAGGCTTGATAAAAGAATCGATGAGCAAAGAAGCAGATGGGTCGAATGATTTAGTGATATCGATGAATGAACAAATGATGTTTTCGAAGGTTTTTGGTTACTAGGTTTGAAAAAATTCGATTTTGATAAGAAGGATTTAATAATGAGTGTATTGGATGAAAAAGGGAATGATTTGGGATTCTTGATAACTTCGATTTTGGAGTACTGTGTTGATAACAAAGGTTTTGGTGTTGTGAACGAAGTTTGTACTTGCCTGTTGATGTTGATGATTTTGAGAAAATCTAGTGTTAACGAAATGTCGATTAATGATCAAGAGGTTACTGTTCACCGTTAAGCGTTCGACATGCTTCGATTTCATTAATCTGAATGAAGATTACGTTAATCAGAGAGAAAATTTTCGTTAACATGGGGATGAAGTTTCATACGAAGAGGAGAGAGAAAATGTGCTGAAGGGGAGAGAGAAAAAGTTTCGTATGAAGAGGAGAGAAAAATTTTGGGTATGAAGGGATGAAATTTTGTACATTTGTATGAAATTTAGTATGTTGCTATGAATTTTTCGTTTGATTGGGGAAGATGAAGTTTCATACGAAGGGGAGAGAGAAAGAAAAAGTTTCGTTCAGGATGTCAAGAAAGTCAGGGAGGATGTGAATTTGCAAATTCAGGAGATTCGTCAGGATATGCAAAAGGAGATTACAATTGTGCAAAGGGATTATGCTTCGATCAATCAAAAAGTTGACATTATTTGTGATGATGTTACCAAATATGTCAAGTTGTACAAAGATTTGAGTCCTCAACTTACTCAACTTTCTACAACGGAAAATCACAATTTTGTGGAAGTGCTCAAGCTGTTGAAGGAGCTAAAAGATTTAACTGTTAAACCAGTTTCATCTTCGTTGATTACTCCGAAATTTTTGTCTCAGAAGTTCATCCATTTCGAAGCCATTTTACACAAACAATTAGCTCTTCTTTCTCACATTTCGAGCCTTCTTCCAACGAATGCCCCACCTGTTTCCACAGGGGTGCAAGGAGGAAAGAAGACTGTTGGTGGTACGAAGGCTGGTGGCGAAGTTTTGCATGCAGATGCAAAGGTTGTTGGAACGGTGTTTTCTTCGAAGATTCCAATAAAGAAACCAATCATGTCAACAGCTAGGCCAGTTACTTCGATAGTTGTGACAACAATGCCAATTTCAACGAAGCCAATTTCAAGACCAATTTCCAAAGGAATTGTGATTAGGGAAGGTGGCAGCAGTTCGAAGCCTAAGGAAGTTGTTGATAATTCCTCAGTTAAAGACAACGGCAAAACGATTGTGGTTGAAAAGTCAAAGGAGGAAAAAAAAGCTGAAGCAGAGGCTGAGGTTGAAAAGCTTCGAATTGTGCAAAGCATAATGCGACTTCATGCTAACGATCCACCTGGAATGAACAAGGGTGATCCTTCAAAGCATTACAACTATGAAACGATAAAGTCGAAAGTTGCATATAATCATATGTATGCTTTCGAAAAGAAACCAAAGCAGAGCTATGTTGTTCTCAATACATACATGAATCAATTGGATTTTCCTGTTAATGAGATGATGTTTATTATGGCTCAGTACAAAATAGCTGAGAAGTTTGACAACGATGATGAGTACACATACATGAAGATCAGATTTCATGCTGTACTTGGAAACCTTCCAGAGGAAATTTGGTCACTAGTGAAGATAATGTAACACCGAAATTTTTAAAACAAATTTTTCGTTTAAAATCGTTTATCTCTTTAACACTCTTCATAAAAAATCTCCCTTTTTGTTTAAATTACAATACATGACTCTTTTGTTCAATCAATTCACCCTGGGGAGCCCCGATTCTTTTTGTGAAAAAGAAGGACGGGTCGCATCGGATGTGTATAGATTATCGGGAGCTGAACAAGGTAACAATGAAGAACCGTTACCCACTCCCAAGGATTGATGATCTCTTTGACCAGTTACAGGGAGCATCTTGGTTCTCCAAGATCGATTTGCGTTCAGGTTATCATCAGATGAGGGTCAGAGAGGAGGATGTGCAGAAGACCGCGTTTCAGACGCGCTATGGCCATTATGAGTTCGTGGTGATGCCGTTTGGGCTCACCAATGCTCCTACCGCGTTCATGGACCTCATGAACCGTGTGTGTAGACCGATGCTGGATCGGTTTGTGATAGTTTTCATTGATGACATCTTGGTTTATTCCAAGACGCAGGAGGAGCACGAGGGGCATCTCCGAGAGGTGTTGGAGACCCTGAGGAGAGAGAGCTTATATGCTAAGTTCTCCAAGTGTGAGTTATGGTTGCGCGAGGTGCAGCTTCTTGGGCACCTTGTCAACCAGGACGGGATTTCGGTAGACCCGGCCAAGGAGGAGGCCGTGATGAGATGGGAGGTTCCGAAGTCTCCATCTGAGATTCGGAGTTTCCTGGGTTTAGCGGGCTATTATCGAAGATTCATCCAGGATTTCTCCAAGATAGTCGTACCATTGACCCGACTAACAAGGAAGGCAGTGGTCTTTCGTTGGGGCCTGAGTAGCAGGCAGCGTTCGAGACACTGAGACAAAGATTGTGTGAGGCGCCAATCTTAGCCCTGCCAAAGGGCATGGAGGATTTTGTTGTGTACTGCGATGCGTCCATCTCAGGTTTGGGTGCGGTATTGATGCAAGGAGGGCACGTCATCGCCTACGCATCGAGGCAGCTGAAGCCTCACGAGGCGAATTACCCGACGCATGACTTGGAGCTGGGGGCTGTTGTGTTCGCCCTCAAGATTTGGCGTCATTACCTCTATAGGGTTCGCTGTACCATTTACACGGACCATAAGAGTTTGAGGTACCTCATGGATCAGCCGAATCTAAACATGAGGCAGCGTTGGTGGTTGGATGTGGTAAAGGATTATGATTGTGAGATCCTTTATCACCCGGGAAAGGCCAATGTGGTGGCTGATGCGCTTAGCCACAAGGCAGCACGGATCAGGGATGTTTGTTTGAGGATGACAGTGGTGACTCCCCTATTAGAGCAGATTCGGGAAGCTCAACAGGAGGCTATGAAGGAGGAACATCGGAAGAGCGAGCAGATAGTGGGTCAAGTTACCTCCTTCGATTATGATAGCCAAGGATTATTGACACTACACCGTAGGGTGTGGGTGCCGTATCACGGAGGCGTACGCCAGGTCTTGATGGAGGAGGCACACAAATCCCGATTCTCCATACATCCCGGGGCAACGAGGATGTATAGGGATCTTCGTCTAGACTATTGGTGGCCCTGCATGAAGCGGGATGTGGCTTGGTACGTTGAGCGGTGTTTGACCTGCAGGAAGGTCAAGGCCGAGCATCAGAGACCGCACGACAAGATGCAGCTGTTGGACATCCCGTTGTGGAAATGGGAAGATATTATGATGGATTTTATCACGAAGCTTCCCAGGACCGTGCGAGGAGTGGATTCTATATGGGTCATCGTGGATCGATTGACCAAGAGCACCCATTTTATTCCAATTCAGGAGAGCATATCGGCCGAAAAGTTGGCCGACATCTATATCATGGAGATAGTGGCGCGACACGGGGTGCCAGTATCCGTGATTTTAGATAGGGATGTGCGTTTTACTTCCAGGTTTTGGAAGAAGTTTCATGACGAGTTGGGCACTCGTCTGCATTTTAGCACCGCCTTTCACCCGCAGACAGATGGTCAGAGTGAGTGGACCATCCAGACTCTTGAGGATATGTTGCGGGCATGCGTGCTAGACTTCGGTGGTAGTTGGGAGACCTATCTTCCTCTAGCTGAGTTCTCATAAAACAACAGCTACCACGCAAGTATTGACCGTCCTCCCTTCGAGATGTTGTACGGGCGGAGATGCAGGACCCCGATATGTTGGGGTGAAGTTGGCCAGAGGGTCATGGGGAGCACCGAAGTGGTGCTCTAGACGACCGAGAAGATTCAGCAAGTTCGGAGCAGGCTTCAGACTGCACAGAGTCGACATAAAAGTTATGCCGATAAGCGTCGTTCAGACTTGGAATTCCAAGTCGGGGATATGGTTCTTCTGAAGGTGTCGCCATGGAAAGGCGTCATCCGATTCAGAAAATGAGGCAAGTTGGGCAAGGTGGCATATAGGTTGGATCTGCCATCCAAACTCAGCCAGATCCACAACACTTTCCATGTCTCTCAGTTGCGGAAGTGTTTGGTGGACGACTTGGCAGTGGTGCCTTTGGAGGATATTCAGGTCGATGACAGCCTGAATTACATCGAGCATCCTGTGGCAATCCTCGACAGGAAGTCGAAGGATCTGAGGAACAAGAGGGTGGAACTCGTGAAGGTGCAATGGTAGCACCGGAAGGGATCAGAGTGGACTTGGGAGCCGGTGGAAGAGATGATGGAGCACTACCACGAGCTGTTTCAGGATCGAGCAGCAGACTTCGAGGACGAAGTCTAAAATAAGTGGGGGAGATTTGTAGCACCTGGTTCCTGGTACGTATTCCTTGTATCTAATATTTCTTAAATAATACATTTTGCCTTGGACTCGGCAAGTTGAAGGACCAACTCGCCGAGTAGAAGCGGGATGAAACACGGGGTCTAAGCTTTGGATTCTGCGAGTAGGCCCTGTTTGGGCACAAACCCTAACCCGGGTGTTTGCACCTTATTTATACACTCTAACTCGGCCTCCCATGTCCCTAACACTTCCAGAAGAGCTGTAGAGTGAAATCCTGGCCCCTTTTTGTCCTTGTGAGTGATTTTGGCCTTGTGAAGGAAGTTTGAAGCTTAAGAGAAGAAGAAGGAGGTGGAAGAGTGCAAGGAGGAGAAGTAGATCCGACATCTACCCTGCAAGAGGCTTCCATTCAGGTAGAAAAGTCCCTACCTTGATCACTAGTTCCTTAGATCCCCTTTTTGTCTCTAATTGGTGGTTTTCAAGCCCTAAAACACCAAACTCCATGTGTTTGTGCTCTATGATCCAAAAGGACTTCAGATCTAGACCTTATGAACGTATTAGAAGTATAAAGTCTCTGTGGTTAAAGTCCCTATTGAGTTTATGACCTCATAAAGAGCTTGGATTTGCCTTTTTGAGCTTATAGGGCCATGCATGCACGTAAAGTTTGCAACTTTACGTGATAAGCATGCCCAAGGAACATAGATCTATGGTTTGGAAGCGTTGCATGTCTCAGATTTGGTCTGTATGGAAAGTGGGTTGAAGGGACTCGGTGAGTCCCAAAGTGGAACTTGGCGAGTTCTATGAAGATGGTCTTAGACTCAGCGAGTTGGATGAACAACTCGGCGAGTCCTATGAAGATTGCCTGGAACTCGACGAGTTGTTCTTCAAACTCGGCGAGTCATATGAACTGTTACTGAGTAAGAGGGTTTTAGGTATTGAAGGTCCAACCCTTCGTATCTGCATGCGGAATTAGCAATTTAACGTGTAGCAATTGTCCCAGAAACCCAAATCCTCATAAAGGATGCTCTGGTGAGGATTTGGAAGCGAGTAGGAGATCTGCTCGTGGGGACTCGGCGAGTCGGATCGCGAGTCGGTTCTTTCGTCCCAAGTAGTGAGTTAAGGGTGACTCAGTGGGTGAGAAGAGGGACTGGTCGAGTAGGACCGGGTTAGTAGAAGAAGGACTCGGCGAGTCTGTGCCATGACTCAGCGAGTCCAGTCAACTGGAAGTTGACTTTGACCAAGGAGTTGACCTTGGACCAGGGGAGGGTCAGTCATTTGACCTAAGAGTACTTATGAGTGTCTAATCTATGTTCATGATTTATAGCCGGAGGATTACCGGTTCAGCAGTCAGGCGCTCAGCAAGCAGACTTTCGGCAGCTACCTTCGAGGTGAGTTACCTTCTAGTAGCAGTGGGTCTAAGGCCACAATGTCGGCCCACTAGTAGGAATTGTATGATTAGATGATTGTCTATGTGATATTCATCTAGGGTTGCTACTACCTGTGTTATGTTTATGTGCTAGTATGATCTGATGCTTTGTGCTAGTGACAATAAGGGAGATAGTCCCCAGATTACCGATTGATAGGGCCGAAGGGGCAGTCATGCCCAGCCATGCTAGATAGATTAGGTGATACATGTTATGTGGTAGTGGTAGGGGGTGAAATAGTCCCCAGCATCCGGTCGAGAGGACCGAAGGGGAGACCAGCACCCAAATATGCTAGTCAGTATCCGGTCGAGAGGACCGAAGGGGAGACCAGCACCCATATATGCTAGTCATTATCTGGTCGAAAGGACCAAATGGGTAGGTCGGGCACCCAGATATGCCTGACAATATATGTATGTTATGTGGTTATTTGGTATGCGGTACGGTGGGGGAACTCACTAAGCTTCGTGCTTACGGTTTATAGTTTTGTTTTCAGGTACCTCTTCAGCGAAGGGGAAGGAGCTGGCGCGGTAGCGGCATATCACACACACGCTCTCTGTTTTCCACACTACGAGATATTCTGGGATTTGTACTCTGACATTATGGTTGTTTATATGTTTTGGTTTCGGACACGAACTATGTTTATGAAATGATGATGTTTATTCACAAATGTTTCCAAAGTGCTGATTTAAAAAATGAAATTTTGGCTGTGAAAATTGGATCGTTACACGACGAGTCGAGAAGCCTTAACTCGACGAGTAGGACTGGTAGAATGAAACCCTAAGTTTTAGGGTTTTGCACCCAATTTAAACACCTTAACCCCCATAAGTTGGCCTCATTTACAGCCTCCATTGTCCCAACCCCAGCCACGAAACCCTAGTTCACTTTTGAGAGTTTTGAGCCATTTTTGTGCATTCTTTGTGATTTTGAAGAAGAGGATACTTGAAGAAGGAGCAAGGACGTGTAAGAGAAGAGTAGATCCAGAAGTTAAGCTTCATTTCTGGTTCATCTGATGTATATAGCTTCATTTCTGGCTCATCTGGGTGGGAAAGTCCCAATTCAGTGGATATGAGGAACTTGACGAGTTCGTGAAAGAACTTGACGAGTGGGATCGCGATTTCAAGGTTTTATGATTTATGGAACTCGGCGAGTTGATGGGCCAACTCGGCGAGTTGAGTCAGAATGTTGACTTTGACTTTAACTTTGACTTTGATCACAGTTGACCCGTAAGGGGTTATGAGTATGAAAGGGTACTTAAAGGAAATATTTTATGTTAAGGAGCTTGAGTTGGGTGAGATCCGGAGCCGAGGATTTTTCAGCTACTTTCCAGTGTTCGAGGTGAGTTACCTTCTAGTAGAAGTGGATCGAAGGCACTAATGCCGACTCACTAGTAGTTGATTACATTATAGATGATTGTCTTTGTGATAATTGTCTGGTATGCCACTATTTAATATGATTTATGTGCCAGTATGCTATGATATTATGTGATAGTGGTAGGAGGGGTGAAATAGTCCCCAAAATCGGTTGAAATAAACCGAAGGGTAAGTCGGGCACCCAGATATGTCTGACAGTATGTTTATGCTATATATTATGTGGTATTGGTAGGGGTGAAATAGTCACCGTAACCGGTTGAGATAAACCGGATGGTAGATCAGGCACCCAGATATGCCTGGCATGGTAGGTCGAGCTCCTAGATATGCTTGACAGTGTAGGTCGAGCACCCATATATGCTTAACAGAGTAGGTCGGGCACCCATATATGCCTGACAGGGTAGGCCGGGCACCCAGATATGTCTGACAGTATGTTATTATGTGGTATGATGTGGAAACTCACTAAGCTTCGTGCTTACAGTTTTCATTTTTGGTTTCAGGTACTTCTTTTTTGAAGGGAAAGAAACCGGCATGATCGCAACGCATCACACTATATTTTCTGCACATGAGATCTCTAGGAGTTTTACTCTGATATTGTTTTATCATGACATGTTTTGATTATGTATGCATTGGTTTTGATATGAGTTGATTCTATGATGTTTTCAGACAATGGTTTTATAATTATTAAACTAAAAATAAAAATTTTAGCCTTTAATTTTGGGATGTTACAAATTTAATAAATCTCTTTAGTATTATTATAATAATGTACACTTGGAAGAAATTTAAAAAAAAAAAGTTTAAAAAATAGCAAAAGTTATCTATGAGACAACGAACTATTTTATCTACATTAAGAAAGCAAAATAAGAAAATATATATTTTACGACTGATAAAAGGTGAAAAAAATTAAATACAAACTGATTTGTTCTATTTTTTATATATATATTTTTTTGTAGTATAGATATATAAATAATAAAGTATGTTTATTTTATATTATATAAACTAACTATATATATATAATTAAAAAAACAAATAGGATGTAATTTGAAATTATTTTAATAAATGATATGTGTATACAATAAAAAAAAAAGGCTAAAAATTATATAATTTAAAACTATTTATATAAAATAAAACATGGATATATTTTGGAATATTTATATAAATTAAAGGGCTAAAAGACGATATTAAAATAAAACATGGATATAACTTGGAACATCTATACTACTTAGGGGGCTAATAAGAGATATTAAAATAAAACGTGGAAATATAACTTGGATATGAATTCATTTATTATAATAAGCATTTAAATACCGATCTCAACAACAAAATATATTATAAATCACATCAAACAGGCAATCATTACAATTTTGGGTGCGAATAAAACCCCCCCTTGAGGGACTAAATAGTTAATTCTTTCTCCATTCTTAATGGTTTTGCCCCATGGGAACAAGTTTCTGACTTCAAATCTTTGGGGATTCAGAATGGTTTTGCCCCATATGAACAAGTTTCCGACTTCAAATCTTTGGGGATGCAATCGTATCTCATTTCTAGGAAGTGTTTGTTTAAAAAACCACATGAACAAAATACTCTTAGTGGAATCTTTTTTGAATGCTTGGTCCATTTTGGTCAACTGAGACAAAAAAGGACCAAAAAGGAATCAAATGATTTTGTTGCGATTTGCTGATTTATGTCTTCGGTGATGAATAATTGATGACGTATGCATAAGAGTTGGATTGAAGCCTTGAAAGGATCATGTGTTTGTTTCCAGCGTACGAGTCATCATTCAAGAGTATTGCGAGAAAAAAGCTCAAAGCAGTCAACAGAATGTTCAAGCACTGCATCACGAGTCATCATTTTGAAGAGGCTTGTCTGGCGGACAATTTTTTTGGTCATCTGCCAAAATACCCGCCGACTTATTCGAGCTCACATCCAACACCCTTAACTTGTAAAGAAATCCCACCTCCATCGGCAAACACCCCGATATATTTGTGTTAGTAAGCAACAGTTCTTCCATGGTGTTTGTGAAGTTTGCTATGTTTGGCGTGATAAATCATCCTAAGTTGTTGTTCGCGAAAACCACCATAGAAGTTGTGCTGGACCCCAAATTCGAAGTAATCACAAACGTTAAACGGTTGTTGTTAATGAAAATCGTGTCTAGGTTTTTTTGTTAAAGAGTTCAGGCAGCAGTGGCCCTTCGATTCATTGAAACGAAGTCGATAAATTTGAGGCTATAGGAGGGACATGATGATGGAAGGGAAGGGACCCACGAACCGATTGTTACTTAGGTCAAGCTCGACCAATAATTAACCTACATGGCAATACAACATATGGTAACAGGTAAAATGGGATTAACTTAACCGGTAAAATTGGACTTTAGGCACCTAAACTATTAGAAAAAAATAAGGGCCCTTAAAAGTCAAAGATTTTTTAGGGCTAGAGTGTCATTTTCCGTCAAACTCTATAGAAATTATTATAGAGGTTTATTTTCTAATATTTACTTCTTTTATAGATTTGATTGAACCCAAAGAGAAAGAGAACTTATGGTTTCATCAAGAGACATCCTATGAAGGATATGTTTGAAAGTTAGATTGACTACACAACAAAAACAAATAACTTTATCTTTTCCAAGAAGTTGAAAACAGAGTCCATGTAACTTTTGACTTACATTGTATGATGTATAAATTTATTAACTCATCTTGCTTTCTGAAAATATTATTTGCCAGCAAACAAAATGCACACTGAATTGTGATTTTTAATTTCGACTAGCCTTTAAATAAATTAATAAAAGACACTGAATGAAAGTTTTTTTAAATCATGAAAAACGCATAAAATTTGACAGCTGTGGGATTTGAACCCACGCCCTTTCAGACCAGAGCCTAAATCTGGCGCCTTAGACCACTCGGCCAAACTGTCTAATTGTTAATTATTTTCTAAAAAGGACATAATTCTAGAAAAATAAAATATAATAAACTTTGAAGCCACATCACGCAACTTGATTGGATAGACTTTAAAAACAAAATAGATCAAATAAACATAAAGCAAAAATACAAGCTTATATCAAACAGTTGTTTTAACTTAGTCTGGTTGGATTCATCATCAATCAATTTTGCTCTCAGTTCTCCTAAATACCTTATGCGAATATAAGTATACATGTGTGGTGAAATGCTTATAGCGGAGACATATAGATATAAAGCAAACTTAAAGATTTCAAATATTTACAAACTCTTGTATTGCCCAATGCCCAGATACAGTTCCAAACACCAAACGTCTTGGCTTCGCAACATCAAGGGGGTGTTTGGATAGGGAAAAAAGACGTGTTTATTGCTTATTCCCACAATAAGCTAATTTAAGTGTTTGGATAAAATCCAGCTTATTAGGCTAAATAAGCTAATTTTAATAAGCATTCCTCCCCATGCTTATTGCTTATTGCTTATTCCCACCACAAATAAGCTATAAGCAATAAGCTAAAAATCTAATCCAAACACCCCCCAAGTTTCGTGAAAAAAATCATCTGAAACTGATCATGTCGAATAGTTTAGAATCAATGAGAGACGTGGTGGATTTGAGAGATGCAAAGAGAAGCTGTTTAATTGTCACAACTGGAAATTTTGTGTCATGTAATCTATACACTCCAGTAAATGTGAATCAAAAACTTAAATCCAATGCATCATACAAGTACTACAAATAGTCATCAAACAATTGGAGACCCTAGAAGTCCTTGTTTAAGTCCATTTTGGACTAGGACTCCCTTATTGGATCCAGATGGACCAATAAGCTTCCAATTAGACTATCATGGGCTTAGAACCCTAATTGGGCTCTAATTGGACCCACATTAATTTATTTCAAACATTTTGGGCCATGTTGGGCCTAGAATGAAATGAATTAAAAGTCTTGATACATGAATAACCTAAACTAGTCCAACAAAAATGGAAAAATCATACTACATTCTTTTAGGCTTAAAACACACCCTAACTAACTCTAATGTTGGGCTTAAGGGAAAAAAAGCCCAAATTTTTCTTTTTCCCTTCCAAACTCTCGGCCCAAGGCCCAAACCCAAGAAAAGGAAGAGAGTTGACTTTGGTTTGCCACCTCATTATTATCTCTTGGATATCCATGCCACATATCACATATATCCATGCATATCACTTCGAAGGTCATCTCTTCTTCCTCTCTCTCTCTCACTCTCGGCCACAAGCACACACACACACCACAAAAATCTCTTCCAAACTCTCTAAGTCTTGAAGAACAATCCTCCCTCTCCACTTAAAGATCTCGAAATTTAGGAAGCATTCAAGAGGAAATTTCCACAAAATTCTTCATCTAAGAAACACCTCAAATTCGAGATCTTCAAGGAAAGAGTGCTAAGGCCGAAAATCACCCCATTTTTCTTCCATTTTCTCTTCAAAACCGAAACCACACCCAAGGTGAGCTTCATACCCCCTATTTTCTGTTTTTATGAGTTTTGTGGGGGGGGGGGGATACAAGTGAAAGTGTAGATCTATATGTGTCTTGTATGCTTTGTATGTTTTCCATGCTTATATGTGTACTTTTGTGTGTTATAATGTTGGATCTAGCCATAAAACCCCTCAAAACCGAGATATACTTTATGTTAAATGATTCTAGCATCAAATATATTTCTACATACAAAGTGTTCCTAGAAAAATAGCTAAATGGCTTAGTAACATTTTTTTTGGGTTAAAAACACAATTTTTGGACCTAAAATGTGAAAAATACAAAGTTAAGGGCCCAAATTGACATATCACGAATTCTGATGGATGAGGTGTGTTAAAACAGTTTCAATAAAACAATTTCTGGAAATATACTCATTTGGAGGATTAAAAACATAAATTTCAAGCTTAATGGGCTAAAAATGACATTTTCGGCCCAATGAGGCCCATTATGCGAGATTTTCTGTTTTGGAGGGCCAAAACTGTATTTTTCTGTAAAACAGTGGACTATAAGTGTTCCAAGTCTTTTCAAAGGTTTAAAATGCTTTTTAAATTTAAAAAGGACCAAAGTTGCAAAAATTTTACAATTTGGGCCAAAATTGTCAAAGTTGCGAAAAAGAAGGGTTATAACCGAGAAAACTGAAATTTCAGGGACTTAAACTGTTTTCTATGAAAAATATGCTGAAAAATATTAATTTCAATAATTTTTGGTGTTAAAATGTCAAGAAAATTGATTTAAGGACCAAACCGGAAAGTATTTAATTAAAGGGTTGAAAAAGCAAATTTTTACAAACAATGAGGGGCTGAAAACAGAAAACTTTCAAGGCTAATTCAATACATGCAATTTGATCAAATAACGGCACCGCGACTATCGACGAAATACAATACACTACAATACCAAAAGTCGTTGTTAAACGAATTGGTTCGGTCTCGAACCAATAAAAATCTGAAACTACTAACACGACGATACTACGACACTACGACACTACGACACTATGACACTACGACACTACGACACTATGACACTACGACACTACGATTCATACAAGTAACGTTTGGGAATTCAATATACATGCGAGTGTGCACAGACGTCTACGCACCATCTTTGGGCCCCAAAAGTGTAAAATCTTGTTTGTTGGGCCTAGCTAGCCCAATGACCTGATCTTAAGGCCCGAAGACCTTTATCCTACGAAGTGTTGGGTTTTACCGACCTGACACAACGTAGAAGGACTTTCAATGGCTTGTATACTACTGGTCCCCAAGGGTCCTTTGGTATTGCTAGTAAAGTCTACATTTCATGCGAGGCGGGTCTAGGACCCCTCGTACATTTTTTTTATCCCCAACCGGTTAATGGAGTCATCGAGGTCTTCGTGCCCTCTTTCTCTTCGGATGTGGGACTACACATAGTCAGGGCGATTGGATAACGTAATTAGTACGGACGACGCCTACGGGATCGTTAGTATAGCTATAAACTGGTCGTTTGTGTAATGCGTTTTTGTAGCAAATAATCATGCTCAAAAATAATCCAACGTCGCCTGGGACTGACACTACACGCTATGCAATGGTTTCAATGTGACTTCATGGGATTCAAGGAATTAGGAAAACATCGGGTTTTCCTAGGGTTTTCAATACATATAGATTCGAAATGCATATAACTTCAATGAACATTTTTTACAAGTATAGAAACAAACAAACATACCTATGGATCTTCACACCTTTTTGACTATACTATTTTCAGAAAATATCGGATTTTCTGGTGGTTTTCAAACAATACAAAACATTGGATTTCAAACACTACTTATGAACTCACCAACATTTCATATGTTGACGTTTTTCAAAATACTTGTATTCTCAGGGAACCAGTGAAACAAAGGAAATCATATTCAGTGATGGCTTGCAGTTTATTGATGTACGAATCGAACAATTTATTTTTGGGAATGTAATGTTTAAACAAGGTACTTCATGTAAACTCTACTGGTTGTACTATATTAATGCATGGTGACGAATGTTGTTACGTTTCATATATACTCAATGTTATGGTATTCAATTGAGTCACAACAGCCCCCGGACGTTTCCGCCGTCTGGTTCGGGGGTGTGATAGGTTGGTATCAGAGCTTTGTTTATAGTGAACTAGCATGTCTAGCCACACATTGATATGCAACTATAAACCAAAAGAGGGACTAACATAACTCTGAACAAAACAAGTAAATAAAACACCCTTGCTTGCATTAGGAACGAGAACCTAACACCGAACCAAACAAGATAACGCTAGTATGTCGGTTAATTCAGGACTGTTCTTAGTTGTATCAAGGAGCGGATGTAGCCTGATCAACTACATTCCCTCCAAGGTACAACCATCACATGTCGTGAAGAAATCGTGATAGCTAGGAACCTAAAATCACACCCCTTAATCTCCAAGAAGGGAACCTCAACTGAATCTATGCAATAGTCGTAGAGCTATAGGAGTAATTGGTATGCTATTTGTTTCTAGTATTCATAGCCCATCATGCAATACGCTATAGACGAGTGTCATTAGCCAGGAAACCCTATCTCCCTAGTCAAGGAGTAGTTGGGTGGCTCGACCCAGAGGAAGAACCCCAAGAGGGACACGAAGTAGAACTCGCAGGTGAACCCGCTGAGTCAATAATGGACCTCGAAGAGGAAGAGCCGGAGGGCAATGACGATGACGACACGGATGTAGAATCCAATGACATCAATCCTCCATGTAAATCTAGAGCATCGACTTATAGTGTGGGCCTCGGTGACCCCATGCCCCCCGGGCACCCGATATTTGGGGATAAAGTCACCAGTAGTGAATACGACCACACTACAGTAAGAGCTGAGGTCTCTTTAATTTTAGCCATAGAGGACCAGCCGACCAGGCCCTCCCAGTCTTGGTCTGACACACTCGAGGTATCGATAACTAAGCTCAGGACACCCCAAATCGAACGAAACAAATGTGGGTTGCTATTAAGAGGGATGAGAGGCAAACACGGGAAAGGAATGGAGACTCTCGAGCGAGACAGTTAGTTTGGGAGGTACGCCTACGAGATACTGAGCAACAAGTAGCTCGTCTCCGAGGTGCATCCACTTCATCAACATCACCACCAGACACTTCTCGCCACGATTAGGATCAGCCTTTTCTAGTTTCCCCTACTATCCGACATGACTCTCTTTCGTGTACTAAGATGGAAAATTCCATCCCGCAAGAATAACAAGCGTACCCGCGAGACACCGCTCCTGCAGATGGACTCTGCTACATTTCAAGCTGCTGTAATGGCAGCAGTAACCGCTGCTATGGCACAGTTCAATGCAAACAACCCTAATGGAGGTAGGAATAGCATTGACAACTCCAGCCAAAGGAACAAACATGGAAACCAACAAGTGACAACCTGTCAAGGAACTCCAAACCCCAAGCTTAAGAGCAGGAAGCTGAGGACTGGAGGTAAGAGAAAGGGACAACACACTCGAGGGTTCTCAAGGGAGCAACGTGTTGTTGCTGTTCATGCGACCACGACCCTTATTACACCAGCAACCAGGAGACCATATGCTGGAAACCTTCCAAAATGCAACCAGTGCAAATTCCATCATAATGGAGCCTGCAGGGAGATGCATTGTAACAAATGCAACCGAAAGAATCACGTCGCCAAATTCTTTAGAGCTTATCCATGCCAGAATCGTCAGCCAAATGAAAACGACAACAATCGCAACAACCCTAACAACAACACCAATGATGAAACCAGTCGCACCTGCTATAGGTGTGGAGGAACTGGTCACATCAAGCGCAATTGCCCTAGGGATAACAATCGAGGAGCAGAAGGATCAGAAATGGTCCTGACCTTGGGTCAAGGCGAAGCAATCCAAAACCCAACGGTTGTTACTGGTACGTTCCCACTTGACAACTCTTTCGCTTACCTCTTATTCAATGGTAAATCCGAGTGAAGTTTCAGTTAGTAACAAATTCAAACACTTACTAAAACAACATCCCCAAAGCTAAGCTAAGCCTTTTCAATGGACATGGCCAATGGAAAAAAAAATGATTTAATCTAGGGTACTCATGTGGAGTACACCTTAACACTAAACAACATTTCATTACAAGTAGGTTTCATGCCAGTAAATATTAGGAGTTTTAATGTGATAATTGTCATGGTTGGGTTAAGCCCCCACCGTGCTGATACCATGTATCGCGAGAAGGCCGTTTCCTTTCACCTTCCTAATCACGAAAACTCTAATAATCCATGGTGATAAACCTGGCGCAAATCCCCTTCCTATCTCGTGCATCAAGGCACAGAAGTGCCTGCACCATACGGACTACGTTTTCCTTGCTCAGGTTGTGGGCAAGACCAAGGAAGAAGTAAGCAAACAAGGTATTCCAGTAGCATATGATTTTTTTTTTTCAAATGTGTTTCCCAAGGAACTTTCGGGAATATCCCAGAGAGACGGGTCGAATTTCGAATCGACCTCACACCGGGAACCACATCAATTACCAATTCACCCTATAGGTTGACTCCCGCCGAAAATTCACAAGTTATCCAGTCGACTGAGTAGAATTGTTACGCAAAGGATTCATCGGACCAAGCTTCTCACCCTGGAGAGCTCTGGTCTCGTTCTTCAAGAAGACGGATCCTTCAAAAGGCGCATCGATTTTAGGAAATTGAATAAGCTCCCTATAGAAAATCGATACCCACTTCCTCGGACTGACGATCTATTTGGCAAGCTCCAAGGAGCTAGTTACTTCTCCAAAAAAAAAAAAATAGATCTACGGTCCGGATACCATCAACTCAAAGTCCGAGAAGAGGATATTCCTAAAACCGCATTCCGAACCCGCTACGGACATTATGAATTCGTCGTAATGCCCTTCGGTCTAACAAATGCACCTACCGCATTTATGGACCTAATGAATCGAATCTGTCGACCGTTCCTTGACAATTTCGTCATTGTGTTTATCGATGACATCCTCGTCTATTCTCGAAGCAAAGAGGAGCATGGCCAACATCTCCGACAAGTCCTAGAAACTCTGCGAACGGAAAAGCTTTATGCCAAACTCTCCAAGTGCGAGTTCTGGCTCCGGAGCGTGAATTTTCTAGGCCACGTAGTTAGCCAAGACGGAATTCATGTGGATCCCTCTAAGGTCAAAGCCGTGGAAGGATGGGCAACTCCGACTACGCCCACAAAAATTCGTCAGTTCTTAGGCCTAGCAGGCTACTATAGGAGATTCATCCAAAACTTCTCTAAGATCGCCAAGCCGCTTACCTTGCTTACGCAAAAGGGCGTGCCATTCAAGTGGACAGACCGACAAGAGATTGTGTTTCGAACCTTGAAGCAAGCTCTCTGTAGCGCCCCTGTACTATCTCTACCTGAAGGAACATAAGATTTTGTAGTCTACTGTGACGCGTCGAATCAGGGCTTAGGTTGCGTTCTCATGCAACGTGGAAGAGTGATAGCATATGCGTCCCGTCAACTAAAGACGCACGAAGTAAATTACACGACCCATGACCTAGAACTGGGAGTCGTGGTCTTCGCCCTGAAAATTTGGAGGCACTACCTGTACGGTACAAAGTGCACCATCTTCACAGACCACAAGAGCCTCCAGCACATCTTGAATCAGAAGGAGCTGAACATGAGACAACGTAGATGGGTGGAATTGCTAAACGACTACGAATGCGAGATCAAGTACCATCCAGGTAAGGCCAACGTGGTAGCTGATGCATTAAGTCGGAAGGAGTACTCTAATCGCCGTACGAAAACACACTCGATAACCATTCAATCTCATCTGGCCACTCAAATTGCATCAGTCCAGTCAGAGGCTATGAAAACAGAAAATAGAAGTGCCTATCAGATGAAACCCTTGTCATTCCTCTTCACGAAATCGAAATCAATGAGAATCTCCTATTCGTCGAAGAACCAATCGAAATCATGGACAGGGAGGTGAAGCGTACTAAGCAGAGTCGCATCCCGATCGTGAAGGTACGGTGGAACACAAAGCGTGGGCCAGAATTCACGTGGGAACGCGAAGATTAAATGAAGCAAAAGTACCCTCACCTATTCTAGCATTCTCAAATCTAGCTTTCAAACAGAATTTCGGGACGAAATTCCCTCTAACGGGGGGATGATGTCACAACTGGAAATTTTGTGTCATGTAATCTATACACTCCAGTAAATGTGAATCAAAAACTTAAATCCAATGCATCATACAAGTACTACAAATAGTCATCAAACAATTGGAGACCCTAGAAGTCCTTGTTTAAGTCCATTTTGGACTAGGACTCCCTTATTGGATCCAGATGGACCAATAAGCTTCCAATTAGACTATCATGGGCTTAGAACCCTAATTGGGCTCTAATTGGACCCACCTTAATTTATTTCAAACATTTTGGGCCATGTTGGGCCTAGAATGAAATGAATTAAAAGCCTTGATACATGAATAACCTAAACTAGTCCAACAAAAATGGAAAAATCATACTACATTCTTTTAGGCTTAAAACACACCCTAACTAACTCTAATGTTGGGCTTAAGGGAAAAAAAGCCCAAATTTTTCTTTTTCCCTTCCAAACTCTCGGCCCAAGGCCCAAACCCAAGAAAAGGAAGAGAGTTGACTTTGGTTTGCCACCTCATTATTATCTCTTGGATATCCATGCCACATATCACATATATCCATGCATATCACTTCAAAGGTCATCTCTTCTTCCTCTCTCTCTCACTCTCGGCCACAAGCACACACACACACCACAAAAATCTCTTCCAAACTCTCTAAGTCTTGAAGAACAATCCTCCCTCTCCACTTAAAGATCTCGAAATTTAGGAAGCATTCAAGAGGAAATTTCCACAAAATTCTTCATCTAAGAAACACCTCAAATTCGAGATCTTCAAGGAAAGAGTGCTAAGGCCGGAAATCACTCCATTTTTCTTCCATTTTCTCTTCAAAACCGAAACCACACCCAAGGTGAGCTTCATACCCCCTATTTTCTGTTTTTATGAGTTTTGTGGGGGGGGGGGATACAAGTGAAAGTGTAGATCTATATGTGTCTTGTATGCTTTGTATGTTTTCCATGCTTATATGTGTACTTTTGTGTGTTATAATGTTGGATCTAGCCATAAAACCCCTCAAAACCGAGATATACTTTATGTTAAATGATTCTAGCATCAAATATATTTCTACATACAAAGTGTTCCTAGAAAAATAGCTAAATGGCTTAGTAACATTTTTTTTGGGTTAAAAACACAATTTTTGGACCTAAAATGTGAAAAATACAAAGTTAAGGGCCCAAATTGACATATTACGAATTCTGATGGATGAGGTGTGTTAAAACAGTTTCAATAAAACAATTTCTGGAAATATACTCATTTGGAGGATTAAAAACATAAATTTCAAGCTTAATGGGCTAAAAATGACATTTTCGGCCCAATGAGGCCCATTATGCGAGATTTTCTGTTTTGGAGGGCCAAAACTGTATTTTTCTGTAAAACAGTGGACTATAAGTGTTCCAAGTCCTTTCAAAGGTTTAAAATGCTTTTTAAATTTAAAAAGGACCAAAGTTGCAAAAATTTTACAATTTGGGCCAAAATTGTCAAAGTTGCGAAAAAGAAGGGTTATAACCGAGAAAACTGAAATTTCAGGGACTTAAACTGTTTTCTATGAAAAATATGCTGAAAAATATCAATTTCAATAATTTTTAGTGTTAAAATGTCAAGAAAATTGATTTAAGGACCAAACCGGAAAGTATTTAATTAAAGGGTTGAAAAAGTAAATTTTTACAAACAATGAGGGGCTGAAAAAAGAAAACTTTCAAGGCTAATTCAATACATGTAATTTGATCAAATAACGGCACCGCGACTATCGACGAAATACAATACACTACAATACCAAAAGTCGTTAAACGAATTGGTTCGGTCTCGAACCAATAAAAATCTGAAACTACTAACACGACGATACTACGACACTACGATACTACGACACTACGACACTACGACACTATGACACTACGACACTACGACACTATGACACTACGACACTACGATTCATACAAGTAACGTTTGGGAATTCAATATACATGCGAGTGTGCACAGACGTCTACGCACCATCTTTGGGCCCCAAAAGTGTAAAATCTTGTTTGTTGGGCCTAGCTAGCCCAATGACCTGATCTTAAGGCCCGAAGACCTTTATCCTACGAAGTGTTGGGTTTTACCGACCTGACACAACGTAGAAGGACTTTCAATGGTTTGTATACTACTGGTCCCCAAGGGTCCTTTGGTATTGCTAGTAAAGTCTACATTTCATGCGAGGCGGGTCTAGGACCCCTCGTACATTTTTTTTTATCCCCAACCGGTTAATGGAGTCATCGAGGTCTTCGTGCCCTCTTTCTCTTCGGATGTGGGACTACACATAGTCAGGGCGATTGGATAACGTGATTAGTACGGACGACGCCTACGGGATTGTTAGTATAGCTATAAACTGGTCGTTTGTGTAATGCGTGTTTGTAGCAAATAATCATGCTCAAAAATAATCCAACGTCGCCTGAGACTGACACTACACGCTATGCAATGGTTTCAATGTGACTTCATGGGATTCAAGGAATTAGGAAAACATCGGGTTTTCCTAGGGTTTTCAATACATATAGATTCGAAATGCATATAACTTCAATGAACATTTTTTACAAGTATAGAAACAAACAAGCATACCTATAGATCTTCACACCTTTTTGACTATACTATTTTCAGAAAATATCGGATTTTCTGGTGGTTTTCAAACAATACAAAACATTGGATTTCAAACACTACTTATGAACTCACCAACATTTCATATGTTGACGTTTTTCAAAATACTTGTATTCTCAGGGAACCAGTGAAACAAAGGAAATAATATTCAGTGATGGCTTGCAGTTTATTGATGTACGAATCGAACAATTTATTTTTGGGAATGTAATGTTTAAACAAGGTACTTCATGTAAACTCTACTGGTTGTACTATATTAATGCATGGTGACGAATGTTGTTACGTTTCATATATACTCAATGTTATGGTATTCAATTGAGTCACAACAGCCCCCGGACGTTTCCGTCGTCTGGTTCGGGGGTGTGACATTAATTTACTCAGGATTGAACGTCTCAACATATGATTTGAGGATCTCAAATTGTTGTTTGAGTTAGAAATCTCATTTGAAAGATCCTTCTCACAGAGCTTTAATTCTTCGAGGGCTTTCTCAAAAGAGTTGAGATTTGTGCTCATCAGCAAGATTGGATAGGATAGAAGCTTTAATTTTCGCAGATTCACCTGTAATGGTTTTGTCAAGATCAGTGAGATCAACTTCCCATCTGTGTCAAAGAGTGTGCGGAATCTTCAAATCGATAAAGTTGCGAATTTTAATGGAATTGTTGGGTTAAAAAAATAAAATATGCAGATTGCATATAGATATAATGGAATTGTTGGGGCAACTGTAAGCGCATGGTAGATGAGAAGACACTTGATGACTTCAGCCATAATTTGAACGTCTGTAAGAAACTTGGAGAAGACTACTGGATCGAATGATACTTGAAAGTTGCTATCATGGATGATCAAGACAACGAATTCTTCACGAGACGACGGAGAACGGGAGAAGTAGAAACATTTTCAAAAGTGGCAGCCATTTGAGATACTCGAAGTCTGATTTTGAATGAAGCTATGATTTAGGGTTTTTGGTTCACAGAGAAAGTATGAACAAGGAAGATGACGAACAACATAAAAAATTTATGAGAAAATGACGGAGAAGTTAGTCAGTGTAAGGATGTGGGGAGTGGTCGGTACACCCATCCCATGGAAAAAGTAAAAGTGTTTATTTCTATACTAACACAGTGTTCCTGAGTTTCATTTAAAGGAAAGAAAAGAAATGAAAGAGTGTGCGGAATCTTCAAATTGATAAAGTTGCGAATTTTAATGGAATTGTTGGGTAAAAAAAATAAAATATGCAGATTGCATAAAAATCTAATGGAATTGTTGGGGCAACTGTAAGCGCATGGTAGATGAGAAGACACTTGATGACTTCAGCCATAATTTAAACGTCTGTAAGAAACTTGGAGAAGACTTCTGGATCGAATGATACTTGAAAGTTGCTATCATGGATGACCAAGACAACGAATTCTTCACGAGAGGACGGAGAACGGGAGAAGTAGAAACATTTTCAAAAGTGGCAGCCATTTGAGATACTCGAAGTCTGATTTTGAATGAAGCTATGATTTAGGGTTTTTGGTTCACAGAGAAAGTATGAACAAGGAAGATGACGAACGGCGTAAAAAATTTATGAGAACATGATGGAGAAGTTAGTCGGTGTAAGGATGTGGGGAGTGGTCGGTACACATCCATCCCATGGAAAAAGTAAAAGTGTTTATTTCTATACTAACACAGTGTTCCTGATTTTCATTTAAAGGAAAGAAAAGAAAAGAAGAGATATATGGAAAGAAAAGAAAGGAAAGGAAAAGAAAGTAAAATGTATTTTTCTGTTCCCGAGTTTGAGAGAAAAGAAAGGAAAATTATTTTTCTTTGTGTTCCCGAGTTAGAAGGAAAAGAAATGAAAACTAAAAGTAGATAATTATACCCTTGTCACCTTCTTTCAATAATTTCAAATATATACCACATGATTCTCTTGAAAACAAAATTATGCGTGAACTTTTTTTTTGCCAACTCTTGCCTACTTCTCAACTTCTTTACTTATTTTTTTACCTTTCGTTGCACATTGTAGTGAGATTTATTGAGAAATCCCGCAACTTTTTATTAAATTAATGCAAATAAAGGAGTTTGTAAAACTTGGGGGTGATCAATTGGTTCCTTATTATGCTGATATATTGGGAGTTGTCTTGCCTTTCATAGCTGATAAAGAATAAATAATATGTGTTGTAAGTTTGTGTATTTTGATGGAATCCGATGGAACTGGTTTTTAATTACACTTTCAGATTCTGAAAGATGGGACATTGGTATTTTAATGTTTTTAGATATGGACGATATCGCCCTTGGGGATACCTATATCAGATAGACCTTTGGGTGGCAGCTACAATGGTTGCATTGTGCTCAAAACTCTGTGTTTTTTTTTTTTTATGTTTGTAAAACAATGAAGAGAACTTCATGGAAATACCTAGGAGAATGTATGTAAGTCATTGTTATTCAAGAATAAAATTTATGATCATTTGTTGTGTGCATTTTCATCAAGGAATGCTTGAAATCTTAAACCCTTGAATATCATTTACTTTATAGAGGGAAAAAAAGATGCTAACATATACCCATATACCACCAAATAATAGATAAGAAACATAGAAATAACCAAAAAATAGATGGCATCGTGTATAAGAAGAATAGGGTATAAGAAACATAAAAAAAACAAATCAAAGAAAAAAAATGAAACCTGATGATGGAAGCTTGAACCCTGAAGACGAATGAGTGAGGAACCAGTCAATGGAATCGTCTGATGCAGAGCGTGAAGAGGAGAAGTAGGGATTTTTTTTTCTTTTGTGATGTTGTACGTGAATATATATATATATATATATATATATATATATATATATATATATAGGGGTATTTTGGTAATCATCAGGATTTTCTTTGTATCAATGATTCTCTTCTCTTAAAATCTCTCCAATTTGGGAGGAAGATTAAGAGAGAAAAGAATGCTCTGATTTCCTTTCCTTTCTTCCCAAATCACTCCAAAAAATAAACTCGGAAACATTCTTGACTCCTTCTTTCTCTCCAATTCTCTTCCTTTCTCTCCGCTTCCCTCGTTAATTTCGACTCGGGAACACGGTGTAAACATTGGAAATGGTTACCTATCTATAAAAATTGGAAATTATTACCACTCTATAAATTCTTTTTTTTATTTTTTTTATTATTTTAACATTATATTAAATAAAAAACATAATTTATAACATAAATTAATTTTTTTAAAACATAAAAAAAATAAAACCACATTTCATTAATTTAAATATATATAAATTTAAAAATTAAATTACTAAAATTAAATATTACATTGTCTAAATAAAATAAAAATTAAAAAACATACAAAAAAACATAGATTAAATATTACATTGTCTAAATAAAATAAAAATTAAAAAACATACAAGAAAAAAGAATTTATTACCACTCTATAAATTCTTTTTTCTATTTTTTTTATTATTTTAACATTATATTAAAAAAACATAATTTATAACATAAATTAATTTTTTGAAAACATAAAAAAAACCACATTTCATTAATTTAAATATATATAAATTTAAAAATTAAATTACTAAAATTAAATATTACATTGTCTAAATAAAATAAAAATTAAAAAACATACAAAAAAACATAGATTAAATATTACATTGTCTAAATAAAATAAAAATTAAAAAACATACAAGAAAAAAGAATTTATTACCACTCTATAAATTCTTTTTTCTATTTTTTTATTATTTTAATATTATATTAAATAAAAAAAACATAATTTGTAACCTAAATTAATTTTTTGAAAACATAAAAAAAATAAAACCACATTTCATTAATTTAAATATATATAAATTTAAAAATTAAATTACTAAAATTAAATATTACATTGTCTAAATAAAATAAAAATTAAAAAACATACAAAAAAACATAGAAAAATTCTAATCGTTGTCGTTGTCGTCATCGGCATCATCCGCATCGTCGTCACCGTCCTCATCCTCCTCCTCGTCACCATCGTCATTCTCCTCGTCTTCATCGCCATTTTGCCCTTGGAATTGTCTTTCCCATATGTATTCGGTCAAATCATGTCGTAGATTGTGATGTGTTTCACGGTTTTGTATTTCCAAAACCCTTGAGAAGTATGTCAGGCTACCAACTTGTGTTACTGCAGGTGGATTAAGTATATCGTTTATGGTATATGAACAAATAGCCCTACCCTCTACTTCTATTATCATATAATGTAAAATAACACAAACAATCAACCGTTGTCAAATTTTCCCTGTCCCATGTTCATGTCAGATGTTTAATGATGTGCCACTTTTGTTTGAGGACTCCAAACGCCCGTTCTACATCATTCCTTGCAGATTCTTGTGCTAACTTGAACATTTTTCGTTTATCGTCGGCCGGAAATGTGTATGACTTGACAAATGTAACGCATTCTGGATATATCCCGTCACCTAGGTAATACACATACTTATATTCATCTCCATTGACAACGTATGACATGTCCGTTGCTTTACCCTATAAAATATCATTAAATATCGGAGATGCTTGAGCACATCCAGGTCATTGTTTGACCCCGCCATACCAAATGATGCATGTCAAAACCATAGGTCATTTGAAACAACCGTCTCCAATATACCAGTCGAGACCCCATGATTACCTTGCGTGAACTGACCACGCCATGCGTTGAGACAATTTGCCCACTCCCAATGTGTACAATCAATGCCACCAAGCATCCCTGGAAAACCATGTTTAGCTTGATGCACGACATACAACTGCTTGACATCGCTTTTAGTCGGATGTCGCAATTATATGTCATGGTAAAGCTCTATAACATACTTACAAAATAGATATGTACACTCTCAACCCGTCCTTTCAGACATAGAAAATACTCATCTGATGTGTCTGCGGCGATGCCGTATGCCAATTGTCAAAGAGCGGTCGTACATTTTTGTGTTGTAGTAAAATCTTGTTTACCTGTAGCATCACATCATAATTGGAAAAATTCATAATTACGTGTCAAATCTATAGTTATACGTAAAAATAAATTTCTACTAATACGAAAACGTTCTTTGATTTTTGATAGATCATATAAACTACCAACGACAAAATAATCACGTACCAAAAGTTCATGTGCCGCTTCTCGATCCCGATTGATCCATTTTCTATGTTTCTTCTCGACGTTTGAACTTTCGCCTCTCTTACGTACCATGTCTCGTGCCGCAGGAAACAGTGTATACAAAATCAAATCCTCACCAGAATCGTTATCATCGGATGACGAAGAAATCGGAGGTGGAAAATTATCCATTTTTTGGTTGAATGTGTGCGTTTGTTTTGAAGTAATATGGGTGTGTTTTAGTGGAAATTATGTGTAATATGAATGTATATATAGAGAAAATTTGAAAATATAATAAAAATATATATTTTTTTAATTGACAAACGATCGAAACAATCAAAGCAATGGTCCAAAATTGAATTGACCAATCAAAGGCTCCGTCTTCATCTGTCTTCTGCTTCATGTGACATGCACCCCACCGGAATTTGGGGCGGTCTTCACACGTCTTGGGTCGTGCCACGTCAGCATTTACGCGTCTTCTTCTTCCCCATACCGGATAGCCTAAGCGTGACCATTTTCGTTCTTTGTACAATCCAATAAAAAATAGAGATATTTTATACATGGGTAAGCGTACCAGTTGCAACTTGTAAAGCTGGGGATTAGTCACATCAAGTCATCGGTAAAAAGGTTGTCAAATCAGCATCACGTCAGTTTCACCACCAACTTACTAGATTAAATTAAATAAAAAACATAATGTAACACATAATAAAATATTTTACATTACATAAAACCTCATTACATAACTTAAATTCAAAATCTAAATTAATAAAAAAACATAAAAATTTAAACCTAAATTACTAAAAAAACATAAATAATAATAATAATGATAATAATAATAGGAATATAAAAGTCTAAGGTGGAATTTGCTAATTTTAAAAACATTTTTGAGAAGAAAATTAGGAACGTGGTTTATTCTGCTTTTGACCTAAACTTAAGGGACCATATTTTGATAATTGTTTAAAGATCCTTCGATTAAACACCGCCTTTCATCTTCTACGCTTGAAGACCTGCATATTTTACATCTTCAATAAAGGGATTTTTTATTTTTTATTTTTTATTTTTTTATTTTTATTTTTTTTTAATTGCTTCCAAGGGCTGTAAGCGGTAAAAAAAAGAAGCAAGCCAATGGCAAGCTTTGTCTTCTTCCATCTTTGTAGAGATGTCTAGGGTTGTTCACTATTTAGATAAAACCGAATTATTCAATTGGACAATTTGGATTGGACTATTTGGTTCGGATATTCGGATTATTGAATTGAATTTCACCAAAACCAAGTTATTATTTTGGATTTCGGATTGATTTTGGTATATAAAATAAAAATCGAATAACAATTTTTTTTACTTAGCTATGTATGCTTCTATTAAAACATTAACTCCATACTTTTTGTCATATTTTAAATCTTACGTCATTTCTTATCATCATCTTTTCGTTGCTAGTAAATTTAAGTCTTCTTATAAATAACATTATAAAAAACGTTTTAATTACAAACAAATATCTAAATTTGATAACTAAGCAAATAAAATTAACAAACATTCATGACAATGAACTTAATGTAACATTTTTCATCATTTTCAAACAACACTTTTTCAAATAAAAAATATTTTCATCATATTCAACTAACCAAGATCAAACTGATTCCTCCCTTCTTTCCTACATGAAAGAAAACAACGAACATAACTACAAATATGGTTCAACACTACAAATGGAAAAAACCTGAAAAGTCACCATCTGTGGAGTAGTGAATCTATCTCTCCAAAAAAAAATCACATCTTTTAATGATGGCTTTTTTAATTCATCTTTAGATGAATAGACAATGAAACCAAGCCTATTGATTTGATCTAAACTTTATCCATCATAATGGTGGCTGCAAATAGAAAACAAACAGATATAGTCTCATACACGCACATAGTCATAAACACACTACCATATTCCAAAGTATGGTGCTTGTAAATGTTCTATCATAATGTTTGGCATCAATAATGATAGCTGCAACTATTTCATTAAATTTCTTGAGAGGAAACCTTGAGAGGGTGCATGTTTTATTACTGATTTTGTAGTTATTGGATCAAGTTGTGGATTTGTAGGTGGCTTTAAATCTTAGTCAACCATGCAAAATGTCAACATTTAAGTAGGGAAGAACATTTAATGATAAATGTCTTCGTTTTCTTCAACCCTTTTTGTTGATACAATTAGAAAAGCAACATGGAAACTTGGTAATATTTTAGTTTCCCTATAAAAAAGGCATATTTGGTGTGTGTGTGTGTGTGTTAGAGAGAGAGAGAGAGAGATCTGCAAGAGAACATAGGAATAATAAAAGGAGAGAAGAGATGGTGTACCAGTCAAACATGAAATCAAAATTTCAATGGTAGGGGTTCACAGAAGTGGTGGTGCAAGGTTGGACGACAGTTGGAGAGGGGTGATCGGTGGTTGTCTTCATTGATAGCAGTGGAAGCTCGACGGTGGCAGTGCTTGTTCTTGGCTGACGGTGGTGTTTGGGGTATATGGGCGACCGTTTGGTAGTTGGTGCTTCTCGATGAAGTGGTTTTCAGGCGGTGGTGGTTAACAGAGGTTGGAGATGGCGTGAGTGGTTGTGATGGTGAAGATCTTTGGTCAATTGATTGTGGAGGGAGACTGATGAAATTGGAAGATCATAAAATATAGGATGAGAGGTTTCCAGGGTAAAGGAGATGTAGTGGGGATTAAGGGGAGTTTGGTATTGATCAATCCATTAAATCACAGGCTGGATAAGAACTCAACTCAATACCTTGACTTTTTCAGCTAATGCAATATCCATTCATCTTCTTTGACCACTTCAATTTGAAGATGAGAATGGAGACCTATTCAAAACGTCAAAACATGCTTAATTCAATAATCTGTTGACCAGATAAGATTCAGTGTTTTCTAGTGCATAAATTTGTTGTAAATGTTGCTTTAAGAGGTGTACCTCTTAAAATTCAGCAAAACATGATAAAATTCTTTTTAAGGTATAAATGCTTTTTAAGGTGGGTGTGTGTGTGTGTCTATATATATATATATATATATATATATATATATATATATATATGTTGGGTTTTTAGCATTCTAACACTTCCTAAGTGTACATGCAACCCTAAATACCTTGGATCTATGTTTTCTCTATTATACATGCAAATAAGAACTTCCAAGGTATTATCCTAATCTAGCATATAAAACAATGGATATAGTAGGATAGAATACATACCTTTTTGGTGTAGTAAGTCTTCATGAAGCTTGAGTGCTTAGTGCCCCAAGTGTGACACCTCAAATGGAATCACAATCATCAAAACACTTGGAATGACTTGAGAGAATTCTACACTCATCAAAATCGGCTAGCCCTTTCTTCACTATCTCTAGTGGCCGATTTTTCCTCAATAATAAGATGCTTATATAGTTACACAATTAGGGTAAACTCTTAATTGTCATGGCTTTCCATTTCCTTGGATCCATGGGTACAAATACACCATGGAGCATCCATGGACCATCCTATGGGTTTTAGCCCAACTTGATTATCCATGGAGCATTAGCCCACTATACAAGTATGGATGATTTACACAATCAACCCATATATTTAATTAGTCTTCTTTTGATCACTTAATTAATCCTAGATTAATTCTTGATCAATACTAATTAAATAATCTTATTATTCTTATTATTAATATACTAGAACTTATAATATATTAATAACCATAAGTGTCTTATTTCTCTCATTCAAGTGCATGATGGTATGCAACCCAAATGGACCATGCCGGGTCGGGTCAAGTCTTACCAAATATAGTTATGGACTTAGACATTAATCCAACAGTCTCCCACTTGGATAAGTCTAAAACTATTATTGCGTATGACTTCAGGAACCAACCGGCAATCGTAGCTCTCAAAAGCTTCTGTCGAACTCTGACCTTGTCGATGAACTCTGACCTTTGTCAGTGACTTGTCCATTAGATAAGGGATCATATATTCCTCCATTCTAGATATCATATGGACTGAGACATGGATTATAATCATTCTCTCTGTCCATTTGTTGTTTCCCGATTTCCGATTTATGACAACTGACTAATTGAACAAATCAAATCAGTCCTGGCCCGGCCGAGCACTTCCATTTGTCATCATCAAATCATCGAGGGGCCCACAGATATCGCTTTTATCCCGAAGGTAAAAGGAACGGATAAACTTCGACTCATATGGCTTGTTCTACTACTTGTTGAATCATACACAAAGGCACGTTTTATAGCACCGAGTTACCAAATGCGTTTTCGTGCTATCAATGTACTATCAACTCATAGTAACAACTCATATCTCTAGGTTTGAAGAATATAAGATATTATCGTCTCATGATCACTCGTGATAAAATCCATGAAGTGATTCCAATGAGCGCGGGTTGAATCCAATACTCAGAACTTATGAGCACTCATGAGTGTTGTAGCCCTTTGTCCAATACCTTAGACCTCTACAAGCCAACCCATGACAGTCTTAATTCATATCTACTTCCAACATATGACCGACTGTGGATGGTTTGAATAACTTAGTCATTCCGGAAGAATAACCCAGTTTATTCGGGAAGTCAAAACATGCAAAATGAAACACAATAATAATTGAATCCAATATGGTATCAACTCTTTGAACATAAATAAAACACCTTTTATTTATCACCATATGATTACACATTATTCATTGTATACTGTTTCAGCTATCAACTTTATTCTTGAATTTAAAACAATAGTTGTCCCATGCTCCAAGCATGTACACTATGTTTTCTTAAACACTAGTCATGCCACACACCAAGTATGCATACTATGTTTGTCTATGATCTTTACTTTGTGAACTAGATCAATTGAACATAACTTCAATGATTCTCTTTTCACACTCCCAAATCCTTACCGCAAATGCAAGAATTCCAAATTCATGCCATTTACTGAAATCTGTTAGATTCTAAACTTATATGCATTGATCCTCTCGTAATGATTATGCACAAAGTCATAAAGACTTGGCAACAATCATTACATAGTATTCCAAAGGAGATCAACTCCTTGGAAATATTCTTCTTGCATTAAGTTTCCTTAATCTTACACAGATTGAAAATTCTAACTTTGAAACATTTCCAGATTCCATTTTGACTATCACTTCTGAACAAGAGTTGCCTCCTTACAGATTATGTCAATATGGTCCTTCCAGAATTATCACTATACTTCCAATTGTCCTTGAGTAACCAATCTTTGGTAAACCTTAGATTGTCCTCGGCAATTGTTTAATCCTTTTAGTCATATCCAGTTCTAAACCTTTTCCCTTCTTAATGCCCCAGACATTTTGAAAATTTTAGAACGGATGAATATAGCACATGTAATCGATCCTATATCCGAAGCATATGGGACACGATTCATGATGTCTTACATAAAGACTAAACCAGTCTTTTGCTATAATATTTCCATTTCAATTTGCCAAGTTCTCATAATTCAGATTATGAAAAGGGATCATAATCGAATTTTAGAACGCAAATAATGGACCCATATACAGAATTTCCTTATGTTGAGCCATTCCAACATGAAATTCATATATATCCTTGACTAAATGATTAAAACCTCACGATCTAAGCTTATAGATTTGAGATGAAGCATAATTTCCTCTCCCTTAATTATAGCAAAACAACTTTTTCCCAATTGAAACTTTTGTTTTCTATAATTAACATTGCTAACTTGCAATACTTATCATAATTATCATGCTCCCACTAACATGATGATTATTAGCATAACACTTATGCTCCCACTAGCTTTGACATGTACTCAGAAATCAGCTGGACAGTCTGAAATTTAGATTCATACACCCTTTCCGTAGATAGCTCACCTGTGTGTCTAAGCAATTCCAAGAACCATGAAAAGGGATACCGTAATCATAGTCTCAATTGCTTAGGCATTTGCCATTTCTCACAAGTCCATGTTAGTGTGCCGGTTAACCACACGCGCTCCACTAACGACTTTTGAAAATGCAAATAACACAATTGATATCTTCGTAAAATCTACTTAGTGAAAGCGTTTCCTCACCATCATTTTCATGAATCGGAGAGAAACCTTATGACACTTAGATTTATATGGTGTATGAGTTCCTACCCATATGAATTTGTCAAACCATAATCACAAGACAAAGATAATGACAAATCCAAAACCATATGGATTGAACTCAATCTTAACTTCTTGCCACCTGGCAGCTCAAGGGCCTGCCATTGCTTCCAAGTTGTTATGCAACAAACTGAGAACTCTAAGAACTCATATGCAAAGCCAACTTTAACTGGAATGGGCACAGATATGTCAACACGATAGGTTATAAACCTCAAGTCGTGTGCTAGTGAAGAACTTCAGGTTTTATTCTTGATTATTTCTTGAGACTTTCAAGACCTTTAAGACTCCCACTATCCTCTTGACATATAAGACTCCCTTGTCAAACATCCAAGAGATAGTGCGGATTCTAATCAAGAAAAACACTTTACCCAATTGGCCTAAGTTGGTCTTTGTTTTATCCAAAACATCACAACTTACCAATTTCAAATGTACAAGAGTAGAAAACTTTTACTCTTACATTTGACAAGTGTTTTAAACCTTTTTTAAGACATGTCACTCAAATGACAATCTTGGAGTATGACTCTAAGACTTGTATTGGAACGAAGTATGACTCATCTTCTTGATTTAACCATTTCAACAATTCAAGTTCCTCTTCTTAGTCATAAGAATGCACTAAGATTTCCTTAGAGACCTAATTTTGATATGGTTTCTTAATCATTAAGATGATCACAAAAACTGATACTAAAGTACTCTCCCATCTTTTCAGATTTGAGAAACTTTTTATCCTTCTGCCTAATTTGATTCTTCTTATTCGCTCTGTAATACATTGGAACCTTTTTCCAATGTCTCAGAATTACACTTAAGCTTGTAAGTATAATCATATTTACTGAGCTTTAGTAAACTATGACGAATAGTTTTGTCAATCTTTTGTGGTGGAGTTGACCAGTGCACAAGAATGTGTACTCGATCCCTTAGTCCTTCACTTGACTCACACACCCATGTGAACAAGTAATTAGTCTTAATTTTCCAATACTTGAAAGTTCTCATTCATCATGCTATACAACTTGCATGATTCCAAGTTCCGGTCCACTTGAAACTTGGGTGATGAGAATCTTTCCTTATTTGGTAAATTTAGACATTACCACAAATGAAAGAATCAATTTCATGTTTCCACTCTTGCTCTTAATGGAATCATATAAGCAACAATTTTTCCTCAAAAGCCATTGTAAGGATATTTTAAAATAAATAAAATCAAAAAAAAATTTCTTTTATTTTAAAACTTTGCGGAAAAACTTATCCTTACAATCCATATGAAAACTTGTTGTTATCTATTCCTAAGCAATATCTCATAACTCTTAAGAAGTAGCTCAAGAATCCGATCTTCAAACTACGTGATAGAAAACCATCTACGCGATCAGATTCAGCATATTCTTTCTTTAAGTATCTTCACTTTTCTTTGATTCTTAAAACATCACCATGTGACCCAGTCACATCATGTATCAGGAATCTCAGAATAGAAACTTAACAGAGTTAGATAGTGGTCTTTACCTGAAGTAGAGTCAAACTTATTGACTTTAACATCCTTAGGTAAATTTGGCAGCTTCGCAACCAATGCCCCTTCCATTGGCAATATAAACGTATGGACCCTTTGATAATGGTACACGAGACTATCACAGACTTAGCTTTTCTCTTTACCATTTGGTCAACCGAGTTGACTATGGCCGATCCCTTTACCATTGGGAAGAGAATGTTTTTCTGGATTTCCTGTGTCACTATTGTCAATGTCCATCAAGTTTTAAGGAAGTTGATCTTAACAAATAGATAAGATCATTAAGGGTCTTGTCATAGTCTGTTTCATAGGTGTCCCAAAGGAACTCACTATGTGACTTAGAAAGTGATTGAACCACCAACTTTCTCAAGACTTTGACACCCAACTCTCCCGGCTTGTCAATATGTGACTACATCTCCAAGATGTGACCACACCTAGACCTTGCCTTGCCAATAGGGCCTGAGTGACCTTAAACTTTTCAAGAACTTGTGGGTTGGGGAGAATAATTGGAGGAGGTGAAAGAAGTATGATTTCCAAGGGACATCATCTTCATTTAGGAAAGCTTGTTTCAAGAGATTTGGGAAGATCATAGGTGTCTATTACAGACATCTTTTGGGAGATATTCAAGATAGTTGATTTAAAGTCCTTAATATGACACCCAATATGAAATATTAAGGCTAGGACCCAACAAACTATTTTATAACTTAGAAGAGGTATGCTGTAATCCAAGCTATAAAATATTTGAAGGTAGGTGAATGACGATTCACCAATTTCCACCAAGATAAACGAAATGTATTATTAGGTTTTAATTGGTTTTGAAACTCCTAGATCTTTGAGATTCATTGAACTGTTCAAAGGCATGTTTCAATCTCGAGTGTGCCCTTCAGGTTTTGTGACTGGGATGCCGAGGATCACAAAACAAGGTGTGAAGTAACCATGCAAATCACTTGGTACCCTTAATAAATTACCCCTCAATTGATGTGCCGGTTAACCACACACGCTCCATCGATACTATGATAAATATTAAGTCACCCTTTACCTACCTTGTTAAGTCCAAGTTAGTGTGCCGGTTAACCACACACGCTCCACTAACGACTTAAACAAAGTGTAAAGTGTAATTTCATGGATTAGCACCTTATTCACATTTTTCCTAAGTAACTAAGATTGGGTATTATTAAGAGTTTAGTTACCTAGTATTTATCATTAATACTTTTAATGAAGGGAGAATTATAGTCCTGTCAAACCCGTTCGGCTAACGACCCTCCACCAGTCAAGCAAGCGGTGGGTGAGAGTGGACACCCATTAAGTTGCCATTTTATAGGCAACAACCTTATACCCACCTTATAGACCGGCTTCGTGAATGAGGCGTACTAGCGGTAAGACTGATTTTACTCTTATACATATATATATTATTAACTTATAATATTATAAAGTATAAGGGTTGAATTTTAACTTTTAAAATTCTAAGGGCTAACTTGGAATTAAAGTATTCATAAGTGAAAACTTTACAAATTCCAAAACTTGAGGGCAAGTTTTGAAACTATTCAAAACTAATTAATTCCATAACTTATGTGTTTAAAGTAGTTTTAATCCAAAAACTCTTCAAGTTCCATAACTTGAGGACAAGTTATGGAAGACTTTAAACTAATAAAAGAATTAACTTTTCTTTATTTTATAACTTATGGAATTAATTAAGGTTACACCTTTTTTTATTTTATTTTATTTTATTAAATGAAGAGACTCTTGGTCCTCCATAACTTGAGGACAAGTTATGGAGTCATAAAACCATTTAATTAGAACTAGACTCTTCATTTTTGTAACCTTTGCCAATTTTTATGAGTTTTATGATTCTTAAATGTGACTTTTCATATAACTTGAGGACAAGTTACAAAAACACATTTTAGAATCAATTCTTAGATTAATTTGGATTAAAACCAACTATCACATAATTTTATTCATTAATCTAAATTTACTCATAAAACAAGGTAACACAAAAAACTTTTGGTGATCCATAACTTATTCTTAAGTTATGGAATCCTTTAAAACATTAACACCAAATTTTTGTAACTCCAAAAAAACTTTGAATCAATTTTTTTTTTTTAAAACCTTTTCATATCCATAACTTATGGAGGTTTCAAAAAATAAAACTCTTTAGATCAAACTTTTAAAACTAATAAAATAATCATATTATTTTATCTTTTATTAAATTTTGACCTAATTCAACTCATAAAGCAAATTATTCAAATTTTACAAATAATTAGTTTTTCACAAGAACAAGTAATTATCTTAAAATTTGACGAACTTCATGGTTTTTTTTCTTTTTTTTTTTTCAACTTTGAAAATAAAATATTTGCATCAATATAACAGAAAACAACCCGTGGCTCTGATACCACTGTTGGGTTTTTAGCATTCTAACACTTCCTAAGTGTACATGCAACCCTAAATACCTTGGATCTATGTTTTCTCTATTATACATGCAAATAAGAACTTCCAAGGTATTATCCTAATCTAGCATATAAAACAATGGATATAGTAGGATAGAATACATACCTTTTTGGTGTAGTAAGTCTTCATGAAGCTTGAGTGCTTAGTGCCCCAAGTGTGACACCTCAAATGGAATCACAATCATCAAAACACTTGGAATGATTTGAGAGAATTCTACACTCTTCAAAATCGGCTAGCCCTTTCTTCACTATCTCTAGTGGCCGATTTTTCCTCAATAATAAGATGCTTATATAGTTACACAATTAGGGTAAACTCTTAATTGTCATGGCTTTCCATTTCCTTGGATCCATGGGTACAAATACACCATGGAGCATCCATGGACCATCCTATGGGTTTTAGCCCAACTTGATTATCCATGGAGCATTAGCCCACTATACAAGTATGGATGATTTACACAATCAACCCATATATTTAATTAGTCTTCTTTTGATCACTTAATTAATCCTAGATTAATTCTTGATCAATACTAATTAAATAATCTTATTATTCTTATTATTAATATACTAGAACTTATAATATATTAATAACCATAAGTGTCTTATTTCTCTCATTCAAGTGCATGATGGTATGCAACCCAAATGGACCATGCCGGGTCGGGTCAAGTCTTACCAAATATAGTTATGGACTTAGACATTAATCCAACAATATATATATATATATATATATATATATATATATATATATATATATATATATAGGAAGGATCGTTTGAGAACTCAAAGTTTCCCGAGAACCCGAGAACCAAACAAAGGACGTTAGATCAAAATAATTAAAGGTTAGGATGATTTATGTAACGTCCCGATTCCATGTATGAATTTAATTAAAGAATAATTGGTCTTATGTCCTACTCGGCAAGTTGGTTGCCCTACTCACCGAGTAGCAGTGGGAATGGAACGCGTGTTTAGTGACCTACTCGGCGAGTCCACCAAGGGACTCGGCGAGTAGGAGCTGGCAGATGAAACCGTAAATTCTGGGGGTTTTACACCCTATTTAAAGTATCATTGGCCTCCACCAGCCTCCCCTTACTGCTTCTTGTCCCTCTCAAACCCTAAAACGTGTGTGTGTGTGTGTTCTTTGGTGTGTCCAAGCTTGAAGGAGTAACCTTGGAAGGAAGCACTTGAAGAAGCAAGGAAAAACAAGGTCAGGAACTCGTGGGAAGCTAAGGGATTGCATCAGACATCACTCTCTGGAAGGTATTAGGCTGTTCCTTAAGCGCTTTTCACCTTGAACCTCCCTTGGATGGGTGTTATGAAGGGCTCTACATGTTTAAGCTAAGATCTGAAGTTGTAACTTCAGATCTGGATTTCCCTTGACCTCTAGATCCATAAAGTTCCCAGATTGTACAAGGATGAAACTCTCCCAAGGTGTAAAACTCCATTAAAGAGCTTAGATCGATCATTTCGGGCCTTTAGAGCTTTGCATGTACGTAAAGATTGCAACTTTACGTGATAAACATGCCTTAGGAGCTTGGATCTGTAATCTGGGGCCTTGCCATGGTTTAAAAAGCATCTGCATGGATTAAGAACTGCATGGAATCGACGAGTTGAATGAGGGACTTGGCGAGTCCGTTGAAGATGGCCATGAACTCGGCGAGTTGGATGAACATATCGGCGAGTTCATTGAAGATTGCCTTGAACTCGGTGAGTTGTTAGAAAACTCGGCGAGTTGGCTAGGGCTTCTTCCAAATCTTGGCCGCATATGAACTCGACGAGTTAAAAGGGAACCTCGACGAGCAAATCAAGGATTTCACGACTTCTCGAATTCAGGAAGAACTCGGCGAGTCGGCGACCTGCACTCGGCGAGTCGAGTCAACATAGACTGTTAACTCTGACTGTGGACATTGACTTGGACCAAGGGTTGACCAATTGAATTCTGTGGGTTTCTGGGATTGGGAGATTTATGAAAAAGGTTGTGTGGTACTTTTAGGTGGTGGAGTTCGTGTTGGACCCGGGAGTTGAGCTTTCTTATTTCCGACGACAGTTGTGAGGTGAGTTATCCTCACTATACTAAGGGGTCTAAGGCACCAAGGCCGGACCATTGGATATGATATCCTAGTAGTTGTATTATGTTGAGTCGGAGTTAGTTATGCATGCTAGTTTGATACGCTTGAGGGTAGGACTGTAGGACTACCTGTGATACTGATTGACTTCATGTATGTGCATTATCTGTTACATGTGATATGTTATGTGGGATGGGTTGAGGTTGTACTGCTCCGTGCAGTACCCAACAAACCCTAGAGTATTCCAGATATGAGCCGAGGGCCCGGTAGGCATTCCAGACTCATACTGAGGACTTGGGGGCATTCCATATACGAGCTGAGGGCCCGGTAGGCATTCCAGACTCGTACCGAGGGCTCGGTGGCAATCCAGATGTGAGCTGAGGGCCCGGTAGACATTCCAGACTCACACTGTGGGCCCATGGGTATTCCAGTCTGTAAAGTTGTGGACCCGTTATGTGTTGTTCTACTCAGTTTTTTATGATATGTTAAGGTGTGACAGGGTTATGTGGACTGTATGTGTATCGGTATTTTGGGGGTAACTCACTAAGCTCTCGGGCTTACAGTTTCAGTTTATTGTTTCAGGTACCTTAGGGGATCGCGGCAAGGCGAAGGCATGATCGTACAGGTCCTCCTATTGTGTCATGTTTCTGGGAAAACTCTGATATAAATGTATTTTGAAAACAAAGTTGTAATGTTTTGATAAATTTGACGTGTTTTGAAAGTTTAAATTTGGCAAAAAATTTTGAGTGCTACAAGTTTGTATCAGAGCCTTGGTTTAAGTGAATTGGAGGAACATTCATGTGAATCCAGTCTCAAATCGAGGAAAGATTTTCAAAATGGTTTTAAATGGTTTTCAAAATAAGTAAAGGAGGATGCATAGTGTACGATCAGCCGGAGCCAGTAAGTAGACCCCAAAATACCATACAATTATTTGATATCGTGATATGTTAGAACAACATGCTAGTACTAGGCTAGGGGTCTTCAGGAATTGCATGATAGAACTACCTTATTATATGATGCTTGACAGCCTAGGGATTCCTTATGTGAGATTGACATCATTACTGTAGTTGTCTAATGTATGCATCACAGTTGTACATAATTAAGATCTTATAGCCTGAGAATGTTTGATTTGGCCTTATGTTCTGTTCTTGTTTGATTGGGAGCTTGGGGTAGGATTGGATATTCGAAAGTCTATAAGGTCCAACATTATGTATGGCTAGCATACATTAGTGCTGCAGGGTTGGTGGAAGTTTCATGGATAGGAGGGAGTAAGTGAGACCGGGAGGTCAGTTATGAGATATTTAGCATTCCTCTAGGAGTGAGGGTTGAGCGCTCGCCATGTTGTGCATATTATTAGGGTGTTGTGGGGATACTTGGGACTAATATGGGTAGGTGTGGAAGGTAGCAGGGGCCCATGCTACTAAAAGCATAGAACCTATACGCGTGCCAAGTAAGTCGCAATCCCTAGGGTTAGTGGGGAGTTGGCTCCCAAAGATTTATATGAATTATCTAATATCTTGTGATATGTTTCAGAATGGTGATGATGAGACGCTTCGTGGCTAGATCCGGTTCGGGATCAGGATCAGGGGATGGAGGTCAGGAGGGGCCGACAGCACCTGAGCTAGTGGTGCAGATGGGTACAGAGGAGTTGGATGCCAGGATTCGGGAAATCCTGCATGATGAGGTCACTACTGCATTCCGGGCTTAGTTACTGGAGATGTTCGGATCGATCAAGACCGCCATGGTGGAGTATTTTGATGAGCGCTATGCAGCCCTTGTAGAGACAGCCGCCACAGCAGCTGCATCAGCTATATCGGCGACGAGGGGAGGAGTCGGTAGAGGTTTTCAGTACAGATACTTCAATAACACGAAGCCCCCTACTTTTGATGGGACGTAGGATCCCATCAGGGTTATGAGGTCGATTTCAGATGTTGAGGGGTGTTTCTTCACCTGCTCGTGCCCTGTTGATAAGAAGGTCAGGTGTGCTCTGAACCTGCTTAGGTCGGGGGCCAAGGACTGGTGGAGACTTGCGATTGGGTCATACTTTGATGATCAGAGAGCTGCTATTACTTGGGAGCAATTCAGGGATATGTTTCGTGCCTGTTACATTCCACGGGTTAAACGGGAGCGATTGTCACAGGAGTTTTTGAGTTTTAGACAGGATGGGGAGTCGGTGACGGAGATCACCCGGATGTTCACTGAGAGGGCGATGTTTTGCCCGGAGTTTGCTTCAGAGCAGGCTCAGATGACCCGTTATCTGAGCATGCTCAAGATGGATATCCGTCATTTTGTGTCTACCCAGCGATGTGATACTCTTCTAGAGTTGCAGGAGGCCGCCAGACGGCGTGAGTTGGAGATTGAGCAACAGTTGAGAGAACATCGGTAGGCCCCGGCACAGCCGGCACTGAAGCGGTCTAAGACCACTGATACTAGGACTGGGGGTTAGTAGAGCCACACATGTGGGAAGTGTGGCAAGGGTCATTCTGGTGTGTGTCGAGCTGGTAGTGGATGCCACAAGTGTGGCAAGGAGGGGCATTACGCGAGGGACTGTCGCCAGGCCGCTCTAGTTCAGAGTCTGAGGTTATGTTACCATTGTGATCAGGTTGGCCATTTGAAGGCCAACTGCACGTTACTCACCGCCAAGCCGGTGCAGGCTCCAGCGCTGGCTACTTTGAGGATCACGGATGGGAGACCAGTCAGGACAGAGCCTCCAAACGCTCAGGGTCGTGCCTTCCAGCTTACAGCGGAGGAGGCTAGAGCAGCACCAGATGTGGTTGCTGGTATGTTTCTATCCTTATCTTGTTTTTTTTCTATATCTGTTGCTCCTATGGTTAGGTACGTTTTTAGTGAACTCCTTACCTGCTTTGGTCTTATTTGACTCGGGGGCGAGTCGGTCCTTCATATCTCAGACATTAGTAAGGGGTTTAGTGCACAGTGGGCGAGTTAGAGTGTCCGTTGCGAGTGTCTATCGCCAACGAACACGGGGTTTCTGCTTCTTCAGTTTATCGACGGTGTGACTTGGAGATTTTCGGGGTGTCATTCCCGATAGATTTGATTCCGATTCCCATGGGGGAGGTATACGTGATTGTAGGCATGGATTGGCTCAATCGATTCGGTGCCATGATCGACTGTGAGGGGCAGCATGTAGTAGTTCGAACCCCAAGTGGGGGAGAACTGATTGTTTATGGCGAGGGCACTAGAGTGGGATCAGGGTTTTGTTCAGCTGCCAGGGCACGGTAGTACCTTCAGCATGGGTGTACATGTTATCTAGCGTATGTGATAGATACGCGAGCCAGGGACCATATTTCGGTTTCCAACGTACCGGTGGTCAGGGAATTCGCAGATGTATTCCCGGAGGAATTACCAGGGATACCTCCGGAAAGGCAGGTCGAGTTCAGGATCGACCTGGTGCCAGGTGCAACCCCTATTGCTAAGGCGTCGTACCGATTGGCACCGCTAGAGATGCAGGAGCTGTCATCGCAGCTGCAGGAACTGTTGGGCAAGCAGTTCATTTGACCTAGCAATTCTCCATGGGGAGCACCGATACTTTTCGTCCGGAAAAAGGATGGTTCGCACCGGATGTGTATCGACTACCGGGAGTTGAATAAGTTAACGGTGAAGAACCGTTACCCACTCCCGAGGATAGATGATTTCTTCGACTAGTTACAGGGTGCATCTTGGTTTTCCAAGATAGACTTGAGGTCTGGGTATCATCAGGTCAGGGTCAGAGAGGAGGACGTGGAGAAGACCGCATTCCGAACTCGTTATGGACATTACGAGTTCGTGGTGATGCCGTTCGGGCTCACCAACGCGCCAGTGGTGTTCATGGACCTGATGAATCGGGTCTGTAGACCAATGCTTGATCGCTCGGTCATAGTATTTATAGATGATATCTTGGTGTATTCCAAGACCCGAGAGCAGCATGAGGAGCATCTGCGGGAGCTGTTAGGAGTTCTGAGACGGGAACGGCTATACACCAAGTTCTCGAAGTGTGAGTTTTGGTTACGGGAGGTCCAGTTCCTCGGACATCTCGTTAAAAGAGGAGGGGATTTTGGTCGATCCGGCCAAAATCGAGGCGGTTATGCAGTGGGAGGTTCCGAAATCTCCCTCGGATATTAGGAGCTTTCTGGGATTGGCAGGGTACTACCGGAGGTTTGTAGGGGACTTCTCCAAGATCGCAGTGCCACTCACTCGTCTGACTAGGAAGGGAGTGGATTTCCGATGGGTTCCTGAGCATTAGAGGGCGTTTGAGACCCTCCGTCAGAAATTGTGCGAGGCTCCAGTACTGACACTCCCGGAGGGAGTCGAGGATTTTGTGGTGTTCCGTGATGCATCCATCACAGGTTTAGGGTCGGTCCTCATGCAAAGAGGACGAGTGATAGCTTACGCATCGCGGCAGCTGAAGCCGCATGAGACGAGATACCCTACGTATGACTTGGAATTGGGGGCGTGGTGTTTTGCCTCAAGATATGGAGATACTATCTATACGGGGTCCGTTGTACCATCTACACGGATCACAAGAGCTTGAGACATATCATGGATCAGCCAAACCTGAACATGAGGCAGCGCAGGTGGCTGGACGTAGTCAAGGACTACGATTGTGAGATCCTTTACCATCCCGGTAAAGCGAATGTAGTGGCGGACGCTTTGAGCCGCAAGTCAGCAGGGCCTTCCACCCCAGCGGTATGTTTGAGGATAACAGTGGATTCTCCGCTGGTGGGTTTGATCAGAGATGCCCAAGTTGAGGGCATCCGCCTGGAAAATTGGAAGCTGGAAGGATCAAAGGCGAGGACACCCAGTTTGTGAAGGATAGTCGGGGACTATTAACCCGATGCGGTCGGGTTTGGGTCCCGATGACGGGTGGGGTTAGGCAGACGATTATGAAGGAGGCTCATAAGTCTCATTTCTCTATTCACCCGGGGGCCACCAAGATGTATCGAGATTTGAGGTTGAGTTATTGGTGGCCGTGCATGAAGCGGGAAATAGCTTAGTACGTTGAGAGGTGCTTGACCTGTAGGATGGTCAAGGCCGAGCATCAGAGGCCGCATGGGAAGCTGCAGCCCCTAGAGATTCCCATGTGGAAATGGGAACAGATCACGATGGATTTTATTACCAAATTGTCGAAGACGGCAAGGGGGTTTGATGCTATATGGGTCATCGTGGATCGATTAACCAAGAGCGCCCATTTCTTGGCTATACGTGAGGGCTCATCGGCCAAGAAATTGGCCGAATTGTACGTTTGGGAGATTGTTTCTCGCCATGGGGTTCCTGTCTCCATTGTCTCTGATCGGGATGTCAGGTTTACCTCTCGCTTCTGGCAAAATTTTCATGAGGAGCTGGGCACGATGTTGCACTTCAGCACAACATTCCACCCGCAGAACGACGGCCAGAGCGAGCGGACTATTCAGACCCTCGAGGACATTTTGAGAGCATGTGTCATTGATTTCGGTAGGAGTTGGGACTCCCACCTACCGCTTGCGGAGTTCGCCTACAACAACAACCATCATTCTACTAGGCGCCCCGCCATTCGAGCTGTTGTACGGGCGGAGATGTTGCACCCCGGTCTGTTGGGGCGAAGCAGGACACAGGGTGATGGGTAGTACGGAGGTGGTTTTGCAGACTACCGAAAAGATCCAGCAAGTTAGACAGCGCTTGTAGACCGCTCAGATTCGACAGAAGAGTTATGCCAAAAAACGCCGATCCGAGTTGGAATTTCAGGTGTGGGACATGGTACTCCTGAAGGTCTCGCCCTGGAAGGGCGTAATCCACTTCAGGAAGAGGGGAAAATTGGGTCCCCGATATATCGGGCCATTCAGGATCATTGCTAGGGTTGTCAAGGTGGCTTACAGGCTAGAGCTGCCGGAGGAGCTTAGTCGAATACACATCACTTTCCACGTTTCGCAGCTGCGAAAGTGCATCATGGATCAGGAGGCGGTGGTGTCGTTGGATGATATTCAGATTGATGAGCGCCTGAACTATATGGAGAGGCCCGTGGCCATACTGGAAAAAAAGGTGAAGATACTAAGGAACAAGGAAATACCTTTGGTGAAGGTACAATGGGAGCATCGGAAGGGATCCGAATGGATGTGGGAGGCAAAGGCAGAAATGCGGGAACATTATCCGGGACTGTTCACCACAACAGACTTCGAGGATGAAGTCTAGTTCAAGTGGGGGAGAATTGTAACGTCTCGATTCCATGTATGAATTTAATTAAAGAATAATTGGTCTTATGTCCTACTCGGCGAGTTGGTTGCCTTACTCGCCGAGTAGCAGTGGGAATGGAACACGTGTTTAGTGACCTACTCGGCGAGTCCACCAAGGGACTCGGTAAATAGGAGCTGGCAGATGAAACCCTAAATTTTGGGGGTTTTACACCCTATTTAAAGGATCATTGGCCTCCACCAGCCTCCCCTTACTGCTTCTTGTCCCTCTCAAACCCTAAAACGTGTGTGTGTGTGTTCTTTGGTGTGTCCAAGCTTGAAGGAGTAACCTTGGAAGGAAGCACTTGAAGAAGCAAGGAAAAACAAGGCCAGGAACTTGTGGGAAGCTAAGGGATTGCATCAGACATCACTCTCTGGAAGGTATTAGGCTGTTCCTTAAGCGCTTTTCACCTTGAACCTCCCTTGGATGGGTGTTATGAAGGGCTCTCCATGTTTAAGCTAAGATCTGAAGTTGTAACTTCAGATCTGGATTTCCCTTGACCTCTAGATCCATAAAGTTCCTAGATTATACAAGGATGAAACTCTCCCAAGGTGTAAAACTTCATTAATGAGCTTAGATCGATCATTTCGGGCCTTTAGAGCTTTGCATGTACGTAAAGATTGCAACTTTACGTGATAAACATGCCTTAGGAGCTTGGATCTGTAATCTGGGGCCTTGCCATGGTTTAAAAAGCATCTGCATGGATTAAGAACTGCATGGAATCGGCGAGTTGAATGAGGGACTCGGCGAGTCCGTTGAAGATGGCCATGAACTCGGCGAGTTGGATGAACAACTTGGCGAGTTTATTGAAGATTGCCTTGAACTCGGTGAGTTGTTAGAAAACTCGGCGAGTTGGCTAGGGCTTCTTCCAAATCTTGGCCACATATGAACTCGACGAGTTAAAAGGGAACCTCGACGAGCAAATCAAGGATTTCACGACTTCTCGAATTCAGGAAGAACTCGGCGAGTCGGCGACCCGCACTCGGCAAGTCGAGTCAACATAGACTGTTAACTCTGACTGTGGACTTTGACTTGGACCAAGGGTTGACCAATTGAATTCTGTGTGTTTCTGGGATTGGGAGATTTATGAAAAATGTTGTGTGGTACTTTTAGGTGGTGGAGTTCGTGTTGGACCTGGGAGTTGAGCTTTCTTATTTTCGACGACAGTTGCGAGGTGAGTTATCCTCACTATACTAAGGGGTCTAAGGCACCAAGGCCGGACCATTGGATATGATATCCTAGTAGTTGTATTATGTTGAGTCAAAGTTAATTATGCATGCTAGTTTGATACACTTGAGGGTAGGACTGTAGGACTACGTGTGATACTGATTGACTTCTTGTATGTGCATTATCTGTTACATGTGATATGTTATGTGGGATGGGTTGAGGTTGTACTGCTCCGTGTGGTAGCCAACATACCCTAGAGTATTCTAGATATGAGTCGAGGGCACGGTAGGCATTCCAGACTCATACTAAGGACTTGGGGGCATTCCATATACGAGCTGAGGGCCCGGTAGGCATTCCAGACTCGTACCGAGGGCTCGGTGGCAATCCAGATGTGAGCTGAGGGCTCGGTAGGCATTCCAAACTCACAATGTGGGCCCAGGGGTATTTCAGTCTGTAAAGCTATGGACCCATTATGTGATGTTCTGCTATATTTGTTATGATATGTTAAGGTGTGACAGGGTTACGTGGACTGTATGTGTATTGGTATTTTGGGGGTAACTCACTAAGCTCTCGGGCTTACAGTTTCAGTTTATTGTTACAGGTACCTTAGGGGATCGCGACAAGGTAAAGGCATGATTATACAGCTCCTCCTATTGTGTCATGTTTCTGGGAACACTCTGATATAAATGTATTTTGAAAACAAAGTTGTAATGTTTTGATAAATTCGATTTGTTTTGAAAATTTAAATTTGGCTTAAATTTTTGAGTGTTACAATTGATGGCATTTTCGTAAATAACCAAGGGAAAAAGAGGCATGGATGGCGGTTGTCGAGGCCAACAAAATTAATAACCCTAATTATTACACACTAAAATAGTGTATAGTGGTAAAGGGATCGAATCCACGGAGATTGGTTCAATTTATAACTCTACGAAAAATCTCTTTGTAAAAATACTTGTAAAATAACAATAAAAATAAAATGGGGGTTTTGGTGTTTTGAAATACTTGAAACAAACTAGAATTAACTATGATTTAAACAGACAATTTCAACAAAAATAAGAGTTTGATGTAAAATCAATAAGGGAAAGATGGTTGACTTAAATTTTCCTCACTTTGACTTTTGATGAACATATCATTAGAATCCAATGGTGCAATACTCTGATTTAAATCCTTAATTTGGCTATAGTAATCCAAGGAGCTTGAGATTACCTAGACTTTTCTTAATTGTTTAAATGGCTAGAGAAGCTCATAACAATTTCCTTAGTCAAAGTCACTAATTCCAAATAGCATGTAATTAGTGAAAGTCAACTAGAATTAAGAACCAAAAAGTCACCAAATCCAAGAGGAGTCAATTGCTTTCAGTACCATGTTGGAGGAAATGTTTTTATGATTGTGTGAAGCAAAAACAACACAAAAATCACTTGTTGCTTGCTAATTTGAGGATCCTTTACTTAATCAAGAAATTAGCCAACTAATCACCACAAACACATTTAAACTCATGAATAAAAACATACTAGTAGTGATAATATGATAAACCCAGGGGTATTTTAGTATGTAAAGCTGTGGACCCATTATGTGATGTTCTACTCAATTTGTTATGATATGTTAAGGTGTGACAGGGTTACGTGGACTGTATGTGTATTGGTATTTTGGGGGTAACTCACTAAGCTCTCGGGCTTACAGTTTCAGTTTATTGTTACAGGTACCTCAGGGGATCGCGACAAGGTAAAGGCATGATTATACAGCTCCTCCTATTGTGTCATGTTTCTGGGAACACTCTGATATAAATGTATTTTGAAAACAAAGTTGTAATGTTTTGATAAATTCGATTTGTTTTGAAAATTTAAATTTGGCTTAAATTTTTGAGTGTTACAATTGATGGCATTTTCGTAAATAACCAAGGGAAAAAGAGGCGTGGATGGCGGTTGTCGAGGCCAACAAAATTAATAACCCTAATTATTACACACTAAAATAGTGTATAGTGGTAAAGGGATCGAATCCACGGAGATTGGTTCAATTTATAACTCTATGAAAAATCTCTTTGTAAAAATACTTGTAAAATAACAATAAAAATAAAATGGGGGGTTTTGGTGTTTTGAAATACTTGAAACAAACTAGAATTAACTATGATTTAAACAGACAATTTCAACAAAAATAAGAGTTTGATGTAAAATCAATAAGGGAAAGATGGTTGACTTAAATTTTCCTCACTTTGACTTTTGATGAACATATCATTAGAATCCAATGGTGCAATACTCTGATTTAAATCCTTAATTTGGCTATAGTAATCCAAGGAGCTTGAGATTACCTAGACTTTTCTTAATTGTTTAAATGGCTAGAGAAGCTCATAACAATTTCCTTAGTCAAAGTCACTAATTCCAAATAGCATGTAATTAGTGAAAGTCAACTAGCATTAAGAACCAAAAAGCCACCAAATCCAAGAGGAGTCAATTGCTTTCAGTACCATGTTGGAGGAAATGTTTGTATGATTGTGTGAAGCAAAAACAACACAAAAATCACTTGTTGCTTGCTAATTTGAGGATCCTTTACTTAATCAAGAAATTAGCCAACTAATCACCACAAACACATTTAAACTCATGAATAAAAACATACTAGTAGTGATAATATGATAAAACACAAAACATTTCCATAAAGATTTAAGAACAAGTTCATGGATTCTTCAACATCCAACAAAAGTTCAAAGGATTCAACAAAAAGTCAACCAAGATTAGTTTAGCCAAGCATGACTAAACTCAAACAAAGTTAGTTAAGATTGTACCAAACATTTGACAAGAATCAAGAGATGAAAAGAAGATATTCTTCAAGTGTTCTTGGCCTCCAAAAGTGCTCCAAACTCCAGAGAGAAAGTATGAAAATCAGACCTCCAATATAAGGCTGAAGAGGCACACCAACCTTCCTAATATAGAGCTCTTAGTAAAATCCCGAAATTACCCTTGTCAGGAATCCACGCAGACCGCGGGGAATCTTACGCGGGCCGCGTGACTTTGACGGGTGTTTAGGTTCCTTCATGTCTTGGGCCCTAACAGCTAGTCCATTTGTAACATACACGTTTTTAAATCGTGTTTTGTAATGAATAAAATTGTGAAATACTACGCGAAATTGAGTGTTGAGTTCTAACAGATGGTTTTTACTAGAAATGAAGTAAAACTATGTTTAGAATCACTTAGAAAAGATTAGAAGTCTTATGAGATTCCAATTAAAAGCCAAATAGTGAAATTTAGCGAAAATATAAAATTTTAAATAAGTAAAATTTTATTATTGAAAGTTGTAAATAATCTCGTTAGAAACTTGTAGGCGAAAACCTCGTCGAAATCCTAGTTATAACGAAGAAGTTATGACCAATCGAAGATCCGCAATAAAACCGACACGACGCTATAAAACCGACACGACGCTGAATGACGTAAAAAGTAAGTTTTTGATAAACTACTTTTTAGCCTTAGTGATCTAAATGAAAGTCGTAGTATTCGTTAAACCGAGAGTTTTATAAGAAGAACGCCAAAATCTGACTTCGTATGAGGAAGTTATGATTTTTCGAAGTTTCATCTTAGCAGTAGACAGCTAAAACTCGAATTTTAGATCGAGTGATATTTGACCGATACATCCTAAACGAGAATCGAAGGTCTCGTCATTTTTAGTACAACGGTAAAAAGTCTGACGAAAACGGATGTCGAATGAAGAAGTGATGAATTTTAAACGGATTTTCCTGTCCCGGAATGTTAAAAATAAATTCAAAATTAGCCGATGAAGTCTAAACGAAAGTTGTAGAGCATAATTTTAGCTACGCGTGCATATAAAGAACGTCAAAATGGAGCTCGTATGCAAAAGTTATGGATTTTAGAAGTTCGGGGCTCAATTTCCGAGAAATCTCGCATGAATAATAGTACACGTCACCTCGCACGAAGCAGGTGCGTCACCGAAGTCGTGGCAGAGTTTGGATTCGACGCGTGTTCTCCAGCTGTCTCGATCTCACATGGCTAGCCTCGTGGCCTCACCTCGCAGCGCCACTTTCCCCTACGCGTGTCTGAGCCTCGCTTCGTCACCGCGGCCCCCTCTCGCATGCGAGCCACGTGCTTCGTTTCGCAGGAGCCACGTCCGAGCCACGCAGCAGCCTCGTGCCCATTGCTGCTGATGCCACCGAGCTGCTTCGCTGCCTGGTTCCTTCTCAGCCGACTTCGGATTCGCCCCTATAAAAGGGGGGACTGCGAGATCTTCCGACTAGAATCCCAAATTTGGCAATTTTAACCCCTTTTCTCACATTTTTTACTATTTTGCCATCCCCCGAAGCCCCGGTATTATTTTTAAAGTCCGAAACACGTCCCAAAGCTCCTGAGAAGCCCGAAAATTTTATCTTTTCGGTTTTGAAGCCCTACCTTCGCAGAGCCCGGTTTTCAATTAAGCTCTTGGTTTTCAACATAGAAAGTCATATTTAAAGCCAAAGTGTTGTCCAAATTACTATTTTAACCCCTGATTAATTTAAGGTGAGTTCAATATATAGGAACAATTGTATGTTATGTGTTATATGTGCTATGTGCTTTTCAGTGTTATTATTCTGAGTTATTTTCCCGTGCTATTTTTATTCGCTATTTTTAATAGCAAAGTTATACCTTTGACCATGTGATCAGTGAAAGGACTTAGATTCACGGTGGTACTGGTATGTAGCCTCTGGCCATGTAGAACATGTCTCGTAAGAGAATGACTTCTATTATATGGCATTGGCAGAAGGTTGGATAGGAATGGTATGTAGCCTCTGACTATGTAGAGCATGACTCCGTAAGAGAATGACCTCTATTCTATGGTATTGGCAAATGGTTAGACAGGGTTATAAGCCTGAAATCTACCAAAATGTTTATCAGAAATTATGTGTCTTCTGTACCATTTGAGCCAAAGCTGTATTGATGAATATCAAGTATTGAAATCGTTATGTCTCATTGATCGTAAATCTTTGAATCAAATCTTGAGTTGATATTGAAAGCCTGACATATGATACGCATATGCTATTATTGTTCTTGTTCCCTTTTGCTTCTATCATATTGGTATATATAAGGCATAAGATTATATTGTATCTATTTATTGAATTCACTAAGCATTATCGCTTATCCCTCTCAATATTTAACAATTGCAGGTGATGAGTATCCAATATACTTTTATACTGCTGAAAGATTTAGAATAGTTAATACTATTTCTCTGTATTTTAATGTTCATGTATGTATATGAATAGTAGATTCTTGGGTAGATATGAAATGTAATAAAACTTAGTCGGTTTGTATCCAATCTTTTGTAATCACTTTATCAATATAAAATATTGTTTTATAAATATGCATGTAGCATGTTTTAAAGGAAGTAACTTAAGAATAATGGTGCAATAGTATGAAGGTTTGGGTCTTTCATAAATACGAAAGTTGGGGTCTTTCACCATTGGCCCAGTTCGAGTCCAATCAGGTCCTAGCCTATTTTTCTTTAACATTTCTTCAATTTGAGCCCAATTTGTCTCTCCACATCACTCAAAGCTTCCGCAAACTCCTAAATATCGATCTTGCACACCCAAGAATTCTCTCATGCCCTTTCAAATTTAACGCTCAACACTTCCACCTTCAAGTAATTGACAAACCCACTCTATGAATCACCTTCACAACCATCAAGCATGAAATCCCCATTGCTCTTCAAGTCCAATCGCCTCCCAAAAGTCCCGCTCTGCTAGTCTCTAAAAAAATCTACAATAATGCTCAAGAAACTAGAAAGTACCCAAAATGGTCATAAAAATAACAAAAAGGAAAATATGCATGGGAATTAACTAAAATGAGAATGAAATGTGCTAAAAAAATATAAAAAGAAGTAAATAAAATGAAGTTATCAGGGGGCATCTTATTTCACATGAATCAGGGGCATTATAGAGACAACCTAATATACCGTCTCAGATGCCATATCTATTCCTGGTTGAAATTGGAAGACAAGATGGAGATCAAAAATCTAATCGGCAACCACCTCTTTCGCTCTCCAGAAAATCGACGCCAAATCCTCTTTCTCCACCACACATTCTCTCATCCTCACCAGAGATCCATCTTCGTCTCAACTCTGACCTCAATCACCATTGATTTTGCTACAACCGGTGTCGTTTTGACTTCTTTGGATGGTGTTGGTTGCCTTTGCCTCCATCTGATTGTGGAACTGTCTTCGTCTCACCTTTGCCAGAAATCTCTCTTAGGCTATCGTTGCCTCACACCCTCACCTCTTCAATTTCAGTTACAGTTAATACCAAAAACTTAGGGTTTTGCAATTGTTTTCTGTCCACGATTTCAATCTCATGTTAGGTGTAACACCCGAAATCAGGAAGGCCAAGAAAAGAAAGGAAAACCATAAGTTTAAGGGGTCGACTCATCAAGTCCAAGGAAGAACTCGACGAGTCGGAGCAGATTAAGTGACCGAATCGACGAGTCGGGGTTTGGACTCGGCGAGTCCGGTCTGGGTTAGGGAACCCTAATTCTGGGACTTGGTACCCTATTTAAGCATCTTATTCTCTTCCATAGAGCTTATTTGCGTCCCCTATAGTCCAAAACCCCAAACACTAGCCACCATAACCGTTTTTGGAGCAAGATCTACCCTTGGTGAAGTAATTTGAAGCTTGGAAGAGAAGAGATTCATAGTGGTGTAAGAGGAGGCCTTGGATCCAGAGTTGGTGGAACTTTTTAGAGCATTTGGAGGTAATGAATTGTTATCCTTGGCTTTCTCCTTTCTAGATCCATCTTTCATGGAGTTTTAGGGTTTCTTTGATTGTATGTGATGAGAAATTGGTGCAGAAGTTAGATTTGGAGTTGAAACTCCAGATCTGAGCTCTATTTGTGTAACACCCTGTTTATTTATTAGATAAATAAATAAATTAACGAATGACTAGAAGCCCTAAAATAAATAATTATATGGCAAGTTGTTGGTTTCGGGAGCCAAACGATATAATTTAGACTTTCGGGGGTTAAAAAGGTAATTTCAGGACTTATGTTGAATAGATTTTTGGGGGCTTAGGGGCTGAATGGTAATTTATGGGCCTTAATTGAGAAGAATAAGAGGAGGAGGGACTGAAATCGTTAATATGGTTGAATTTTGGAGATTGGACGGCAGTTTATAACCCGTCACCTTACCACTCTCAAACCCTAATCCTAAATGGAAGTTGCAACGGCATCTCCGTATCTATGCTACTCTCACCGGTGCCACCGTCCCCTTCATAGACGCCACTACGAAACGTCGTATCACCCTCAGCCTACCGAGTGTGTGCATCACCTGAAGGTCGTGTCGGTAGTAGATGAATGGAACTGTTGCCATCCTTCCTCCGCCATCGCAATGCCGCCATGCCATTCTTCCGATCAGCGAAGGCAACCAACGACCTCAGCACTGCCACCGCAGCCTCCGTGACGCCATGGTGAGCTGCCGATAGTGTGACCCCAGCGACTAAAGTGGAGACCAAGACATTGGTTGTTGTTGTTGTTGTTCTAAATCACTGCCCTTCTCCTATTTGTTATGCCGATCTAAGCACCGCTGTTGCCGGATGTTACTCCAATGTCATCACCGCCATATGATTATCATCGCAAGAAGCCGCTACTGCCCGACATCTCGTGCCACCGCCACCCCAACGACTATTCCCTTCTGTTTCTACCCTCCATTTGCTGTACGTCACCAGTTGGGGGCTTGTTCAAGCTAGAGTGTGAAGCTGTTGCTGATTATGTTGGTTGGGTGGGCGTGATAGTCTAGTCGGAGACTGAGAGAAAACCCACCATGGCCACCGACCATGGTGGTTGTTGCCTTGAAACCAATTTTCTGCCACCACAAGCCGCCGCAAGGTGGTGTCTGTGTGTGTGGATCCTCGCATAAGTATGTCTTTGAAGTCGTTTGTGAAGTATAAGGACGGAAAACACAAAAGAAACCCCCCCCCCCCCCTCCATGGGTGGTGGCTGTAGCCATGCGCCACCGCCGTCCACCATAAGGTGGCTATGTGTGTGTGTGTGATTAGTTTGTTTAGTTTGTTTATTTTGGGATTAGAGTTTGTAAAATGTAATCATAAAATGGAATAATGAAAGGAAATTCCACCACCTTAGGGTGGTGGCTGCCACCTCCTACCGCCACCGGCCGCCGTGTCGAGTGGCGGTGTGCTTGTCTTGTGAGTGGACTCGATTGGGGATACTCGAAACCCTAATGGGCCTTGTTAGCCTAATGGGCCCAATGAAGCCAAATGGGCTTAGTGAAAACCCTAATGAGTCTAATGGACTCTAATTGACCCAATAAAACCCAAATGGGCTTGATAGGCCCAATAAAGCCCTAAATAATCTAAAAGTCCAACAAATTAATAAATGGGCTAGTATTTAGGTTGGAAAACCCTAATTTTGGGAAATTAATCGGGACACATGGGAATTATTTAATAACTTGAGATATTAATAATAATCATTGGCGGAAATTAATCTAAGCAATATTGGACTTAATGGATTAAGTCCTTAATGGGTTAAGTAGGAAACTTAACCCTAATCATCATTTTATATGAAACCCTAATTTCACTTGGGTTTATTGTTGGGCCTTCTATTGGGCCTTGATGATTGGGTTATTAAATGGGCTATCCAAGATCAAGCAAATGGTCTAGAATAATTTAATGGGCCTAGGGTAAGTCCCATGTAATGGGTTAGGCCCAAGTTGGAAAATTAGGCCATAACTAGGCTATAGCTTGTGCCTTAATGATTATATGATATTGGACCATTAGACTGTCAAAGGTTAGACTGGACTTTTGGTTGGGCCTTAGAATGAGATCATGTATAGGCCTAGGCCCAATTTGGAAAATTAGGCCATGTGTTGGGCTTCGATTCCTAGTCGACTTTGGGCCTATGGATTGGGCCTTGGGCTTGAATAAGCCAAGCTAGGGGTAATGTAGTAATTACCCAAAGAATGTACTTATGGTTATGTATTGGGACCCGATTATTAATTGGGTGTTATTTTGGTGTTAACAGTTCGGAAATCTGTCAGCCAGCAGCTGGGGTCGAGTCTGCGGGACTTCAGCAAGTGTGGGATTGTGTCTTCGGGACTTCAGCAGTGTGAGGTGAGTTACCTTCCAGTAGCGGTGGGTCTAAGGCCACAATGTCGGCCCACCAGTAGGAGATGTATGATAGATGATTGTCTTTGTGATATCATTTAGGTTTGCTACTACCTGATATGTTATATGCTAGCATGATATGTTGTATGTGATAGTAGTAGAGCTCGGTTGTTAGGACCGAATGGTAGTCAGACACCCCAGATATGTCTGACAGTATGTGATGATATGTTGCATGCTGTCTTGTTATGTTTTATGCGATAGAGGTAGTAGGAGGGGACTAGTCATCGAGGTTCGGTTGTTAGGACCGAAGGGTAGTTCAGACATCCCAGATACGTCTGATAATATGTTTATGTTATGTTATATGTGATAGTAGTAGTAGGGGTGAAATAGTCCCCGACGTTCGGTTGTTAGGACCGAAGGGTAGTCAGCGCCCCATAATGGCTCGACATGGGTAGTTAGCACCCCAGAATGGCTTGACGTGGGTAGTTAGCACCCCAGAATGGCTTGACGTGGGTAGTAAGCACCCCAGAATGGCTTGACACGGGTAGGTCGGCACCCCAGAAAGGTCGTACCGGGTAGGTCGGGCACCCCAGAAATGCCTAGCAGTATGTATGTTATGTGATTGTGTGGTATGTGGTATGATGGGGGAACTCACTAAGCTTTGTGCTTACAGTTTTCAGTTTTGGTTTCAGGTACTTTGTGTTTAAAGGAAAGGAGCCGGCTTGATCGCAGCGCATCACACTATGGTTTTCCGCACAAGAGATCTTTGGGATTACACTCTTATATTGTTTTATGATAACATGTTTGATTATTTCTACTTTGGTTTTGACATGACATAATATTACAGATGTTTTATTACACTGTTGATTTTAAAATGACGTAATTAAAAATGAAACTTTTGGCCTGTATTTTTGGGATGTTACAATTTGGATCAAGGATGCAGAAGGCCATGTTAGTTGCTATGCAAAAGCCATTTCCCCATGAGTTAAGTTCCTTCCTAGCTTGGTTTTTGGTATCATGAGACAAGAAGCACGTAAAGGTAGCAACTTTATGTTGCTAATTGACTCTAGGAACCCATATCTATTGTTTGGAGCAAAGGAGTAGCTCTGTGACTCGAGATTATGAGAATACACGAAAGGACTCGGCGAGTCGGGCTAGATACCAAACTTAAATCGCGTAGTAACTCGGCGAGTCACATGGGTGGACTCGGCAAGTTGGATGAAGATAGGCAGGAACTCGACGAGTTGGAAGAACAACTCGGCGAATCTGTTGAAGATTGCCTTGGACTCGACGAGCCTGTTCTTGGACTCGGAAAGTTAAGTCATGAAACCCCAAACCCTTCTAGTTAAGACTCGGATCACTGAGTTGAGTGGAGACTCAATGAGTTGGACAGGACAGAACTCGGAAATCAGTAGACTCGGCGAGTCATGGTCTGACTCGGCGAGTCGAGTCGCGAATGAAAGGGGTTTCTGAGCTTATGAACTCAACGAGTCAGTAGGCTGAATCGGCGAGTAGGGTCAACCTGGAAGGTTGACTTTGACTAGGACTTTGGCTTTGACCAGAGTTGACTTAGTCGACTTTTGGAGGACTGCCAGACTTAGTGTTATATTGATATTGGTAGCTCGAAGAGCTAGAGGAGCAACGCCTCAGAGGTTTGTCGGTTAGCAGCCAGAGGGTTATCAGTAGAGCTCAGCAGTTCAGGTGAGTTTCCTTCCAGTAGGAACAGGTCTAAGGACACAATGTCGGCCCGTTTAGCTAGCAGTAGTTTCTGGACTTCGGTCCGATGCAGTAGTTAGTATGTTTGATGCCTTTGTGGCTCAGATAGGATTTATGTGTTATGTGTTTCGGGCTACAACCCGATGCAGTATGCAATTTATGTGTTCATGCTAGTTGATATGTTTATGCTATGCTATGTTCAGTTAGTTCCGGACGTCGGTCAGATGCAGGGGACAAGGCACCAATCAGTTCCAGACTTCAGTCCGATGTAGGGGCAAGGCCCCAGTTAGTCCGGACTTCGGTCCGATGCAGGGGACAAGGTCCCAGTCAGTTTCTGGACCTCGGTCCGATGCAGGGGCAAGGCCCCAGTTAGTCCGGACAGTCCGATGCAGGGGACAAGGTCCCAGCCAGTTCCGGACTTCGGTCCGATGCAGGGGGCAAGGCCTCAGTTAGTCCGAACCTCGGTCCGATGCAGTGGGCAAGGCCCAGTATGTACTTTATATGTTTGCATGGTATGTGGTAGTTTGGGGGAGCTCACTAAGCTTCGTGCTTATGGTTTCAGTTTTTGGTTTCAGGTACTCAGTTTTCAAAAGAGGAGCTCAAAGAGGTTGCAGTGCACACACCATAGCCAGTTAGCCTGGGAATGTTTTACTCTGATAATAAGATTATATTTTGAATTAATACTCGGAAATTATGTTATGACTTATGATACGGTTTTTAGAAATATGGTTTTAGTAATGTTTTAAAAGAAATTTTTAGTTGTGATTTTTGGGTCGTTTCAAGTTGATATCAGAGCCTTGTTTTGAGGGATTCGGATACATTTTTGGTTGTGTCTGAACTCAACCTAAGGAAACGGTAAAAGGTTTTCAAAAGAGAAACATTTTCGAAAAGAATTTTGTAAAAAGGGAGTTTTGAGAAAAGAAAAGAGTTTTAGAAAAAGAGAAAAGAAATTTTAGAAAGAAAATAATTTTGAAAAGAGAAAAAGGGTGTGGTGCATGCAATCAATCGAGCTCAAGTAAGTACTCCTAAATTACCCATACCAGTTTATGTTATGATTAGCAGTTTCAGTTATAGTAGGACAGCATGCTAGTATAGGACTAAGGATCTAGGAGGATGCCTTATGTGCCTGCTTTATGTGCTTCAGCTTTATGAGAATCGCATGCTAGTATTGAGTAGACAGTATTAGGATAGCCTGTTTAGGTTATGCCTGATAGTATGAGTTTAGCATTGTAAGCTAGTACAGATTCTTGTTATGAGAATATATTTGATTGAGTATTTTCCATGTCTGAATGTTGCTTGCTTTGTGCATTGTGGGATTCTGAGTGATGGGAGTTAGTTGTTAGGTGAATACGTTAAGTCACATATAATCATGATTGAATAATCTGAGAGGATTGGATTTGACCTTATTCCATAGCCCTCGTTTGGGTCCTAACCGTTGTAGGGATGAGTCCCTTACTCGAAGGATTATTCGAGCCTTGTTACATGTGATAGTATTTAGGTGACGGCTAATTGGCATTACAAGGAGACCTTCAGCAGTTGAGGACTGTTGGTTGAGTCAAAGTTTTCCCTAGGGAAAGCCTAGGAAGGTAGTAGTAGAGATCAGTAGAAGTAGAGAAAGGGGACTTGGTGGAGTTGAGGTAACTCTTGAGGAAAGTACGGATAGATGTGGAAGGTAGTATGGGCCCTACTACTGAAAGCTGAAGATCCGTACTCGATTCAAGAGGGGATGAGGCAAAACCAGGGAATGAGTAGGGTGTGTGAGAGATCCCTCTATAGCGGAGCGTATGTTGATAAGTAGTGTGTTATGTTTCAGCATGGTGTTGTTGCGCGAGATACTAGTTGGCAATTCAGGTACCGGGGAGGGATCTGGCTCAGGCTCTAGAGCCGGGTAGTTTGATGATCAGATGAGGGATTTAATTTCCACAGAGATTATGCGCAACATCATTGATCAGACTCCATTGATTTTTGGTTCGGTTAGAGAGGCCATCATGGAGCTTATGGACAGTCATCTTGAGGCCTTTAGGGCCGGGATAGTTTCAGGATAGATTGGGGATTGTCTAGAGCCCGATGCTTATGGAGTTCAGGGATCCATCAGGGAGGGAGTTCCCATTTTTTGCTCTTACCATCATGGACAGGAGTGAGTGGGGCACCCTGTCTCCAGGAGAGACCTCTGCATGATTGGATAGTCAAGGAGGTTTCGCGAGGAGCTGCCTGACATTGTCGTGAGGGTCACTGATAGGTTGACTACAAAGCTCCAGGATCATACATCGGTTGTTCAGATGATAGATGGGGTCGATGAGGTAACGCATGAGCGAGATACAGGCAGGGAGTCGGAAAGGAACAGGAAAACAGATGAGACTCAGGTAGCCACAGGTTCGGGCAAGAGGCCCAAGGGGTCGGATTCGAGATCGAGGGACTATCAGAGCTGCAGTCGATGCAGGAAGTGTGGTAGGACGGACGAGGGTGCTTGCAGACGTAGAAGTGGTGGCGATGTTGGATGTTTCAAGTGCGGCCGGATTGGCCATTTTAGCGGAGATTGTATTGTTGCCATCGCCCATGGACTTGACCCGATATGTTTCCATTGCAGTCAGAGGGGCCACAAGAAGGCCCACTATCCAAGTTTGCATACGACAGGGCAGGTGATAGCTCCTGCCCCTGTGACTTCGAGAACCACTAGCGGTTTTCAGGGCCGGGCAAGGCCGCCCACGGCTCGGAGCAGAGTGTACCGGTTGATTTTAGCAAGAGTTCAGGGTCAAGCACCTATCGTCCCTCAGAAAGTCAAGATCGAGTCGTAATAGATCGCAGGCATGTAGTCTGAATTCTTCCCTTTTGTAGTGACTCTATTGTTATGGTACTGCATCGATGTTAGTAAGCATGTATCTATGAGTATTATATTACCTGCTTGTGATTGAGTTATATGCCATTTGCATACCTTGGAAGGTAGAAAGATAGCTGGAGGTCGTCCCTCTAGGGCAGGTTACTTCGGATACAGTAATTGTAGCATGTATGTGTAAGATTCAGTAGTTCCTCACTACTTGCGGAAGGTGTTAGTCGGGTAATGATCAATTATATTCTCAGTAGTGACAATCCAGAGCTTCTAGTGGAGTAGCTAGCGGTCGATAAGGAAGTGGGTTAGAGATGTTCACCCTAAACGCAGGCTCTCGAGATGCAGTCATTAAAACAAGTGCAGTTAAGGATTGAAAGGTGCTCGGTTAGTTAGCAAGAATGGTTCGAATCTGGTAAAAGTTAGTTGGAGCGCCAATAGAGGTAATCGTTGGTGGACAGTGGAAGGTTGGGGAACCCTTTTGACCAGTGAGCAGTAAGGAGTTAGCCGGATCCAAGTGGGGGAGAACCCTCCGAGTATACAAGGATAAGAGCACGCAGACCCAAAATGAGTACGCGGCCTCTGAGAAGAAAATATAGTAGCACAACGATGGATGGATTGAGGAGTTCAGGATTGGGAGTTTGAGGAACTTCCCAATAGTTAGTTCATGTAATCGATATGGTTAGTAACTGGTTGGGAATCCAGCTTGGAGGACCGCCTGTAGGACTCTAGTGAGTCGGAATGAGGATCTTGAGAACGGTTAGCAAGAGATGCTTTCGTGTTAGTAGTCGGTAGCAGAGACAACATGCAGAGCATGGTAGAGCGGCGGGAAAGCCGCAACATTTTTTTTCAGCAACAACCAGTTAGTAGTAGAGTGTTGTAAGTATGCGGGGGCAGCCGTAGCATTCATTAGCAGTCAGATCGTAGTAGTAGTAGTAGTGTTGTAAGTCTGCGGGGGTAGCCGTAGCATTCACTAGCAGTCAGATAGTAGTAGTGTTGTAAGTTTGCGGGGGTATCTGTAGCATTCACTAGCAGCCAGATGGTATTAGGGAGTTGTAAGTCTGTGGATGTAGCCATAACATTTGTAAGGTTAGTAGACAGCATGAGCGCATTGTTTGGACGCGGGGGAAATAATAGTACCCACCAGTTCGGGTGCAGCAGTGAGGATATGGGAATCCACGGGTTGGATTTTGGATTTCCCAAGTGGTTCAGTTATGGTTGAGTCGATAATTCGATAGTTGGATTGTCACCACAGTTATGAGATTAGGGAAGAAGTGGACCGCTTAGGTTCGTGTATGTTAAGGGTCATTGTTGGTTTTGGAACCATCGCTTTTAGTCTTGGATTTGATGATGTCAGGATTCGACCTATGTGTCACACCCCGAAAACCAAAGGCCGAAACATTTCCGGGGTTGACTCCACATTGAGTATCAAATCCAATGCACATAGTAAGTAAAGTAGAACAACCATACATTACATATTGAAAAGTTTTGTAGTTGTTACAATAGTAAAGTTATACAGTTGTGATACATAGTATATAATAACAAAATGAACTGATCTTCTGCGCACTCCAACCTGGAACAAAATGATCTTCGAATACCTGTTCTAATGCTGACCTGAGAACACAAGCGGTTTGAAAATCAGCATAATGCTGGTGAGTTCATAAGCGGTTTTTGTTTTATGAAAATTTTTGAGTTTCCTTTCTGTTTCTGAAATGTTACGCACACCAAAAAAATCCCATATTTTCTTAAAAAGGTTGGTTATTGTTTCTCAACATGTAAAGTAAAGTTGTACACTGAAAACATGTTTACCCTTGTGAAAATGTACAGTTAGGTTATCTGGTTGGATATACTGTTCTGGTTAGGTACCAATGTATTCCCAGTAAAGTCCCATATGTAAAGTTATCTGGTTTGTTACCCTTTTCTGGTTATGTAAACGTTCCCCAGGAAACTCCCATACTTTTCTGACTGTTGGTTATCAATGTAAAAGATGTATTACGTTATTCATTATTACTATAGAGTAAATCTCTGTTATCCTAATTGCGAGTTCCATAACCATACAATAGACTAAATGTGGCAATAAGTAGTCCACATCACCTTATGACTCTCGTCACCCTTGAACCTTTCGGTTCGGCTGTAGCTAGCAGCCAGGTGTGGGGTAGTCAGCCCCGTATAGATCTATACACTCAAGTCACGCTCTCTAAATCCCAGAGATTCTGGTTACGGGTGTAGTCCTCCACTCGCATATCTTTGTGGAGTGTTCACCGAGGACGTGTCTCCAATCATACAGGATTAACAAATTTACTAGTAATAATATGATAGTCCTCCACTCGCGTATTTCCGTGGAGTGTTACCGAGGACAAAACAGTGTACAGGTATTATGTTCAAATGTTCTAATGTCATGCTTTTAACTGATAAAATGTGGAAAGGCATTTGTGAAATATATGAAAAACATAATAGTTTAAAACCCATTTCACAAATATATGTTTACGTGATCTGGATGTTCAAACAGTTATCAGTGGTAGTAATCAGTGTTAAAAGCATATAAAATGTGAAACACACATTTGAAAACATGTTTTGAGCACAAGTAATCCCTTGTACTTTGCTTGTATTCCCCCTGAAAACAGTGAAAACAGTGAAAAAGGGTAGGGGTATGAACTCACCGCTTAATGTAGGGTTCGAGTGTCGACGGATGCCCTGAACGTCTATGGCCCCTATTATTCATGTGACGACACATAGATGAGTTAGAGTTAAGGTGTTTCATGACTAAACATGATGGGAAAACACCCTTAGGGCTTGGAATTACTAAGAATAAGTACCCTAGGATCCAGGCTTAAAGATTTATGCAAGTTTAGGGCCAAATGTGGGCATTAAAGTGAGTGTGTGGCCTTGAAAATGAGTGTGCGGCTGGGGTGTGCGGCTAGGAGTGTGTGTGAGGCAGCACACAAGAGTGTGCGGCTGTACAGAGTGTGTGTGCAGCCGTACACACCTCATTTGAGTCCATTTGATGACTTTTGAAGTGTTTGCTCTTCACACTTAGGAGGTTTGAAGGTATGCTGCCCCATATGAAGGTGTGCGGCTGTACACTTTTAAGGGATGATGAACATGATGAATATGATAAGTTTTAATCTTGGGATTCAAGTGTTTACCACTATACTTAGCTTGAAGATGGAGTAGATCACAATTTGGAAGCTTTCCAAGTGTTCTTGGTTGATAATTTTAGAGAGAGAAAGTAGAGAGAGGGAAGAGAAACATCCAAATGAATGAATGAAGGGGTATCCATCCATATAAGGGTTTGAGTGTGAGGTTGAGTGTGTGTGCGGCCGCACACACCTTATTTGGTGTGTTTGGTCCGATTTTGTGATACTTAAGCACTTTCCAATCCTTCCTAGAGCTTATATCCAGGTTATACTAAGTCTAGAGCACTCAAATGGAACCACAAGACGTAACAAAAGATAATGAACTCGAGTTTTAGTGTTGAACACAAATCGATTACATGGCTAGAAGTTTCGGGTTGTCACACTATGGACCCGGTCGGTTGGATCGGGAGGTTGTTAGGGTCACAGTGACAGGATGACTAGTGGAAACTAGTTCCAAAGAAAGATTTCGTTCAGAAGTCGTGGGAGCGACTAAGTAAGGAGTCCTTGGGCTCCACAGTTGAGCTAGAACTCGGTGTTGCAGATGACCGACGAATGATTGGAGACCAGGAACGTCTTGAGATATTTTGGGAAGCAGCCATAAGGCAGATCAGTGTTTCATACGTTTCAGTGTTCCAGACAGTTCAGTGTTTCGAATAGTTTCTGTGTTATGGATATTATTAGTATTTGTGTTGGAATGCAAGTGCTGACAGTATAGTTGGTTGATTTGGAAATGGTAAGTCCCTCTCAGCAGGATCAGTTGAGTCTTCTGCCAAGTATAAGTGATCTGCAAGGATAATTAGGCAGATAGCCTTTCTTTCAGGATGGAAGACTCGAGTTATTAGAAGTTGAGTAGTCAGATGAGAGATAAGCAAGCTGGTTCCAGTAGCATCGATTCAGTATGAGTGGCAGAGTGGATAGAACAGTTATACATAGTCGAAGTATCTTCAGAAGTCGCTAGAAGCGACTAGGAGATTGCGATGGGGTGTAGTGACCGGTGGGAGTTTGGTAACTCATATATCGGCAGATTAGTTGGACCAGGGTGGTCTCAGTGCATCCGGTAGGTAGATGAGGGGCAACAGAACTTTCAGTCAGAGGTAGTAACGATAAGGGAAGTATGGTAAGAGGCAGCAAGTTGACAGAGGGTGCTACGCCTCTCACATCAGGGTTGGATAATCTCATAAGGGAGGGTTTGACCTTGTTGCGCAGCTCTCGTATGAGTCTTAACCGTTGCAGGGATGAATCTTTCACTCGAAGGATTATCTTATCCATTCACAGGGACGGGTGCTCAGCATAAGTTATAGAAATAAGAAGCATTCAGTATGTACCAGCAGTAGTGACCAACACTGAGAGTGGCTGGAGTGATGGACATCGTGAAGGGTATGATCTTCACAATGAAAAAGGAGGTGAATAGCTATAGAAGGCAGCCTTAGGAAGGCCAGAGAACGCATGAGGAAAAGAGAGTATACACCAAAGAATGTTTAGCCTAAGTACTCAGGGAGTACCGGAAGGATTGTTAATTGAACAGGAGGTGTTCTCAGGAAGGTTGAGGATTATATTGTACTCGGGGATTTTAACTGCAAGGATTATGCCTTCCAGAATGACCGGGCAAAAGGTCAAAAGGGTTAGAGTCACCAGGCAAGGTGGTGGAGGCAGATTGCAGGCCAGTTGGACATAGCGAACTTCAAGGACGAAGTTTAGTTTAAGTGGGGGAGAGTTGTAACATCCGAAATCAGAAAGGCCAAGAAAATAAAGGAAAACCATAATTTAGACTCGTCAAGTCCAAGGAAGAACTCGACGAGTCGGAGCGAGTTCTGTGTCGCAGATTAAGTGACCGACTCGATGAGTCGGGGTTTGGACTCGGCGAGTCCGGTCTGGGTTGGGAAACCCTAATTCTGGGACTTGGTACCCTATTTAAGCATCCTATTCTCTTCCATAGGGCTCATTTGTGGCCCCTATAGTCCAGAACCCCAAACCTTAGCCACCATAACCGTTTTTGGAGCAAGATCTACCCTTGGTGAAGTAATTTGAAGCTTGGAAGAGAAGAGATTCATAGTGGTATAAGAGGAGGCCTTGGATCCAGAGTTGGTGGAACTTTTTAGACAATTTGGAGGTAATGAATCGTTATCCTTGGCTTTCTCCTTTCTAGATCCATCTTTCATGGAGTTTTAGGGTTTCTTTGAGAGTATGTGATGAGAAATTGGTGCAGAAGTTAGATCTAGAGTTGAAACTCCAGACCTGAGCTCTATTTGGATCAAGGATGCAGAAGGCCCTGTTAGTTGCTATGAAAAAGCCATTTCCCCATGAGTTAAGTTCCTTTCTAGCTTGGTTTTTGGTATTATGAGACAAGAAGCAAGTAAAGGTAGCAACTTTATGTTGCTAATGGACTCTAGGAACCCAGATCTATTGTTTGGAGCAAAGGAGTAGCTCTATGACTCGATATTATGAGAATACACGAAAGGACTCGGCGAGTCTGGGAGATGACTCGGCGAGTCGGGCTAGATACCAAACTTAAATCGCGTAGTAACTCGGCAAGTCACATGGGTGGACTCGGCGAGTTAGATAAAGATAGGCAGGAACTCGATGAGTTGGAAGAACAACTCGACGAGTCTATTGAAGATTTCCTTGGACTCGACGAGCCTGTTCTTGGACTCGGCAAGTTAAGTCATGAAACCCCAAACCCTTCTAGTTAAGACTCGGATCACTGAGTTGATTGGAGACTCAGTGAGTTGGACAGGACAGAACTCGGAAATCATTAGACTCGGTGAGTCGAGTCGCGAATGAAAGGGGTTTCTGAGCTTATGAACTCGGCGAGTAGGGTCAACCTGGAAGGTTGACTTTGACTAGAACTTTGGCTTTGACCAGAGTTGACTTAGTCGACTTTTGGAGGACTGCCAGACTAAGTGTTATATTGATATTGGTAGCTCGGAGAGCTAGAGGAGCAGCGCCTTAGATGGTTGTCGGTTAGCAGCCAGAGGGTTATCAGTAGAGCTCAGCAGTTCAGGTGAGTTTCCTTCCAGTAGGAACAGGTCTAAGGCCACAATGCCGGCCCGTTTAGCTAGCAGTAGTTTCCGGACTTCGGTCCGATGCAGTAGTTAGTATGTTTGATGCCTTTGTGGCTCAGACAGGATTTATGTGTTATGTGTTCCGGGCTACGACCCGATGCAGTATGTAGTTTATGTGTTTATGCTAGTTGATATGTTTATGCTATGCTATGTTCAGTTAGTTCCGGACTTCGGTCTGATGCAGTTAGTCTGGACTTTGGTCCGATGCAGGGGACAAGGCCCCAGTCAGTTCCAGACTTCGGTCCGATGCAGGGGGCAAGGCCCCAGTTAGTCCGGACTTCGGTCCGATGCAGGGGACAAGGTCCCAGTCAGTTTCCGGACCTCGGTCCGATGTAGGGGGCAAGGACCCAATTAGTCTGGACTTTGGTCCGATGCAGGGGACAAGGTCCCAGCCAGTTCCGGACTTCGGTCCGATGCAGGGGGTAAGGCCCCAGTTAGTCCGGACCTCGGTCCGATGCAGTGGGCAAGGCCCAGTATGTGCTTTATATGTTTGGATGGTATGTGGTAGTTTGGGGGAGCTCACTAAGCTTGGTGCTTACGGTTTCAGTTTTTGGTTTCAGGTACTCAGTTTTCAAAAGAGGAGCTTGAAGAGGTTGCAGTGCACACACCATAGCCAGTTAGCCTGGGAATGTTTTACTCTGATAATAAGATTATGTTTTGAATTAATACTCGGAAATTATGTTATGACTTATGATACGGTTTTTATAAATATGGTTTTAGTAATGTTTTAAAAGAAATTTTCATCCGTGATTTTTGGGTCGTTTCATTAGGATTCTAAATCCACAAAATCATCATTTCAGATACTATCTTCAACAACGATTGAGCTCTCGATGAAGTTCGTCTCAAGTAAAAAGCACCTGTCATAGCTCTCTGTTCTGTTCTTAGTGATATTCCTAATTCTAAAATGGTAATGTTTCCGATTTTTCAATTATATTGTAATTTTCTCTTTCTTTTTTAAGTATTTGGTCTATTGATTCCTCTATCGACCCAGTAGATATGGAAACGATCTTCCAATCGCATTTGAGGTTCACTTCACTAGTCGATCAACTGTGACAACTTATTGAGGAGTTTCAGGGCGGCGATTTCATATATTGAGGGTATATCAGAACAAGTTATTCACAAAAGGAATCTGGTTATTGCAACGGTTCACCAACTCTGATCTCTCCACTTTCAATTATGTTTCAAATTGTATCATCTTTTGAATTTGGTCTTCTGGTAGGTATTTATAACCTCTTCCTAGCTTTTCTCGATTTATAAGTTCAAACTTTTGTTTATAGTTCCAATTCAGTAAATTAGTTTTTGATTTTGTATAAATATATTCATTCATAGATGTTTCTCTTATGATAACAACTATTTCTAGGCTATTACTTATGCGACTGTAAGGCCATTTATGAAGAGTATATTTCTAAGAACTATGAGAATGGTGGCTGAGCTGTAGTGGCTGGAACTTGTGTGTGTGTGTGTGTGTCCAGAGATGCTATGGTAAAATTATATGGCTTTTTATTCTATACATCTTAAATATGGATCATGATATGCATTTTTTTGGATATTGGTGATGATCTAACATATATTCTTGTTGTTATTAATCCTTTCTGATAGTTAAAGAGATTTCAATTTAATAATTATGTCCAAACGGGTGGTAATTACAGGTAAGGCTTTGCATAAATTATTTAGATTACTTTGTTTTGTATTAATACGATATGATGTTGGTCCTAATAATTTTTTATTTGACATGGATCTTGTTGTAGGAGTATTGAAGTTAACCCAACAACAAACATGGCATCACTATTTTAAACCCTGAAAAACTCGTTATCTTTCTTGGAGGCTCTTCTGGTTTTCCACCATCATCATCCACCACGATAGTCTAGGCACCAATGTCAGCACCAGCACTTGTTGTCCTTCTATGCCCTGAAACTTTGCTCTCATGTTTCTCATCAAGGTATTGTACTTTTGAAGGAAGCTTTTGTTTCTGAATTTTATTTCTTGCATTTGGTATTGAATTTTCTTGTGTCTGGTGATATTTCTTTCAACCAATATTTCTAATGGACTATCTGTGGCTGGGGGCATTTATGGTATTATACAGGCTGGGCACATCATATAATTTATTGATTTCAATTCAAGACAAGATAAAATGGGCAGACACGATGAGTGAACTGGACAAGAAACATTAAAAAGAGAATGAAGAAAGACTGGAAGAAGTCTAGAATGCACTCTCTCTCAAGGTCACTATTCATTTTAATTTTCTTATCTAGGTAAAATATAAGATAAGGTCTTGATAATATTTATGTTGTGTCTGAGTTACGAAATGAATAACTTTTTTTTGTGTGTATGTGTGTATGTGTGTGTGTGTCTGGGGGGGGGGGGGGGGATGGAGGAGTGAAAATAGGAATGATTTGTTTTTAGATATTTTTGTTGATATGTGTTACTTACATGTGGCCGAAGTTACAAACTGAATTCCAATCAACAAATTTTTGGTTATCTATCATTAGATAGTTTTAATCATTTCACAAATATAAATGAATGTTTGGATTACAATTATTTAAAAATCCAATAAGTCATTTTTTATAAGACACTCAATCTTATTTCACTACATTTAAGAATTGACCAAATAGGAACTTGGATTTCTTCCACCACCAACTCTTCTATCAGGTCAATCATAATTGATAATTGTTCATGTTCGAATTTTTTTGAATTTTTGTATTTGTCTGAATCATGGTCTGACGTTTATAAGTAAATCACATGTAATTGATATGTGAATTACATGTGATTCACATGTAAATCACAAGTAAATCACATATGAATTACATGTGATTCACATGTAATTATGAATTACATGTGATTTACATGTAAATCACATAAGAATTACATGTGATTCACATATAATTCACACATGATTCATATGTAAATCACGTGTAATTCACATATGAATTACGTGTGATTCACATGTAAATCACAAGTGATTCACATATGAATTACATGTAATTCACATATGAATTACATGTAATTCACATATGAATTACATGTAATTCGCATATGAATTACATGTAATTCACATATGAATTACATGTAATTCGTATATGATTCATATGTAAATCACAAGTGAATCACATATGAATTACATGTGATTCACATGTAAATCACTAGTGAATCACATATGAATTACATGTGACTTACATGTATATAATATCTAATTCACCTATGAATTACATGTAATTCACATGTAAATCACATGTAATTCATGTATGATTCACATATAAATTACATGTAATTCACATATTAATCACATGTAATTCACATGTAAATCACAAGTGAATTACATATCAATTACATGTGATTCACATGTAAATCACAAGTGAATAACATATGAATTACATGTGATTCACATGTAAATCACTAGTGAATCACATATGAATTACGAGAATATGCACACATGCAGTTTGTGTGAGAGGTCTTTGTTAATTAATTTTTTTAATTTTCTTGTGAATTTCACATTTGAATCTTAAAAAAATACAATCAAATGTGAATATCATATTATATAATCACATTTGAATCTTACATGATATAATAACATGTGAATCTTACATGATATATATTTGTGCATTTTTCTGAGTGTTCTTGCATTAATTAATTTTTTTCTTTAAATTTTCTTGTAGGTTTTGAAGAATTTGTTGAAAATATTGAAGAGGCGAAAAGTGATAAACTGAAGAAAACATAGAAATCTTGATATGAAGAAATGATAACACGGTGAATCTTTATAGTTTTTTTACAATTTATTTTGTATCGAATAAAATACTTGTATTATGTTTATAGATTGATTAATAAAAATGAGATTTTTTATAATTTACTTACGAATATTATAGTATAAGAAATATGCATTTAAAAAAATATGCATATATGCTCCTAAAACGTTTAGTTTTTTGTTAAAAAATGCATTTTGAAAAAAATTGCACTTTTTTATAAAAATCATATATTCTTTTTAAATGCAGTTTTTTTCTAGAAAAAATGCAGTTTTTTTTTTTTTTTTTTTTACTTTTAAAATGTAGTTTTTTTTTAAAATGCAGTTTTTTTTTTGAAAAAAGATGCAGTTTTAAAAAAAAAATCATTTTTTTTTGAAAAATTCATGTTTTTTTGAAGAAAATTAAAAAATCTTCAGTTTTTAAAAAAACTGAAAACTATTATTTTTTTTAAAAAAAAAACAAATCTGAAATTTTGAGGTATTTTGTTAATTTTTAGACATTTATATAATATATTAAATAACATAAAAAATTAAACATTAAATGAGATTGGTAAGATGATGATGATGTCCTTAACGAATTAGTTTTGATCAAACGCTTCACTTTTAGTTCTCGGGTTCTCGGGAAACTTTGAGTTCTCAACCGATCTCAACCTTATATATATATATATATATATATATATATATATATATATATATATATATATATATATATATATATATATGATTAGGTTATTATATTCAAAGTAATTATTGTGTTATTATATGCATAAATATGGACCAATCAAATTTACTTATTTTAAGAAAGTGATTAATATATATTATTGAATTAAATATAATTGAAAAATATCATCTTAATTAATTACAAGGGTAATCTAGTCAATTAATATAGATTTAATAAAGGAAAATTACATTTTTTTAAGGGGTCATAGATTCTATTAATTTTAAAAATCCAATTTTACGAATTATAATTCTTTTAATTCGGATATTCTGACAAAATATGTTTATAAGTATATTCAAAGATAAAAATATTCTTAAAACATAAAAAATAAAAATATTATTGAACGTATTTCTTGATCATGAATTTAAAAATATTCTTGTAGAATAACAAATTCTTGAACAATCAGTTGAAGAATAAAAAGAAAAAATACATTATTTCTTATAGAATACGGGTATCAATTGTTAAAAATTACATTAATTGTTAAAGAATAAAACTAAAAAAGCTTTTAAAACGGTAAAGTAAAAATCAAAATCTAACAACGATTAATGCATTCTAAAAGAATATTGTGGTCCATCAACTTCTGTAATTCCAACAGAATTGGAATTCGTGATTCCATTCCACCAGAATTTGAATTCGTGATTCCATTCAAATAGAATTGGAATCTCACCAATAAAACTAAAAAAAGTTTTCGTGCTACTTCAAGTGAATCTTCAGGTGGAATGTGCTCTCCTCTTTCCTAAATAAGATAAATGTCATTAAAGATTAAACTAGACATTAATAATCTTGATTTTGAAAGAATAATTAAGGAAGTAAAAATGAAGATACCTTCATGAGTTGTTGATGAAGTAAGTAACATCTGATCCTGAAATGGGTATTGACTTAATACTACTCCCAATAACATAACCTTCTGCAATAGGAACATCATGTGTAGCACCATCTCCAACATCCACCACAACACCTGTCATCTCACACTAAGCAAAAGCATATAGTGTTTTAAACATTACAAATTACCAAATAAACTCAAGAATCAAGATTAAAGATTAAAGATCCAAAAAACTAACCTTCTCTGTGGTGTATCATGCAACAAGAGCAAGAACATGCTGCACAGCTATATAAAGCCCTGGAACATTGGATGTCTAAAACATGATCTCACTACTGTTGGAACGTTCAAGAAAGGCTCCACATTACCAGCAAATCCCATTTTCGTATACCTGTAATACCATTATAAGTTCAATTGTTAGGTCGGATTTTCTTGAGTAATTTTATCAAGCAGGTGGTCTGCAAACTGTAAAAGGAGTATTGGTTTAGTAAACATTGTTGATAAGGTGGGGCAAAACGTGCTACAATCACTAGGTTGAATTCGGCGACATAAATATAAACAATTCGATTCCCTTACTGGACTTAACCTTCCACTTGAACAAAACAACACTATCAATAGCTCTAGGAGACTGGAAAATGCAAGGTCGATGCACAGGGACTTCACTTCACTGAAATTGCTCAGAAACTGAATGGTGGATCGAAAGGACTGTTGGATTAGTGTCTAAGTCCATAACTATTTTTGTATGTACTTGAACCGATGGTGCATGGTCCTTTTGGGTTGCCTTCACCAAAGCAACTTGATAAGATGAATTATGGAGAGAAAGGATTAATTATGATTTATTAATATTTTATTAGAATAATATATCAAAGGAGAAATCATATTGTTTAATTAATATTAGTCAAGAATTAATAAGAATTAATTATGTGGCTAAAAGACATTAATTAAATGAAGGGGACTAGAACTGTCAATTGTGTGATAGTTGAATATTAGGCTAATGGACTCCATAGAGGATGGAGTGGACGAATTCTATGGGGGAAATCCATTAGAAATCGTCCAAGGCCTCTAAAGAGGGAGTCCATGGGTTGCTTAGGGTCTAAGCATCCAAATTAGGGTTTCCTTTTTAGATAACCCTAATAGCCTCACTATTTAAAGGACCCTTGAGACTCAAAAACGTGGTGAACTTGTTTCTTAGGGTTTCCACACGTTTTGGGCAGCCTTCCCTCTCCTTATTCATCATCCTCTTGCTCTTGGTGTTTGTGAACCATTAGACGAGTGAAATTTGTGACTCTAAGCTTTCTAAAGTCATTACAAGGAGGATTTGTGATTGTTATTGCTACACAACAATCAAGGTAATATCTTAAACCCATTGTTATGTTAATATTAATTATCATATGCTAGATCTAGGGTTTAAAGTCTTTGATGAATTGCATGTACAATAGAGAAACCTAGATCCAAGCATTAGGGTTTGTATGAGCACATAGGATGTTCTTATGGCTAAAACCCATCAGTGGTATCAGAACCTTGAGTGGTTTCTATTGTATTGATACTTTGGTTATTTGTTCAAGCTTCAAAATTGATTTTTGGCTCCCTAACTGATGAACTCGGCGAGTTCCAATGTGGACTCGGTGAGTTGCTCCTACTCGGCGAGTTCGAGCATCAGAAAGAGGCAATTTCGGGATTTCTTGCTGTTTTGCTTGAGGATACTTGCCTTAATTGTTTTGGATCTTTAATATTCAAATTTTATCTTATATTTGAGAATATCCTTGATTAAACAAAATATAATTACCAATTGATTAGATAATAACTTCCTTATATGATTAAAGATTGATTATTTGTATTAATTGGGTAACTTATCTTGCAAGAAATTAAAATTAGGTCAAATATAGATAATGACAAAATTAATTGTTTAATTTCTATTACTTGTTATTTGATCCTTGTATTGTGAAAAAGTTTCAATTGTGCCCATGTGATTTTATGGTTTAAATTTGAACTTAAAGGTTTTGTTTTGAAATTTAAATAGTTAAAACCCTAATGTTTTGAAATGTTTCAAAACTTGCCATCAAGTTTTGGAATTTAAAAGTTGATTAATATTTTAATTTAGAAATGTTAAATTCTAAAACCCTAGTATTGTTTTGAAAAATTCAAATCACGCCCTTATGGTTTTATTAATTAATTAAGGTGTATAATTAAAGGAGACTTAATAAACCCATAAAGTTTTGGTTTACATTTAATTAAATTAAAAGTATAATTTATTAAATTAGAACATCTAGTATTTTAAAAGTGTAAAATACACCCTATACTATATATATCATTAAAAGTCTAATATTATATATGTATGAGTAAACAGTCAGTCTTACATTAGTAGGCCTCATTCACGAAGTTGGTCTATAAGAGGTGTTTAAGGAAATTGCCTATAAAATGGCGATTGAATGGGTATCCACTCTTACCCACCGCACTCTTGACTAGTGGAGGGTCGTTAGCTGAATGAGTAGGATAGGACAGAAGCCTTCCTTTATAAGTATAATGAAGTACAAAAGTAACTACACGCTTTTACAAAATTCCCAATCTTAGTTACTTTAGGCAAAAGTGAATTGATGCAATTCCATGAAATTACACTTTGTGCCATTGCAAAGATGTTAGTGGAGCGTGTGTGGTTAACCAACACACTAAATGGTTCTAAGCAAAGGTAGCAAAGGGTGACTCAATGTTTATAATAGTTCGGTGGAGCGTGCATGGTTAACCGGCACATCGAATAGGTGACTGTAACATGTGGGGGCACCGTGTAAGTTTTCATGGTTATTCACACCTGCTTTGTGATCCTCGGTATCCCAGTCACAAATTAGAGGGGCATATCGAGATTTAAACATGCCATTGAAAAGTTCAATGAATCTCAAAAGATCTAGGAATTTTCAATAGATTTAAAACTTAAATTTCTTTTTTGTTTTTCATGGTGGAAATTAGTAAATCGTCATTCACTTACCTTCAAATATTTTGAAACTAGATTACGGCATCCCTTTTCTAGGTTGTAGAGTATTGTGTTGGGTCATAGCCTTAATATCTCATTTGGGTGATTTATTAAGGACTCAATCAATCAACTAACTTGAATTTAATTTTTCTCCCGTTTTGTAGATGTCAAAGTATGACAACTATGGTCTTCCCAAATCCCGTGGACCAAGCCTTTCACATGAAGATGATATTCCACGATTCGATCGAGGAACACGAGATCATGCTTCACTTCCTCCACCTCCTCCTATTGTTCTCCCTAACCCACGAGTTCATAAGATTGAAAAATTTAAACTCACTCAAGCCCTTTTGGCAAGAAAACATGTAGAAGGAAAGTCAGTGTGTGCACACGTACTAGAGATGAAGTCACACATTGATAGGTTAAGAATGTTGGGATATGTTGTCTGTGAGGAGCTGGCTGTTGATTGGGTTCTTCAGTCACTTCCTGACTCATATAGTGAGTTGGTAAGAGAGTACTATATAATGAGTCACGACGTAACCCTCATCGATCTCACCTATATGCTTATTGCTGCTAAATCAGCAATGATTTGGCATACTGGAAAAGCAAAGTTGATTGGTGGATCTGCCTTCCAGACCTCTATGGATATAGACAATGGCAACGAAATACATGCCATGATCGAAAAGTTTGATCATAAGGGAAAGGCAAAGTCAGAAGTAGTTTCATGTGCTCTTCCAAAAGAGTCAATTTGCTTTTATTGCCAAGAGAAGGGGCATTGGAGACGAAGCTGCCCTATTTACCTAGGAGATCTAAGAGATGGGAGAGTCAAAACGTATGGCTCTACTTTAGGTAAATGCCATTAACTAACTCTTTTAAGTTCATATTCTAGATTCTTAATATATGATGTGATAAGATTGCATTTCGATGTTTTGTAGGATCAAAGAAAAGAAAGGAAGCTTAAGGGAAGAAGTGAGCGGAATCTAATCGTGAAGAAATCGATTTCGATCGCATTACTTGAAGATTAGAATCTTGAGCTACTACTTGGAGTTAGAATAAGATTGCTAAGAAATATGTATTAACATAGTTTTTCAATTGAATTTCATTGTAAGGACAAATTTTTCCGCAATAAAATAAATTTTGATTTTATATTATTTATTTATCATTGCAATGGCGTGTATGAAAAATTGATGTTTGTAAGTTTCTATTATTAGCAATAATGGATTTGATTCTTAATTATGTTATTTGTGGAAAGGTCAAGAATTTACCAAATAGGGAAAGTTTCTCATCGCCCAAGTTTCAATTGGATAGAGACTTGGAATCATACAACTTGGTTGCATGATGAATGAGAAATTTCATATTTGGAAATTAGACTAATTCAAGTGAAGGACTAGGAGATCAAGTACACAAGATTGTGTGTTGATCAAGTCCACCACAAGAGTGACAAAGATATTCGTCATGATTTACTAAAGGTTTAGTGGATATGATTATGCTTATAAGATTAAGTGTAATTCCGAGTTGATTTGAAAGTGTTTAAATCAATAGCAGAACGAATAATAAGAATCAAGTAGGCAGAAAGATGAAAGTTTCTCTATTCTAAGAAGAAGGGAGAGTACCTTTTATTATATATTATGATAAGGTCTTAATGATTAAGAACCATATCTCAATAGATCCTCTAAGTGAGTCTTATTACAATTGTATGTCTGAGAAGAGGAATCAAGAATTGAAGAAATGGTTAAATCAAGAAGTCAATCATACTTCGTTCCAAAAACAAGTCTTAGAGTTAAGTTTATGACATTGAGTGACAAGTATAAAGAAGGTTTATAACATTCATCAAATGTGGAATTTGAAAAAGGGTTTTCTTATTCTAGCACATTTGAAATTGGTAAGTTGTGATGTCTTGGATAAGACAAAGACCAACTAGGACCAATTATGTGAAGTGTTTTGTCTTGATAAAAGCTACACTAACTCTTGAATATTTGTTTGTCGAGAAATGTTTATTGAAAAGAGAATCTTATATGTCAAGGAGTCAGTGGGAGTATCAATGGTCTTGAAAGGTTTCAAGAACAAATCAAGAATAAACCTTATCGATCATCACTAGCACACGACTTGAGGTTTACAAGCTATCGTGTTGACATTATTTTGTTTCCGTGCCATTCCAATTGAGTTGATTATGCATGTGAGATCTATGAGTTCTCATTTGAACACATAAAAGGCAAGCACCTTGATCAATGAAAAGTACATTGATATGGAACGTGAGCTGCTTAACTACTTGGAAGACATGGTGGGCACTCGTGTTACCATAAGGCAAGAAATCAAGATTGAGAAGGTTCGGTCCATATGAGTTTGGATTTGTCGCAAACTTTGGTTTTGAAAAATTCGCATGGATAGGAACACATACACCATTAAAATCTAAGTGTCATAATATTCCTCCTTCATGAAGATGACTGTGAGGAAATGCTTTCACTAAGAGAGATTTTAAGAAGATAGTGATTGTGAAATTGTATTCTCGAATTCGATTATGGTTACAGTATCCCTTTCCATGATCCGAATTGTGAGATTTGCAATTAGTCTGAATTGTTTAGACACACATATGAGCTATCTTAGACAAAGGTGTATGAGATTAAGAAGCTTAGATAAAAGATTATCAAAGCATTATGTATTAGAAATATGAACTTAAGAAATTCAATAGGTATTGTTTTTTCTGGAAGTTAAGCTGTTTTCTAAATACATGTCAAAGCTAGTGGGAGCATAAGTGTTATGCTTATATGATAATAAGCATCATGATAGTGGGAGCATAAATATTATGCTTGTATGATTATTAAGGCAAGTATTGCAAGTTAGCAATATTAATTATAGAAAACAAGAGTTATACTTTGCAAAGTCGTAAGGGTTGAATAGTTGTTTTGCTATAATTAAGGGAGAGAATATTATGCTTCATTTCAAATCTAAAGGTTTAGGTTGTGGAATGTTAATAAATTTAGTCAAGAGTACATAGTGCGTTCTCAAAATTTCGATTATGATTGTGGCATCCCTCTTCATAGCTCGAATTGCGAGAATGTGACACATAAAATATTATGACAAAAGATTGATAAAGTATCGTATCTTTATGTAAGACATTATGCATCGTATCCCATACGCTTCGGGTAAAGGATCGATTACAGATGCTATAATATTTTACCATTCTAAAATTTTCCAAATGTCTAGCGCATTTAGAAGGAAAAAGGACAAGAATCGGTTTTGACTAAGATAATTAAAAACCTATCAAAGGACGATCCAAAGTTCGCCGAGGATTGGTCGCTTGTGAGTAGTTGGAAGTATAGTATTGAATGGACCATATCGACATTATTATGAATAGATAAGATTCTATTAAGAATGAGTTGTCATATGGAAAATATGGAAATGGTTCCATATTAGGAGTTGGATATTGAGAGTCTATGTCTAGATTAGAAATTTTTATGCAAAAGGATAGGAACGTACTTTGAGTCAGAGACATCACGTCTATGGAATTGTACTGTAACAATCTCAGATAAAGGACTTTGTAATTTCATTGGCAATAGTCATTGTGACTTTTGTACTATGACATTATGAAAGGATCATTGAATAAAATGTTAGAATCTAGCATATTCTATAAGTAGTAATAATTTGATATTCTTTCATTTGTGAAAAAGGATTAGGAGTTGTGAAATGAGTATGATTGGAAATGTGTTCATTTGATCTATTTCACAAAGTAAGAATAAGTAGGTAAACGTTGTGTGCATGCTAAGAGCATGGGGCAAGTGTAGTAATAATTCAAGTAAGAAGTTGATTACCCAAAACAACAAATAATGAGTAATCAATATGGTGATAGATAAAAGGTAATGTGTTCATTTGATCTATTTCACAAAGTAAGAACCGTAGATAAACATTGTGTGTATGCTAAGAGCATGGGACAAGTGTAGTAATAATTCAAGTAAAAAGTTGATTACCCGAAACAACAAATAATGAGTAATCAATATGGTGATAGATAAAAGGTGTTTAATTTTACTCAAAAGTTTAGGGCCATATGGGATTAGTATTATTCTTGTGTTTCACTTTGCATGTTTTGACTTCCTGAATAATTTAATTGGTTCAGAATAGTCAAATTATTCGAACGGACCACAGTCGTTCTGAAACGACTCGAAAATACGACCCAAAAATTTCATTTTTCAACATAACCAAAAACCATAATCTGAGTGTCATATCATAAAACCATACATGATGTATCTCAAAATAATAATAAAACACTGTGCGGAAAACTGTTTCATGTCCATGTCATATAAATATCAAGAACTAAATCGACTCCCAGGATAAAAGCTGAAGCTGTGGTGTGTGCGATGCCATCATCCCGAGCTCTTCCCTCTACTGGCGGAAGTACCTGAAACCAAAACTGAAACTGTAAGCACGAAGCTTAGTGAGCTCCCCCAAATTACCACATCCCATACAATAATATATCAAGCACATACTGGGGCCTTGCCCCCTCCATCGGACCGAAGTCCGAAGCTGACTGACTGGGACCTTGTCCCCTACATCGGACCGGAGACCGAAGCTGACATCGGACCGAAGTCCGAAGCTGACTGGGACCTTGTCCCCTACATCGAACCGAAGTCCGAAGCTGACATCGGACCGAAGTCTGAAGCTGACTGGGACCTTGTCCCCTACATCGAACCGAAGTCCGAAGCTGACATCGGACCGAAGTCCGAAGCTGACTGGGACCTTGTCCCCTACATCGAACCGAAGTCCGAAGCTGACATCGGACCGAAGTCTGAAGCTGACTGATCATAACATAAACGTATCACTTATCATGAACACACATAATCCTGTCTGAGCCACGAAGGCATCAAACATGCTAACTACTGCATCGGATAAAAATCCGGATACTACTATTAGCTAAACGGGCCGGCATTATGGCCTTAGACCCGTTCCTACTGAAAGGGAACTCACCTCGTGAACTGGCTGCTGAGTGAATAGCTCTGAGGGCTAACTGCTGCTGCTCCGGTACCTCCCCGGCTACAAGTCCATAAACACACTCAATCAAATGCTAAACACTGCACTGGGTAAAATGACTCTTTTACCCTTGGTCAAAGTCAACTCTCGGCCAAAGTCAACCCACGGTTGACCTGACTCGCCGAGTTGGGCCGCCAACTCGCCGAGTCCTTATCCTCACTCCTCGACCCTACTCGCTGCTATTCGTCGAGTATGGCATCGACTCGACGAGTACTCATTCGATCCAAGAATTCAGACAATCTTCATCCGGTTCGCCGAGTCATATGAACAACTCGACGAGTTGTTCTTGAGCATAAGAAGATTGCCTTGGACTCGTCGAGTTGTATGAACAACTCGCCGAGTCCCTCCATTACTGAGTCTACCCTCAACTCGCTGAGTCCACTCCACAACTCACTGGGCCTACTCGACATCGCTCAAAAGGAAGAAATCAGGGACTCGCGACTCGACTCGCCGAGTCACCGCCATGCAGCTATTCTACACTCGATTCTGCTCGAATCCAATACATACAAATGATAGATCTGGGTCCAATAAGCTGATTTACCACGTAAAGTTTCCAACTTTACGTGTACAAACACATGAACAAGGGAATAAAGGCTAAAAAGGCACTTAAAAGGGTAGATCTAGGGTTATGATGCACAATGGCTCCATAAAGACAATAGATTTGGGCTCTACAACCCCTAAATGAACAGATCTAAGGATATCTCGACATAAAATGGCTTCCATATCAACATAAGGCTTGAGAAAAGCATCAACTAGATCTAAAGTGGATTTTAAAGCATAAAAGGGAAGGAGATCCGAAGAATACCTCAAAGAACTCTTGCTTTCCCTTGGATCTTCGCTCTACAATTCTTCTCCTTGCTCCTTTCTTCTTCTCCTTCTTCAATCCTTCACAAAATGCACACAAGATCACTTAAAACACTCAAGAACGAATTAGGGTTTTCTCACAGCTTTAGAGGGTGAAGGAGGCGAGATTGGGTGCTATAAGGTGGCTTAAATAGTGGGCAACCCGGGGGTTTAGGGTTTCTCCCAGACGGACAGACTCGCCGAGTCCGGAATATGGACTCGCCGAGTCGCCAGCTAACACGTGCTCGAAATCCCGACCCTACTCGGCGAGTCAGGCTATGAACTCACCGAGTTCCTCTTGCAAAACTTCCAAAATAAATACCAAGGGAATATCATACCGGGAACGGGTCGTTACAATTCTCCCCCACTTATCTCAGACTTCGTCCTCGAAGTCTGCTTCGGCTGAATCTGCAAATATCTCTGGGTAGTGCTCTCTCATCTCCTCCTCAGCCTCCCACGTCCACTCAGACCCCTTCCGGTGCTGCCACTGCACCTTCACTAACTGAATTACCTTGTTCCTCAAGGTCTTGGTCTTCCGGTCCAGAATCGCGACCGGCCTCTCAATATAATTCAGGCTACTATCAACGTGAAGATCCTCTAGGGGAACGACTGCTGATTCATCCACCAAACACTTCCTCAACTGAGACACATGGAAAGTGTTGTCGATCTGACTAAGCTCCTCAGGAAGATCTAACCGATAAGCAACGCGACCCACCCGGGCCAAAACCCTGAAAGGACCAATAAATCTGGGGCCCAACTTGCCCCTCTTCCGGAACCTGATGACACCCTTCCAAGGTGAGACTTTCAGAAGGACCATATCCCCCACCTGGAACTCCAAGTCCGAACGCCTCCTATCGGCGTAGCTCTTCTGCCGACTCTGAGCAGTCTGCAGTCTACTACGGACCTGCTGGATCAACTCAGTCGTCTTGAGCACCACCTCCGTGCTCCCGATGACCCGCTGACCGACCTCGCCCCAACAAATTGGGGTCCTACACTTCCTCTCATACAGCATCTCAAAGGGAGGTCGGTCAATGCTCGCATGATAACTGTTGTTATACGAGAATTCCGCTAACGGAAGATACGTATCCCAACTGCCACCGAAATCTAGGACACATGCCCTAAGCATATCCTCGAGAGTCTGAATCGTCCTCTCGCTCTGCCCGTCTGTCTGAGGGTGGAAAGCGGTGCTGAAATGGAGACGAGTACCCATCTCGTCGTGGAACCGCTTCCAGAACCTGGATGTGAAACGGACATCTCGGTTAGACACCACCGATACCGGCACTCCATGACGTGCCACAATCTCTCGTACATAGAATCGGCTAACTTCTCCGCTGATATACTCTCCTGGATCGGGATAAAATGGGCACTCTTAGTCAACCGATCCACTACTACCCATATCGAATCCACTCCACGTGCGGTCCTGGGGAGCTTGGTGACAAAATCCATGGTGATGTCCTCCCATTTCCACACGGGAATGTCTAGCGGCTGCATCTTGCCGTGAGGCCTCTGGTGCTCCGTCTTGACCTTCCGGCAGGTCAGGCATCTCTCAACATACCAGGCGACGTCCCGCTTCATGCAGGGCCACCAATAATCAGGTCGAAGATCTCGATACATCTTCGTCGCCCCTGGGTGGATAGAAAACCGAGACTTATGAGCCTCATCCATCAACACTTTCCGTACTCCACCCCAGTACGGTACCCACACTCTCCCGTGAAGCGTCAGCAAACCACGACTATCATAATCAAACGAGGCTACTCGGCCCACGATCCTCTCACACTTCTGTCTTTCCTCCTTGAGACCCTCCACCTGAGCCTCCTTGATCCGCTCCAACAATGTAGTGATCACTGTCATCCTCAAACATAGATCTCTGATAGGGGCCGCCGACACTTTGCGGCTCAGGGCATCGGCCACCACGTTGGCCTTCCCTGGATGGTAAAGGATCTCACAGTCGTAATCCTTTAGCACATCCAACCACCTTCTCTGCCTCATGTTCAGACTCGGATGATCCATAAGGTACCTCAAACTCTTGTGATCCGTGTAAATAGTACAACGGACCCCATAAAGGTAATGCCTCCAAATCTTGAGGGCAAACACAACTGCCCCCAGCTCCAAATCATGGGTAGGATAATTAGCCTCGTGAGGCTTCAACTGTCTCGAGGCATAAGCTATCACATGGCCTCGCTGCATCAAAACTGCTCCCAAACCTGTGATCGAGGCATCACAATAGACTACAAAGTCCTCTACTCCCTCTGGCAAGGTAAGGATCGGAGCCTCGCACAATCTCTGCCTGAGGGTCTCGAATGCTGTCTGCTGCTCCGGACCCCAACGAAATACCACTGACTTCTTGGTCAGTCGGGTGAGCGGCACTGCTATCTTGGAGAAATCCTGAATAAATCTCCGATAATACCCTGCCAACCCTAGGAAGCTCCGAATCTCAGATGGAGACTTCGGGACCTCCCACTGCATCACGGCCTCTATCTTGGCCGGATCTACCAGAATACCCTTCTGGTTGACAAGGTGACCAAGGAACTGCACCTCGCGCAACCATAACTCACATTTGGAGAACTTTGCGAAAAGTCTCTCCCTCCTCAAAACCTCCAGCACCTCCCGCAGGTGCTCCTCGTGCTGCTCCTGCGTCTTGGAATATACCAAGATGTCATCTATGAACACTATCACTGACCGATCCAGCATCGGCCTACACACGCGGTTCACGAGATCCATGAACGCGGCTGGAGCATTGGTGAGCCCAAATGGCATCACCACAAACTCGTAATGACCATACCTGGTCCTAAAAGCAGTCTTCGGTACATCCTCATCTCTAACCCGCATCTGATGATATCCGGAGCGTAGATCGATCTTGGAGAACCAAGACGCTCCCTGAAGCTGATCAAACAAATCATCTATCCTCGGGAGTGGGTAACGGTTCTTCACCGTTACCTTATTCAACTCCCGGTAATCTATACACATACGATGCGACCCATCTTTCTTCCTCACAAACAGGATCGGCGCTCCCCAAGGCGAACTGCTCGGCCGAATGAAACCCTTGTCTAACAGCTCCTGCAGCTGTGTAGACAACTCCTGCATCTCAGGGGGAGCTAGTCGATACGGTGCCTTGGCTATCGGAGCCGCACCAGGAATGAGGTCGATCCTGAACTCAACCTATCTCTCAGGAGGTATCCCCGGCAAATCCTCGGGAAACATGTCCGGGTAGTCTCGAACAATAGGAACATCATCAACTATCGACTTGCCCTTCTCCCGGGCATCCAAAACGTAAGCTACAAAACCGGCGCAACCCTGCTGAATATAGCGCCTCGCCCTTGCGGCGGAACAAAAGGTCGGTCCTCGCTGTGGCCTCTCGCCCTGAATCACCAACTCTCCCCCACTGGGAGTGCGAACCCTCACTAGCTGAAGCTCACAATCAATCACCACCCCATTGGGGCTTAGCCAATCCATACCCACAATAACCTTATTCCCTCGCAGGGGAATAGGTACCAGATCCACTGAAAACTGCTCATCAAATAACTGAAGAGAACACCCTCTATGCACTCTGCCGAGCCTCACGGTCCTATCATCCGCTATCTCAACCTCTAATGGACAATCCAGCTCCCCTGGAGCTCTACTGAATCTCTTGCTAAGCGCAAGTGATACGAATGATCGGGTAGCCCCCGAATCGAATAATACCATAGCAGAAATGTCGTTCATAGAGAACGACCCTGAATAAAACATACAATCATAAGCAATATTCAATCAATAATAATAAAGAGATAAAGGGAAGATACATACCCATCACCACATCAGGAGTCGCTCGCGCCTCCTCTGCTGTCATCTGAAACGCCCTACTCTTCGCCACTGGCGCATCAGCTCGGCCCTGCCGGCCATCTGTAATCCTCAAAGTAGCAGGGCCAGGTGCAACCACCTTCCCTGCTGCAGCTAAACCCGGACACTGGGACTTTTTATGTCCCCTCTGATTACACTGAAAGCAAATCAGATCTGATGCTGCAACGGCAGTAGCAGGAGCCGTACAATCCCTACTCAAATGTCCAATCCGACCGCACTTGAAGCAGCCGGAACTCCCTGCCTTGCACGCTCCTTCGTGCATCTTCCCACACCTACCACATCGACCGTGGCTCGGCTGTCCCCTGGACCTGTGATCTGAAACCCTGGGCTTTTTGCGCGAACCGCCTGAACCCGAAACCGCCTCCGGTTTCCTCTTCTTCTCCATCTCGAGATCAATCTCCCTCTCCCGAGCCCTAGCAATCATATCTTCCAGCGTTTTACAGCTGGATCGGCTCACAAACTGGCGGATATCGCTCCGCAACATCTCATGATAACGGGCCTTCTTCATTTCCTCATCAGCCACATACTGAGGAACGAGAAGAGCCCTCTCCCTGAACTTGGCGGTGATCTCCGCCACTGACTCTGTAGTCTGGGTGAGGTCCTGAAACTCCCTAGCCAACTGCTGCACCTCAATGACCGGTGCAAACTCTGCCCTGAACCTGGTAGAGAAATCAGCCCAGGTCATGGTGTCCAATGCTGCATCATCCCCAATGGCATGCCCGACCTCCTCCCACCAATCCCGTGCCCTGTCCTTCAGAAGACAGGACGCCAGTCTGACCTTGTCCCCCTCGGGACATCTGCTAGTGTGGAAAGCATTGGCCACATCCGCCAACCATCTGGTACTCGCTATGGGGTCTTGCGCCCCATGATAGTCCGGAGTTCCACATGCCCTAAACTCCCTGAAAGTAAGGGTGCACGACCCCATCATGGCCGCCACCTCGGCACGGAAGGTGCCCAATCTCTCATCCATCAGTTCTAGAATCCCCTCCTTGATCGAACCGAAGATCACAGGAGTCTGCTCTAAAATGATACGAGTGATCTCTGAAGCAAGAAACTCTCTGGTCTGCTCATCCATGTGCTCGCTACCCGAGCCTGATCCTTATCCCTCCCCGACACCTCCATTGCCGGCTGCTGTCCTCGGACGCAAAACCACCATACTGAAACACATCATAGCAATATCAGAAAACTGGAATATCTCAAGGGATCATTGATACTACTACTAGCTTCCTGGCCTTGTCTCGGCCTTCCTTGATTCGAGTACGGATCCTCTGCTTTCAGTAGTACGGGCCCATACTACCTTCCACATCTATCCGTACTTTCCTCAAGAACCGCCTTGACTCCACCAAGTCACTTCTACTACTGCTGATCTCTGCTACTCTCATCCTAGGCTTGCCCTAGGGAAACCTCAGACTCAACACAACTAGTCCTCAGCTGCTGAAGGCCTCCTTATAATGCTAATTAGCCACCACCTGAACACCATCACATGTGACGAGGCTCAGATAATCCTTCAAGTAAAAGACTCGTCCCTATAACGGTTGGACTCAAACAAGAGCTGCGCAATAGGGCCAAACCCAGCACTCTGAGATTATTCAACCCTGATCACATGTGATGTGGCGTATTCACCTAATGGCTAACTCCCACCATTCAGAGTCCCACAAAGCACAAAGCAAGCAGCATTCGGATAAGGAAACATACTCAGGCAAAACTATCCTCATAATGAGAAGCTACTCTAGCATACAATGCTAAGCTCTTACTATCAGGCATAACCTAAACAGGCTATCCTACTGCTGTCTACTCAATACTAGCATGCAATACTCATAAAGCTGTAACACATAAAACAGGTGCATAAGGCATCCTCCTAGATCCTTAGTCCTATACTAGCATGCTGTTCTACTGAAACTGAAACTGAACAATTAACTTGTATGGGTAATTTGGGAGTACTTACTTGAGCTCGGCTGATCGCATGCACCACACCCTTATCTTGTTTAAAAATTTCTTTCCTTCTAAGTGCTTTCAAAACTCTTTAGAAAACATTTTCCTTTTTAGAAAAATCTTTTTATTTCCCCTTAGTTTGAGTTCGGATACACCCGGAAGTGTATCCGAATCCCTCAAACCAGGGCTCTGATAATAACTTGAAACGACTCGAAAATACGACCCAAAAATTTCATTTTTCAACATAACCAAAAACCATAATCTGAGTGTCATATCATAAAACCATACATGATGTATCTCAAAATAATAATAAAACACTGTGCAGAAAACTGTTTCATGTCCATGTCATATAAATATCAAGAACTAAATCGACTCCCAGGATAAAAGCTGAAGCTGTGGTGTGTGCGATGCCATCATCCCGAGCTCTTCCCTCTACTGGCAGAAGTACCTGAAACCAAAACTGAAACTGTAAGCACGAAGCTTAGTGAGCTCCCCCAAATTACCACATCCCATACAATAATATATCAAGCACATACTAGGGCCTTGCCCCCTCCATCGGACCGAAGTCCGAAGCTGACTGACTGGGACCTTGTCCCCTACATCGGACCGGAGACCGAAGCTGACATCGGACCGAAGTCCGAAGCTGACTGGGACCTTGTCCCCTACATCGAACCGAAGTCCGAAGCTGACATCGGACCGAAGTCTGAAGCTGACTGGGACCTTGTCCCCTACATCGAACCGAAGTCCGAAGCTGACATCGGACCGAAGTCCGAAGCTGACTGGGACCTTGTCCCCTACATCGAACCGAAGTCCGAAGCTGACATCGGACCGAAGTCCGAAGCTGACTGATCATAACATAAACGTATCACTTATCATGAACACACATAATCCTGTCTGAGCCACGAAGGCATCAAACATGCTAACTACTGCATCGGATAAAAATCCGGATACTACTGCTAGCTAAACGGGCCGGCATTGTGGCCTTAGACCCGTTCCTACTGAAAGGGAACTCACCTCGTGAACTGGCTGCTGAGTGAATAGCTCTGAGGGCTAATTGTTGTTGCTCCGGTACCTCCCCGGCTACAAGTCCATAAACACACTCAATCAAATGCTAAACACTGCACTGGGTAAAATGACTCTTTTACCCTTGGTCAAAGTCAACTCTCGGCCAAAGTCAACCCACGGTTGACCTGACTCGCCGAGTTGGGCCGCCAACTCGCCGAGTCCCTATCCTCACTCCTCGACCCTACTCGCTGCTATTCGTCGAGTATGGCATCGACTCGACGAGTACTCATTCGATCCAAGAATTCAGACAATCTTCATCCGGCTCGCCGAGTCATATGAACAACTCGACGAGTTGTTCTTGAGCATAAGAAGATTGCCTTGGACTCGTCGAGTTGTATGAACAACTCGCCGAGTCCCTCCATTACTGAGTCTACCCTCAACTCGCTGAGTCCACTCCACAACTCACTGGGCCTACTCGACATCGCTCAAAAGGAAGAAATCAGGGACTCGCGACTCGACTCGCCGAGTCACCGCCATGCAGCTATTCTACACTCGATTCTGCTCGAATCCAATACATACAAATGATAGATCTGGGTCCAATAAGCTGATTTACCACGTAAAGTTTCCAACTTTATGTGTACAAACACATGAACAAGGGAATAAAGGCTAAAAAGGCACTTAAAAGGGTAGATCTAGGGTTATGATGCACAATGGCTCCATAAAGACAATAGATTTGGGCTCTACAACCCCTAAATGAACAGATCTAAGGATATCTCGACATAAAATGGCTTCCATATCAACATAAGGCTTGAGAAAAGCATCAACTAGATCTAAAGTGGATTTTAAAGCATAAAAGGGAAGGAGATCCGAAGAATACCTCAAAGAACTCTTGCTTTCCCGTGGATCTTCGCTCTACAATTCTTCTCCTTGCTCCTTTCTTCTTCTCCTTCTTCAATCCTTCACAAAATGCACACAAGATCACTTAAAACACTCAAGAACGAATTAGGGTTTTCTCACAGCTTTAGAGGGTGAAGGAGGCCAGATTGGGTGCTATAAGGTGGCTTAAATAGTGGGCAACCCGGGGGTTTAGGGTTTCTCCCAGACGGACAGACTCGCCGAGTCCGGAATATGGACTCGCCGAGTCGCCAGCTAACACGTGCTCGAAATCCCGACCCTACTCGGCGAGTCAGGCTATGAACTCACCGAGTTCCTCTTGCAAAACTTCCAAAATAAATACCAAGGGAATATCATACCGGGAACGGGTCATTACACGTTCATATGTTGGAAGTAGGTATGAATGAAGACTGTCGTGAATTGGTGTGTGGATTGTCTAAAGTGTGTTAGACATAAGCAATTGTTTGCTGCAACGTTCATGAGTGCTTATGAATATGATTTGAGCATTGGATTAAACCCACACTCACTTGGATCACTTCATGGGTTTTATCACGAGTGATTGGTGAGACGATAACATCTTATATATTCTTGAAACCGAGATGTGTGAGTTGTATCTTGCGAATCGGTTGCACATTGATAATATGTAAACGCAGTAGTAACTTGGTGTCAAAAAACTTATTATTGTGTGTGATTGGGTGAGTGAGTGCAAACGAGCATTGAGTTAAAGTTTATTTGTTCCTTTTATCTAAAGTAGGATGAAAGCGATATTTGTGGGCCCCTCGATGATTTAGTGATGGCACCTAAGCGCTTGGCCAAGCCGGGTGTAACACAGTGAATTTCAAAACAAATTTTTCAAATTTTCGTAAAACATAATTCAATTAATATTCATAAAACAACCATATTAATTATCCAACTCAAGTCAATACAAAATCCCAAGATCACAAATGTATAAACTCCGTGTGTGAGTACGGATCAAGGCGGCGCCTTCCCGCGGTCGTCACAAGTACCTGAAACAATAACATCAAACACTGTAAGCACAAAGCTTAGTGAGTTCCCCAAAATACCACATATAACACATATTAGCCACTCGAGGCTATAACTTTGTGGGTCCGTGCACCCAAACTCTGTGAACCCTCAGGTTCTAACTCTGTAAACATGCACAGCATAAATCACATAGAAATAATGCAGTACAACACATAACATACATAGCACACAAATACTCGATCACATAACTCTGGTTACCTACTCAAGGTAAAGTATAGTGAGAAGACTCACCTCGCGTATCTCGGTATCTCACAAATCCTGGAAATCCCTCGTGCTCGATCCTCCGAGCTCTAATCCTCCAATAACATCGTATGTCTCTAATTAACACTTTATACCTCTAAGGTTGACTATCCCTAAGAAGTCAACACAGGTCAACTCCGGTCAACGGTCAATGGTCAACTTTGACCAGACTCGGCGAGTGCGCTAGGGCGACTCGGCGAGTCTAGACGTTTTCACCCACTCTCTAGGATTCCCTTCCTACACGTCGAGTACTCCCCCTGACTCGACGAGTTCCACCTGGAAGAATCGTGGGGCCACCCCGACTCAACTCGCCGAGTCTCAAGAACAACTCGGCGAGTCCCAGTTCGACTCAGTCCACCTGTCGACCCTCTCTAACTCCCCTGACTCACTGAGTCAACCTATGACTCGACTGGACCACTCACTGAGCGAACCCAAGGCAATCTTCAAACTACTCGCCGAGTCTGTTCATCGGACTCGGCGAGTCCATGCCATGCAACCACTCCAACTTGCTTCTAAGGTCAGATCTGCTCCCACAATTCATAGATCTGGCCTTGGGAGACTGATTCATCACGTAAAGCCCCTAGCTTGGTGTCCATAACACACCCCATGGCTCATAAATAGCATATTGACCTAAGGCATAAAGATTCCAATCCAAAACCTCCATTGATTCCCAAAAAGCTTGGGCAAAGGGACACTCTGGACCTCCAAGGGTCCAGATCTATGGTTTAAATCACTTAAGGGACCAAGGGAGCACTAGATCTAGTTACAAGAGGGTTCAACAAACCCTAAATCAAAATATACATCAACATGGGAAAGGATAGCTCGAAAATATTACCACAATAGTGATGCTCTGGACTCCAAACTCTCAGAAAATGGCTCCACTTGCTTTCCCTTAGCTGGTTCTCCCTTTCCTTGCAAAAATGACACCTCCAAGATCAATAATGGCCTCCTACTTTGCTCCAAACGCTCACACTCGATCAGGGTTTCACTCAAGGGACTGGTGAGCACAAATGACGGCCATAAGGCCCTTTAAATAGGTCCCAAACCCGAGAAATTAGGGTTTCATTACACAGCGCGGGCTCGCTGAGTCCAGGCGCGATCCCGCGACCAGATCCGCGATCCTACTCGACGAGTCTGAGCTCCAACTCGCCGAGTCCCCTCTCAGAACACCAAAATCATAAACATAAAAGATACTTGGAAATCCGGCTGTTACAACTCTCCCCCACTAGAACTAGACTTCGCCCTCGAAGTCTCGCTCTGGAAATAGCTCCGGATGCTGCTCCTGCATCACACGCTCTGGCTCCCAGGTCATCTACGATCCCTTCCGGTGTTGCCACTGAACCAACACCAGAGGTACCTCCTTATTCCTCAGAACCTTGATCTTCCGATCTCTGATGGCCACTGGTCTCTCGGCATAATTCAGGCTTGTATCCACCTGAATATCCTCTAATGGAACCACTGTCGATTCATCAGCTATACACTTTCTCAACTGCGACACATGAAAAGTGTCGTGGATCTACCCTAACTCTGCTGGCAACTCCAAACGATAGGCTACCCAGCCTACCCTCGCAATCACACGAAATGGTCCAATATATCGGGGCCCCAACTTGTCCCTCTTCCTGAATCGAATCACTCCTTTCCAAGGAGAAACCTTCAGGAGAACGAAGTCGCCAACCTGAAACTCAAGCTCGGACCGACGTCTGTCTGCATAACTCTTCTGTCGGCTCTGGACGGTCAATAACCTCTGTCTAACCTGTTGTATCTGCTCTGTCATCTGAATCACGATCTCTGTACTGCCCATCACTCTCTGTCCAACCTCTCCCCAACAAAAGGGGGTCCGACACCTCCTACCATACAACAGCTCAAAGGGCGGCATACCAATGCTCGAATGATGGCTGTTATTGTAGGAAAACTCTGCCAAGGGTAAATACGCATCCCAGCTACCCCCGAAATCCAACACACATGCTCAAAGCATGTCCTCAAGCGTCTGAATCGTCCGCTCACTCTGGCCGTTTGTCTGGGGATGATATGCGGTACTAAAATGCAATCTAGTACCCAACTCCTCATGAAATTTCTTCTAGAATCTGGAAGTGAAACGCACATCACGGTCCGAAACAATCGAGATCGGCACCCCATGCCGAGATACCAATTCTCTCACATAAACCTCCGCCAACTTCTCCGCCGAAGAACTCTCACTGATGGCAAGGAAGTGAGCGCTCTTCGTCAACCTATCCACAATCACCCAAATTGCATCAACTCCTCTGGCAGTCCTCGGCAATTTGGTGATGAAATCCATAGTGATCTGTTCCCACTTCTACTCAGGAACCTCCAATGGCTGCAACTTGCCATGCGGTCTCTGGTGCTCGGCCTTAACCCTTCGGCAGGTCAAACACCTCTCGACAAACCATGCGACGTCCCTTTTCATACAGGGCCACCAATACTCTTTCCTCAAATCCAAATACATTTTCGTAGCCCCGGGATGGATCGAAAATTTCGATCGATGCGCTTCCTCCATCAACGTAGTATGCGTACCGCCCACAAACGGTACCCAAATCCGACCCTGAAAATTCATAAGCCCTCGACCATCCGAAACGAACTCTGAAACCAAATCAACGACCCGTTCCCTCTTCTGCATCTCCGGTTGCACAGCCTCGGCCTGTGCCCCACGAATGGCATCCAGTACTGGAGCTATCACGGTCAATCTCAAACATACATCTCGCAGTGGAGTACTCTCCGCCCTGCGGCTCAACGCATCAGCTACCACATTAACCTTGCCCGGGTGGTATAGGATCTCACAATCATAATCCTTGACCACATCCAACCACCTCCTTTGTCGCATATTTAGGTTGAGCTGATCCATCAAGTACTTCAAACTCTTATGGTCCGTGTATATCATACAACGAACCCCATACAAGTAGTGACGCCAAATCTTGAGGGCGAACACTACTGCCCCCAACTCTAGATCATGCGTGGGATATCTCGTCTCATGAGGCTTCAACTGCCTCGATGCATATGCTATCACATGCCCTTTCTGCATCAGTACCGCACCCAACCCTAAAATCGATGCATCACAAAATACTACAAAATCTTCCATCTCTTCCGGAAGAGCTAATACCGGGGCTTCGCACAACCTTTGGCGAGGCGTCTCAAAGGAGGTCTGCTGCTCGGGACCCCATGAAAATGCAACACCCTTTCGGGTCAATCTGGTGAGTGGCACTGCGATCTTGGAAAAATCCTTGATAAATCTCCAATAATACCCTACCAACCCAAGGAAGCTCCTGATCTCAGAGGGTGACTTCGGCACCTCCCAACTCATCACCGCCTCAACCTTGGCCGGATCGACCAATATTCCTTCCTGATTAACAAGATGTCCTAGAAACTGAACCTCCCGCAACCAGAAATCGCACTTGGAGAATTTTGCATAAAGTTTCTCCGATCTCAAAACCCCAAGGACTTCCCTCAAATGCTCCTCATGCTGCTCTCTAGATCTCGAATATACTAAAATATCATCGATAAATACAATCACCGACCGATCCAACATCGGCCTGCATACCCTGTTCATGAGATCCATGAACACAGTCGGGGCATTAGTGAGCCCAAAAGGCATCACCACAAACTCATAATGCCCATATCCCGTCCTGAACGTTGTCTTCTGGACATCCTCATCCCGCACTCTCACCTGATGATAGCCCGACCTCAAATCGATCTTGGAGAACCAAGATGCTCCCTGTAACTGATCGAATAAATCGTCGATCCTCGGCAACGGGTAACAGTTCTTGACCATCAGCTTGTTCAATTCTCGGTAATCAATACACATTCGATGTGAACCGTCCTTCTTCTTTACAAATAGAATGGGCGCTCCCCACGGCGAGCTACTCGGCCGAATAAACCCCTTCCCCAGCAGCTCCTGAAGCTGCGAGGATAACTCTTGCATCTCTGGAGGTGCAAGATGATAAGGCACCTTAGCGATAGGCGCGGCCCCCGGAACCAAATCAATACTGAACTCTACCTGCCTCACGGGAGGCACACCCGGTAACTCCTCGGGAAAAACATCTGGAAACTCACGCACCACCGGAACCTCCTCCACTGAACTCGGTCTCTCGGAAGCCACCCGCGTATCCATCACATATGCCACAAAACTATTTACAGCCCTGCTGTAGACACTGCCTCGCCCTAGCGGCCGAACAAAAGGCTGATCATGTACGTGTACCCTCGCCGTACACTGAAAGAACTCCCCCACTAGGGTCTCGTATGGTCACCAGCCGACGCTCACATTCGATAACCGCGCCGAATCGGCTCAACCAGTCCATGCCCACAATGACACAGACATCACTCATCGCAATAGGAATCAGATCAATCGGAAACTCAACCCCAAAAATCTCTAACACACATCCCCGCAGAACCTTCGTGGCACAAATCACTCTATCGGAAGCTATGGAAACTCTCAAAGGCCGACTCAATGCCTCACGACTAACACTGATATGCTGACTAAAGGCCAAAGATACAAAAGACCGACTCGCACCCGAGTCAAATAACACTAAAGCAGGCACAGAGTTCACAAGGAAGGTACCTATGCATAACATAATATAAGCATGATATCTCAACGTTAAAATAAATACATGAAAGGAAACATACCAGCCACAACATCGGGCGCGGCGCGGACCTCCTCCGCAGTCAGCTGGAAGGCTCTCCCTCGAGCTCTCGGCGCCTCGGCCTTCACAGACCGACTCTCTGTAGCTCTGATGGTGGCAGGAGTAGATCCCCGAGATGCTCCGCGCAGCTGCGGACACTCCGCATTCCGGTGTCCGGTCTGGTTGCAGTGAAAACACACTGCAAACCCCTTGGGGCAGTCCTTGGCCATATGCCCCTCCTTGCCACATTTGTATCAAGATCCCGCTCGACAGACTCCATCATGACCCTTTCCGCACTTCCCGCAAGTGTGGCCCTTCTGGCTCCCTGGTTTGGGATCAGCGGGCTTGGCCCGCTTGGCTGCCGACTGAGACTGTGCCGGTCACCGATCCCTCCCCTGAGACTCCACCTCCTCCCTGGCCTGAGTCTCAAGCTCAATCTACCTGTTCCGGGCATTTGCCTGAAGCTCAGCAAATGTTCGATACGAGGAGTTTGCGGCGAACTCCCGAATATCTCGTCTCAAAATGCTCAAGTAGCGGCTCATACGTGCCTGCTCAGTGGACACGTGCTCTGGGCAGAACATCGCCCTCTCATGGAACATCCTCGTGATCGCTGTAAATGACTCAGTACCCTGCTTGAGGGTCAGAAACTCCTGTGCCAAACGCTCCCTCTCCACCTAGGGAATGTACTCATCCCGGAACATGGTAGTGAACCTCTCCCAGGTCACCGCCGAAAGCTCAGCAGGCGTATAATGCGCCGTCACAAACTTCCACCAGTCCTTCGCTCCCAAGCGAAGCTGGTTCAGCGCGAACCGAACCTTCAGATGCTCAGGAGATGATCAAGTGAAGAAGCACCCCTCTATATCAGATATCCACCTCATAGCTGCCACCGGATCCTGTGTCCCATCAAACTCTGGTGGTTTGGTGTTGCTGAACTCCCGAAACAGCAACGCATCACCTCCCTGGGGTCTCGCAGCAGCGATCGCTGCGGTAGCCGCTGCAACAGCAGCCTCAGAAAGAGCGGCATAACGCTCGTCAAACGTCCCAATCAGTGCGGTCTTAATAGACCCGAACATCTCTGGTATCTCTGCTCTGATGACCGCAGCCACCTCCTCAGGAATGATCTGCCGAATTTCCTCATCACTAGCCCCGACACCCTCCGGCATATGACGTGTCCTCACCATGATCAACCTCTGAAATACAACATACGATAAATTAGAATCCACTCGAGCATACTCACACTCAACAATCCATCCCTCTTTGATTCTAGGTATTCCAAAGATTCTTATTTGGACCGTGCACCGCCCCGGTGCTTTCAGTAGTACGGGCCCGATACTACTGTCCACACCGTCTCAGTACACACCCCAAATCTTCCTCTTCGGATCCCAAATCCCAAGTATTCTATCATGCGTAGACCACTCTCTAATAGATCTCTCATAAGCCCCTCGCTGCTACCCACTCACTCTTAAGCATCTCATAGCAGCTCACCTCTCCCTAGACTAAGGCATCACAAATCAGGCCACTCTAGTCCTAATAGTAATACCTAGCCTACTCTAGCATGCAGATACATCATATCAATATCAATATTACATAATATAAGGTATTTTGGGAAATCACCGTTCGGGCGCTGACTGATCGTACACACGTTTCTTCCTTGAATTTGTTTCTTTTTCAAGAAAATCTTTTACTCTTAGAAAAGTTAAGTTTTCTTTTGAAAATATTTTTCCAAATCCTCAGTTTGAGTTCAAATACTCCCGAAGGTGTACCCGAATCCCTCAAACCAAGGCTCTGATACCAAATTGTAACACTGTGAATTTCAAAACAAAATTTTCAAATTTTCGTAAAACATAATTCAATTAATATTCATAAAACAACCATATTAATTATCCAACTCAAGTCAATACAAAATCCCAAGATCACAAATGTATAAACTCCGTGTGTGTGTGTACGGATCAAGTCGGCGCCTTCCCGCGGTCGTCACAAGTACCTGAAACAATAACATCAAACACTGTAAGCACAAAGCTTAGTGAGTTCCCCAAAATACCACATATAACACATATTAGCCACTCGAGGCTATAACTCTGTGGGTCCGTGCACCCAAACTCTGTGAACCCTCAGGTTCTAACTCTGTAAACATGCACAACATAAATCACATAGAAATAATGCAGTACAACACATAACATACATAGCACACAAATACTCGATCACATAACTCTGGTTACCTACTCAAGGTAAAGTATAGTGAGAAGACTCACCTCGCGTATCTCGGTATCTCACAAATCCTGGAAATCCCTCGTGCTCGATCCTCCGTGCTCTAATCCTCCTATAACATCATATGTCTCTGATTAACACTTTATACCTCTAAGGTTGACTATCCCTAAGAAGTCAACACAGGTCAACTCCGGTCAACGGTCAATGGTCAACTTTGACCAAACTCGGCGAGTGCGCTAGGGCGACTCGACGAGTCTAGACGTTTTCACCCACTCTCTAGGATTCCCTTCCTACACGTCGAGTACTCCCCCTGACTCGACGAGTTCCACCTGGAAGAATCGTGGGGCCACCCCGACTCAACTCGCTGAGTCTCAAGAACAACTCGGCGAGTCCCAGTTCGACTCAGTCCACCTGTCGACCCTCTCTAACTCCCCTGACTCACTGAGTCAACCTATGACTCGACTGGACCACTCACTGAGCAAACCCAAGGCAATCTTCAAACTACTCGCCGAGTCTGTTCATCGGACTCGGCGAGTCCATGCCATGCAACCACTCCAACTTGCTTCTAAGGTCAGATCTGCTCCCACAATTCATAGATCTGGCCTTAGGAGAGTGATTCATCACGTAAAGCCCCTAGCTTGGTGTCCATAACACACCCCATGGCTCATAAATAGCATATTGACCTAAGGCATAAGGATTCCAATCCAAAACCTCCATTGATTCCCAAAAAGCTTGGGCAAAGGGACACTCTGGACCTCCAAGGGTCCAGATCTATGGTTTAAATCACTTAAGGGACCAAGGGAGCACTAGATCTAGTTACAAGAGGGTTCAACAAACCCTAAATCAAAATATACATCAACATGGGAAAGGATATCTCGAAAATATTACCACAATAGTGATGCTCTGGACTCCAAACTCTCAGAAAATGGCTCCACTTGCTTTCCCTTAGCTGGTTCTCCCTTTCCTTGCAAAAATGACACCTCCAAGATCAATAATGGCCTCCTACTTTGCTCCAAACGCTCACACTCGATCAGGGTTTCACTCAAGGGACTGGTGAGCACAAATGACGGCCATAAGGCCCTTTAAATAGGTCCCCAAACCCGATAAATTAGGGTTTCATTACACAGCGCAGACTCGCCAAGTCCATATCCTGGACTCGCCGAGTCCAGGCGCGATCCCGCGACCAGATCCGCGATCCTACTCGACGAGTCTGAGCTCCAACTCGCCGAGTCCCCTCTCAGAACACCAAAATCATAAACATAAAAGATACCTGGAAATCCGGCTGTTACACCGGGACTAAATTGATGTGTTCAATTGTAGTCTGTTGTCAGTCGTCATAAATCAGAAATCGGGAAACAACACATATACAGAGAGAATGAGTTAAATCCATGTCTCAGTCTATACGATATCTAGAATGGAGGAATATATGATCCCTTATCTAAAGGACACGCGTATCTGATAAGATCAAAGTTAACAGCGGCTTTAGAAAGCTACGATTGCAGATCAGGATCTGAAGTCATACGCAGAATAGTTGTTAGATTTATCCAAGTGGGAGATTGTTGGATTAATGTCTAAGTCCATAACTATTTTGGTATGTATTTGACCCGATGGTGCATGGTCCTTTTGGGTTGCCTTCACCAAAGCAACTTGATAGGATGAATTATGGAGAGAAATGATTAATTATGATTTATTAATATATTATTAGAATAATATATTAAAGGAGAAATCATATTGTTTAATTAATATTAGTCAATAATTAATAAGAATTAATTTTGTGGCTAAAAGACATTACTTAAATGAAGGGGACTAGAACTGTCAAATGTGTGATAGTTGAATATTAGGCTAATGGACTCCATAGAGGATGGAGTGGACGAATTCTATGGGGGAAACCCATTAGAAATCATCCAAGGCCTCTAAGGAGGGAGTCCATGGGTTGCTTAGGGCCTAAGCATCCAAAATTAGGGTTTCCTTGTTAGATAACCCTAATAGCCTCACTATTTAAAGGACCCTTAAGACTCAAAAACGTGGTGAACTTGTTTCTTAGGGTTTCCACACATTTTGGGCAGCCTTCCCTCTCCTTATTCTTCATCCTCTTGCTCTTGGTGTTTGTGAACCATTAGAGGAGTGACATTTGTGACTCTAAGCTTTCTAAAGTCATTACAAGGAGGATTTGTGATTGTTATTGCTACATAACAATCAAGGTAATATCTTAAACCCATTGTTATGTTAATATTGATTATCATATGCTAGATCTAGGGTTTAAAGTCTTGGATGAATTGCATGTATAATAGAGAAACCTAGATCCAAGCATTAGGGTTTGTATGAGCACATAGGATGTTCTTATGGCTAAAACCATCAAGGACTCACTGTGAATCGAAGAAATTACAAATGGAAGCGGCCTACTTGGGGTGACGATCATACCTTGGAGAAAGTGAAGGGGTCTTATCAAGAGATTCAAGAGCTTATTAGGAAATCGGTCGTCGTCGACATCACGGACGGTGTTCTTATCTGGAATGTTAGGGTCTAAGAATGGAGCAATGAAGGAAATCGTATCGACTTGAAGTACAATCGAGGAGAAACGTCTGGAAACGAGATAGCAAGAGCAAAGGGTTTTCAAATCGATTAATTTGTTTAAGATTAGTAGGAGGAAGAAAGAAGCGGATTTAACAGGGTTAATAAGAAACTGATCCCTAAAATAAAGGGATTATTTATAGAATTGATTTACCAAATTACTAAATTACCCTCATTGATTTATTTATTTATTTATTTTTTATTGGCCCACATTTAAACATACAATAATATAATAATTACTTTAAATATCTGAACCTAGCTCGCTCTCTCTCTCTCTCTCTCTCTATATATATATATATATATATATATATATATATATATATATATATATATTTGAATTTAAGAAAAATTAACAAATAATAGTTAAAATGGTTTTAACACGAGGTTGTAACTTAAGAAAATGGTTATTCAATATTATAAATTTAAGTTTATTAAAAAAATAAAAAGGGGACGTCACATCGTTTTTTATCATAACAAAAAGTGTATAAGTAAAACAAATAGCTACTCATCAAAATTTTGACCAATGACGAATCATGGGGGAGTTCAGAAATTTCTGTCTCCGCCGCGGAATCGCTGCTGAGCATTGGCTTTGACTCCTCACAGTAAACATAAATTGGTGGAAGAGGAGACCAGATGGTGGAGGATTCTGGTCGGCAATGTTTATCTCTGTCGAAATGTAACAACAATTGATGGCTGCCGGAGTTGGTAACGTTGTAGTAAGAGAAGAAGGCCATGAAGAAAACTCGAATCTTTTAAATAGCTGATTCTTGTCCACTGAGTATGGGTCCATGGGACTTTTACATCGTCAAGTTTCAGTTTTCAATGTTTGGTAAACAATTTTCAATCTATTATCTTTTCGTTGAAACTTCTCAAGCAACTTGCAATTTTAGGGGCCACAAATTTGTGGTGGGCATTAATTTAATCCACATCTTTTTACTGTAAACAATAATTGAAATTGCAGTTCATCAACATCTCTTAATAATTGAAATCATTTTCACGTATGCATCCTTTCATCCACATCTCTACTATATTCTCTGCTCTTACCTTAAATGGCTGAAAGCATTCTTTCTGCCTTCTTGACAGTGGTCTTTGAAAAGCTGGCTTCTGAACCCTTGAAGAAGATCGCTCGTTCAAAGGGAATTGATTCTGAGCTCAAGAAATTGAAAAAGACATTAGACCAGATCCAAGATCTTCTTAACGATGCTTCTCAGAAGGAAATAAATAATGAAGCTATTAAAAGATGGCTGAATGGTCTCCAACATTTGGCTTACGACATTGACGACCTACTTGATGACTTGGCAACCGAAGCTATTCATCGTGAGTTGACCCGGGAATCTGGAGCCTCCACCAGCATGGTAAGAAAGCTAATCCCAAGTTGTTGCACAAGTTTCTCACAAAGTAATAGGATGCATGCCAAGTTAGATGATATTGCCACCAAGTTACAAGAATTAGTGGAGGCAAAAAATAATCTTGGTTTGAGTGTGATTACAAATGAAAAGCGAAGAATTGAAAGATATGAGACGTCTTTGGTGGGTGCAAGTCGTATTGTTGGACGTGAAAGTGATAAGAAAAAATTGCTTGAGAAGCTGTTGGGGGATAAAGATGAATCAGGGAGTCAAAACTTCAGCCTCGTTCCCATAGTTGGTATGGGTGGAGTTGGTAAAACAACTCTAGCTAGAATGTTGTATGAAGAAAAGGAAGTGAATGATTACTTTGAAATCAAGGCTTGGGTTTGTGTTTCTGATGAGTTCAGTATCCCCAACATAAGCAGAGTTATCTATCAATCTATAACTGGGGAAAACAAGGAATTTGCAGATTTAAATCTGCTTCAAGAAGCTCTTAAAGAGAAACTTCAGAACAAACTATTTCTAATAGTTTTAGATGATGTATGGTCTGAAAGCTATAATGATTGGGAGAAATTAGTGGGCCCATTTCTTGTAGGGTCTCCTAGAAGTAGAATTATCATGACAACTCGGAAGGAGCAATTGCTCAGAAAGCTGGGTTTCTCTCATCATGATTGTTTGCAGGGTCTGTCACATGATGATGCATTGTCATTATTTGCTCAACATGCATTGGGTGTAGATAACTTTGATTCACATCCAACACTTGGACCATATGGTGAAGTGTTTGTGAAAAAATGTGATGGCTTGCCTTTGGCTTTACAAACACTTGGGAGGTTATTGAGGACAAAAACAGATGAGGAAGAATGGAAGGAGCTGTTGGGTAGTGAAATATGGAGGTTGGAAAATGGAGATGATATTCTTCTGGCTCTTAGACTAAGCTATCTTGATCTTTCTGCCTCTTTGAAGCTGTTGTTTGCATATTGCTCCTTGTTCCCCAGGGACTATGTGTTCGACAAGGAGGAGTTGATTTTGTTGTGGATGGCAGAAGGGTTTTTGCAACACTCTACTACAAGCAAGTCCATGGAACGCTTGGGATTCAAATATTTTGATGAGCTGTTGTCGAGGTCCTTCTTTCAACAATCTTCTAATGATGAATCTTTGTTTGTGATGCATGATCTTATGAATGACTTGGCCATGTCTGTTGCTGGAGATTTTTTTTCAAGGTTAGACATTGGGATGAAGAAGGAATCTAGGAAGGAATCTATGGAAATTCACCGCCATATGTCATTTGTTTGTGAGAATTACATGAGTAACAAAAGGTTCGAGCCATTCAAGGGAGCTAAAAGTTTAAGAACATTCTTAGCGTTATCTGTTGGGGTGGTAGAAAGTTGGGATGTATTTTACTTATCAAATAAGGTCTTGAATGACTTACTTCATGAGTTACCATTGTTAAGGGTCCTAAGTTTGAGTAATCTTAACATATGGTGGGTACCTGAGTTCATTGGTAGTTTGAAGCACTTGCGGTATCTTAATTTATCTCGAACATGGATCACACATTTACCGGAAAATGTCTGCAATCTTTATAATTTACAGACGCTGAATGTTTCTTGCTGTCATAAATTAATTAAATTACCAAAAAGCTTCTCAAAGCTTCAAAATCTACAGCATTTTGACTGTAGGGATACTCCACTTTTGAAGAAGATGCCCTTAGGGATTGGTGAGTTGAAAAGCCTACGCACTCTCACCAAGATCATTGTTGGAATGGAGAACCGTTTTGCATTAACAAACCTTAAAAATTTGAAAAATCTCCATGGGAAAGTTTCAATTCTGGAGCTTGGCAACGTGCAAAATGCGATGAACGCAAATGAGGCGAACTTATCCCAAAATCGATTTAGTGAGTTAGAGTTAGATTGGGGTAATGTGTTTAATTCATTTAGAACGGAAACAAATGAAAAGGAGGTGCTAAGTGAGTTGAAGCCTCATACTGACACTTTAAAAAAGCTTGATATCAGGTTATATAGGGGTATAGAGTTTCCAAATTGGGTTGGAGATCCCTCATTTCTTCGGTTGACTCGTGTGTCAATACGTAACTGTGTAACATGTACATCTCTACCATCACTCGGGCAACTACCATCACTTAAGGAGTTGATTATTGAAGGCATGGATGAGGTGAAAGTTGTGGGTTTGGAGTTTCTTGGGACTTCTAGTCCTGCATTCCCTTCACTTGAAATTCTACGTTTTGTTGATATGAAGGGGTGGAAGGTATGGTCAGCAGAAAGTGGTGGGGTTGGACATGCTACGTTTCCATCCCTTCAAGAGCTTACTATACAAAGTTGTCCTAATCTACTTCAAGTATCACTTGGAGTACTATCTTCACTGAGGGTTCTATACCTAACAGAATGTGGTCATGGTGTGTTGACAAGTCTGGTTCATGTAGCTTCATCTATCACAAAGTTGGAAATATCTGGCATTTCAGGGCTTACTGATGAACTTTGGAGAGGTGTTACAGATTATCTTGGGGCAGTTGAAGAAGTAAGCATCAGAGGGTGTGAGGAAATAAGATACTTGTGGGAATCTGAATCAGAGGCAAGTAAGGTTCTTGTGAATTTAAGGACATTGCATGTATCGTCTTGTTCAAATTTGGTGAGTTTAGGAGAGAAAGAAGAGGATAATTGTGGGAGCTACCTAACATCTCTTAGGACATTACTTGTATACTATTGTAACAGCTTAGAGCATTGCAATTTTCCAGATAATGTGGAGGATTTGCATATTCGGTATTATGATTCAATTACATTTGTCTCCTTCCTAACAGGAAGGTGGCAGAAGCTCAAGACACTTTCCATTGCTGGTTGTAAGGAACTACCAGAAAAGGAGTTGCGAGGAGGAGAATGTTCCTTCATTCACCTCACCAGACTGACAATAGAAGAATGTTCAAATATGGAGTCATTTCCTGACCTTGAGTTACCGAATCTCACCTCGTTAACAGACTGACAATTCAAAAGTGTACAAGTATGGATGCATCCTTTCCTCGTGGGCTTTGGCCTCCGAAATTGTGTCGGCTTGAAATAGGAGGGTTGAAGAAGCCCATCTCAGAGTGGGGCCCACAGAATTTTCCAACATCACTTGTTGACCTAATATTATATGGTGGACCATTTGATGATGCTAAAAATTTCGATCAATTGTTCCACATTCTTCCTTCGTCTCTTACTTCTCTTCGAATACAAAATTTTAGGAAACTGGAATTGGTTTCTACGGGACTCCAACACCTCACCTCCCTCCAACGTCTCTTCATCTTCACCTGCCCAAAGACGAAAGATCTTCCAGAAAAGTTGTTGCCTTCACTTCTGATATTGTGGATATTTGGATGCCCAAATCTGAAAGAAAGGATTAGTAGAGGAGGCTCTTATTGGCCCCACATCTCCCTTATCCCCTGCTTCAACATACACCAGTAATTACAACTTTATTGTCAAGGTACACCCGCTCTCATGACTTCTTTTAGTTTCACTTTGTATATATTTAGTAAGTTAATTTGCTCATTCCAACAAACTTTATATAAATAAAGTTTCAATAGAAATATGTATTTCATCAAAAATTATGTTTGTGTCTACATATCACGATGAATTGCAAAATGAATCGAAATAGTTAGTCAGCCAAATAACTTGAAATAGGATTGGTTGTAGAATTTTAATTATTTGTTAAAGTTGTAGTACAACATAGTTATAAAATTATGATAATAATAATTTAATGAAGTATAGACAAACCGGCTCAAGTATGTTAAAATCATGAATATATTTGATGATGTATCGTCTAAGAGCCACCAGGGTTGAACCCATGTTATAATGCCAATCTATATGTTGTGTAACAAGTGATGCAATTGACCCATGATTAATGATAATGGATTTTCATTAAATACGTCTATTTTCACACCTTTAATTCTTCAAAATATGATTCCATATATTTGCGAAACTGTTATGAACAGAATTCTTCTTTATCTTTAGGTGTACATTTGTCTAATTTCATTTCGACAGTATTTAATTTAAATTCATGGCTAATTAAGCGAGTTCAAATGTATTATTCTCACACTTACACACTTACAGCCAAGCAATAAAAGATGAAAGGTCAGTGAACGCAATTTGATGGTTTTCAAAGGAAGACTTTTATATGGTGCTGCTTCTGTTTACAAGGTTTGCTTCTATCAGACTCACAAACCCCTATAAATTTTTACTTCAGTTTTTCTTGTTCTAAATTTGTTTAAAATAGAATCTTGATATATAGGTATACATTTATCTCATTGTGAAATTGATTACTTAATTTCTAAAGGCAAACTCAATAGGAATTATTTGATTGATTTTCTGATATTTACTTGTTTTCTAGATTTGATTAAACCCAAAGAGGAAGAGAAGTTCTTGTTTTCATCAAGAGACATCCTATAAAGGTTATGCAAAAACATAGCAAAAACAGAGAACTTCATCTGCTGTTCCAAGAAGTTAAAAATAGAGTCGATGTAACTTTTGATTTTCATAAATTTAGTAACTCATCTTGCTTTCTGAAAGTATTATTTGCCAACAGACAAAATGCACTTTTACTTTTCATTTACGACTAGATTTGACTTTTTTTTTTTTTTTAATTTAATTTTTTTTGTACCTTTTTTGCCTTTTCCCACTCTCCATTCTTGTATACATTCTTTGGATGCATTAGTATTTGATTGACATCTAATGATACTACTATTCTAATTCTATTGTAGACACCTGATTGCTGTTTAATTGGGAGTGATGTCCTTTCGAGACTTCCTCCTATAAAATGACAATCCTTTTTAAGGTGTACAAAAGACTAGATTATATTAATAGCAATGCAAAATGTACATAAAGTAAGTATATATTTTATTTAAGGTGATAATATTAACACCACATTTCTTTGTCTAGAAAGACTATGCATGATGCTTAATAATTAGTCATATCATAATGTTTTGATGTTTGATAAATTCATAACTTAACAACAAACTTTTGTTCAGCTTTAAATGTTTAATCAAATTAGAGAGTTAGAAGGAGCTACATGAGCATATACTTAGCTTTAGATGCTAAATTAGAAGCAATCATCAAGCCTTTAGGCTCACTTTATATTTTGTGAAGTAAAATAAATTTGTGTTTGTGACTCGTAGTCTATGGTGTTAACCGCTCTTTTACATAAATTCTTGGAACCACTCAATCTTTGTACTACACATGCATCTTGTATTGGAATTTTGTTACTCTAATTTGCTTTTGTACAAGTTTTTCCATTCTTTTGTAAGCAGGGATCTGCATTTAAACCGAATACCCGAACCGAAACCGAAACCCGGACCGGACCGACCCGAATTAGGACCGAATAAGTTATTTGGGTCGGTTTTCGAGTATCTATTTTTTCCAATTCGGGTTTCGTGTTATTCGATCTGGGTTACCTGAATAAAGATTTAATCGGGCCGAAAAGACCGATCTGGAAAATGAAAGGTCACTTTGGCCGTGCGTATTGCATAGCAAGTAGGGATGTGCGTTTGGACCGAATACCCGAACCAAAACCGAAACCCGGATCGGACCGACGCGAATTAAAACCGAATAAGTTATTTGGGTTGGTTCTCGTGTATTTATTTTTGCCCAATTTGGGTTTCAGGTTATTCGGTCCGGGCTACCTGAATAAAGATTTAATTGGTCCAAAAAGACCGGCCTGGAAAATGAAAGGTCACTTTGGCCGTGAGTATTGCATAACAAGTTATATCGTCGTGCTAAAGAGAAAAGACCCGTATCTCGCTATGAACGTATCCCAAATCCCGCTATCATCGAAGTTAAAAAAAAAAGCGAGTTTGCCCTAGTCGATCATTGTTTCACCCTTGTTGTCATCGATCGTGCCCACTGCCCATTTTCCATCGACTCATTGATTCATCGGCTTTACTCTCATCGATCGTTCCTACTTCCTCATTTACTGTCATCGATCACCAAAAAAAAATCTAGTCAAGCATTCAAGAAATCGACCTACACTCTGTTGGGTTTTGAGCAATCTAACACTTTTTAAGTGTGCATGCAACCCTAATAAACCTTGGATCTATGTTTGTCTAAATACATGCAAAATAATAATTTTTTCAAGGTTCATAACCTATCTAACATGGCATGGGGTACTTTTAAACATAAAAGAATTAGATGAGATTACATACCTTTTGATGATGAGTTTAATTCCTAAGGAGTTTAAGGGCCAAGCACCAATAGTGTGAATGCCTCAAATGGAATCACAAATCACCACAAACTCTTGGAAAACTTTGAGAGAGTGTACACACACTTATGAAATCGGCCACACACAAACACACATACTCTAGTGACACTAGTCACACTAGTGGCTATTTCATGCAACATAAGTATGCTTATATAGTGTACATGATTAGGGTGAAACCCTAATAACCCATGACCTTTCCTTTTCCAAGGATCCATGGGTTAAAAGCTCCATGGATCATCCATGGACTTCCATATAAGCCTAGCCCATTAACTAATGAGTATTAGCCCACACCATATAAAACAATTGCCCACAATTTAACTAGTCTTCCTTTTAATCTCTAAATTAATTCATAATTAATTTAAGCCTAAGACTAATTAAATAACATGACTTCATATTAATATATTATAACTTATAATATATTAATAAACATATGTGTATAACTCTCATAAAATTATCCATAAATAGTTTGGATGAAATGCAACCCAAATGGACCATGTCGGGTCGGGTCGGGTCAAGTATATACCAAATAAGTTATGGACTTAGACACCTTATTCAACAGACTCCCACTTGGATAAGTCTAATAACTATATTTGCGTATGTTACTTCAGGAACCAACCAGCAATCGTAGCTCTCGAAAACTCTGTTGAACTATGAAGCGCCATTTTAGATAAGTGATCATATAATCCTCTGTTCTCATGATATCAGCCGGACAAATACATGGAACAACATCGTACTTATTGTCTAGCAGTTTGTTTCCCGATTTTCGATTTGTTTGACAAAGAACTTAATCGAACACATCAATTTAGTTCTGACCGGCCGGTACATAGGTCACAACAAAATCATCGAGGGGCCCAGATATCGCTTCTATTTCTAGAAGGAACAGATAAACTTTGACTCATATACTTGTTCTACTACTTGTTGAATTGTACACAAAGGCACGTTTTATAACATCAAGTTACTGATGCGTTTATGTGCAATCAATGCACAACCAACTCATAGGTAACAACTCATATCTCTAGGTTTGAAGATTTATATGATATTACCGTCTCACGATCACTCGAGATAAATTCCATGAAGTGATACAAGTGAGCGTGGGTTTAATCCAATACTCATAACTTATGAGCACTCATGAATGTTGTAGCAACCATTGCTATGTCTAAACACATTTAGCCATCTACAACCTCGATTCATGACAGTCTTGATTAATACCTACTTCCAACATATGAACGACTGTGGAGTGTTTAAATAACTTAGTCATTCGGAAAGAATAACCTAGCTATTTTGGAAGTCAAAACATGCAAAATGAAACACAATAATAATCGAATCCAATATGGTCTCAGAACCCTTTTGAATATAAATAGAACCACCTTTTATTTATCACCATATTGATTACACATTATTCATTGTATAATGTTTCAAACAATCAACTTAAGACTTGAATAAAAAACAACAGTCGTCCCATGCTCCTAGCATGTACACTTTGTTTTCTAAACAATAGTTATGCCATACTCCAAGTATGCACACTATGTTTTTCTATGATCCTTACATTGTGATGTAGATCAATTGAACATGATTTCAATGATACTCATTTCACAAACCCAAATCCTTATTGTAAATGTGAGAATCCCTGATTCCTATCATTTACCAAAAATATGTTAGATTTTAAACTTTTATGCAATGTTCCTCTTGTAATGATTATGCACAAAGTCACCAAAACCTTGTCACCAGTCATTACAGAGTATTCCAAAGAAGGTCAACTTCTATGGAACGAAAGTCTCATATTCAAAGTACATTGCTTTGAACATCCTTCTTGCATTAAGGTTTTCTAATCTTACATAGATTGAATAACTTCCACCTATGGAGACATTTCCATAGTCCCATTTTGACTATCACTTCTGAACAAGAGTTACTTCTTTTCAGAACATGTCAATACGGTCCTTCCCGACAACTTACATCATACTTCCAACTTTCCCTGAGCAACCAATCTTTGACGAAACTCAGATTGTCCTCGACAATTGCTTAATCACTTTAGTCATATCCAGTTCTAGACTTTTCCCTTCTCAATGCCTTAAGCATTTGGAAAATTTAGAAAAGATGAATATTATAGCACATGAAATCGATCCTATATCCAAAGCATATGGGACACGATTCATGATGTCTCACATAAAGACATGATACTAGACCAGTCTTTTGCTACAATATTTTTTATTTGCCATGTTTTCAAAATTTAACTATGAAGAGGGATGCCGTAGTCATAATTGAATTTTGAGAACGCAATATATATAGAATTTCCTTAAGTCGAACCATTCAGACATAAAATTCATATATATGTCCTTGACTAAAGATGATTAAAATCTCAATCTAAGCTTCTAGATTTGAAATGAAGTATAATTTCCTCTCCCTTAATTATAGCAAAACAACTTTTCAACCCGTGCAACTTCACGAATTGAAACTTTGTTTTCTATAATTAACATTGCTAACTTGCAACTCTAAATGTAAGAATCATGCTCCTACTAACATGATGATTATCAGCATACCACTTATGCTCCCACTAGCTCTGACATATTTCCAGAAATCTGCTGGACTTCTGAAATTTAGATTCATACACCCTTTCTTAGATAGCTCACATGTGTGTCTAAACAATTTTCAGAACTATGAAAAGGGATGCCGTAATCATAGTCTTAATTGTTTAGACCGTTTCCATTTCTCATAAGTCCATGTTAGTGTGCCGGTGAACCACACGCGCTCCACTAACGACTTTTGAAAATGCAAATAACACAATTGATATCTACGTAAAATCTACTTAGTGAAAGCGTTTCCTCACCATCATTTTCATGAATCGGAGAGAAACCTTATGACACTTAGATTTTATAGTGTATGAGTTCCTATCCATGTGAATTTGTCAAAACCATAATCACAAGATAAGGTTAGTGACAAATTCAGCCTTACATGGATTAAACTAGTTCAATCTTAGTTTCATGTCACATTGGTAGCACAAGGCCCACCAATGCTTCCATGTTGAACTCTGATAACTCACATGCAAATTCAACTTATTTGAAGTAGGTACAGAAATAAGAATTATGTCAACACGATAGGTTGCAAACCTTAAGTCGTGTGCTAGTGATAAATTACAGGTTTTACTCTTGATTAAATCTTGAAACTCTTCCAGGATCCTTAAGGCTCCCACTGTCCCCTTGACATATAAGTTTCCCTAGTCAATAACCATTCCTTGACAAAATAAATGTTCAAGGGATAATGCAGATTCTTATCAAGACTAACACTTTACACAATTGGTCTTAGTTAGTCTTTGTCTCATCCAAGACATCACAACTTACCAATCTCAAATGTACAAGAGTAGAAACATTTTACAGTACATTTGACAAGTGTTTTAAACCTTACTTTATGTCACTCAATGGTTACAATCTCGGAGTATATCTCTAAGAATTGTTTTGGAACAAAGTATGACTCATCTTCTTGATTTTAACCAATCCAACAATTCATGACCTCTATTCTTAGCCATAACAATGCACTAAGACGTCCTTAGAGTATGAATTTGTGATATGGTTTCATAATCATTAAGATGATCATGAAATATGATACTAAAGTACTCTCCCATCCTTTCAGATTTGAGAAACTTTTATCTTTCTACCTAATTTGATTCTTCTCATTTGTTTTGTCATACATTGTAACCTTTCCAATGTTACAGAATTATACTTAACCTTATAAGTGTAATCATATTTACTAATCTTTAGTAAATCATGACAAATCAATCTTTGTGGTGGACCATGACCAGCGCACACCCAGTGTACCTAATTCCTTAGTCCTTCAATCGACTCACATATACATGTGATCAAAGAATTAGTCTTAATTTTCAAAGATGAAAATTCTCATTCATCATACAATACAACTTGTATGATTCCAAGTTTCTGTCCAATTGAAACTTGAGTGATGAAAAACTTTCTTCATTTAGTAAATTCAGACACTACCACAAATGAAGGAATCAATTCCACTTTCCAATAATGCTATTACTAGAAACATATAAGCAACAATTTCCCACAGATGCCATTGTAAGGATATTTTTAAAATAAATAAAATTAAAACCCTTTTTTTTCTTCTATTTTAAAACTTGCGGAAAAACTTATCCTTACAATCCACATGAAAACCTTGTTGTTATCTATTCATAAGCAATATATTATAACTCTTAAGCAACCGCTCAAAATTCTGATTACCGAACCATGCGATCGAAACCCACCTTCGCAATCAGAATCAACATATACTTACTTTAAGCTTCCTATTTGATTCTTAAAACATCAGCATGTGACCCATTCACATTATGTAATAAGAATCTCCAAATAGGAACTTAATAGAGTTAGACAGTGGACTTTACCCGAAGTAGAGTCAAACCTCTTGACTTGATCAACCTTATGACCTTTCAGGCGAATAGGGCAGCTTCGCAACCAATTCCCTTTCCTTTGGCAACAAAACACATGGACCCTTTGGTAATGGCACATGAGACTATCTCACACTTAGCCTTTCTCTTTACCATTTGGTCAACCGAGTTGACTGTGGCCGATCCCTTTCCATTGGGAAGAGAAATCTTTTTCTAGATATCCAATGCTACCATTTTCAATGTCCGTTTAAGACTTGGGAAGTTGTTCTTTTAATCAAATTTGCTTTACTGGTGTTCCAAATCATTGTTGATTCCACAACACTAAGCAAATAGATAATATCATTAAGGGTCATGTCATAGTCTGCCTCATAGTAGTCCCAAAGAGACTCACCATGTTACTAAGAAAGTGATTGAACATCCAACTTTCACGAGACTTTGACACCCAACTCTCCCGGCTTGTCAATATGTGACTTTATCTCCAAGATGTGAGCACACATAGACTATGCTTGCCAATAGCGAATGAGTGACTTTAAACTTTTCAAGAACTTGTGGGTGAGGGAGAATAATTGGAGGAGGTGGAGGAAGTGAAGCATGGTGTTGAGGGACACCATCTTCAAGAGATTTGGGAAGATCATAGTTGTCTGAACCAGACATCTATAATGGGAGAAAATCAAGTTAGTTGATTCAAAATCCTTAATATAACACCCAATATGAAATATTAAGGCTAGGACCTAACACAATATTTTATAACTTGGAAGAGGGATGCCGTAATCCAAGCTATAGAATATTTGAAGGTAGGCGAATGACGATTCACCAATTTCCACCATGAAAAACGAAATAATTTAATAGGTTTTAATTGGATTTGAAATTCCTAGATCTTTTGAGATTCATTGAACTTTTCAATGACATATTTCAATCTCGAGTGTGCCCTCTCAAATTTTGTGACTGGGATGCCGAGGATCACAAAACAAGGTGTGAATAACCATACCACTTCACTTGGTACCCTTAATATTATCACCTAATCAATGTGCCGGTTAACCACACACGCTCCATTGATCTATGACAAACATTAAGTCGCCCTTCGTGGTCCTTACTAGTCCAAGTTAGTGTGCCGGTTAACCACACACGCTCCACCAATGACTTGGTAAGGTACAAAGTGTGAATTCCATGGGCTAGCACCAAATTCACATTTTTCCTAAAGTAACTAAGATTGGGAATTAAATAAAAATATTTAGTTACTTTATAATAACCATTATACTTTTAATGAGAATTTAAAGTCATTGTCCTACCCGTTCGGCTAACGACCCTCCACCGATCAAGCAAGCGGTGGGTGAGAGTGGACACCCATTAAGTCGCCATTTTATAGGCAACAACCTTATACCCACCTTATAGACCGGCTTCGTGAATGAGGCCTACTAACGGTAAAACGACTTGTTCTTATATATATATATATATATATATATATATATATATATATATATATATATATAATTAACCATTAATGTTATAAATAGTATAAGTGTTGAATTTTAACTTTTAAAATTCTAAGTGTTGGAATTAAAGTTTATTAAAGTGTGTGAAACTTTTCCAAATTCCAAAACTTGAGGGCAAGTTTTGAACAATTCATAAACTTTTGGATATTCATAACTTATGAGTTTTAATTAAGTGTTTTAAAACTTTTAATGAAGAGTCTCTTGGAAATCCATAACTTGAGGACAAGTTATGGAGTCCATAAAACATTTATGGGAAAAACTCTTCATGAAAATGTAACCTACAACTTCTTAAAAAAACATTTAAAAGAAAACCTCTTGGAATTCCATAACTTGAGGACAAATTAAGAATTCCATTAAAACACATTAAGATCAAGAATTAACTAACAAACAATTTGCAAATAATTCCTATGATCTAACAAAACTCATATGAACATGAACATCCACATCAACAATTTCAAGAATCATATGAACACATATAAAATTGAAATTTTGATTATAACTTTGAAATTGGTCCACCATCATCATTACCACATCAAAAACAGGTTTTATGAGTCCAAAACAATTTAAGGTAATGATTTTAGACCAATTCCAGCACCAAAACTCGAAGATATGCTGTCTGGGGTTCCAACTCGTCGAGTGCATGAACCAACTCGCCGAGTTGGATGAATTTTGTCTTGGACTCGTCGAGTCCCTTCATGGACTCGGCGAGTCTGCTGTGCAGACAGCACATAAACTTCGATTTTCAGCAATTTGCATCAAGTATCAAACAAGCAAGCCTAGGCTCTGATACCATTGTTGGGTTTTGAGCAATCTAACACTTCTTAAGTGTGCATGAAACCCTAATAAACCTTGGATCTATGTTTGTCTAAATACATGCAAAATAATAATTTTTCCAAGGTTCATAACCTATCTAACATGGCATGGGGTACTTTTAAACATAAAAGAATTAGATAAGATTACATACCTTTTGATGATGAGTTTAATTCCTAAGGAGTTTGAGGGCCAAGCACCAATAGTGTGAATGCCTCAAATGGAATCACAAATCACCACAAACTCTTGGAAAACTTTGAGAGAGTGTACACACACTTATGAAATCGGCCACACACAAACACACATACTCTAGTGACACTAGTCACACTAGTGGCTATTTCATGCAACATAAGCATGCTTATATAGTGTACATGATTAGGGTGAAACCCTAATAACCCATGACCTTTCCTTTTCCAAGGATCCATGGGTTAAAAGCTCCATGGATCATCCATGGACTTCCATATAAGCCTAGCCCATTAACTAATGAGTATTAGCCCACACCATATAAAACAATTGCCTACAATTTAACTAGTCTTCCTTTTAATCTCTAAATTAATTCATAATTAATTTAAGACTAAGACTAATTAAATAACATGACTTCATATTAATATATTATAACTTATAATATATTAATAAACATATGTGTATAACTCTCATAAAATTATCCATAAATAGTTTGGATGAAATGCAACCCAAATGGACCATGCCGGGTCGGGTCAAGTATATACCAAATAAGTTATGGACTTATACACCTTATCCAACACACTCTACTATCAAGAAATCGAATTCCAATCTTCATCTTCAAGGAATCATTCTAAATCATGGATAATTGGGTTCCAAGTCAACAAACTCAAGTAAGCATTATTATCTTAATCTACTATTTTTCTTTTAATTGTTATGATCTTATTCTTTCAAAGTGTTATCATTGCTATTTTATCATATTAAATACAATATTCTATGTTAAAATTGCTAATCCATTTCAATGTATTATGTGATTGTAAATCATTGTCTTGTTGTAATTTAGATTAATGATTGTATTTCAATGTTAAAGAACATATTTTTCTATTTTATGATATTAAAATCATTTTTTTATTGTGTTTTAGATTGATGATAAAAATGTTTTGGTTGATAACACTCAAATTGACAACAAAGACGGAAAAGGTCAAACAACAAAGAAGAAGAAAAAATATGCCAAAAGAGCGGCTTGTTGGGCCGATTATGATGAAGTTAAGGTTAACAACGTTCAACATAGCAAATGCAAATGGTGTGAGACGTTGCTCAAAACTGAGTCCAGCGAAAACGGTACATCTAGTATGATTAGACATACAAAAAATTGTAAACAAAACCCAAAAAATTTAGAAGAAAATTTAAAAAAGCAAAGCACTTTAAATTTCAAAAAAATGAAAATGGGGAGAATAGTATTGTCACTTGGAACAAAAAAAAGCTTTGTTAAACTTATTTGTAGTTGGAGAATTACCGTTCAAGTTTGTAGAGAATGAAACATTTATTGAGTATACCAATGAGTTGAACGGGAAAGTGGTTTTGCCATGTAGAACCACAATTTCAAAAAGAGTTGCCGATTACTATGTTGAAGAAAAGGCAAAGTTGAATAAGTTCTTTAGTAATCCCCTAATGAATGTACATTTGACCACCGATTGTTGGACAAGTTCATGTCAACAATCGAGCTATATGGTGGTCACAGCCCACTTTATTAATAAAGATTGGGTCATGCACAAAAGAGTTATCAACTTTAAATCTTTAGATAGTCATTGGGGAGAAGACATTGGGCGCACGTTGTTGACTTGTCTTGAAGAATGGGGTATCTATAATGTAATGATCATAACTATAGACAATGCTATTACAAATGATAAAGCAACTGAATTTCTAATGAAAAAACTACCAAACTTATACGATGGGGGGAAATAATTACACGTAAGGTGTATGGCCCACATCCTAAGTCTTATTGTTAAGGATGGGTTTGATGAACACCAATCTAGTATTAAGTGCATCCAAAAGGCCGTTAGATATATTAGGAATTCCACTCAACGGATTCAAATGTTCAAAGAATGCATGAAAGAGTTAAATGTGGAATCCAAGAAGTTTTTGTGCAATGATTCCCCAACCCGATGAAACTCCACATACGAGTTATTGAAGATTGCGGTGGAGTTGGAGAATGTTTTTGGAAAGTTCGAAGTTAAAGGTAATTACACATTCCATTCCATTCCATTGTTTTTTGTTTTTTTTAAAAGCAGCATGTTTGAAGATTTTTATGTCTACTTTGAACTGCCATATCTTCTTCATTATCTGTCCAATTTGCGTGATTTTTTTTCCAGCATGTAGATCACAATTTAACATTCAGTTTACATTATTTTTATGCTATTTTTGGTTGTATATTCAATGAGATATTGGACCTTAAACATGGGGTATTGGAGCTGTTTTTTCTGATTCGGCATGTTGTAGATTTTTATGTCCACTTTGAACTGTCATATCTTCTTTATTATCTGTCCAATTTGCCTGATTTTTTTTTCCAGCATGTAGATCACAAGTTAACATTTAGTTTACACTATTTTATGCTATTTAGGTTGTATATTCAATGAGATATATAGACCCTTAAACATGGGGTATTGAAGCTATTTTTTCTGATTCAGCATGCTTGTAGATTTTTATGTCCACTTTGAACTGTCATATCTTCTTCATTTTCTGTCCAATTTGCCTAATTTTTTTTTCCAGCATGTGGATCACAAGTTAACCTTCAGTTTACACTATTTTTATGCTATTTTTGGTTGTATAGTCAATGAGATATAGGCCCTTAAACATGAGGTATTGAAGCTGTTTTTTCTGATTCAGCAAGTTTGTAGATTTTTGTGTCCACTTTGAATTGTCATATCTTCTTCATTATTTGTCCAATTTGCCTGATTTTTTTCCCAGCATGTAGATCATAAGTTAACATTCAGTTTACACTATTTTATGCTATTTTTGGTTGTATATTCAATGAGATACATGCCCTTAAACAGGGGGTAATAAAGTTGTGTTTTTTTTAACTAACACTTATTTTATTTTAATAGATCTTACATATGTTCGAGATGTTGTGTCCCCCGTAGAAGAAGATTTCAAATTTTGTAGACCTATGGTTGGATTTCTTGAGAAATTCAAGGTAAAAACCGACATAATATCGACGTCAAAAAAACCTATGACACATCGTTTTTTTTTTCCAGAAATATACGATGTGTACAAGCACATTAGAGATTGGGTGTCAACTTCCCAATTTTGCTTGAACGGGAAGGATATGATTGACAAATATGAAAAGTATTGGGGCGACCTTAAAAAATTAAATGACTTTTTGTATTTTGCGATCATATTAGATCCACGGTTAAAGTTTGAGTTTTTAAACAAGCCTTTGAGAAGTTGATTAGGTTGAAGAATATCGGAGAACCTCCCATATTAAACTCGGAGGTCACTTTGAAGGCTAAGACCTTAATACAGGACACTGAAAAAAAAATTGAGAAATTTTTTAATTTCTACAAAGTAATGTTCGACAATACTGAGTCTTCTCAAAGTCAAACACGTGCTTATGAAGATGTACTTATGTTTGATGATGAGAATGACTTCATGGGTGATTTAATAGTACAAGCGGATTACCCATCAGCATCTACAGAAATGAAGTTGACACGACACCTAAACGAGCGGTCACTTAAATACAATAAAGTTTTTGACATTCTACTTTGGTGGAAACAAAATGCATCTCTTTACCCTATTCTAGCTCGTATGGCGAAATGTATAACTTTATTTATTTGTATGCTTTTTTTTTATAATTATATTTTAACATTTTCTTTGTTTATGTTGATAGATATTTTGGGACTACAAATTTCTACTGTGGCGTCCGAGACGACTTTTAGTACAAGTTGACGGATATTAGATCCATATCGAACAAATTTGTCCGCTAATATATTAGAGGCATTGGTTTGCACCCAAGATTGGATAAGGAAATCAAGGAAGCCAATTGCGGACAACATTGATGAAGTTTTGAAAGATGATGACGTTGCGAAAGAGTTTGAAAACGCGATAAATAATGGAGATGGAAAGGGAAAACAACCAATCAATATTCCCAAATAGTTAATTTGTATTTGGTCATTGTTATTTTGCAAAAAAACTTAAGATTCATATTTTAATTTGGATGTTTAATGTTTAATGTTTAATGTTTAATCATGAATTATGGATTTTTGGAATATAAATTATGAACGTTTAGTATTTTTTTCTTGAATTAGATATATAATTTTTTTATTTGGGTTATTTGGGTCATTTCGGTTGATTTGGGTTATTCGGGTAAAAAAACATATTGTTAATGTTTATTTGGGTTATTTCGGTCCTTTCGGGTAAATACCCCAACCGAAAACCGTATTACCTGAACCGGACCGGTCCTGTATTAGTATAATCGGTCCGGGTTTCAGTTTCCACTTTTCATCCAATTCGGGTTTCGGGTTGTTCGGGTTCGAATCTCTTCGGGTCGGTTTCGTCCCGAAGCACATCCCTAAATTTTGTCATCAATTTTAATTATTAATTAAAAAACGAGTTTTGTAACTGACTTAACACTAACAAACAAACTAACAATTGTTAGCAAGCTGTATATGACAAATTGGCAGTCCAAGCTTTGACAGTTATAACCATCATTTTCACTACGTACAACCAGGCCCGGCCCGTAAGGGTGAGCAGGCTAGGCGACGGCCTAGGGCCCACCATTTGATTGGGGCCCAAAAAAAGAATTACGTTAATATTTATATATTGGCAGTGTTATTTTCAGGCCCGGCCCGTGAGAGTGGGCAAGCTGGCGACGGCCCACGGCCCACCATTTGATTGGGGTCTAAAAAAGATTTTAATTTTTATAAATGGCGCTTCCTTCGTAGATAAGAACGGGCATGTCCCAAGTTCAATTCTGTTAATGTGCATAATTTTTGTATTTATAATATTAAATGTTATTATAATTTGTATATATAAAGTTATTTTAAACTTTACATAGCTGTCGGCCTAAACATTGGTTTACACACAGATGTAAATAGTTAATTTATAGTTTACACACTTCAATTTTTCAAATTACTTTTTTATATTACACAAAAATCTAATTATAAACTAGAAAAGAGTTGCCCTCGCGTTGCGGAGGTCGGTTTGTATTACAATTTTCTTTTGTTTTTTTGTTAAATCACTATAATCGTTTGTATTATGTTTTATGTTATCATATTTATGATCATTGTTTGTGAGTCAGGTGGTATTATAAAAATTTTTATGTTTTTTTGTTAAATCATTATAATTATGTAATATCTAGTATTAGTGAATAATTATTTATAACAGAAATAAAATTAATATTTATTATTAAGTGATTTCTTCAATTTCGTTATCATGTGTTTAATATTGTATCTGAGAATGTTTATGCATGTTTCACTTCTAATGTTGCTGGTGGTGGTACTACATAATGGCCATTTTCTCCCCTATTGTTAGTATAATAGTACGTGCCCCAACCAAATCAAAAAATAAAAAACAAAGTAAACTCTAGAGACTACCACTAATAAAAGAAGAGATCAAACATCTCTTTGAACTCGTAGTAATGACTGATTCCAATCATTTATCATGCAAAAGCAGATAAAATGTTTTTCTTGAGGGTAAATTCATCCGCCTTTGTAGGGCTAATCAACTGCAACAATAACACAATTTAAATACAATCAGACAACAGAGACATGACTTAATGGGTTAAGCCAAAAAAAATATTTGATTGAATTGAATTTTACCTTAGAAAGAATACGTTCTAGACGTTGGATCTCATTGTTAGCATAATCACAACCTTTGCTCAGACTACTTTTGGCATCTTTCACGTATGTCTTTCCATATCTGATAAAAAAACACATGTATATATATATATATATATATATATATATATATATATATATATATATATATATATATATATATATATATATATATATACAACAAACATGTTAAATGTTAATTAAAACAAAATGAATAAAAAGATAACCTTGAAGCAGAACCAGTGACTTTTCCAACTTCCTCCTCAATCTTAGCATATAATGCTTTCTTTTAATCACTACCAGTTGTCACAGACTCCTTCACTAAGCTATCCAATTCTGCAATTAAACCAGCCTACGTTCACCACAAAAACAAAATGTGACATGTGTAACGGATAATAAAACAATAAAATAATAAATGTTCTTTTTTTAAGATCAAATTTGAAGTCAAACACTAACAATGGAAGTAAGTTGACCCTTGGCATAACGGCTAGTGCCACATTTCTCATTTATGAAGGTCACAAAGCTATCTATATCGCGTCCATCTTCATAGTCTTCACCATCTTTGTTGTTCTTTGGGAAGAACTTAATTGTTGGGTAACCACTTACACCATACGTACATCAACAGATATAATCTTCATCCTAACTCACAAAAATATATTTAAAAAAAGTTAAAAACAAACACCCAATATTTCATGATTTCAAAAAAGACCCAATTTAATAATTGTTACTTACTTTTCACTAAGATCCTTATAATTGTGGACATCAAGATTGGCAATAACTACATCTTTCTCATTTTTATAAGCAGTGCTAGACTTTCATAAACCTGATTAAAAAAAAGATAATTACTATTAGTGTACTGTATTGGTAATATTAGTCCCTATTTGTTACACAAAACATGATAATATAATGACAACACAATACAAGTTGTATTTGTACTGTGTATGAGGAAAAAATGTATGTTTTTTTGAAAAGAAACGTCCTTCTCATAATCATCATTGAAAATAGCTCTACAGAGCTTCTCAACTCTTGTCTTGTGTAACAAATGCAGACTTTAAATGTAATGAGTTGAGATACATACAGGAGTAAGGCTCTTGCAATGCCCACACCTGTTACAAGAGTGAAGATTGTAAGATGCAAATCAACTGTAATCAACAAATTAGTGTCATAGCTTTGTACTCTGAAATGTTTTTGATTATGATGTTAAGGTGGAATAAAAAAAAATAAGCATTTTAGTAAGGATAGTGGAGAACATGAAACATGTAACAAAACTAAAAAAAATGGTTGACCAGGGTGTTGGGTAATCTTGATGGATCACATCGGGTTTTTGGTTATGGGTTAGTGGGCCACTGAATACTGGAATAAGTTAGGTTTAGTTGGTCTTCAGATGACCGAGTCTAGAGGTAAATAACGTGTCTTAGTAGCCACTTTAATAGGAGCACATGCACCTTTAATTGTTAGGGTTATTACATATTCTTTCATGTATATATAGTAGCATCTGTAGTATTTTTATATGTGTGTAATCAGTCACTTTTGAAGGTAATATATATACATAAGTTGTTGTTTTGATTGGTGTTAGAAGGAGTGAGTTCAGGCCTGAACCAACAATTGGTATCAGAGCTAACCAGGTGGTTATCGGGAGCTATTGTGATAGGATGTCGGTTTCCAGTGGGTTAGCTGGAGTTCGGATTTGCAAAAGATGGTGCAGCAGGTGGCTGCAGTTTACTATGGTTTCCCGGAGAAGATGATCAACGGGGGGCTATGGTAGGGATGGAATGGTGATGATAGCAGATGGATATCAGTATAACAAAGGGAAGAATGGTCCCGGTGTAATAGATGGCTAATGTAGTTCAGTATGATGAGTCTAACCAGAAGCCGAGAAGACAAGCCGGAATAAATCAGAACAGGTGGTTCTTTGGTTTGGCTTGTTTGCAGGTAAAAGAAAACAGAAAAAGGAGAAACTTGGTTTTCTTGATTGGTAGCGGTAGAAGAAGACTCTTGGAACGGATTGAAGCTGTCAAAGGGAGGTCTCGACACTGACTGCAGTGGCAGTTATAGGAGACTGTGACAGAGTTGGCTTTGGATGTGGCCGAGGAAGAGGCCTGGGATCCGGAAAAGTCGAGAGAAGACTTTGGATGTGGCCAAGGTGGAGGTCAGGTGTCCGGGAAAGGTCGAGACTCATGCTGGTTGTCTTGGTAAAGCAGGTGGCTGGAAGATGGTACAACCATAGGTTAAAACAGTCAGCGGGTCGACGGTGAATAGAAGCTGTGAAGGTGTTGGTGGTCATCGGTGGTTAACGGTGGAGGAACACTAGTATTAAGGAGCGATGTGAACAAACCGATTAAGGGGGTAATTGTTGGATTAATCGTGTTTGTTGTAATCCTAATGTGCAGCAAAAGATTTGGTCTTATCTTCTGGGTGAACCAAGAAGAAAGCAAACTGTGTGGTGAAGCTAATCTTTGTGGAAAATCGATCTGTGTGATCAGAAGATGTTGAGAAATCTGTGTTCCTACTTGGGTGTGGGTGAGTTAAAGAAAAGAAGAAGATCTGAAGTAACCCAGATATGTATGTGATCTGTGTTGGTTGATATTGAACCAAAAAAGTGGGGCCAATATGAAACAGATGGCGTTTCATGCTTGTTTTTTTAGTCTCAATGAAGGAGGTTGTCAAGTCTTTCTGCAGGTCCAACTGGTACTGCAGGTTCGTGAAGCAGGTGGTGTTTCATAGTGGATACTAAGCCACTGGTGTAGAATCCGGAGGTGATGGTTGTGCTGGTGCGGAATGCAGCGGAGAAGACTGTGGTGTTGTTGAAGAAAGAAGAAGTTAATTTGATTGAAGATGATGATGAGTCCGCACTGGTTTGAGGAAATAGATCATCAAGATTAGGAGGTGAATGTTGGGTAATCTTGATGGATCACATCGGGTTTTTGGTTATGGGTTAGTGGGCCACTGAATACTGGAATAAGTTAGGTTTAGTTGGTCTTCGGATGACCGAGTCTAGAGGTAAATAACATGTCTTAGTAGCCACTTTAATAGGAGCACATGCACCTATAATTGTTAGGGTTATTACGTATTTTTTCATGTATATATAGTAGCATCTGTAGTATTTTTATATGTGTGTAATCAGTCACTTTTGAAGGTAATATATATACATAAGTTGTTGTTTTGATTGGTGTTAGAAGGAGTGAGTTCAGGCCTGAACCAACACAGGGTGCATAGAATTCAACCAACACATCCTTTTTGGCATTCAATACAATCTCTTCAAAGTTATGAGAGTTTAGTACTACGACAGTTGAGGGAATTGAAGCTATCTTTACATTGGTTCCTGAAAATCATAATAAACATTATAAACAACAATCTTATATGTTTTTTTTTTCAAAAACAATGGATAAGTTGCAAAATCAAAATGGAAAAACTACCTCATATCAAGAAGTGATCTTTCCCTTAGATAAAATTCCATTACCTCATAATTATATTACATGAAAAGCAAAGTACAACAAGAAAATAAAACAAATCCTTAACAAACTCAAAAGCTATAAAAATATAACTTACCTGTGATCATTCATAGTGATCTATCCAGCTTAAGAAGTTCATCAGAAAATGACTGGCTCAATCCAAAGAGTTAATTAGTGTACATTTGATACGGTAGAGAAAAAGTTCATACCCAATTTGGAAGATGGTTAAACGATAGAAGTATCCCCTCATGTAAATCATTCTTTAACTCCTCACTAAGCTAATTGAAACACCTGATTGAGCCGATTGAAATTGATCAAAGAGATAAGCTGTTACATAAAGCAACGGAAATCAGTATTCAATAATGAATGATCCATACCAAAATAACAGAAAAAATTCACAAACAAAGTCCTAACTTTATAATTATAGTTTTGTAAAGGCCAAAACAGTAAATAATTCTTAAGACAAAAAGATATACCTAAAAATGGAGCCGATGTGACAACCGTCAAGTTCCGGTCAAGTCAACAAGTCAAACCGGCCGACTTAATTAGCCCATGGGTACTAGGGTTTACGTTATGTAATTACTAAATAACTCGCTATTCTAATGAGAGATCATAAATCGAAAGTTCGTACATCTAGATTTCCTTAACCTAAAACTGTGGTAAGTAACAAACCAAACCGATAAAACATTGTGCATACTCATTGGGAGTGTGTAAGATCCTTAAACATGACATAATGGGGCTTATGGACCTTGCGTTGCGAAGCCGGACACTCATAATTGTCACACACGAAACCTCTCTCAATCGTTTTCACTCTATCTCTTTGTATGAGAAACCTCTCCAAAAATGTGAAATCTCTCCCAAATCTCTCTTTGTATGAGAAATCTCTCCAAAAATGTGGAATCTCTCCCAAATCTCTCTCCATATGTGAAATCTCTCCCAAATCTCTCTTTGTATGAGAAATCTCTCCAAGAATGTGAAATCTCTCCCAAATCTCTCTTTGTATGAGAAATCTCTCCAAGAATGTGAAATCTCTCTCAAATCTCTCCAAGAAGGTGAAATCTCTCTCAAAACCTCTTTTGGATTTATTCTGATCATTTGGGGCATTCCGACACTTGACTTGGTGAAAAACCACTCGATACAGGGAGAATCCTTGGAAATTAGCCTCGTAGGGCCGAAGCCTCTCTATAGGGGCCAAAACCCTCCTTGAATCGGAGTCTCCTTGAGGATCCGTGGTCACCTAGCAGCAACTGCAGCCAGCAAGCCGCAGCCATCGACCGCAGCCGCATGGAGCAGCCCGCATCCGAGGTTCGCTTCTGGTTCTCCCGACTTCAGACCGCAGCGCCTCCTTTCTTCATCTGCGGTGAAGCTTCCCTCCTCCTCGAACCGCACCCAGGCGACTAAGCCACTTTGGTTCTTGACTGCTGAGCCCGAGACCTCGTCATGAACTTCGGATTTCACGTTTTTCACCCGTTTTTTTGACTAATTCTCCATTTTAAGTTCGTTTTTAAACATTTTAATGCGGGATTTTCTCCAGAAATCATATTTTAACAATATAATACCCTAAATATTCATAATCTGGGCATATTTGTATGGAAATATTTATTTAAGAATAAAATCTTTTAAGTGAGATCTTGAGGTGGAGTGTGAATCTTGCCATAATATTTGACACAAACCACCACCCATGCCCATTCCTTTGACCAATCCTTGTACTCCTAGTCACTTCAAGACACTATCCCTCTCTTTTCCCAGCCACCCACGTCCAAAAGAGCTGGAGAACTCTCTTTCACTCTTCACTTCACACATTTTCCTTATTTTCACCAAGAAGATCAAACAACCTTTTCTCTCAAACTTTCTCCCTCAAATTCGAGATTCAAGGCTGATTATCAAGCTATCTCACACTCTTGGTAAGTATAATTCATCCTCTCTATGATTATTACACCCCCCTTTACTCATATCATAGAATGCTTACACAAATTCCATCACTTTGGTGCTTGATTCTCGAAAATCTTCTAGGCATCTTCAAGTGTTCTTGAGTTGAACACTTCTCTCCTTCAACATCCACCCACTTAAACTATATAAGGTGAGTTCATAACCCTACATTTTCATGTTTTCTTAAGTTTTTAGGGGGGGGGGGGGGAATACAAGTTAAAACACCAAGAATATAACTAAACTTTTCTAACAGCTTTCATCAGAAAAGTTGGACTCCATTCACAGACTGTTTTGGACAACTTAAACATTTTAGTTTTCAAAACTGTTTTAGGTGCAAGTAGTTATAGTTATTAGCTTTAAAATGACTACTTTCACATCTCCATACGATTTTTCTACAATTTATGGTGATTTTTACAAAACTGTCTATCATTTCAAACATCAATCCGGACCAGTCTATGATTATGGACTTGTTCACACAAGTTAGAGGTCATTAAAATTCATAATAAAAATTAAGAACAAACTAGACTCATTTCCCAAACTCTCAGAACTTATGGATTATGATTTGGACCTTTGATGATTTTTCTATAATTTTTCTAAGAACAGTAAATGAAAATATTAATCACAGAAAAATGCTATCAATTTCATTTCACCTTGTAACATGTTGAGCAAGATGTATAACATCATGTGAATATATTTTTTTGCAAATAAATGAAATTTTGACTTAGTATATAGTCATACATCAGTTAACAAATGGAGTTTGCTAGATAAAGCATAGAAATAACGATTTGATATGATCATAGCACATCTATTACATACAAACATTTGAATAAACTATGTTAAAGTATAGTTCATGTACATTACCTTTTCTACCCTTGTTTTGATAAACTATAGTAGGTATGGTTTATGTTTCCATTAACACAAAAAACACATTTCGAAAGGTTTTATTCCCATAGAAAAAGGTTTTACACTCACACACACCACACGTAAACTTGTTAACCTAAATTGTGAGACATTCTCTTTCCGTACGTCCGAGTGCGGAATTTAAATTCCTGGTAGCTATAATCAGAGTGTCTTCTAGGGAGAACATGATAGTTGTGTATAGATCTATATAGGGTTAGACACCCCACACCTGAGCTGCATGCAACAGCTAGACCGACAGGTCTGTGGTGACAAGTGTCATTTCGGTTTCGTGACGCCTGAGAAACGTCGTGGCGGGTTCATTCAGTCATAGTATGGTTATAGCGGCTCACTTAGGGAGTTAACAACACATAAAGTTTACGGGGATTTTCATAAATCAAAAGGGGTTTTATGTCGATTTAAAATCACTTTTTATATCAATAATTATAGATATTATTGTATACTTTCAGTGTTGGTATTTAAGACTACACACCATTCATTACGAGATTTTTCTCAAATCGGAAAGGGTTTTACGCCAATTTAAAACCACTTTATATCGTTAAGTATGACAAATACTTGTTCATTCTCGGTCCCGGCGTGTAGGACCACATAACATTTATAAGGAAAATATTGGATTTTTCTTGGTAACACACCGCACATTACAAAGAACGGTTTCCAAACTCTTTATCTAAAAAGCTTATGAACTCACCAACCTTTGTGTTGACACTTTTTCAAACAACTTGTATTCTCAAGAATTCAGTGAAACAGGAAATCAACAACATTTTGAGGATGGGTCGATAAATCGTTAAACAGTTCATTTTGTCATCATAATGTAATTGATTTGAATCATATAAACATATACCTTGGTGTAACCTTTTCAATATTATTTATGATGGTTGTATTTACTTTGAGCACTATTATACTCGTTGTGATACTATACATGAAGTTCTCCACCCCCGGACGTTTCCGCCATCCTTGGTTTGGGGGCGTGACAGCCGAGCCGCCGGTTACATACCTTCCTTTTAAGGGTTTTCTGGATTTAGTTATTTGAAGTTAGATTCAGATTATAAGCTCTTTGACCCACCATAGTTGAGGCGAAATCCAGTCCGGAAGTAGTAGATAATGGTGGAGTGTCGGTGGGCTTCTGGAGGCTTCACAATCAGCAATAGAGAGTGTATAATCAGGGATCAATTTTAAACCGGAAACTGACACTCTTGTTGAATACTGTAATGAAAAACAAAGAAATATAGAAAGTAGTTAAAAGAAGATGAGTGACTATATTACATAAAAGATTCTGGAGTAGTTCTTCATCGGAAGAAGAGATGAAGTCGGGTATATATTATAGTATAAAAACATAAGGTCAATCCACTTGGGAAGAAGTACAAGACGATGGAGTCTGCATAGGGTTTGTGGAGGCCATATATTCGACAACAAAGCATATAATCGAGGACCAATTGAAAGGAATTGAGATAATCACCGCGTTCTGTTTCCGGTGAGAAACATAAAATAGCGATGGTAAAAATCAAACAAACCTGATTAAGTGGAAGAAATCTGTTTTTAAGCTCAGTCGAATCCTGAACACAAACACAACTAACCTTGCGAACAAACCGTGGGGGGAGACAGTGAGACACGTATCAGTTATTAGAAGAGGGAAATGGTGAATCGAAGCTGGGATACAATTTAGATCAATATAAATTGGGAGTAATAGCCTAATTGTTTCAGCTACGCTCGTCCGACTTCGACAGGTGAACGTGTTTATTGGAGATTGAGAGTTCAGAAATGATGAAATCGGTAAAAAAAAAAAACCTTTGAAATCATGGAGGAAGATGGTCAGGCGAGAAGATGAGAAGAGGTTGTGTATTTTGGGGATGAATTCCATTTACCAGAAAAGCAGGCGAATGGTGACGGAAGCTTCAATCGAACATGGGAATAAACGAAGAGGACGATCAAAATTCATCGTTCAATAAAAACCTCTAAAATAAAAGATGAGATGGTGAAAGAAAGAGAAGAAGGCACATATTTGGTGGTGTTAGAAGCCGGTGACTACACGTAATCAAGCAAGCGGTGAGGAACGTAATTGGATGGGGGAGGCGGTGATGCATAGAAGTGGAACACGTAACCTGATGAAACAGTTGACCATTGATCAGATATTCCAAAATGTTCAAAAGGCAAAATAGGAGGACCAATTCTGTCAACCCCTTAGGAACTTTACTGCTATATATATACTAGCCGTTTACCCGCGCAAAGCGGCGGCGGCGGCAAATAGATGCATTCAGAAAATAATTTTTTTCGGCAATTAGTTATATCGAAAACATGTTTTATTTCATGGAACACAACAAATACATATTGTCATTAGTCGGTTTTGCGGCAACGACTTGTTTCCTTTAGCCAAAATAATTTCTTTTGGTGATTATATTTATTTCAACAATTGGTTTTCGTACGGAAACATGTTATCTTCCAAAGAACATGCAATGTATCAGAATTCGAATGCATTCCACTAAGGCCGAACATATTGTTTTGGATATCCGAAAATACTAAACTTATAATAAAAAACTTTTCTATTTTTTGTTTATTTAAATATTATATAACATAAACCAAGAATGTTGTTCTTTTTATTTGATTAATTACCAATTATATGAAATATACTAAGTTAACATAAAAAAAATATTTTGAAATAAAATATATGTAAAATATAAAACTCAGAAACCAAATGTAAACGTATAAATAAAATCACAGAACTACATTCTAAGCCCCTAACACTCATGATATATTTTAAAAAGGTTATTTGAAAGATAATTAAAAAAATAAATATCCCAGATATCGATATTCGAAATATTTGAAAATTTAAAAAATGACCATCCAAATATAAATCTGAAAAATTAGATATCCGAACTTCGCATCAGGTTTTCAGATCAGTTTTTTGGATTAAAATATTTTTAAACACCCCTAACATTAAGCCTTTACATTATATTATTTTCTTTTCTTTTCAAAATAGATTATTTTTAATTCTTTTGATCTATTTTTTATTGTTTTTAACTTTTATCAAAACTGTGCTTATATGTCATTTTTAAGACTCTCTCTCTCTCATGCATTGTGTTTGTATCCAAAAAAAAGTTATGCATTTTATACAGGGAATTAGATAATGGTTTGCAGTGATATGTTAATTTTTTCCATTACCATTAAATGATTGGTAGTTAGATTTAGATGTTTTCTTTTATCTTAGTAACTTTAATGAACACATCACCTAATGAAGGGAAATCTATAGGATTTCGTTTATTAACTTAATGGGTAAGTTCTTAAGGTATTAAGTGAGTGAGTGGATATCACTATTATGAATAAACTTCATTTTTTTAACCGGTAAATATATTAATGAATAAACTTCATGATATTACCAATACCAACAAATACCAATATCCATTACAAAAATCTAACGTCTACTCCAATACTTTTCCATGGTTTATAAAAACTCATTAATGTCATGATAAAACAAATAAAAAGAATACCAAAAATCCATAACAAAATATGAAGCCTTATTACTGTTGTTGGGTACTTAGTGTTGCGTCTTGGGGCTCACTTCCTAGCCCATCTTTTATGCGGTATGGGCCTGTCCATCCGTATCTTATTTTCTAGGGTTTGTGTATTAATAGATGTTTGCATGCATCTTTTTAGTAACTGATAGATCGGGGTTTTTATGTGTAATTTAAGAAGATATCTTTTTGTAACCCTAGAATCGTCTACAGCGGAAGTTCTTAATCGAGCTCTGCTGAGGATTGAAAGTTCTAATCATTCAACACATTCAAATCCATTCTTGAGTATTGTTTCATTGCTTTACATTCTTTATATACCTGTTACAAAGATCTAATCGATCAAAGAGAGTTTATATCTCTTCAACTGTTCAATTAAAAAGAAAAAAATACCATAATCATTCTTGTCAAATAATCGAAACTTCATATCCTTCAAAATCAGCAATTCAACATGCAATCAAATATGTAAAAAACAATCAAATAAGTGAAAAATCATTATATTATACTCAACTTAATGTAGAAATAGTAAATAGAAGATTTTACTATCTACAATACTATTTCTTTTATTAACCAAAAAGTAATGGACAAAAAAAATAAATCAACAAATCGACCTAGCTTTTGAGTACCACTGAAAACTTATTTTAAGCCGCCAAACATAAGGCAATTGGAAACCTACAAAGCATAAAAAGAACAAATAAAATATTAAATTATGTTAGTAAGCATATTTCATTCAAATACAAATCAATAACAATGTACTTTCATATTTCTTGCCTTTTTTTATATAAAATGAAAGTAATTTTATTCTTTGTTTTCAACTTTGGATTGCACTGCATAAGTAGAAGAATTTCAACAGCTCCTTTAAATCATAACAACATAAAAACTTTATAAAAATCAAGATTCTAGAAAATTTGTTTGTTTGTAGAAAAAAAGAGGATTACTATTGTTGGAAAGTGAATAAATCTGAAAAGAAAAAGAGAGAGAAATGTAAGAAGCACATAGACTTTGCATTCTATAAATGAAAAGGGAAAACATGCTAAGGAGGCAGGTTGTGGAATAGCGAAATCATATAAATGATGCTAAGGAGGCAGGTTGTGGAATAACAAACTAATGAAATGAAACTAATTCACTAAAAATGGACTTACATTACACAATGGCATAAGAGGAACATGAGAAGTAACTTTTCTTTTGGCCTTACCTATTATATTTCCATCTGCAAATTTTAAATTATATTAGCAACTATAGTAAAGATTGATAACTTTTATTTATGATACAACACATAACCATAGTACAAGAAAACATGGCGTTAATTATGATATGAAAGAACTATAGCAAAAATCAATAACTTTTATTAGTTTAATCGCTAATAATATTACTTTGTATTCAAAAGAAAAACATCCATGAATAAAGAAACAATAGTTATATGTTTCTCGCCATCATATCTATCTTTAAATTTTCTTCATTTTTCTCTTTCGAAAAAAAAGATCTTCATTTTTGGCATTAACTCACCTAATTAGTCTCTATCTGCATAAACATAAAGAATAAACCAAGAACTAATTAACAGACCGTCGGGGATTAGCAGGCCAAGGTGGATGTGGGGATCAAGGTTCAGGTGTAGGGACATGGATTCCAATCACCCCTAAATAAGAGCTTACAATCTTGTAACCTGTCTCAGTGAATGCATAGCATGTTGGTGTTTCATTCATCAGACACGAACAAATCAATATTCATAAATAATAACAAAAAAAATCATAAAAATGAGTTATACCTTGAACTCTAAATCCATCTAGTCAACTTTCCTCTTGCAAAACATGCTTCCAAAATATACCTTGAACTTTTAATCCATTTACTCAACTTCTTCTATTTGTTCCTTATCTTAATCACCCTGCCAAACACTACACAAAATCAATAGAAGTGAATAATCCTACGATTTACATCTAAAAAAATGACCAAAATGAGAAGTAATGAAAAACACAAAAATGGCTCGCTATTGATCGAGATTTGAATGACACAATAGGGTTACCTCCTGTTTCGTTTCACTATCTTCAAAACACCAATCAAATAATTGCAAAGTTTGTTGTAGGTGGGAATTCAAGAATTATAATGTTTGTTGTTTACCGAAAATGAAACATGAAGAAATCATACTATTCATGGGAAACTTAATAAAAATGTTACTGTTGATCAAGATTTGGGTGATAGAAAGGTCGTGACTCTCATTAAGACAAAAATATTGCAATAATACCAGATGCAAAATAGGACTCATTTTCCAGGAGCATCTCGATTAGTGACAGTGGCAGTTTAAGGTGGTGTTTTTAGGGTTTGTTGAGAGATAGATGTGCAGTTTTTTTTGAAGATGTTGCGAACTCTTACTAATAAAAACCACCCTCCTATTGTTGGTTTTATAGAAAATCGAGTATGAGGACAAGAGGTGCAGAAAGGATGTGGGTTTATAGGAAATCAATTGGAATGGAGAGAAGATTCTAGTTTTTCTAGAGAATGAATAGATACCTGTTGGAGTGTTGGTTTAAACTTCAAATTAAGAGAATTAACTTGGAATTCAAATGATAGTGGACTGTGTCAAAAAAGCATGTGACATAAGGGTATCTATGCATTCAATGATTATACCTAAAGCTTGTAATTTGAACGATTTATAAGGGGAGGAACGACATACGAGGCTTTAGTCAACAATATGAGACTGAGTATTAAAGAGATTTGGTCATACCAAAAAGATAAGATCTCATTTAAATTTTAATATTATTTTATTATTAATCTGTGGTACTTTGAGCTTAACCATTTGAATGTTTTAAAAAATAATATTATTATATTCAATCTATTTTTAGAAATAGTGAGATTTCTTTTATAAGATATTATATATATATATATATATATATATATATATATATATATATATATATATATATGGGAAAAGTGAATATATCTAACAACCTTATATAAGCTTAGGTACCTAACTTCATAATACTACATCGGTTTGTATCATATTTACATTGTAATTGCCTAAGGTTCTTAAACTTCAACCCCATAACTTTATTACTTCCAAAATCTTTGGACTTTCACCAATATCTTTCTTTTACATCACGTATTTGTATTGAATACCGCCTGATAGGCTTCATATCCTATCGCTACAAATGAAATGATGTAGGAGAAATATAATGATCAATTTTTAAATTTTTTTTGAAGTAAATCAAGTTTATGGATAAAGTTTAAGAACCTTGCATGATTGCAGTGAAAATTTAATGCAAAATGACCTAGTTTGATTAGGTTAGGTACCTAAGTTTATATAAGGTTGTTAGGTATATTCATTTTACCCTCTATATATATATATATATATATATATATATATATATATATATATATATATATATATATATATATATATATATATATATATATATATATTTATATATATATATATATATATATATATATATTTATATATATAAATTAATTAACAATTCTATTTATTTTCTTATGATATAAAAGCTAGTTATTTATCTATTTTTATAAGAATCCTACTCACGGTGAATTTATAAATTGAGTTGTATTCAAGAGGCCCAATTTTAGAACTTGATGATAGTTTATTATTATTATTTTTTTTAAATTTAGTTTATATATAATTACAATTTCTTTTAACAGAAAAATATAATTCACTCCTAAACTTTCATTAATTTTATTTATGTTTCAAACAAAACATAAAGCCTCGAACACAAAAAGAAGGAAAATATCTGATACCGTTGCGTTAGAACAATATTTTTTTCAAATGACTTTTTTTTTGTTCTTGCCAAGGGCCTAGAATATGCTTGGACCGGCCTTGGATACAACCATCATAGCTGATGACTACTCAAGCACCCGTTAGTACGATAAGGCCATCAATATTATGCATCGACCGATAAACAACTACACTTGAGAAACAAAAATCTAGCATAGCAAATGTAGTATGTGACATCCATTACTTATAATCTTTTTAACTAAAATAATACTCCAACACATACTATTTTATCATGAAGATCCAACATCATAATCAAACATGTTAGAGTGACAATCAGGGCCGATCCGTTGGTTTTTCATGCCCCGAGCAAAAAAGCTTAATAATGCCCCTTTATGTTAAAAGTATGTGAAATTAAATAGTAAAAAGTGCTTCTATTATTTAGTATAAAACTATAATATGATGGTCTAAATGCATAGAAAAACAAATTGAAATCAGATTTTAAAGCATCAAACAACTTTTTTAAACTATAAGTGAGGAGCTCGTCATAAAACAAAGTGTATATTACAAAGAGTAACATCACCAAAAGAATAATGAAATAGGATGGACTGCAATTCAGCACCAAGTAATATTAGCATTATCACTACCAAGGCCAATAAAACACATTTAAAAAAATTAGCATGCTACCATGTTAAATTCAACACATTGCAATAAAAATTGATTTAAAAAAAAAAAAAGAAAAAAAAACTTAGTATGCTATCATGTTAATATGAAGTAAGAAACAAGTTTGTTGCAAAAAAAAAAAAAAAAAAATCTACATCCGAAAAACAGGAAATCAAATTTTATTTCATACAAAAATTAATGGGCACAAACAAATCATAACAAAAATGTTTTGTACCTGAAACGGGAAAAAATATAAAAATTGTGTGCTTTTGATAAAAACTATCTCTTAGTTTCTTCCTTTGTATTGAAAGCATAAACTACATAATAGACATCAAGAACTAAAAACCTGTCTCTTTTTAGAGGATAATTCACTTAACAGTATGTGGAACAATGATGATTCTCACACAAAGCTATTAGCTTTATTTAGGATTTATGATTTAAAATGGAGGTTCCTAAGTACTTGTTAAATACCAATTCATTCATGGTAAAACCAAGGAAGAGTAGGCTCAAAAACTAAGGGATTACAACATATGAATACCTATAAAAAAGTTTCTTCAATTATTAACAGAAAATAATAATAAAAAATGAAAAAGTGCAAACAATAATTAGAAGAGGGAATAAAGCCATAATTACAAAAGATGAACATCACGACTTTAAAAACCAACAGCAAGAGAAAAAATAAGATTAACTCACCACAAGAATATTGTCATATTGACACACTCTGGTTAGAAAAGACAAGTAAAAAACAGTAAGAAAACTATTTTCAGTTTGTAAAAGTTTCGAAACCAAGTTAAGCTAAAAACTAAACTGTTTGCTTAGTTCTGGAAAGCAGACAAATTCAAAAGCAAGAGGAGAAGCAATTACTTGTTCATGACAGAAAGAAAAGGGACTAGAACAAACCATAAAAACTTCTTAAAAGCTAATACCCAATAAATTAGACAACAAAATTAGTACATACGTATTTTCATGAGTCTTTCCACTTCATTTGACAAATCCTTGAAATCACGTGTTCTTGCATCTAGTTATTATGATTCAGCCAAAAAGAAATACAGTGAAAAAAAAATAGAAAACTCAAGAAACCAATGAAAGTTTCAGTGCTATGGAAACGTGAAACAAAATTATAAATTAAAAGCTCAAGATAGTTTCTAGCATTCAGATAGCAATTTATTGGGGATTTGAATTTCAAGGCTTCAAGCGACTCGTCTCCTTGTTTTCTGAAATAGCGTGAAGGCATGCCGACGCCTTGACTTCTGAAATTGGCGTTGATTTTGTTTTTCCCGCCTTCAATAGCTTAAGGAACAAACGTCTGATTAATAATGATGGAGTTTCATTGATCCAGGCGACCGGTTGTATTAAAACTATGGTTTTTTATTGGTGTAAGCACATAGGTAGGAAAGCAATTTGTAATTGGGATGAATGGTTAGTGTCCCCATTTTCTGGTATGTAAAATCTGTACTCTTGTATGTTTGTTTTTGGGATCCTCATCTAGTTACTTGCTAGGTGAGGCTCTCCCCTTTTTAATATATTTGCCGTTTCCAAAAAAAACCATAAGAAATACCGGCCTTTGGGTCGGCCTTGTTTTTACCCACATATTGTAGGATGTTAAACACATACAAAATTTGGAAAATAAAAACCAATAGAAAATACATATCCAAAACGTTTTTTGATTTTCTGAAATAAAAATTAAAAGTAAATAAGTTTTGACTAAATGTGTTTTATTTAAAATCGTACTAAAAATGAAAACTCCTCCGTTTTTTTTGAAAATTTCGAAGTAACTAAAAGTATTTTTTAAAACCAAACGGGCCCTAAGAAATTTTCTACAGGGACTCCATGTGTGTTACCCTTTTTGACTTTTTGGATCACTAGTTTGAGTTTTCAAAAGGGTTCCCTCTAATCAGTCATCGTTTGGTGTTAGGAACTATGTTTGGGTGATATATGATTTTGTAAATATTTGAATATCCTTCACTTTGCTTTGTATCTATATGTCTGCACTATAAACATTTGGCCCAGACACGTATACTTTTATTCACATAAGGTAATTACCAAAGAGAGCAAAATTGATTGACGATGAATCCAAGCAAACTAAATTAGAACAACTGTTTGATATAAGCTTGTATAAGTGATTTTGCTATATGTTTATGAAGTAGGACGTCTGTAGTTTCTAATATTTAGGTAAAAAAAGGTTTTTTTTTTTTTTTTTTTTTTTTTTTTTTTTTTTTTTTTTATGATTGATTTTGTTTATTTTAATGGATAGTATTTAGTAAAATAATAGGCATTTATATGATCTATTTTGTTTTTAGAGTCACAATTTATGTCCAACAGCTCTTTATGTCCAAGTTATAGTCCTAATGTAAACAATGTTATCAATTCGATAGTTTGGCCGAGTGGTCTAAGGTGCCAGATTTAGCTCTTCGTCCGAAACGGCGTTGGTTCAAGTCCCATAGTTGTCAAAATTTATACATTTTTTACATGTTAAAAAAAAGAAAAAAACCTAGCATTATAATACATAAAAATTTAGATGTAGCAATTTGAGATACGGATACACGAATCTGTGAACGGAGTACCTAGTCTTGTAAGTTTCGTTCATGACAATCTCTCTGTAACCACCGAACCATGGGGTCCAGATCCGGTCCATTAAATAATAGACACCATCTCCCTTGATCTCTAGGTTCTTATCCATTCCTCTCAAGGCTTCATCCGACACGTTCTCTGGTTTTAGGGCTTCGAGCTGAGCCTCCTTGATTTGCGCATATAAGTGGGAATGGATAGTCATTGTTAGTGCCTTTACTTTACGACCTGAGCATTCCTTCCGGCTAAGGGCATCTGCCACCACATTGGCATTGCCGGGATGGTAGCGTATTTCGCACTCATAATCGTTGAGTAGCTCTACCCATCGCCGTTGTCTCACGTTCAACTCCTTCTGGTCGAAGATATGTTGCAGGCTTTTATGGTCAGTGAAGATCGTGCACTTGGTTCCGAAAAGGTAATGTCTCCATATCTTCAGAGCAAAGACCACTGCTCCCAACTCTAGGTCGTGAGTTATATAACTGACTTCGTGTGCTTTCAGTTGTCTTGAGGCATAAGCAATAACTTTTCCTCGCTGCATGAGCACGCAGCCTAAGCCTTGGTTGGATGCATCACAGTAGACAACGAAGTCCTCCGTCTTTTCGGGCAGAGACAGAATAGGTGCGCTGCATAGGGCCTGCTTCAATGTTTGGAACGCATCGTCTTGCTTTTCACTCCAACAAAAAGGTACGCCTTTCTGAGTTAGAGTGGTTAAGGGTTTGGCAATTCTGGAATAATTCTGGATATATCTGCGATAATAGCCAACGAGACCCAAGAATTAACATATCTCTGTGGGTGTCTTCGGTGCTGACCAGCTCTCTATCGCCTTGATTTTGGAGGGTTCCACGTGTATGCCTTCCTTGCTTACCACGTGACCTGGGGAAGTTACTTTTCGAATCCAAAATCACACTTGGAGAATTTCGCATATAGTTTCTCTATCCTTAATGTTTCCAGCACTAACCTCAAGTGTTGTCTATGATCCTCCTCATTTATGGAGTAGACAAGTATATCGTCAATGAACACAATAACGAACTTGACCAGGAAAGAACGAGACACCCGATTCATCAGATCCGTGAACACCGCCGGTGCGTTGGTTAGAACAAAGGGCATCACTACGAACTCGTAGTGACCATATCGAGTCCGGAATGCTGTCTTAGGAACATCACTCTCATGAACTCGTAGTTGATGGTACCCTGATCTAAGGTCTATTTTCGAGAAGTAGCTGGTTCCCTGAAGTTGATCGAAAAGGTCGTTGATTCGAGGAAGAGGATAACGCTTTTTCATGGTGAGTTTGTTCAGTTCGCGGTAATCAATGCACATCCGAAAGGACCCATCCTTCTTTTTCACAAATAAAACCGAGGCTCCCCAGGGTGAGGAACTCGGTCTGATGAATCCTTTGTTGAGCAGCTCATTGAGCTGGCTAGACAATTCTTGCATTTCTGCTGGCGCCAGGCGATATGGGGATTTAGCTACCGGAGTAGCTCCAGGGATTAAGTCGATGCGAAACTCGACTTGGCGCTCGAGAGGAATTCTCGGAAGTTCTTCAGGAAAGACATCAAGAAAGTTGCAAACTTCGGGGATGCTCTCAAGGTCTTTAACTTCTTGTTTCTCGTTAACTACATGGGCTTTGATGCACGAAATGATACGAAGGTTGAGGCTAAGTTTATCGCCATAGATCATGAGGGTTTCACCAGAGGGAAGATTGAGACGGATAGCTTTTTCGTAACATAGGATATCAGCGCGATTGGGGCTCAACCAATCCATGTCGATGATGGCATTGAAGCTTTTTTAAGGAACCTGGCATAAGGTTAATGGGATAGGAATGATCGTTTAAAGTAAGGGTACAACCCATGAATATGTTGTTAGTGCTCTCCTTCTCACTGTTAGTCATTTCGACGGTAAATGTTTTGGTTAATGATTGGGATTTATGTTTAAGAAGATGTTTGAATAAATGGCTAACAAAACTTCTTTCCGCACCTGAATTGAAAAGAATGCGTGCATAAGAGTTGTCAAGGAGGAACGTACCCGAAACAGTTGTGGGATCTGCAACTGCTTCCTCCTGACCCATTGCTAGCACTCTCCCAGTGTTGCCAGTCATCGTTGCCTTGGGGAAATTTCTATGGTAGTGTCCAACCTCTCCACAACCGTAGCAGGCTTGACCAACACCTGCTCCAGAGGCCTGATTGGTTGGCGGGATTGATGTCATACAGAATCGAGCTGTGTGCCCCTTCTTGCGATAGCTTTTGCACAACATCTCTCGGCACTGCCCATGATGATGAAAATTACACTTGTTGCACCGAGGAAGGGTACCAACATATCTACTGGTAGGTGCTTGAGTGGCAGGGGCAGTAGCAAGAGCAGTAACAACATGGACTGCCACTATTTGTTGTTTCTTGAAGGACTCTTGTGAAGTCTGACCCTTTCGCTGCTTCCAGAACTTTCTTTTTCCACTGCTCACCTTTGCTGGTTCAGGAGTGGCTGTTGTTGCATCGAGATCAACTCCGTGATCTATGAGGGTCTGCGCCAGGCACTTGGCGCTGTCAAAAATGGTTGGCTTAGTAGCCAAGACGTTCCCTTGTGTTGGGGGCATCAATCTCCATATAAACCTCTCAATCTTTTTGCTTTCCGGGGTGACCATTCCCAAGCATAGGAGGGCAAGATCACATAATCTAGCTATGTAGGAGACGATCTTGGAACCCTTCATCTTCAAGTTCCAGAGTTCGTGTTCCAGTTTCTGCATCTCGCCCCTTGGGTAGTATTCAGCGAGCATGAGCTCCTTCAAGCTCTCCCAACCTATGGCATTTGCTACAGGTAGGGTTAGGGATTTGACCCGGCCATTCCACCAGGTCAATGCTCTGTCGGTGAAAGTGTAGGCAGTGAATTTCACCTTGTTGGCTTCGGAACAAGAGCAAATTTCGAAGATAGACTCGATCTTTTCGAACCATCGAGTCAAGGCAATAACACCTCCATTGCCATCGAAAGTTGTAGGTTTTGCATTCATGAAGTCCTTATAGGAACACTCCTTCTGGTGTCCCTGACTACCTTCCTGATTTTGGGGATGGGTACCACCTCCCGACCCACCAGCGCCGCCAGGATTCATCTGTGGCATCGCGGTAGCCACAACGGCAGTAACGGTTGCCTGAAACATAACGGGATCGAACTGAGGGGGTGGCGGCGGGGGATTGTTGTTCTTTGCGATGGGTCTTTTATTTGGAGGCATCTTGTTCTAAAAATGATCAGGAAGGAGAGCATGGTAAGCCCTCTGATATGAATCAAGACATATGAAGCAAGAAATATCTCAACATGATAGCTAGAGTGTTCTACTAAGCGATATTCAAGGAAAAACTAATAATGCAAGTAATTTATCGCAAAAGGAATAAGTAGCAACACTTAGAAGTGAATCTTTGCAAGGAATTTGACTCTATTAAAATACTCCTATAGTATTTTGTGTTTTGTTGTACCGATGCCTTGTTGTATGGACACTTGGTAAGTGTTAAGCCTGCTGCAACACCACAGTCACTCCCAAGCACATGTTGGTCATGTCTCGAATGAATATAGTTGATCAGGCTATATTGACCCTAGACATGATTACATAACTGCTCAGGTTTAACCGCAGTGTCCAACATCTAATTACTTTTGTTTTGTTCTACTCGTGATTACTGTTTCTAGTGTATAGGTATAGTTGTATACTTCTTGTAAAAATACTTATATTTTAAAGTGTACTTTTTAGTTCAGAGCACTACGACCCCTTAGTGTTTATAGTTGTATATCATGTAAGGTTCGGTATACTTCGTTTACTATAAACAAAGGATCTGATACCAATCTGTCACCCCCCCCGGAACCATAGTATCAAACGGCGGAAACGTCCGGGGGTGGATGATGTCATGCGTAGTATCACAACAATTGTATCATAGTAAGCAAAGTAAACACAACCATTACATTACAATATGATTATTTACATTTGTTTGAAAGCATAGTTTATACATAAAAGTATATAACAAAAGTAAAAGACGTGACTCCAAAAATGCTCCGTCTTCTTGAAAAGTTGGTAAGAGTACCTGTCTATTGTTGCCCTGAGAATACAAGTTGTTTGAAAGAATATCAACATAAACCTGGTGAGTTCATAAGTATGTTTTTTTAATGAAAACTAGTCACTGAATTTTTGAAAATACTTCATTTTCATTAATAATAAATATCGTTTGTATCGAGAACCCCCGATCACCATCAGTATGTAAAATGTTATGTATGTAGTATGTTCTGTTTTGAAAAACCTGGCTACCACCAGTATGCATATAGTATGTTCTGTTTTGAAAACTCTTGCTATCACTAGTATGTATATAGTATGTTCTGTTTTGAAAACCCTGGCTACCACCAGTATGTATATAGTATGTTCTATTTTGAAAATCGTGGCTACCACCGGTATGCATGTTCTGTTTAACTGGGAAAATCCCTTATTTTCCCTGGTATATGTGTGTTTGATGCTTTAATGATTCTATGACTTGTGAGGTATAAGTATCATACTCATGTTATTAAAGCCATTGTTTATACAGGATATATTATTACTTAAAAGAGAGTCGTACGATTGGCGAGTTTTATGACCACACATTAACGTGATATGGCACGTAACGGGGCCATTATCCTTTATGACAATTATCACCCGTAGACCTATAGGTCCGACTGTAGCTAGCAGCCAGGTGCAGGGTAGTCATGTTGGATAAGGTGTCTAAGTCCATAACTATTTCTAGTATGTACTTGATCCAACCTGGCATGGTCCATTTGGGTTGCATGTCATCATGCATTTGGATAGACTAAATGAGAGAAATAACACTTTTGGTTTATTAATATATTATAAGTTGTAATATATTAATAGTATTATTTAATTATTATTGATCAAGAATTAATTTGGAATTAACTAAGTGATCAAAAGATAACTAATTAAATATATGGGTTGATTATGTAAATCATCCATAACTTGTATAGTGTGCTAAAAGGCTCCATGGATTATCAAGTTGGGTTAAACCCATAGAATGCTCCATGGGAGTTACAAACCCATGGGTCATGGAAATGAAGAGTCATGACACATTAGGGTTTACATAATGTAACCCTAGATGTATCACACTATATAAGTAACACCATCTCCACTAAAATCAGCTACATAAGAACAAGAGAGGGCTAGGCAAATTTTTAGATTGTTTGTATTCTCTCAAAAGTCATTCCAAAGGCATTTGGTGCTATGTGAAGCATTTGAGGCATCACACTTATGGTGCTAGGCTCTAAAGGTTTTCAAGGAATCAAATCAACTACAAGGTATGTAATTCTAACCAACTTTTTAGTTTAAAAGTTCCCTTGTATGCTACATAGGATTATGAACCTTGGAAATCATATTTAGCATGTATTTAGACAAACATAGATCCAAGGTTTTCTAGGGTTGCATGTACACTTAGGAAGTGTTCGAATGCTTAAAACCTATCAGTGGTATCAGAGTCTAGGCTTCTTTGTGAATACTTGATGCAAAATAGTGTTGAAAACCAATTTTTTACTATCTGCACAGGGGACTCGACGAGTCCAAGTGAAAATGCAACCAACTCGGTGAGCCAGTTCGTGCACTCGACGAGTTGGCCATGCATAATGCAGAAATTCGATTTGTGTTGTTGGAAATGGACTAGAAACATTACCCTAAACTGTTTTGGTGTTGTAAAACTTATTTTAGTTGGTGTAATGGTTGTTCTAATCCATTTACAATGGCTAATATCAAATTTTCATGATTATATTTGTTTATATGTTCTTGAATTTTTGATATGAATATTCATGTTCTTATGAGTTCTTGATAGATCATAGAGTTACCTGTTTATATGATTAATTCATGATGTTTATGTGTCCACTCTCACCCGCCGCTTCCTTGATCGGTGGAGGGTCGTTAGCCGAACGGGTAGGACAATGACTTATAAACTTTCATTAAAAGTATAATGAATATTATAAAGTAATTAAATGTTTTATTAAATTCCCAATCTTAGTTACTTTAGGAAAATGTGAATAAGGTGCTAATCCATGAAATTACACTTTACACTTTGTTGAAGTCGTTGGTGGAGCGTGTGTCGTTAACCGGCACACTAACTTGGACTTAACAAGGTAGGTAAAGGGTGACTTAAGGTTTATCATAGTATCGGTGGAACTTGTATGGTTAACCGACACATCGATTGAGTGATAAACATTAAGGGTACCAAGTGATTTGCATGGTTACTTCACACCTCGTTTTGTGATCCTCGGTATCCCAGTCACAAAACTTGGAGGGCACACTCGAGATTGAAACATGCCTTTGAAAAGTTCATTGAATCTCAAAAGAATCTAGGAATTTCTAAGAAACAAATTAAAAACTTAATATTTTAATATTTCGTTTTTTGGTGGAAATTGGTGAATCATCATTCACCTACCTTTCAAATATGTTATTACTTAGATTACGACATACCTCTTCTAAGTATAATATATTGTGATTGGGTCCTAGCCTTAGTATTATATTTGGGTGTTTTATTAAGGACTATATCTAAATCTAAACTAATCTTTTCTTTCTTCTTCCTCAGATGTCTTCAAATAATGTTGCTTCTGGCTCTAATCTTAATGGATCCTTTACCCTTATGAACTTGTGTGGTAAAGTCACTTTTGATGGATCCAACTTCAATGAGTAGATCAGAAACATCAGAATGATTACCCACTACGAGGACAAAGAATATGTCCTCGATAAGGATCTTAAGGAGATTGATGAGACCACTTCCACTCCCCAGGAGATCGCTGACTTCCGGACACATGAAAGGGATGCCACCAAAGTGGCATGCATCATGATGGCCACCATGACAGCTGAACTCCAAAAGTCCTATGAGGACTTCTACCCTTTGGAATTGCACCAATATTTGATGGAAAGATACCATCAAAGTGCACGACAAGAGAGGTATGAAATCATCTCCTCCATGACAACAATCTGAATGAAGGATGGTGAACCCATCATGGGCCACATGCAGAAAATGCAAAGATTTGTGGACCGTTTGCTGAAGCTTAATGTGAACTTCCCTGAGGAGCTTGTAATAAATATCATTTTGCACTCCTTACCCTCATGATGTGATCAATTCCGCATGACATATCACATAAATAAGGAAGAGGTCACACTCATCAAACTTCAAGGACTCCTAAAGACCGCAGAAAGTGGTCTTAAGGGTAAGTCGATTGTTACTTCTACTCCTACCAACTCCGCCCCTGTATTGGCAATTGGGAAAGATGAGGGAAGAAGAGGAAGAGGTCTTCGTAGGGTACCAAGGCTAGGACCCTTGAAGGCTCCTTTTCAAATGGAACCAAGAAAGGTTTTGTTACTCCTTCTAGATCTGCAGACCCAAAAGAGGCTGAATGCTTCTATTATAATGAAAAGGCACATTGGAAGCGGAACTGCCCAAAGTACTAGCAAGATGTGAAGGATGGGAAAGTTAAACCAAGCCATGTAGGTATTTACACTATCTTATCTAATAATCCACCCTATTCTAACTCTTGGGTCCTTGAAGACCCAAAAGAGGCTGAATGCTTCTATTATAATGAAAAGGCACATTGGAAGCGGAACTGCCCAAAGTACTAGCAAGATGTGAAGGATGGGAAAGTTAAACCAAGCCATGTAGGTATTTACACTATCTTATCTAATAATTCACCCTATTCTAACTCTTGGGTCCTTGATACCGGTTGTGGTATTCATATCTGTTCTGATTTGCAGGGACTAAGAAGAAGTGAGGATGTGGAGCAAGGAGGAATAAACCTGATCATGGGGAATAGGAAAGTTTCACATGTCACCAAGATTGGAGTTTATACTTTATCGCTAAGTAGTGGGTTTAGTTTAGATTTGAATAAATGTTGTTATTCGCTATAAATGGCAAGAAATGTTATTTCCTTTCATGCATTGTATAAACAAGGTTTTACCTTTTCATTTGATAATGAAGTTGGTTCGATTAATGCTTTCTTTAATAATGTTTTTTATTTTAAAGCATTACCTTATGATGGTGTGTATGAAACTGTATCTGTGGTTAATAACTTAGGAAATAATGTTTTGTGTATTGATTCTGTTAATGATAATAACTTGGACAAATCAACATTATGGCATTGTCGTCTTGGACATATAAGCAAGAAACACATAGGAAAACTCCAAAGGGATGGAGGATTGGAGTCATTTTGATGGGTTTTGAGCATTCTAACACTTCCTAAGTGTACATGCAACCCTAATAACCTTGGATCTATGTTTATCTAATTATCATGCAAAGTTGATTTCCAAGGTTATGTTCCTATCTAGCATACATGGGGAACAATTTTTCTTTGAGTGCAAGATAGAACTACATACCTTGTTGTTGAAAGTGTTCCTTAAAACCTTGTGAGCCTAGCACCTCAAGTGTGATGCCTCAAATGCTTCACACAACACCAAATGCAATGAACAAACTTGAGAGAAAACTCTAACACTTGCAAAATCGGCCAAGCCCTCTTCTTCTAGTTAGTGTATCCGATTTTGGGGAGAAACACATTGCTTATATAGTGTGTTGCATTAGGTAAACCCTAATGTAACATGAGTCTTCATTTCTTAATCCATGGGTTAACTCCATGGAGCATCCATGGAGCATCCTATGGGTGGAACCCAACTTGATAATCCATGAAGCCTCTTAGCCCACTATATAAGATATGGAAGATTTACATAATCTACCCATATATCTAATTAGTTATTTTTTTGATCACTTAATTAATTCTAAATTAATTCTTGATCAAAACTAATTAAATAATATTATTAATATATTAGAACTTATAATATATTAATAAACCATAAGTGTTATTTTCTCTCATCTAGTTTATTCAATTGCATGATGCCATGCAACCCAAATGGACCATGCCGGGTCAGGTCAAGTACATACTAGAAATAGTTATGGAGTTAGACACCTTATCCAACAGTCTCCCACTTGGATAAGTCTAATAACTATAATTGTAATACTTCAGGAACCGATCAGCAATCGTAGCTCTTTCAAGGTCTCTCGGAACTAAGAAGATAATGATACGCCATTTAAGATAAGTGATCATATAATCCTTTGTTCTAGATATCAACCAGACAAATACATGGAACAATGTCTTACTTATTGTCTAGCAGTTTGTTTCCCGATTTCCGATTTGTTTGACAAAGAACTTAATTGAACACATGAACTTAGTTCTGACTGGGCCCGGTACATAGGTCAAAACAAAATCATCGAGGGCCCAGATATCAGCTTCTAATCCAAGAAGGAATATATAAACTTCGACTCATATGTTTGTTCTACTACTCATTGAATTATACACAAAAGCACGTTTTATAACATCGAGTTACCAATGCGCTTACATACAATCAATGCATAACCAACTCGTAAGTAACAAATCATATCTCTAGGTTTGAAGACTTATATGATATTACCGTCTCACGATCACTCGAGATAAAATTCCATGAAGTGATTCCAGTGAGTGTGAGTTAATTCCAATACTCATAACTTATGAGTACTCATGAAGTGTTGTCCTTAACCTTGACACCTACAACCAACTTCATGACAGTCTTAATTCATATCTACTTCCAATATATGACTGACTGTGGAGATTTGAATAATATGTAAAACCACCACATACTATTCTGGAAGTCAGAACATGCAAAAGAAATTATACTAAACGATTGACAAAAGATAGTAACACTTTACTCATAAATAAACAACCAATTATTATTTATCATCAAATGTCAATTAGACTTTAGAAATTTCATAATTTATCTAACTACTAAAGCTTATATCATCTTTTAGCCCTATGCTCCGAGCATGCTGGAGATGCTTAGCCCTACTCAGTCCCTTCGTGAGGGGATCTGCTGGGTTCTCATCCGATGATACCCTCTTTGCCACGAGGATTCCTTCTTCTATGCGATGTCTGATAAAATGATATTTTATGTCGAGGTGTCTGGATCTCCCGTGATCCCTTGGTTCCTTAGCTAAGGCAACAACACTTTGATTATCATAGAAAATTTCCATAGGCTCCTTTATAGCTGGTACAACTCCAAGTTCTCCAATGAAGTTTTTCAGCCATATTTCCTCCTTTGCTGCCTCGCTCGCTGCTATATACTCTGATTCACAAGTGGAATCAGCCACTGTCTCTTGCTTGGAACTCTTCCAAGTGATTGCTCCTCCGTTTAGGGTAAAGACCCAGCCCAACTGAGAGTGGAAATTATCCCTATTTGTCTGGAAGCCAGCATCACTATACCCTACAACTCTCAAGTCATCACTACCACCGAGGGTAAGGACCCAGTCCTTAGTCCTCCGTAGGTACTTGAGGATATTCTTTACCGCAGTCCAGTGTGCCTTGCCAGGGTTCCACTGATACCTGCTAACCATGATCAACGCAAAGGCTACATCAGGTCGAGTACACGCCATAGCATACATGATCGATCCTACAACCTAAGCATAAGGTATTCGACTCATTTCTGCTATCTCAGCCTCAGTACTAGGGCTTTGTGTCTTACTCAATCTGGCGTTACTCTGGATGGGTAACTCTCCTTTCTTGAAGTTCTGCATGTTGAATCTCTTCAGCACCTTGTCCAAGTAGGTACTTTGACTAAGTCTAATTAGTCTTTTACTTCGGTCTCTCAAAATCCTTATCCCTAGAATATAGGCAGCTTCTCCTAGGTCCTTCATAGAGAAACGCTTCCCAAGCCAGGACTTCACTTCCTGCAGAGTTGGAATGTCATTTCCTATGAGTAGTATGTCATCCACATACAATACCAAAAAGCTAACTATACTCCCACTGGCCTTTACACATACACAAGATTCATCATCACTCCTAGAAAAGCCAAACTCTTTGACTTTCTCATCAAAGCAAAGATTCCATCTGCGAGGTGCTTGTTTTAATCCATAAATGGATTTCTCAACTATACTATCGACTATGAAACACGACAATGTAGGTCGTAAAAAGGTATGATGTTTGGCAACCGCAGACTTGCAGGTCCGGCTGTAGCTAGCAGCAAGGTGTAGGATAGTCAATCCAGTATAGATCTATACGTACACTCACGCTCTCCCTCCAAGAAACTTTGGCTACAACTCGGGCCATGACATTGAAGGCATGCTCCGATACAGTGGATCACATTTATGTTAACATATTCATGTATATGTAATGTATTGTTACTCATCCTATTATCGTTGTATATGTTCTTTTTCTAGTATAGTTGTATATGTTCTCATTCTAGTATAGTTGTATATGTTCTCAATCTAATAAGTAATGAGTCATGAATGAACTAACTCCTGTATGTCTTATTGAACTAAAAGTAGTAAGTAGTATAACCCTAAACTACACCTATTATAGTTTATTAGTAAATTCGATGAATGATTGAATGTAATGAACTGAGATATAAATCTTTATGTCTATACATATATACACAATATATTAGTAAGGATTCAAAGACACTCAGACAAACAACCGGGTACTTTAGAACCACAACCCAACGAGGACAGGAAGTAAAGTGGGTTGTCTCTCTTAAGTCCTTCAAACCTTATTTATATAACTATATATGTAGTAGACATGGTTTCTAACAATATATAAGTTTTAAAAACATGTAAAGTATTTTGATAACAGTTTAAAGTCATTTGTTTGATAAAACAGTTTAAAGCGTGAAAAATCCATTTGCATGTTAGTTATTAATCACATATGATTGATCTAATAACCAACATGGTTCAACTTGTATTCCCCCCATAAAGCATTTAAAACATTTAAAAGCATTTCAAAGGTTAGTTAAAGGGGTATGACCTCACTTGCAGTGAGTGGATTGGATTGAAGTGTCGGATATAGTGCTAGGTGACAAGCGGAGACTTGTACACACACAATGAGCCTAGTTATCATATAATAAACATATATATAACTAATTAGTCAATTTATAACTAATAAATTAAGTTAAGACACTCTAGAACATGGAAACACTTTGTTTCAAGTGTTAAAGATCACAAAGGTTGCATCCAAGTGTTGTAGGGCATGGCTAGTGAGTGTAGGGTTCAAGGAAAACTCCCTAATGGAGTTTACGGTTCTAAGGCCATCAAGAAATGAGTTTACGGTCGTAAAATCATGATTTTATGGCTGTAAGCTCATACTTCTTTGACCATTTGATGTTTTAAGGCTTTACAAGACCCTTAGAAGCATTTCTACTTGATGGTTAAGTCTTTGGAAGAGATTAGGGCACCATTTCCCTCCTTTGAGGAGTTCACGGCCCTAAGACGATTTTCTTTTGGGTTTACTATTTTAAAACCTTAAGGATTATGGTATTTTGATGTTTTCTAGTCCTAAACATAACAATGAATGAGTCTAGGCTAGTTTCCAAGGCTTATGAAGGATTAAAGCACACTTTGACACCTTTATTTGGGGTTTACGGTCCAAGAACTTCTTGGACTTTAAACACCTTGATCTCGGTGTTCTTGGGACGTTTTCTTGATGTATGGAAAGGTAACAAGCTTTACAATACACTAGGGTAGGAGTACTTACTAGTTAGAAGCTTGAAAAGGTGCTAAGGGCCCAAGAACACTAGTGTGTGTTCTTGGTGTTTTGGAAATCTAAGCAAAACATGAAAATGGATGGATGAAAAGATGTAAAATCACTAGTTGTTATGATATATCAAAAAATCAAGTCGAGAAATACTTACATTTTCGGGAAATCGGGTGAAAAATGGGATGATAGTTGAGAGAGTTTTGGAGTTGTTCTTGAGAAGGGAAGTGAGAAGTGAAGAGTTTTGGGGAGTAAACTCCTACTTAAGGCATGATTTTACGGTTTTTGGAGGAATTTACAGCCCAAACATAAAATTTTGGACGTGAATTTCTTAACTACGTGGTATTTGTGGTTTCGAAATTTCAAGACTCGAGACGGCACATCCTTTCACCCGTTCGTTTAAAGAATAATTATTATAATAATCAAACGAACTTTAAATTTGTTAAAAATAAATAAAAATGAGATTGACTTATAATTTGAAGTGGTTGATTTTAAGGTTTGACCAAATGAAAATTTTGGGTTGTCACAGTTGGGATACCTACCTTCCATTGGCAGAGTTCTCCTACAACAATAGTTACCATGCGAGCATTGACCGCCCTCCCTTCGAGATGTTGTATGGGAGGAGGTGCAGGACTCCGATATTTTGGGGCGAAGTTGGCCAGAGGGTGATGGGGAGCACTGAAGTAGTGCTCAAGACGACAGAGAAGATTCAGCAGTGCTCAGAGTCGGCAGAAAAGCTATGCCAATAAGCGCCGATTAGACCTAGAGTTCCAGGTCGGGGATATGGTTCTCCTGAAGGTGTCGCCATGGAAAGGCGTTATCTGATTCAGGAAATGGGGCAAGTTGGGCCCCATGTACATTGGATCGTTCAGGGTTATAGCCCGGGTGGGCAAGGTGGTGTATAGGCTGGATCTACCAGCCGAACTCAGTCAGATCCACAGCACTTTCCATGTTTCCCAACTACAAAAGTTCCTGGTGGATGACTTGGAAGTGGTGCCCTTGGAGGACATTCAGGTTGATGGCACCCTGAATTACATTGAGCGACCTGTGGCGATCCTCGACCGGAAGTCAAATGATATAAGGAACAAGAGAGTGGAACTCGTGAAGGTGCAATGGCAGCATCAGAAGGGCACAAAATGGACTTGGGAGCCGGTGGACGAGATGATGGAACACTACCCAGAGCTGTTTTAGGAACAAGCAGCAGACTTCGAGGAAGAAGTATGAAATAAGTGGGGGATATTTGTAGCACCTGGTTCTTGGTACCTATTTCTTTTATTTTTATCTAAGTACTTTGCATTTGTGGCCTTGGACTCAGCGAGTTGAAGGACCAACTCGCCGAGTAGAAGCGGGGTGAGACGCGAGATTTAAATGATGGACTCGATGATTAGACCCAGTCTGGACAAAAACCCTAATATGAGGGTTTTCACCTTATTTAAACAACTCATTCGATCACCCTTCATCCCATTTGCTTCCAGAACACCCCCATAGCAACCCAAATCGTGTGATTAAAGATCTAAGGCATTTTGAGTGATTTTGGTGCCTTTGTGATCCAAGGAAGGAAGGAAAAGCTTGAAGGAACAAAAGGAGGCTAGAGGGAGTCGAGTTTGAGCATCTTCTATAGTGCATTTGAGGTATAAAGTTTATAACTTGCTCATTATTATTATGGATCTATTTGTGAATGAAGTTAGGACTTCTAAGAGCCATTTTGGCAACCAACCATGATTGCAAGCATGGTTGAGGGCTAGGGTATCGGATCCAGAGTTCTTGAGGGACCCTAAGGCAGAAAGCAACTATTTTAGAGCCCATGGAAAGCCTCATGCATGTTGGGAGTTCCTTTTTGATCCATTTAAGCTCATTCTTCCATGCATGCACGTAAAGTTTGTAACTTTACGTGCTAGATCGATTGTAGAAGCTTAGATCTATCTTTTGATCAAAGGTTGTACATCAGAAATCGAGGATTTAGAATGTGGACGTGATCGACTCGGCGAGTCCGTTCATGGGACTTGACGAGTCCAAGGCTTTGAGTCTCGTATCTGTTGAGGGTCAAAAGAACTCAGTTGATTGTTAGAAGGGTTGTAACCAGACAGAAAGAGTGACCCAAAGCATTAGACGTAATTTTAGGCCTGGAGTTCATGGGACTCGACGAGTGCTAGAATAGACTCGGCAAGTCTAAGGCAATCTCCTTAAGACTGAAGATGAACTCGATGAGTTGTTCATACAACTCGGCGAGTCGAGGTCAGACTTGTTCATCTAATGAAGGTGAACTCGACGAGTTGTTCATACAACTCGGCGATTTGGATGAAGGATCATTCGATGTTCTTATAGGAGAGGAACTCGTCGAGTCATTGCCAAACTCGACGAGTCGAGTCATGGATGAGGACGTGTAAAGGTTTAGGGACTCGACAAGTTGATGGCCCAACTCGGTGAGTCGGGTCAACTTGAGGTTGACTTTGACTTGGATTGGATTGGGGGTAAAATAGTCATTTTACCCTAAGAGTAGATGTCAGTTTCTGACTAAGTGTTTTATGGGGATGGTAGCCGGAGGATTTTCGGAGCGACAGCAGATAGAGACTTCCCACATAGATTATCAGCAGCTACTTGTTCGAGGTGAGTTACCTTCCAGTAGCGGTGGGTCTACGGCCACAATGTCGGCCCACCAGTAGGAGTTGTATGTTAGATGATTGTATTTGTGATATCATCTAGGTTTTCTGCTACCTGATATGTTATATGTTGGCATGATATGTTATATGTGATAGTAGTAGAGTTCGCTTGTTAGGACCGAAGGGCAGTTCGGACACCCCAGATATGTCTGAAAGTATGTTATGATATGTTTATATGATGGCATGATATGTTATATGTGATAGTGGTGGAGGGGAACAATCCCCAAGTTCGTTTGTTAGGACCGAAGGGCAGTTCGGACACCCAATATATGTCTGATAGTATGTTATGTTATGATATATGTGATAGTAGTAGTATGGGGTGGAATAGTCCCTGAGGGTCAGTTGTTAGGACCGACGGGTAGGTCAACACCCCAGAATGGCTTGACATGGGTAGGTCAGCACCCCAGAATGGCTTGACACGGGTAGTTCGGCACCTCAGAATGGTCGTACGGGTAGGTCGGCACCCCAGAATGGTCGTGCCGGGTAGGTCGGGCACCCCAGAATTGCCCGACAGTATATATGTTATGTGATTGTATGGTATGTGGTAAGATGGGGGAATTCACTAAGCTTTGTGCTTACAGTTTACAGTTTTAGTTTCAGGTACCTGTTCAGCGAAGGGGAAGGAGGTGGTGCGGTAGCGGCACATCATGCACACACATGTTGGTTTTCCGCACTAGAGTTTATTGGGATTCTACTCTGACATTATTCATGTTTTTGTGAATGGCTTTCAGACATGAGTTGTGGTTTTTATGAAAACTTATGATTTGATGGTGTTTTCTTACGCATGTTTTTACAAGTCAATTAATTAAAAATGAAATTTTTGGACTTGAAAATTTAGTCGTTGCAATAACAAATGAAAGGGGCGACAAAGCCAAGAGTCATCGAAAAAGAAGCAAACTGTTACAGTCTACAATATTACTGCTCAGGTTGCCTCAGCACCACATGCTCTAGCGTCAACTATGCAAACTACTACCAGGAAATACTCGGGAACCTTACCCAAGTGTAAAAAATGCAGCTACCACCATCATGGGGAATACAAGGATATATAGTGTACAAATTGCAACCGTAAGGGCCATACTGCTCGATACTACAGATCTCAACCCCAACAGAACCAATAGCCAAACAACAACAACAACCGCAACAAAAATAACAACAACAAAAATGTTGGGGCTAGTCACACTTGTTATGGATGTGGAGGAACCGGTCATTTCAGACGCAATTGCCCTAACGCCAACAACCAAGGAGCAGGAGGATCACTGAGGGTCGTGATTTTGGGTCAAGGTGAGGTAATTCAAGACCCGACGGTTGTTACTGGTACGTTCCCACTTAACAACACTTATGTATGCATCTTATTCGATATTGGAGCCGAGTGGAGCTTCGTTAGTAACAAATTCAAACACTTACCAAACCAACAACCCCAAAAGCTAAACAAAGCCTTCATTATGGAGATGGCTAATGGAAAAACCGAAACAACCAAAGATATTTGTGTAGGGTGCACATTAACACTAAACAACTAATCTTTTCAAATAGATTTGATGCCAATAACTATGAGGAATTTTGATGTGATAATCGGCATGGATTGGTTAAGCTCCCATCATGTTGATATTATATGCTGTCACAATTAGCATTTTTAGATCGGAAATTCTATCTTCGTGTAAAAATCAACTCTTATAGAACTTGTAATCTAAGTTGATATCATGTACTATGCTCATTCAAAATCAACCATTTGAAACAAAATTCATGGGTGAAGTTCAAAACCTAATTCAATGCATCTCGTATACTTAACTATAGGATTGAAGCCCTAATATCCCTGTTCAAACTCAGAATGGACCAGGATCCCTTATTGGGCCTAATGGGCCAGTAAACTCTCAATTTGGTTATTTTGGGTTAAGGAACCTTATTTGGGCCTTAAATCGACCCATATTCATTAAATAATAGCATTTTGGGCCATAAGACTTCTCATGGGCCTTATTGGGCCTAAAATGTCTCACTTTGTCATCATGGGCCTAAGGGGCCGTAAATGGTTTCTTGAACCCTAATGGGCTTTAAACTCCTTTTCCTTATCACTATTGGGCCATAAACCCTCCTATGGGCCCAATGAGCCGAAAACCTTCAATTTGGGCCTTATAATTTCGAGCATAATCAAGAAAAGGCCAAACCCTTCCTTTCTTTTTTCCTTCCCTCTCATTCTCGAACTTGAGAATATATATATATATATATATATATATATATATATATATATATATATATATATATATAAAAGAAAGGAAATAATATGGAAAAAAAATTTAGGAAGACACCTCACCATTGCATGGTGAGTATCCATGCATAATACCCTCCATATATCCATGAAGACCCATACCTCTAGGCAAGGTCTTGTCACTCCCTCCCCCTCTTCTTCTAAATCTCGACCATAAGACTTTCCCCACACCATTTTTCACTTCAAACTTAAATCACATTCTTGATTTCCTCTCATACCTTCCAAAGAACCGAAGGAAAATTCTACCACTTCTCCTTCTAAAAATTTATAGATTGGTGTGTGTTTCAAGAGGTCGCCACTGAAAATCCCTTCATCTTGGTAAGCTAATTCTCATCAAAGTGTCTAACTTCATGTTCATGATGAACTTACCTCTCTTAACACTCCATTTCCTGATCTATGTTCCTTAGAAACCTCATAAGCTCGACATCTACCCAAGAAAGGTTCTAGGGCCGAGATCCTCATCATTCTTCATCAAAAACCAAAATCTTCAAACCAATGTGAGTTCATACCCCCTATTTTTGGTTTTTACTATGTTTTGGGGGAGAATACAAGTTTTTTTTTCTATAGATCTATGTGTATATGCATGATTTTGTGTGTTTTTCATGATATATGTGTGATTATGTGTTAGAAACTTCATAAACTTGAAGATATGTTAAAATATGACGATATTTGTAGAATATAACATTTATTTCAACTTATTATGCAAAGAAAAGGTTTTAAACACTTCAAAGTTGCTTAAAACTAAGAGAATTGTATAAGAGGGCCAAAAATGACAAAATAATAAAAAATGAGGCTATTATATGTAACTCACAGTTTTAAGGGACCAAAAAGGATTTATTTTTGATAAATATGAATTTTTATGGTATTTGTGATTTTAAAAGGGCTAAAAGTGTAAATTTTCACAAATGGGCCTCATTTTGGGCTTTCACGACTTTTGGTCCAAAATTGCAAAATTTTAGACTTTTGGTGGGCTTAAGTGTCACTTTAAACAAAGTTGTGCCAAAAATGTAAATTTTCGACAAGAAGGACTAAAAATGTAAATTTATTAAAACTTGGGGCAAAAAGATAAATTTATTTATAAATGGGCAAAGAATGCACTTTTCATAAAACTAATACAAAAATGATATTTTTGACAAAAGTGAGTTAAAAATGTTATTTTTACTTAAAACTAGCCTTAAATGCAAATCTTTGGCCTTAAAGGACCTAAAGTGACATTTTTACCAAAAATGTGCCTTAAATGTAACTTTCGATTTTAGGACCAAAAATATATTTTTACAAAAAGCGGGCCTTTTTATGTCATTTAAGTAAACAACAAAGCTTAAACAACCAACATAACAACCCTCGAATCTATTACGTCATTTATACTTTTATTGGGTTTGGAATATAATATACATGCTTAGTGGGCCTTGGTTGTCCACTTACATGTTTATTGGGCCTGAAATATACATTATATGCTTATTGGGGCTGGAATATAATTTACATGCTTAGTTGGCCTTAGTTGTCCACTTACATGTTTATTGAGCCTAGAATATACCTTATATGCTTATTGGGCCTGAAATATAATTTACATGTTTAGTGGGCCTTGGTCGTCCACTTACATGTTTATGTTGGATTAATGTCTAAGTCCATAACTATAATTGGTAAAACTTGACCCGACCCGACATGGTCCATTTGGGTTGCATGGCATCATGCACTTGGATAGACTAAAATGAGAGAAATAACACTTAAGGTTTATTAATATATTATAAGTTCTAATATATTAATAAGGTTATTTAATTAGTATTGATCAAGAATTAATTTGGAATTAATTAAGTGATCAAAAGGAGACTAATTAAATATATGGGTTGATTGTGTAAATCATTCATTCTTATATATGTGGGCTTGTGATCCAAGATTCCTTATGTTGGACTAAGTCCATGGGGTGACCCATGGATGCTCCATGGAGGTTAAAATCCAGGGAGCATAAGGAATGGGTAAAGTCACGAGTTACATGGTGTAACCCTAATAGCCACCATATAAAAGAATCCCATGGCTCAAGAAATCGTACACTATGTGTGAGGGTGAGGGCAAAACGATTTCATGAAGTGTTCTAATTTCTCTCTAAGTTATTCCAAGTGCTTATGGTGTTGTGTGAACCATTTGAGGTGTCACACTTGGGGCACTAGGCACTCAAGCTTCATGAAGACAAGCACCAACAAAAGGTATGTTATTCTAACTTGTGTTATTCAAAGTTTTGTATGCTAGAATAGTACAATACCTTGGAAAGTTGATATTTTCATGTATAATAGAGAAAACATAGATCCAAGGTATTTAGGGTTGCATGTACACTTAGGAGTGTTAGATTGCTCAAAACCCAACAGTGGTATCAGAGCCAAGGCTTGTTTTCTTGTTGTACTTGCTTAAACTGCTTAAAAATCGACTTTTGGTGCTGTCAGCCCAGCAGAATCACCGAGTCCATGAAGGGACTCGACGATTCCAAGGCAAAATGCATCCAACTCGCCGAGTTTTGTTCATGCACTCGACGAGTTGGACCCCCAGACAGCATATTTTCGAGTTTTGGTGCTGGAATTGGTCTAGAATCATTACCTTTGACTGTTTTGGGCTTATAAAACTTGTTTTGAATGTGGTGATGATTATGTTAAACCAATTTCAATACTATAATAAAATTTTCAAGTTTATATGTGTTCATGTTATTCTTGAAAATTGTTGATTATGAATGATCATGCTTATGAGTTTTGCTAGATCATAGGAATTGTGTGCAAATAGTTTGTTGATATAATTCATGATCTTGTTGAAAAATTGTATGGAGTTCATAACTTGTCCTCAAGTTATGAATTTTTCAAGAATTTTATGTTTCCTTGATTTATGAGTTAGTTTAGATTGATAATGAAAAAATTATGTTTTAGTTGTTTTCAATCCATATTAGTCTAAAAGAAGTTCATAAAATATGTTTTTGTAACTTGTCTTCAAGTTATGTGAAAAGTCATATTTATGAATCTTAAAAACTCATAAAAGTTTTGTAGGTTACATAAAATGTAAGAGTTTTTCCATTAAATACTTTAATGACTCCATAACTTGTCCTCAAGTTATGGATGTTGAAGAGACACTTCTTTAAAGCGTTTTTAAAGAATAAGGGGTTACATTAAAATGAAGAGTCTTCATTTTAATGAACCATTAAACTCATAAGTTATGATTTAAAGAGTCTTGAAATAGTTTCAAAACTTGCTCTCAAGTTTTGGAATTTGAAAAGTTACTCCTCATGTATACTTTAATTCCAAATTAAACATTGAATTTTTTAAAAGTTTTAAATTCAACCCTTATACTATTATTATAATTTTAATTATATAGATATGTATAAGAGGAAGTCAATCTTACCATTAGTAGGCCTCATTCACGAAGTCGGTCTATAAGGGGGGTATAAGGTTACTGCCTATAAAATGGCAGTTTAATGGGTGTCCACTCTCACCCACCGCTTCCTTGACTGGTGGAGGGTCGTTAGCCGAACGGGTAGGATACGACTTTAAATATTCATTAAAAGTATAATGAAAAATACTAAGTAACTAAACACTTATAAATTCCCAATCTTAGTTACGTAGGAAAATGTGAAAAGGTGCTAGCCCATAAAATTACACTTTGTACCTTACCAAGTCGTTAGTGGAGCGTGTGTGGTTAACCGGCACACTAATATGGACTAGTAAGAGTGGCAAAGGGTAACTTGACTTTATTATAGATCGGTGGAGCGTGTGTGGTTAACCGACACATCGATTAGGTAATATTGTTAAGGGTACCAAGTCAATTTGTATGGTTATTCACACCTTGTTTGTGATCCTCGGCATCCCAGTCACAAATTTGAAAAGGCACAATCGAGATTCAAACATGCCATTGAAAAGTTCAATGTATCTCAAAATACCTAGGAGTTTCAAAACCAATAAAACCTAATAATAAAATATTTTGTTTTCATGGTGGAAATTGGTAAATCGTCATTTGCCTACCTTTAACTATTTTATAACTTGGATTACGGCATCCCTCTTCTAGTTATAAATAAGTTATTGGGTCCTAGCCTTAATACTTCAATTGGGTGTTGTATTAAGGACTTTAAATCAACTAACTTGAATTTCTCCCATTATAGATGTCTAGTTTAGACAGCTATGGTCTTCCCAAATCTTTAGGAACAAGCTTCCTAATGAAGATGATATCCCAAATGGCAATGAAGGTGAAAGATCAATCCCTTTGTTGGGCATTTGTGGGACCAGAAATCATACTTCACTTAATCCACCTCCTCCAATAAATCTCCTTATCCCACAAGTTTTAAGACTTGATAAGTTCTAAGTCACTCAATCCCTATTGGCAAGCAAAGTCTATATGTGCTTAGATCTTGGAGATTAAGCCACATATTGACAAGTCGGGAGAGTCGGGTGTCGAAGTCTCGAGGTAGCTGGCTGCTGACTTGGTTCTTTAGTCACTCCCTGATGACAGGTCGCGACAAGACTCTTAATGATCTTACCTATTTGCTCGAAGATGCTAAATCAGCAATGATTTAGAGCATTAGTAAAGCAAATTGAATTGGAAGTTCTACTTTCCAAACCTATTTGGACATTGAAAATGGTGACAATGGAGGTCCAGGAAAAACTTTCTCTTCCCAATGGAAAGGGATCGGCCATAGTCAACTCGGTTGACCAAATGGTAAAGAGAAAGGTTAAGTGTGATAGTTCCATGTACCGTTTCCAAAGAGTCCATATGATTCTGTTGCCAAAGGAAAGATTTTGGTTGCGAAGCTGCTAAATTTACCTGAAACATCTTAAGGATGGTAAAGTCAATAGGTTTGACTCTACTTCAGGTAAAGTCCATTGTCTAACTCTATTAAGTTTCTATTCTGAGATTCTTATTGCATAATGTGACGAGGTCACATGTTGATGTTTTAAGAATCACAGAAAAAGTGAAGAAACTTAAAGGAAGTATATGTTGATTCTGATCGCGAAGATGGATTTCGATCGCATGGTTCGGTGATCAGAATTTTGAGCTGTTACTTAAGAGTTATGATATATTGCTTAGGAATAGATAACAACAAGTTTTCCATATGGATTGTAAGGATTAATTTTTCCGCAAAGTTTTAAAATAAAAGAAAAATGGTTTTGATTTTATTTATTTTAAGTATCCTTACAATGGCATTTGTGAAAAATTGTTGATTATATGTTTCTATTGATAAGCAATATAGGAAATGGATTTGATTCTTTCATTTGTGGTAGTGTCATAGTTTACCAAATAAGGAAAGATTCTCATCACCCAAGTTTCATTTGGATAGAAACTTGGAATCATGCAAGTTGTATTGTGTGATGAATGAGAATTTTCATCTTTGGTAAATTAAGACTAATTCCTTGTTCACATTCGCATGTGAGTCAAGTGAAGGACTAAAGGATTGGGTACACTTGGTTGTGTGCTGGTCAGGTCCACCACAAAGGTTGATAAGATTTACTAAAGTTTAGTAAATATGATTATGCTTACAAGTTTAAGTGTAATTCTGAAACATTGGAAAAGTTTCAATGTATGGTAGAATGAAAAAAAAGAATCAAATAAGGCAGAAAGATAAAAGTTTCTCCAATCTAAAGAGATGGGAGAGTACTTGTGTATTTTGTGTTATGATTATCTTAGTGATTATGAAACCATGTCACAATTGATCCTCTGAGGACACCTTAGTTCATTTTGACTAAGGAGAGGAATCGTGAATTGTTGAAATGGTTAGATCAAAAGATAAATTATACTTCGTTCCAAAATTAAATCTTAGAGTCATACTCCGAGATTAAGCCTTGAGTGACATAATCTTAAGAAAGGTTTATAACACTTGTTACATGTAAAGTAAATGTGTTCTTACTCTTGTACATTTGAAATTGGTAAGTTGTGATGTTTTAGATAAAACAAAGACCAACTAAGACCAATTGTGAGAAGTGTTTAAATTGATAAGAATTTGCACTAACTCTTGAATATTCGTTTTTGTCAAGGAATGGTTCTTGACAAAGAGAGTCTCATATGTCAAGAGGTCAGTGGGAGCCTTAAAAGGATCTTAAGATAGATTCAAGAACTAATCAAGAGTTTTGTTAATCACTAGACCACGACATGAGGTTTGTAACCTATCGTGTTGACATATTCTGTGCCCATTCCAGTTAAAGTTGGTTTTTCATTGGAGTTCTAAGAGTTCTCAACTGGTTGCATAACAACTTGGAAGCAATGGTAGGCCCTTGAGCTGCCAGGTGGCAAGAAATTAGATTGAGTTCAGTCCATATGAGTTTGGATTTGTCATTATCCTTGTCTTGTGACCATGGTTTTGACAATTCACATGGATAAGAACACATACACCATTAAATCTAAGTGTCATAAGGTTTCTCTCCGATTCATGAAAATGATAGTGAGGAAACTCTTTCACTAAGTAGATTTAAGTGGATAGCAAGTGTGAAGTTTGCATTCTCATGTCGTTAGTGGAGTGTGCGTGGTTAACCGGCACACTAACTAATGAGAATGGCAAAGGTTTAGACTCACATGTGAGCTATCTAAGGAAAGGTTTAGACTCCAGGTGTATGATTTGATAAAGTCTTATCAAGGCAATCTAGTATCTGAAATCTGACTGATTTCTAGGTACATGTCAAAGCTAGTCGGAGCATAAAGTGTTATGCTAGTTAGATAATAATCATTATGCTACTGGGAGCATGATGATTATGTTGAAAGTTAGCAATGTTAATTATAGAAAACAAAAAGTTTCAACTCGCTTTGGAAATGTTGTTTTACTATAATTAAGGGAGAGAAATTTATACTTCATTTCAATTCTACAAGCTTAGATTGAGATTTTAATCAACTTTAGTTAAGAATATATATGAATGTTATGTTGAAATGGTTCAACATAAGGAATTTCTATATATGTTGCTTTCTCAAAATTCGATTATGATTACGACATCCCTCTTCATAGTTCGAATTATGAGAACATGGCAAATAAAAATATTATAGCATGAATCATATCCCATATGCTTCGGATATAGGATCGATTGCATGTGTTATAATATTCATCCATTCTAAATTTTCCTAATGCTTAGGGCGTTAAGAAGGGAAAAGGGATTAGAACTGGATATGACTAAGATGATTAAGCAATTGTCGAGAACAATTTGGGGTTTTCCAAAGTTTGGTTACTCATGGACAATTGGAAGTATAGAGTAAGGATCGTATGACATATTTTGGAAAGAGGCAACTCTTGTTCAAAAGTGATGGTCAAGATGGGAATATGGAATTGTTTCCATAGGTGGAGGTTATTCTTTGAATCTGTGTAAGATTAAAGAACTTAATGCAAAGAAGGATGTTCAAAGGAATGTACTTTGTATTTGAGACTTCATATCCATGGAATTGCTTTCCATTGGAATACTTTGTAATGTTTGTTGCCAAGTCTTTGTGACTTGTGTGAATATCATTACAAGAGGATCATTGCATAGATTACAGTAAATGACAAGAACTTGTTATTCTTACATTTACAATAAGGATTGGGATTGTGAAATGAGAATCATAGAAGCCATGTTCAATTGATATACATTTCACAAAGAGATGACCATATGTAAACACAGTGTGCATACTTGGAGTATGGCATAACTATTGTTTAGAGAAACATAGTATGCATGCTTGGAGCATGGCATCACTACTGTTTCAATTCAAGTATTAAGTTGATTAATCGAAACATGAATAATGAGTGATCAATATGGTGCTTAGATAAAAGGTGTTTTATTTACGCTCAAAGTGTTGAGGCCATATAGGAATAGTATTATTTTGTGTTTCACTTTGCATGTTTTGACTTCCAGAATAACTAGGTCATTCTCCCGAACGACCAAGTTATTCAAGCCATCCACAGTCGGTCATATGTTGGAAGTAGATATGAATCAAGACTGTCGTGAATTTGTCTTGTATGATTTGTCTAAAGTGCTATAGACAATGTAATAGTTGCTACAACATTCATGAGTACTCATAAGGGCTGAGTATTGGATTCAACCCACGCTCATTTGGATTCACTTCATGGATTTTATCACGAGTGAATCATGAGACGATAATATCTTATATTCTTCAAACCTAGAGATATGAGTTGTTGACTATAAGTTGGTTATACATTGATTGCACGTAAACGCATTGGTAACTCGATGTTATAAAACGTGCGTTTGTGTATGATTCAACAAATAGTTAGTACAAGCATATGAGTCGAAGTTTATCCATTCCTTTTACCTTCGGGATAAAAGCGATATCTGTGGGCCCCTCGATGATTTGATGATGACAAATGGAAGTGCTCGGCCGGGCCAGGACTGATTTGATTTGTTCAATTAGTCAGTCGTCATAAATCAGAAATCGGGAAACAACAAATGGACAGAGAGAATGATTATAATCCATGTCTCAGTCCATATGATATCTAGAATGGAGGAATATATGATCCCTTATCTAATGGACAAGTCATTGACAAAGGTCAGAGTTCATCTACAAGGTCAGAGTTCGACAGAAGCTTTTGAGAGCTACGATTGCTAGTCGGGTTTTGAAGTCATACTTGCAATAATAGTTTTAGACTTATCCAAGTGGGAGACTGTTGGATTAATGTCTAAGTCCATAACTATAATTGGTAAAACTTGACCCGACCCGACATGGTCCATTTGGGTTGCATGGCATCATGCACTTGGATAGACTAAAATGAGAGAAATAACACTTAAGGTTTATTAATATATTATAAGTTCTAATATATTAATAAGGTTATTTAATTAGTATTGATCAAGAATTAATTTGGAGTTAATTAAGTGATCAAAAGGAGACTAATTAAATATATGGGTTGATTGTGTAAATCATTCATTCTTATATATGTGGGCTTGTGATCCAAGATTCCTTATGTTGGACTAAGTCCATGGGGTGACCCATGGATGCTCCATGGAGGTTAAAATCCAGGGAGCATAAGGAATGGGTAAAGTCATGAGTTACATGGTGTAACCCTAATAGCCACCATATAAAAGAATCCCATGGCTCAAGAAATCGTACACTATGTGTGAGGGTGAGGGAAAAACGATTTCATGAAGTGTTCTAATTTATCTCTAAGTTATTCCTAGTGCTTATGGTGCTGTGTGAACCATTTGAGGTGTCACACTTGGGGCACTAGGCACTCAAGCTTCATGAAGACAAGCACCAACAAAAGGTATGTTATTCTAACTTGTGTTATTCAAAGTTTTGTATGGTAGAATAGTACAATACCTTGGAAAGTTGATATTTGCATGTATAACAGAGAAAACATAGATCCAAGGTATTTAGGGTTGCATATACACTTAGGAGTGTTAGATTGCTCAAAACCCAACAGTTTATTGGGCCTGGAATATATCTCATATATTTATTCGTGTAAATTCGACTAAGGATCTAGTGAGACGTTTCGTTTGGCACCAAATGAGTGTACAATCGTAGCCTGTAGTTATAACCAGAGTCTCCCACAGAGAGAGCGAGAGTTTGTGTATAGATCTATACGGGGGTGACACCCCACACCTGAGTTGTTCGCTACAGTTAGACTAGGCCAGTCTAGGGTGACAAACCTTACCTTAAACATGTCGGCGTTTGATAGGCGTCATGACAGGCAAAATTGTCATTATCAAGTATTGTTATAACGGCTCGCTTAAAGGAATTAACACCATTATAAAATTTACGGGAAACAATCTTTTGTGGAAACACGGTAACCTACACGCACTGGTACTCAACCTCGAGTGTTGAGATTCCAACATTTTCATAAACAGACAACATCGAGTTGTCTGGGTTCATTCTCTTTATATTCTCATAAACAATAACACACATGCATTAATACAAGATCGGAAACAAACATTTCAAACTGTTTTTCAGAAAATATCGGATTTTCTGGTGTTTAAAAAATAACACAAAACATTTATCTCAAACATGCTTATGAACTCACCAAAATTATATATGTTGACCTTTTTAAATTAACCTGTATTCTCAGGAAATCGTTGAGCAGCTTGGTCAACAAGAATACCTAGATATTTTGTTATGTTTTGTTTTCATCATACTTTGGATATTTTGACATGTAATATTGAAATAGAATACTTGATGTAAAAAATGACAGTTGTAATATTACATGTGTGATGATGATGACGTAATGTTTCAATTATATACACTGTGATGATACTACAATAATGAAGTCACTCAAGCCCCATGACATTTCCGCCGTCTGGTTCAGGGGTGTGACATGTGCTACGAGAAGGTCATTCTCCTTCACCTCCCCAATCACGAAACCCTAATAATTTATGGTGATAAACCTCGTGCCAATCTTCGTCTTATCTCGTGCATTAAGGCACAGAAGTGCCTGCACAAGAAAAACTATGCCTTCCTCGCTCATATTGTGGTAGCCAAAGAATAAGTAAACATTAAAGACATCCCAATGGCATGCAACTTCCCGGATGTATTTCCTGAAGACCTTCTGGAAATACCCCCAGAAAGATAAGTTTAATTTCGAATCGAACTCATACCGGGAGCCACATCAATTGCCAAATCACCCTATAGGTTAGCTCCCACCGAAATGCATGAGTTATCCAGTTAATTAAGCAAACTGTTGAACAAGGGATTCATCAGGCCAAGCTTCTCACCCTGGGGAGCTCCGGTCTTGTTTGTCAAGAAGAAAGTCTGATCTTTCAGAATGTGCATTGACTATCGGGAGTTAAACAAACTCACTATCAAAAACTAATACCCACTCCCTCGGATTGATGATTTATTTGACCAGCTTCAAGGAACTAGTAACTTCTCCAAAATATATCTAAGATCCGGTTATCATCAGCTCCGAGTCCGAGAAGAGGACATTCCAAAAACTGCTTTCCGAACTCGATACGGCCATTATGAATTCGTTGTGATGCTCGTCGGTCTAACAAATGCTCCCATAGAATTTATGGACCTCATGAATCAAGTCTTCGTCCATTCCTCGATAATTTTGTAATCGTCTTCATCGATGATATTCTCATATACTCCCGAAGCAAGGAGGAGCACAGTCAACATCTCCGCCAAATCTTGGAAACTCTAAGAGTTGAAAGGCTATATCGAAACTCTCCAAATGCGAGTTATGGATTCGCAGTGCAAATCAAGAATGAAGTAGAAGAAAGATTAATCCAAGCATGCACACATTTTATATCATATAAACGTCAAATACACCTTGGTTACACACTCGATCCGTAAACACTATGAGACACTCTCTGATTCGTCAACAACCCTGACATGATTCTGACAAGCCCTGTATATAGGGGTAGTTGGCTGTAAACAGTTTTACGACCATAAACCTATTTATGGCCGTACACACATACACAACCGTAAACGCTAATAAAATTAACAAAACATGACCATGAACTTAATAAGACCTATACATATGATTTCCTAGCCCAAACCACAAAATAATGACTTATCATACATTAATACAAGACCGGATACAAACATTTCAAACCGTTTTTCAGAAAATATCGAATTTTCTGGCATTTACAAAGTAATACAAAACATTTTATTCAAACATGCTTATGAACTCACCAACATTATATATGTTGACCTTTTCAAATTAACATATATTCTAATAAAATCATTGAGTAGGTTGGTCAACAAGAATACCTGGATATTTTATTGTATTTTTTCATCACCTTACTTTGGATATTTTGTCATGCAATATTGAAATACAATACTTGATGTAAACAATGACAGTTGTAATTTTGCATGTGTGATGATGATGATGTTTTGTTTCAATTATATACACTATGATGATGCTACAAAAGTCACTCAAGCCCCCCGGATGCTTCGGTCGTCTGGTTCGGGGGTGTGTAAATTCGAGCATTGAGTAACATAATCAAGCATATACAAATCAGACTATCATACTGACTAATCTATACTAGCATGCAATTCATAAAGCTAATACACATATAACAGGCACATAATGCATCCTTCCTTGATCCTTAGTCCTAATCTAGCATGCAGTTCTTATAAACATATCATAACGTAAGCTTGTATGGGTAATTTAGGAGTATTTACATGAGTTCGGCTGATTGCATGCACCATACTCTTTTTCTCTTTTTCAAAGTTCTTTTTGCTTTTTCTAAAAGTCTTTTTATTTCTAAAAATCCTTTTACAAAATGATTTTTTTGAAAATTTCTATACTAATTCCTTAGTTCGAGTTCAGGCACACCCGAAAGTGTGCCCGAATCCCTCAAACCAAGGCTCTGATACCAACTTGAAACATCCCAAAAATACACTCCAAAAATTCATTTTTGAATCATTTTAGAAAAGAGTCAGAATTCATTAAAGAACATAATAAAATCATAATTCATGTATCTCAAGCATCAAATCCAAATACTGTGTCAAAACTATGCGTTAAATATCAGTCTAAAATATCCCAGGTTGAAAACTGTGGTATGTGTCATGCAGTCATCTCGAGCCCTTCCCCTTGCTAGTGGAAGTACCTAAAACCAAAACTGAAAACTGTAAGCACGAAGCTTAGTAAGTCTCCCCAAACTACCACATACCATACACATAATCACATACTGCAAACATTGGGCCTAGTCCGCTACCTCGGGCCCCGCCCGACATCGGATGAATCCGACATCAGGCACTGCCTGGCATCGAGCCCAGCTCGGTATACAAATCTGTTTCTACTAGGCCCTGCCTGTCTCTGGGCCTCGCCCACTATACACATACAAACCATAACATATAATCATGCAAGTACATAACAGGCAATCATTACATTATAACTGCTAGTCTCAAGGCCTCGCCTATCTTGGGCACCACCCCTACTCTGCTACTAATGAGATATGGAATGTTGTCCATACTCAGCTAGTGATGAGATACGGGACCCCACCCACACTCATCTACCTGCCAGGCACATACAAGTATCACAAATACAACATGTATAACTAAGCATGCATTCCTTCCTCGGGTATCACTTGGCATAGAACCGTAGTTCAGAAACATACATATAAATCTTCCTCGGGCCTCGCCACGCCACACACCGAAATACGAAACACATAAACTGCATCGGGCTTACCCCAACATTGGATCTAAATCCGGTATACACTAACATACATAAACGGGTCGACATTGATGCCTTTGACACATTCCTACTGGAGAAAACTCACCTCACAAGCTGAGTGTAGAATCCTGCGAATAACCCCTCGCTGCTAGCTGACAGATCCTCGAACTGCTGATCACTAGACTCCCCAAGCTATCATTACCAACATAATGCTTAGTCAAGAACTGATAATCCTTCTTAGGGTAAATGACCATTTTACCCTTGGTCAAAGTCAAAGTCAACGCGTGGTTAAAGTCTAAGTCAACACCCCGAGCTGACTCAACTCGCCGAGTCTCCTCCCAACTCACCGAGTTCCTTCGCTACTCAGACTTGTGATAAACCAAGTCAACTCGCCGAGTCATCCTCAGACTCGTCGACTTCTACCTCTTCCAAAATCGGGATAACTCGTCTCAACTCGCTGAGTTCCTCCATTCAAAGTCAATGTTTGGTCAAAGTCAAAGTCAACACCCCGAGTTGACTCAACTCGCCGAGTCATCCTCCTGACTCTCAGAGTGATGGGTTTTTTCCATATGAACATTCCTATGTGCACATAAAAACCCTAATGCTTGGATCTAGGTTTCTCTATTAAACATGCATTGAATCCAAGGCTTCTAATGGCTAATTAGGTATAAGAACAATACAAAACCAGAGTTAGAAGCTTACCTTGAAACACTTGTTTGGTCTTCTTGTTCTTGGAGCTTTAGAGTCACAATTGTCACTCCTCTAATGGCTTACAAACACCAACTAGCAAAGAGAATGATTTGAGAGAGAGGAGAGAGAAGGAAATCGGCCAGGGTTTCCTTGCTTTAGAAGAGGTGCCGATTTCCCTATCCCAAAGGGTCTATTTATACTTGTAAGGCTCCTAGGGTTTCACCCTTAAACCCTAATTGGATAACTTAAACTCTAAGCAATCCTAATCCTTTCCTTAGATAGGCCTTGGACGAATTTGAGGCTTATCCTAGCCCTAGAAATGGTCCAACCCTCATCCCTTAAGGATTTACAGCTCAAAGTGTAACTATCAAACAATTGACAGTTTATACCCTCTTATTCAATTAATCTCTTTAAGTCACCAAATTAATACTAATTAATTTATGACTTATATTAATCAAATAACAATATTATTATTCCTTATATTATTCTCATAATATATTAATAATATCTATTCTCTCATAATAAATCATCTTGTCAAGTTGCTATGGTGAAGGCAACCCAAAAGGATCATGCACAATCGGGTCAAATACTTGCCTAATATAGTTGCAGCCTTAGACACTATTCCAACAGTCTCCCACTTGGATAAGTCTAGTAACTATATGCACAAGTACAATCCGATTCGCAATCGTAGCTCTCAAAAACGTTGTCAAACTCTGATCTAATCAATCTTGTCCTTTAGATAAGGGATCGTACAGTCCTCTGTTAGATATCATGCTGACAATTCTATGGAATAATTAGTCTAGCATTTGGTTTCTCGATTTCCGATTTATTTGACATAGAACTTAATCGAACACATCAATTCAGTTCTGACTGGGCCCGACACATAAGTCAAATCAAATCATCGAGCGGCCGAGATATCGCTTTTTCCTTCTTAGGATAAAAGTTACAGATAAACTTCGACTTATATGCATTTACTTATTCATTAATCAACTATACACAACAATGCGTTTTATAACATCGAGTTACCAATGCGTTTTCGCATTATCAATATACAATCAATTAACAAATAACAAACCATATATCTAGGTTTTAAGACTATATGATATTATCGTCTTGCGATCACCCTTTTTATCACATTCCATAAGATGATTCCAGCAAGCATGGGTTTGTTCCAATGCTCAAAACTAGTTCATAAGCACTCATGAACGTTGCAACAATCTTTTACTATGTCTAAAACCATTTAGACAATCTACACTCCTATTCATGACAATCTTCATTCATATCTACTTCCGACATATGAACGATTGTGGACAATTTGAATAATTCGATTATTCTTAATAAACTCAATTATTCTGGAAGTCAAAACATGCAAAGTGAAACAATAGTTAAACAATCAACATCAGACAGTAACATTACTTATAAATAAAACTCCTTTATTTAATCATCAAATGTTAATTACATTTATCTATTACATGTTTCTAATACTATCTAATCTATGCTAATATCATCCTTCAGCCCAATACTCCTAGCATGTTGTAAGTGCTTAACCCTACTCAGTCCCTTCGTAAGCGGATCTACTGGGTTATCTTCTGATGATATCCCCTTCACTACGAGTTGTCCTTCTTCTACACGATGTCTAATACAGTGATATTTTCTGTCGATATGTCGTGATCTACCATGATCTCTCGGTTCCTTAGTCAAGGCAACCGCTCCTTCATTATCACAAAAAATCTCCATGGGCTCCTTTATGGTAGGTACAACTCCAAGATCACCAATGAAGTTCTTCAACCATATTGCCTCCTTCGACGCTTCGCTCGCTGCAATGTACTCTGATTTGCACGTTGAATCAGCTACGGTTTCCTGCTTGGAACTTTTCCAAGTCACTGCTCCTCCATTCAGGGTAAAGACCCAGCCCGACTACGAACGGTAGTTGTCCCTGTCGGTCTGAAAGCTGGCGTCACTATACCCTCGCACCTTCAAGTCATCACTCCCTCCAAGGACTAAAAACAATTCCTTCATCCTCCGAAGGTACTTAAGGATATTCTTCACCGCAATCTAATGGGCTCTGCCAGGATTCCCTTGATATCTACTAACCATGCTCAAAGCAAAGGCTACATCAGGGCAAGTACAAGTCATAGCGTACATGATTGAGCCAACTGCGGAAGCGTATGGAACTCGGCTCATTTCAGCTATCTCAGCTTCGGTACTCGTACTTTGAGTCTTACTCAACTTGGCATTACTTTGTATCGGTAATTCTCCCTTCTTCGAGTTTTCCATACTAAAACATTTTAGTACCTTCTCTAAGTAAGTGTTCTGACTAAGTCCTATTAGTCTCTTACTTCTTTCTCTTACTATCCTTATTCCCAAAATATAGGAAGCCTCTCCGAGGTCCTTCATAGCGAAGCACTTCCCGAGCCAGGACTTAACCTCCTGCAGAGTCGGGACGTCGTTTCCTATGAGTAATATGTCATCGACATATAGAACAAGGAAGCTTACTATACTCCCACTGGCTTTGACATATACACACGATTCATCTTCGCTTCGTACAAATCCAAACTCTTTGACTTTCTCATCGAAGCAAAGATTCCATTTGCGAGATGCTTGCTTAAGTCCATAAATGGACTTCTCAAGCTTACACATTCTATTCGGATGCTTCGGATCCACAAACCCCTCTGGCTGAGCCATGTAAACATCCTCAGCCAACTTCCCGTTAAGGAAAGCGGTCTTGACATCCATTTGCCAAATCTCATAATCATGAAATGCGGCAATAGCTAGCATCACTCTAATAGACTTTATCTTCGCAACTGGTGAGAAGGTCTCATCATAGTCAACTCCGGGAGTTTGAGTAAAGCCCTTCGCAACCAATCGCTCACTAATATACGTGTCCCCTTCGGTAGTAATATGAAAACCATACAACTAGGGTTGAACTCTAACTCTTTCGGAACGTCTAAGAGGTAACGATACGTCAATCGGTTCAACCGGAGTTTCCTCCTCGGGTTGAGTGCCAGTGGTAGAGGTTCCTTCATCTATCGATTCTTGAATCTCTTCAAGCTCAATTTGCCTCCCACTGTCTCCTTGGCCTATGAGTTCTCGCTCTCGGAAAACTCCTCTCCTCGCAACAAAGACAACATTGTCCTTCGGTCTATAGAAGAGATATCCAAAGGATTTTTGCGGGTAGCCGATGAAAATACATCACTCACTAAGAGGTTCGAGCGTGTCATGAGTATCTCGTCTTACGAAAGCCTCGCAACCCCAAACCTTGATATGTGCTAACAAAGGAGCTTTCCCCGTCCACATCTCGTGAGGTGTTTTGGTAACCTTCTTAGTAGGGACTCGGTTAAGGATATGGGCGGCAGTCTCTAAGGCATACCCCCAAAAAGAGATAGATAGCGAAGCACGACTCATCATAGAGCGAACCATTTCCAACAAGGTCCGATTACGCCTTTCTGCCACACCATTCAATTGCGGTGTCCTAGGTGGCGTCAATTGTGAAACTATTCCACACTCCTTGAGATAATCATGGAATTCAAGACTTAGGTACTCTCCTCCTCGATCAGATCGAAGCATCTTGATTTTCCTGCCCAATTGATTCTCCACTTCATTCTTGAACTCTTTGAACTTTTCAAAAGTTTCTGACTTTTGCTTGATTAAGTAGATATACCCATATCTACTATAGTCATTGGTAAAAGTCACGTAGAAGCGGTTTCCATCCTTCGTGGTAGATCTAAACGGTTCACACACATCGGTATGTATGAGGTCCAATAGACCCTCACCCCTTTTGCACGTACCAGCGAAGGGTGACTTAGTCATCTTTCCAAGTAAACAAGACTCGCATGTGTCATCTTCCCTAAGGTCGAATGACTCCAACACTCCATCCTTTTGAAGTTGGGCTATGCGTTTCTTGTTGACATGTCCAAGACGACAATGCCACAAGGATGCCTTATCCATACTATTGGAAGAATCCATGCAAAAAACATCATTTCCTAAGTTATCAACAATCATAACAGTTTCATAAATTCCATTACACGGTATTGCTTCAAAATAAAAGACACCATTTAGATAAGCCAAAATAGAACCATTCTCATTATTAAAAGAAAATCTAAAACCTTGTCTAAACAAACCATAAAATGAAATGATGTTTCTAGCCATTTTTGGCGAATAGCAACAATTGTTCAAATCTAAAGATAAACCATTCCTAAGCACTAAAGAATACACTCTAATCTTGGTCACAGGCGACGATCTTCTGTTCCCCATGATTAGATTTATTCTTCCATGCTCCACGTCTCTATTTCTTCTTAGTCCCTGCACATTAGAACAAATGTGGTAACCACAACCGGTATCAAGAACCCAAGAAATATCATGAGATGAATCGTTAGATTTAATTGTGTATATACCTGCGAAAGACGGCTTGATCTTTCCTTCCTTGGTGGCTTGCAGGTACTCTGGGCAGCTTCTCTTCCAATGTCCTATCTTGTGGCAGTGGTGGCACTCTACCTCCTTTGGGTTAGGGCAGGGCTTAGCGGGATCAACTTTGGTCCCACTAGAAGAGGCATCATCTCGGGCTTTAACCTTGCAATAGTTCTTAGACGAATCCTTCCTCTTATTTCCCTTTCCTTGTCCAATTGCCAAAACAGGAGCGATGGGCGGATTGGGAGTTGGTGCAACATACTTGTCCTTGAAGTTGCTCTCAGCTACCCTCAAGAGCCCTTGGAGTTTGCTTAGGGTGACGTCTTCTTTGTTCATGTGATAGGTCATCCTACATTGATTGTAACTTGGAGGCAAAGAGTGAAGCACCATGTCCATCGCCAAGTCTTCCCCAAAGTGAACATTCAACTTGCGAAGACGGACGACATACCTTTGCATCTTTTGCAGGTGCACGGTAAGAGACTCTCCATGACCCATCTTAGCGGAAATCATGTTAGTGAAAATCTCATAATGATCTTGTCTCGCGTTTTGGTGGTATCTCTCCAACAAGTCTTGGTGCATTTCGTACGGATACATGTCCTCGTAGGACTTTTGGAATTCGGAGTTCATAGTGGCAATCATGATGCAATGTACCTTCGTTGCATCATGCTCATGGGTTTCAAAAGCGATCATTTCAGCCGGTGTAGCGATTTCAGGGTTGATTTTCTCGAGCTTCTCATCGAGGACATACTCCTTATCCTCATAGCGAGCAATCGTGCGAATGTATCTTATCCATTCGCTAAAGTTCGTTCCATCGAAGGTGACCTTTTGACAAAGGCTCATCAAAGTGAATGAACTAGCAGCAGCATTGTTAGCGTTCGACATCTACAAATAGAAAGGACAAAGATAGATTAGAATATGAATCCCTAATTATCACCCAATAAGAAAAATTAGTGCTAGGATCCAACAACAATATTTACACATTAGAAAAGGGATGTCGTAATATAATATGCAAACAATTTGAAGGTAAGTGAATGACGATTCACTAATTCTCCACCATGAAAAACATAACTTTAAGTCCTAAATGTATTGAGAATTCCTAGGTTTGGATGAGATTCATTGAAACTTTTCAATGGCATGTTTAAATCTCGATATGCCCCTCTTGTTTGTGACTGGGATACCGAGGATCACAAAGCGGGTGTGAATTACCATGCAAATTCACATGGTGCCTCATTGTAACGATCACCTATTCGATGTGTCGGTAAACCACACACGCTCCATCGAACTATGATAAACAATGAATCACCCTTTGCCACCTTCGCTTAGAACCAATTAGTGTGTCGGTAAACCACACACGCTCCACTAACTTCTTAGCAAGGTGCAAAGTGTAATTTCATGGGATTGCATCAATTCACTTTTCCTAAAGTAACTAAGATTGGGAAATTTTAAGAAAACATGTAGTTACTTTGTATTTCATATTATACTTTTAATGAGAGGATGAGGTTGCCCTATCCTACCCGTTCGGCTAACGACCCTCCACCGATCAAGCAAGCGGTGGGTGTGAGTGTACACCCATTAAGCACCATTTTATAGGCCGCAACCTTATACCCACCTTATAGACCGGTTTCGTGCATGAGGCCTACTAACGGTAAGACTAGCATTTAAGTTATACATATATAGATATTAATCTTGTAATATTATATTAGTATAGGGTTGGATTTTAAACTTGTAAAATTATAGGGTTTGAAATTTAAATTGTCTAAATTAAACTTTTAATCACAAAACATAAATTTCAAAACCTGAGGGCAAGTTTTAAACATTTAAAACATAAAGGATCAAATAACAATTAACAATTAATCACATAATTATCCATATTTGATTTATTTATGATTTCTTGAAAAACAATTTACCAATTTAATCAAAATAATTAATAATTATCATATAAGGAAATTAAATATTTTATTAATTGATAAATATCTTCAATTAGATAAAAAAATATAGTCTTGTATATCATAAAATCGGATTTGGGTTGATCTAGTATGATAAAGGTAAGTTTCTATAAGATAAATATGAAAAAATCCCGATTTTGGCTCTTCCTGACGCTCGGACTCACCGAGTACCCTCTCTAGACTCGCCGAGTCCACTATGGGACTCGCCGAGTCCATGACTCAGAATCACACAATTCGAATTTTTCAGGTAAGATTCAAACAATCAAGCAACAATTTAATAGAAACCAATCTAGTCTCTGATACCACTGATGGGTTTTGGCCATATGAACATTCCTATGTGCACATAAAAATCCTAATGCTTGGATCTAGGTTTCTCTATTAAACATGCATTGAATCCAAGGCTTCTAATGGCTAATTAGGTATAAGAACAATACAAAACCAGAGTTAGAAGCTTACCTTGAAACACTTGTTTGGTCTTCTTGTTCTTGGAGCTTTAGAGTCACAATTGTCACTCCTCTAATGGCTTACAAACACCAACTAGCAAAGAGAATGATTTAAGAGAGAGGAGAGAGAAGGAAATCGGCCAGGGTTTCCTTGCTTTAGAAGAGGTGCCGATTTCCCTATCCCAAGCGGTCTATTTATACTTGTAAGGCTCCTAGGGTTTCACCCTTAAACCCTAATTGGATAACTTAAACTCTAAGCAATCCTAATCCTTTCCTTAGATAGGCCTTGGACGAATTTGAGGCTTATCCTAGCCCTAGAAATCGTCCAACCCTCATCCCTTAAGGATTTACAGCTCAAAGTGTAACTATCAAACAATTGACAATTTATACCCTCTTATTCAATTAATCTCTTTAAGTCACCAAATTAATACTAATTAATTTATGACTTATATAATCAAATAACAATATTATTATTCCTTATATTATTCTCATAATATATTAATAATATCTATTCTCTCGTGATAAATCGAATCAACTCGTCGAATTCTACCTCTTCCAAAATTGGGACAACTCGTCTCAACTCGTCGAGTTCCTCCATCGACTTGTCGAGTTCCTTAGAAACCGTGCAAAGGCCCTGGACAGCTTGCCGAGTTGCCAAGCAACTCGTCGTGTACATGTAGAATCTATGATCGGGAAAAACCCTATCCACTCATCGATTTATGTGACATCCCCAAAATCTAGGCTAGAAAAGACCGATTTCATTTATGTTTTTTAAAATAATTTTCAGAGTAAATTCTTTTAATTTTTAAAAGAGATGCGGAATTTGTTCCCAAAAACAAAACATGATAAAATAGATATTTATCAAACATTTCATAAAGAAATATGATTTCATTTCATAATCAAAGTCGGGATGTCATGTTCCGATATAGATCATAAAGCATAAACGATAGCATTACAAGTCATTCAACAAATATATACATATACAGACTTGTAAACAAAACAACTTGATGATTCGCCCATCTTAAGCTCTTGCGCCACTTCCTGTAATACAAATAAACTGAGTGGGTCAGGCTTGGGAGCCTGGTGAGCATGTAGGGTTTTCAACCCACAATAAATAATTATATTTAATTCAACAATCAACAATAAACCCGATTACCCATTCCCGTTATCCTCACTTTACGTCCCTAAAAATAACATCTATTATAAGGAACCTAATTCAGGATTTTCATCGGGACATACATTACTGCATAGAGGCTTCCTCAACAATGAGTGTCCTAAAGGCAACCATGTGGGGGATAGAGTACACCGGTGAACACGTCGTTCACAACACCTATGGGTAATGAGCCTGCTAGTGTTCCACAGGAAAGTCTAGAATAGTCCGTGGTCGTCATCCATACTGTGCTGAATGACTAGAATAACACCAATAACACCGAGGCCTCTCATCTGTTTATTACACACCAATTACCTAGCCATGTTCTACCCAACATATTAGTAGATAAAAATATATACATTTTTATACATTGTTTAAAAACCTGTATAGCATGCTTTAATCAATACATATTCCACATAACAGATGAGGCATACACACATAACACGTATTTCATAGAGAATACATCAGATCTATATGATAGAAGAGAGTGAATATACACTCACACGTATAACAACAAAATATATACACGGAACACGTATTTTATATAAAATACTTCATAATATTGCATTGGAATGAAAATAAATACACACTCACTTGATCAGAAGATGATCAGGCAGCACTACGGCTTGCAGACGAGGTGTTTCTCCGTAGATCTGGAAGATCTTCACAAAAACCGGCTCCTTGCGGGCAGCGCTTCGGCTCGGGAATAACGCTCTTCGGGATCCTCGAGGCTTCGGATCTTGCTTCAGTGCTCGGGAATATTACCGGGGCTTCGGGGTATAAAGAGCACGCAAAACGAGGCAAAAACTAGAGAGAAGAAAGAGTTTGAACAAGAGAAAATGGCTGATTTTGAGTTCTATTTATAGGTTGTTGGGTCTGGGATTACGCTGGGCGTAATTTCAAATTACACTGGGCGTACTCGGGTTACGTTGGGCGTACTTTGACGTCATTGCGTGCATCGACTGGTGGCACTCGAGTATTGGTCAGACAAGTTGCATCCGACTGAGTACGCTCGGCGTAATTTGACTCTTCGACTTCTAAATTGCGTAACTTTCGCATACGAGCTCCGTTTTTGACGTTCTTTATATCCACGCGTAGCTCAGACCATACTCTACAACTTTCATTTAGACTCCGTCGGCTAATTTTGACTTTTATTTTTATTATTTATTTTTAGAAGGCCGGGACAGAAAAACTTCGTTATACATTCATAACTTCTTCATCTGACATCCGTTCTCGCCTAACTTTTCATCGTTTCGCTACTAACAACGAGATCTTTGATTCTCGTTTAGATTGTTTCAGCTAAAAACCGCTCGATTTCAAATCGAGTATTCGGGTTGCATACTGCCACGTCGAAACTTCAAAAAATCATAACTTCCTCATACGAAGTCAGATTTGGGCGTTCTATATATATTTGGAAACCTCGTTTCAACTACTACAACATTATCGAATGATATCAAGTTTATTTTGCACTTAAATTTTGATGCTCATTTTATTCTTAATTAATCATATCACACAATTAAGCAATTCAACACAAAACACATAATACTCAAATAATATGTTCTTATTATTTCAAATTGGGGTTACAAAGGTTAACCTAGACTATTACATTGCTAAAAATGGCAAGCCCAGAAACACGGGCGTTACAATTCTCCCCATCTTAGGATGATTCAGTTCCCGAAATCACACATCAGCAAACAAATTCGGATAGCAACTCATCATGTCACTCTCCGTCCCCCAAGTGAGATTCGACTCATTCGTGTGTTTCCATCGGACAAGCACTAACTCGACCATCTTGCGTCACAACTTCTTAGTCTTTCGGTCAACGATTGCCTCTGGTTCTTCAATCAACCTTTTGTTCTCATCGATTCTCAACTCCGAAAGTGGAATCATGTCAGGAACTTCTCCCGTGAACTTCCTGAAATAACACACATGAAAAGTGTTATGAATTCCATTCAGTTCTTCTGGTAGTTCGAGCGTGTAAGCTTGGTTCCCAATCCTCTGAAGAACTTTAAACGGTCCAATAAACCTTGGACTTAATTTTCCCCTTTTACCAAATCTTATAAGTCCCTTCCATGGCGAAACTTTAAGCAAAACCGAATCTCTAACTTCAAAAGTCGGTCTTCGCTTGTTGTCAGCATAACTCTTTTGACGATCCTGAGCTGCTAACATTCTTTCCCTAATTATTTTCAATTTTTCAGCAGTTTGATGAACCAACTCGGGTCCCATAAACTACTTTTCCCCAGCCTCAAGCCAACAAGATGGCGTATGACACTTATGCCCGTACAAGGCCTGATAAGGTGCCATCTTAATGCTCGAGTGGAAACTATTATTGTAGGAAAATTCTACAAAGGTAAATGTTCATCCCAGTTACCTTGGAATTCTAAGGTACATGCTCTTAGCATATCTTCAAGTGTTTGTATTGTTCGTTCGCTCTGACCATCAGTCTGCGGATGGTAAGTTGTACTTAAACACAACTTGGTACCCAACTCCTCTTGTAGACTTTTCCAAAATCTTGAGGTGAAACGACTATCACGACCCGACACAATTGTTAGCGGAACACCGTGAAGTCTCACAATTTTCTTCACATAAGAATTCACAAGCTTTTCCATAGACCATTTCTCCTTGGCTGCTATGAAATGCGTACTCTTAGTGAATCGATCAACGACCACCCAAATCATGTCGTGACCATTCTTTTTTCTGGGCAGTTTAGTGACAAAATCCATAGCAATGTCCTCCCACTTACCCATAGGCAAAGACAATGGTTCTAAACTCCCGTACGGTTTCTGATGTTGTGTCTTGACTCTTGCACACGTCACACACTCAGCCACATACTTTGCAACGTCAAGCTTCATCGTCGGCCACCAGTAGTAGGGTTTCAGGTCCTTATACATTTTAGTGTTACCGGGATGAATCGAGTACATGGTTTTGTGAGCTTCTTCCATCAGAAGATCCCTGACTCCTCATGTCTTAGGTATCCAAATCCGATCTTGGAACACCTTCAGTCCATGACTGTTTACACCGAACACCAACGTTTTGCCCAAACGTTCCTCCTTCTGGTCATTCTTCTTAGAAGCTTCGCTTTGAGCTTTCTTTATACTTTCCAAAATAGTCGAGACAACTTCAATTCTCAACGCTCTTGGCCATTTTCTTTCAAGATTGACTTTTCGACTGAGAGCATCAGCAACAACATTTGCTTTACCAGGGTGGTAAAGTATCTCACAGTCGTAGTCCTTAAGTAATTCTAGCCAACGTCATTGCCTCATATCCAATTCCTTCTGATTAAAGAGATATTAGAGACTCTTATGATCAGTGAAAAGTTTGCACTTCGTGCCATGGAGGTAATGCCTCCATATTTTCAGAGCTAAAACTACCGCTGCCAACTCCAAATCATGAGTCGGGTAGCTCTTTTCATGATCTTTCAGCTGTCGAGATGCATACGCGATCACCTTATCTCTTTGGTTCAAAACACAACCCAATCCAACACCAGATGCATCGCTATAAACAACGAAGTCTTCAACTCCATCGGGTAGAGAAAGTATCGGTGCCTCGCATACTTTCTTCTTTAGCTTCTCGAACGCTTCTTTATGCTTATCACTCCAAGCATAAGTAGCTCCCTTGTGGGTCAAAGTTGTTAATGGACTAGCGATCGAAGAAAAACCTTGGATAAACCTTCGGTAATATCCGGCTAATCCTAAAAAGCTTCGGATCTCTGTGGGACTTTTCGGTTGTTCCCATTTCATCACAGCTTCGATCTTCGCTGGATCAACCATTATCCCTTCTTGGTTGACCACATGACCCAAGAATTGGACTTCACGAATCCAAAAATCACATTTGGAGAACTTCGCATACAACTTCTCCTTCTTCAAGACTTCCAACACTTCTCGCAAGTGTCTGCCATGATCCTCTTGGCTTTTCGAATAAATCAGAATGTCATCTATGAATACTATCACAGATTTATCTAGGAACGGATTACAAACCCTGTTCATTAAATCCATGAATGATGTTGGAGCATTGGTCAGTCCAAACGACATAACCAAGAACTCATAGTGTCCGTATCGCGTTCTGAATGCAGTCTTCTCGATATCCTGCTCCCTTACTTTCATCTGATGATATCCTGACCTTAGTTCGATCTTTGAAAAATAACTTGAACCTTGTAGTTGATCGAATAGGTCATCAATCCTCGACAACGGATATCTATTCTTTATTGTTGCCTTATTCAGCTCTCGGTAATCAATGCACATCCTCATGCTTCCATCTTTCATCTTTACGAATAACACCGGCGCTCCCCAGGGTGATGAACTAGGTCTAATGAAACCTTTGTCCAATAACTCCTGAAGTTGCATCATCAGATCCTTCATCTCCGTCGGTGCTAATCGATAAGGTGCTTTTTCAATTGGCATTGTTCCAGGTAACAAGTCAATATGGAATTCCACTTGTCGATCAGGCGGTAATCCAGGAAGATCTTCGGGAAATACTTCCGGATAATCACATACAACGGGAATATTTTGCGTCACCTTCTTTTCCTTCTTAGCATCAATCACGAATGCCAAGTATGATGTACATCCTTTGGTCAAACATTTTTTGGCTTTCATTAGAGAAATGATTCCAGAATTTACTCTGCGTTTATCTCCATACACCATAAATGACTCTTTCCTAGGCGGGTTTACTTTGACTATCTTCTTTCTGCACAATATCTCGGCGTCATTGGCGCTAAGCCAATCCATTCCCAATACGATGTCGAAACCATTAAGTTCTATAGGCAATAATTCCTCGTGGAACTTATTCCCATTAAAGTCGATTAAGATGTTTTTCATACGATGGCTAACAGGTACAAACTTGCCACTAGCAACTTCGACTAATAAAGCATTATCTAGTCTAACTACAGGCAAAGCTAGTTTTCTACCAAATTCATGTGATATAAAGGAGTAGTTGGCTCCAGAATCAAATAAAATTTAGGCAGGCAAATTGTTAACGAGAAAGGTACCTAAAGCGACATCAGCTTCATCTTTAGCAGCTTCCAGTGTCATCTGAAATGCTCTTGCCTTCGGCTTTGGCGGAATGTTGGGTCTAGCTGCTTCCTTCTTTTTCGGACAATCCCTTGAGATGTGCCCCTCCTCACCGCAACCATAACAAACATTCTTGGTGAGGGTGCAGTTGTTGGCATAATGCCCTGACTTTCCACATTTAAAGCATGTGACCACTTCCCCATCACATTTCCCATGATGCTTCTTCTTGTACTTGTCGCACCATTTCGCCTCTACCTTTCCTCCACTTCCTCTCGAACCAGATTTCGAGAATTTACTTTTCTTGCTGGATCCTGAAGATCCCTCAAACTTCCTCTTTTCACCAACATCTATCCTTTCCAGACCCTTTTCCTTCTGTTGGGCCTCCACGTTCTTAGCTGCTCGAACAGCCGTTTTCAGAGTAGTTGCCATCTTGACTGTTGGACCAAAGTCGGCAGGCAGTCCATTAGCGAACCTCTCAATCTTGGAGAGTTCTGTTGGCACTAGGTACGGAAATAACTTCATTTTCTCAGTGAATGCCGTAGCATAGTCATCTACACTCATCTTCCCTTTCTTCAAGTTTTGGAACTCATTGTTCAGATCAATCAGATCTATCTCTGAACAATATTGCGCCCTTAGTTGTTCCAAGAACTCCTCCCATGACATTTTCAAAGCTTCTCATCGTGGCATAGTATCTGCCAACAACTTCCACCAGCTCAAGACTCCAGTCTTCAGTTGCCTAACTGCAAAGACAGTCTTCTGTTTGTTGCTACAATCGCAACTTTCAAATACCATCTCCATTTCGGAGATCCAATCCATAATTTCAACAGGCTTTGGGCTCCCAGAAAGACTTGGCGGTTTGGCGCCCAAGAAATTCTTGTACATTCACCTATCGTTGTTGTTTCTCCTTTCTGGATCGTTCCTTCGTTCTTCTTGAGTCCCAATTTGACTCACAATGTGACTATTGTTCCCTTCCTCCGATTGTTCGGGAATCGGTTCGGGTTCCACGTTAGGTATGATAGGTTCGTCCCTATTTCCATGCAACATCTGTTGCATTTCTTCCCTTTGTTCGGCTAACATAGCCCGAATCATGGCTTGCACTCCAGCCATGGTGATTTGTTCTGGTGCAACAGCTTCAACAGCTACTTGTTGAATCACAGGCGGTTGATTCATGTTCTCGTTTGCGTTTCCAACACCGCTTCTTGTTCTCACCATTTTTTATCTATACACCGAATAAGGTGAATTTTAGATCTTCATTCACGATAGATATTCAAGTCATCCTTATCACTTTGAAAACGATTACATGCTAGTTCTAATATCGTAGACATACGCTTAGAATCCTAAACACGTAAATCTTCAGATCTGGTTGGCAACAAACCGTAGATCCGAACAAATAATATCATATATGGCAACATATAACATTTAGCACATAAAAGCATTTTAGGCAACTTTCCTAAAATAAACTAGTGCTTGTGTCTAAAATTTAACAGACACACACCTCACAATCTCCACTTAGCATTCTAAGTTTAAGTTTAGAAATCCTACAAATTCCTAGTTCGCTTAAACTAATGCTCTGATACCAACTGTGACATCCCCAAAATCTCGGCCAGAAAAGACCGATTTCATTTATGCTTTTTAAAATAATTTTCAGAGTAAATCCTTTTAATTTTTAAAAGAGATGTGGAATTTGTTCCCAAAAACAAAACATGATAAAATAGATATTTATCAAACATTTCATAAAGAAATATGATTTCATTTCATAATCAAAGTCGGGATGTCATGTTCCGATACAGATCATAAAGCATAAACGATATCATTACAAGTTATTCAACAAATATGTACATATACAGACTTGTAAACAAAACAACTTGATGATTCGCCCATCTTAAGCTCTTGCGCCACTTCCTGTAATACAAATAAACTGAGTGGGTCAGGCTTGGGAGCCTGGTGAGCATGTAGGGTTTTCAACCCACAATAAATAACTATATTTAATTCAACAATCAACAATAAACCCGATTACCCATTCCCGTTATCCTCACTTTACGTCCCTAAAAATAACATCTATTATAAGGAACCTAATTCAGGATTTTCATCGGGACATACATTACTGCATAGGGGCTTCCTCAACAATGAGTGTCCTAAAGGAAACCATGTGGGGGATACAGTACACCGGTGAACACGTCGTTCACAACACCTATGGGTAATGAGCCTGCTAGTGTTCCACAGGAAAGTCTAGAATAGTCTGTGGTCGTCATCCATACTGTGCTGAATGACTAGAATAACACCAATAACACCGAGGCCTCTCATCTGTTTATTACACACCAATTACCTAGCCATGTTCTACCCAACATATTAGTAGATAAAAATATATACATTTTTATACATTGTTTAAAAACCTGTATAGCATGCTTTAATCAATACATATTCCACATAACAGATGAGGCATACACACATAACACGTATTTCATAGAGAATACATCAGATCTATAAGATAGAAGAGAGTGAATATACACTCACACGGATAACAAAAAAATATATACACATAACACGTATTTTAAATAAAATACTTCATAATATTGCGTTGGAATGAAAATAACTACACACTCACTTGATTAGAAGATGATCGGGCAGCACTACGGCTTGCAGACGAGGTGTTTCTCCGTAGATCTGGAAGATCTTCACAAAAACCGGCTCCTCGCGGGCAGCGCTTCGGCTCGGGAATAACACTCTTCAGGATCCTCGGGGCTTCGGATCTTGCTTCGGTGCTCGGGAATATTACCGGGGCTTCGGGGTATAAACAACACGCAAAACGAGGCAAAAACTAGAGAGAAGAAAGAGTTTGAACAAGAGAAAATGGATGATTTCGAGTTCTATTTATAGGCTGATGGGTCTGGGATTACGTTGGGCGTAATTTCAAATTACGTTGGGCGTACTCGGGTTACGATGGGCGTACTTTGACGTCATTGCGTGCGTCGACTGGTGGCACTCGAGTATTGGTCAGACAAGTTGCATCCGACTGAGTACGCTCGGCGTACTCAAATTACGCTCGGCGTAATTTGACTCTTCAACTTCTAAATTGCATAACTTTCGCATACAAGCTCCGTTTTCGACGTTCTTTATATCCACGCGTAGGTCAGACCATACTCTACAACTTTCATTTAGACTCCGTCGGCTAATTTTGACTTTTATTTTTATTATTTATTTTTAGAAGGCCGGGACAGAAAAACTTCGTTATAAATTCATAACATCTTCGTCTGACGTCCGTTCTCGCCTAACTTTTCATTGTTTCGCTACTAACAACGAGATCTTCGATTCTTGTTTAGATTGTTTCAGCTAAAAACCGCTCGATTTCAAATCGAGTATTCGGGCTGCATACTGCCACGTCGAAACTTCAGAAAATCATAACTTCCTCATACGAAGTCAGATTTGGGCGTTCTATATATATTCGGAATCCTCGTTTCAACTACTACAACATTATCCAATGATGTCAAGTTTATTTTACACTTAAATTTTGATGCTCATTTTATTCTTAATTAATCATATCACACAATTAAGCAATTAAGCACAAAACACATAATACTCAAATAATACGTTCATATTATTTCAAATTGGGGTTACAAAGGTTAACCTAGACTATTACATTGCTAAAAATGGCAAGCCCAGAAACACAAGCGTTACAAGTTACCCTATCAACTCGTCGAGTTCATGCAGAAACCAGAAATGGGAAAACCCTCTTCAACTCGTCGAGTTGGCTATCCAACTCATCGAGTTCCTTCAGTACACTTCTCATTCAGTCGATTCTAAGCCAAACTAATGCTCTAGAGGTAAATCTAACCTCCTAGAGCATACTTTCCATGTAAAGTGGCAAACTTTACATGCATGCAAGTCCTAAATGCTAAAAACTAGGCTAAAGGAAGAGTAATGTCATGGAGAAGGGCTTCAAGATTCAAAACCATGAGACTTTATGAAATTAGAGGCTTTGGAGAGTCCATATTTGAAGTTGTAAACTTTAGATCGTGTTCCACACAAGAACTTATGCATAAAAGTGCTAGAAATGGCCCTAAAGCTCAACGTGAAGAGATCTATCCATATAATGCTTAAGGTAACGACTTGTTACCTTTTAAATGCTGCCAAACTTAAGTAGGTGCTGGATCTACATTCCCTTCCTTGTTCCTTGCTTCCAATCTTTCAATATATGCACCACAAATCAACCTTTAGCTTCACAATACTCAAGAAATGGACTTAGGTGGCTAGGGTTTTGCTTCTGGACTTGAGAGGGCAGTAAGGGGTTGAGAGAGAGGTTTAGTGTGTCTATAAACAGGGACAAGGCCCGAATTTAGGGTTTCCCAAACCGTGACCAGCTCATCCAGTTGGTCTCCCCAACTCGTCGAGTAGGTCCTTCTACCCACATCCTTATACTTGCACCGACTCGTCGAGTTACCCCTAACTCAACGATTTGCCTTTTAAACTTGGGGTTTTCTTTCCTTTCTTGGTCTTCTGGATTTCGGGTGTTACAAGTTGTGGTGAAAGTATCGAACTCGTTGATAACCAAAGCCAAACGCTTATCCTTCATATCTTCTGATCCTTCCAACAGGTCCCAGAGTGTGTCCCAAATCTCTTTAGCAAATTTGCACAACTTAATGTGCTCAAAAAGAAACATGTGGAGGTACTGGAGTGAGAGGTGCTGGACGTTGACTATCCAAGATAAACAAAAAGATATGTCCTATGAAACATTACATCAACTAAAAGACAAGAAATCATAAACACATGAAAAGATTATCAATCTCGGATCTTGACATCATCTCGGAATGGCCTTCACTTTGCACTCCATCTCTACTTCAGAACTAGCTGACTTCAGATCTTCAATACATGTGATTGCTCGAGATTCACTTTCAGGTTCCAACATTAATAGTTCTATGTGGTTTGTATGCGATTATATGATGAGTTGAAATATACACCAGGGCATGGCCCACTATATCATGTTGGGTTGAAATATATCCTAGGGAGGGCCCCACTACAGTATGATAAGGTTGAAACAAACCCTAGGGCGAGGCCTATATGTGTTGTTCGGGTTGAAATACACCTAGGGCGAGGCCCATATGTACAAATCAGATTGGATTTATATCCTAGGGTTAAAACCCAGTTGTATGTTTGGTATGTGGTACTTTAGGGAACTCACTAAGCTTTATGTTTATAGTTTATGTTTATGGTTTCAGGTACTTTCAGTTTGAAAGGGAAGGGACCGGCATGATGGCACAACATCCTCCTCTCATGATTTCTGCATTTGATATATTTGTACTCTCAAGTTTGAATATTATGACATGGGTTGATTTTTGAACAATTAATGAATGATTTGATAAACTTTCAAAGGAAAAAATTTATTACTGTTTTCGGGGTGTTACACATTCAACTATGAATATTAGACAATTATTTATAAAACATCATTCATGGTTAAATATTTAATTCATATAATCTGATGTATAACTAATTTTAAAAAGTATTCAACTATGTGTATAAGAAATGTTTATTCGTCAACATCACTCATAGTTGAATATTTCGTTCGCAAATATGTAGTTTATTATTTATGTGGAGTCAATATAGAATATATACATCGAATTGTCTAGGTTTAGTGTTTCTGGTGGATGAATTTGGGGATGTTCCTTTGTTAAACTATGAATATTAAGATTTTCCAAACAAATTCAACTTTGAATAAGATATAAGTATTGATGAAACATCATTCATAGTTGAACATTAATATCATATAACCTAATGTATAATTATTTGCATGCATTCAACTATCTTTATAATTTTTTTTTTTTGATAATCAACATTATTCATAATTGAATATTTCACTAGCATATATGTAGTTTCTTAGTTATCTAGAGCCAATATGGAACTATTTACATCAAATTGTCTAGGTTCAATGTTCTTCATAGATGAACTTGTTCACAGCAAGAAATTTTTTCAAACTAAAGAAAAAACTATATACAACCTAATTAATGTAAAACTCAAAATAAAAAAGTTAAATATAAACAACATATATTAAAAGTGTAATTTGAATATATAACAAAATTGTAGAATACCTATAGATGTAGTGATTAAACTTTTTTCATTTTCTGGATCTACGAGGTTTGGTTGCGTGTATATCGAACTCGTCTTCATAACCTTCATCATTATCATAACACACATATAATTTCTTTTCTATTCTTTTGTTTTGTAGAATTCGATTCTTTCACGGCTAACCTATGAATGTTCCGCAAACCTAACATTCGAGGCTTCATCTTCTTCGTAAGAAACTTTGAGGCTACGTTTTTTCATTGTTGGAGATTTTGATATTGTAGCTTTGGGAGAAGTTTTGAAGTGTGATGCAGTGTTCCCAGAACCAATCGAGATATTTAGGAAGAAACTATGACTAATCATTTTTTTTATTATTCTATAGATTTTATATAGATAGTTGTAGAATTGTTTCTTGATTTTGGAAAGGACCGTGGCTCAAAATATTAGGTATTTGATTGCAAAAAAAATTGGGTATTTAAGAGTTAAAAAATAGTTTTATAATTTGATCAATATTACAAAATTGTCACCGTTACTTTTAAAACATCTTTTTCATGGATCTAAAATCAACTCAAAATTTTGTAAATATAGTCAATATTTTTTTGTGTAATGCATTTTCTTAAATTATTTGTACTTAAAAAAATTAATAAATAGTAGTTATCCTTTACGTGTAACTTAACCAAAATTAACAAATAGTAGTTAGAGAGGTTTTAACAAGAAGGTTAACCTAAAAATACTTATTAAATAAAATCTTATAATTTTCAGTTTATTTAAAAAATAGAGGGGAACTCAGATCTTTTTTTTTTCATCTTTATCTAGACAAAAACTTAGATCAAGTCGCCCCACCGCCAATACTCAAAATTTTTGACCAGCGACGAATCATGGGCCAGTTCAGAAATTTCCGTCTCCGCCGCGGAATCGCCACTGGCTTCAATTCTTTAACTCTTCACATTAAACATCATGATCCGCAATGTTATCTCTATCAATGATCTGATGGCTGCCGGTGTCAGAATCGTCGGAGTTGGTAACATCGGAGAAACGCCGGCGGAAGTAGAAAGAGAAGAAAGTCATGAAGAATAGATTATTTTTGTCCTCATGGGCTGACTGAGGAGCGGGTTTAGTTCATCATTTTTCTTTGATGCAAAGAATTATCGGTCCATCGAATTTTTACATCGACAAAGAAGTTTCACTTCGCAATGTTTTGTTAAACAGTTTTTAATCTTTTTATCTTTTCGTTGAAACCCCTCGTTTGCAACTTGCAAATTTTGGGCCCACAAATTTGTGGTAGGCGTTAATTTAGTCCACATATTCACTGTAAACAATAATTCAAATCGATCTCTGTTCATCCAATTCATCAACATCTCTTGATAATTGAAATCATTCTCTCCTCATCCATTTCATCCCCATCTATACTATATTCTCTGCTCTTATCATATTAAACGATGGCTGAAATCGTTCTTTCTGCCTTCTTGACAGTGGTGTTTGAAAAGCTGGCGTCTGAAACCTTGAAGAAGATTGTTCGCTCCAAAGGAATTGAATCTGAGCTCAAGAAATTGAAGAAGACATTAGACCAAATCCAAGATCTGCTTAACGATGCTTCCCAGAAGGAAGTAACTAATGAAGCTGTTAAAAGATGGCTGAATGATCTCCAACATTTGGCTTATGACATAGACGACCTACTTGATGATCTTGCAACAGAAGCTATTCATCGTGAGTTGACCGAGGAGGGTGGAGCCTCCTCCAGTATGGTAAGAAAACTAATCCCAAGTTGTTGCACAAGTTTCTCACAAAGTAATAGGATGCATGCCAAGTTAGATGATATTGCCATCAAGTTACAAGAACTAGTAGAGGCAAAAAATAATATTGGTTTAAGTGTGGTAACATATGAAAAGCCAAAAATTGAAAGGTATGAGGCCTCTTTGGTAGATGAAAGTGGTATTGTTGGACGTAAAGATGATAAGAAGAAATTGCTCGAGAGGCTGTTGGGGGATAAAGATGAATCAGGGAGTCAAAACTTCAGCATCGTGCCCATAGTTGGTATGGGTGGAGTTGGCAAAACAACTCTAGCTAGACTTTTGTATGATGAAAAAAAAGTGAAGGATCACTTCGAACTCAGGGTTTGGGTTTGTGTTTCTGATGAGTTCAGTGTTCCCAATATAAGCAGAGTTATCTATCAATCTGTGACTGGTGAAAACAAAGAATTTGCAGATTTAAATCTGCTTCAAGAAGCCCTTAAAGAGAAACTTCAGAACAAACTATTTCTAATAGTTTTAGATGATGTATGGTCTGAAAGCTATGGTGATTGGGAGAAATTAGTGAGCCCATTTCATGCTGGGACTTCTGGAAGTAGAATAATCATGACTACTCGGAAGGAGCAATTACTCAAACAGCTGGGTTTTTCTCATGAAGACCCTCTGCATAGTATAGACTCCCTGCAACGTCTATCACAAGAAGATGCTTTGGCTTTGTTTTCTCAACACGCATTTGGTGTACCTAACTTTGATTCACATCCAACACTAAGGCCATATGGGGAACAGTTTGTGAAAAAATGTGGGGGATTGCCTTTGGCTTTAAGAATACTTGGAAGGTTATTAAGGACAAAAACAGATGAGGAAGAATGGAAATCTCTGTTGGATAGTGAGATATGGAGTTTAGGAAATGAAGATAAGATTGTTCCTGTTCTTAGACTAAGCTACGATGATCTTTCTGCCACTTTGAAGTTGTTGTTTGCATACTGCTCTTTGTTCCCCAAGGACTATGTGTTTGACAAAGAGGAGTTGGTTCTGCTGTGGATGGCGGAAGGGTTTTTGCACCACTCTAATGTAAGAAAGTCAATGCAACAGTGGGGTCACAAATGTTTTGAAGAGTTGCTGTCAAGGTCATTTTTTCAACAGGCGCCTAATGACAAATCGTTGTTTGTGATGCATGACCTTCTGAATGACTTGGCCGCACTTGTTGCTGGAGATTTTTTTTTAAGGTTAGACATTGAGATGAACCAGGAATTTAGGAAGGAAGTTTTGGAAAAACACCGACATATGTCACTTGTTTGTGAGGATTTCATGGTGTACAAAAGGTTTGAACCATACAGAGGAGCTAAAAATTTGAGAACATTTTTAGCATTGTCTGTTGGGGTGCTAAAAGATTGGGAAAATTTTTACTTATCAAATAAGGTCCTGAGTGACTTACTTCAGGAGTTACCATTGTTAAGGGTCCTCAGTTTGAGTGATCTTAGCATAACCGAGGTACCAGAAGTTGTTGGCAGTATGAAGCACCTGCGGTATCTTAATCTATCTCGAACTAGAATTACCTATTTACCAGAAAATGTCTGCAATCTTTGTAATTTACAGACGCTAATTGTTTCTGGTTGTAATAGTTTGGAAAAATTGCCGGAGAGCTTCTCAAAGCTTAAAAATTTGCAGCATTTTGACATGAGGGATACTCCTTATTTGAAGAAGATGCCCTTACGGATTGGTGAGTTGAAAAGCCTACAGACTCTCTCCAATATCATTATTGGAGGTGAATCCGGCTTTGCAATAAAAGAACTTAAGAAATTGCAAAATCTCCATGGGAAAGTTTGTATTGCAGGGCTGAGCAATGTGCAGAATGCAATGGATGCACATGAGGCAAACTTATCACAAAAGAGGTTTACTGAGTTAGAGTTAAGTTGGGGTTTTGAGTTTAATGTTCTTGGAACGGAATTACTTGAAAAAGAGGTCCTCAATGAGCTGATGCCTCATAATGGTACTCTAGAAAAACTCAGAATTGAGTCATATAGAGGTATAGTGTTCCCAAATTGGGTTGGGGATCCCTCCTTTCGTCGGTTGACTAGAATGTCAATAGATGGCTGTGAAGAATGTACCTCTCTACCAAGACTTGGGCAACTACCATCACTGAAGGAGCTGTTTATTGGTAAGATGAGTAAGGTGAAGGTTGTAGGTTTGGAGTTTCTTGGGACTGAACATGCATTTCCTTCACTTGAAATCCTACGTTTTTATAGTATGTCAGGGTGGGAGGAATGGTCAACAAATAGTGGCGCGTTTCCCTGCATTCAAGAGCTTCGAATTGTAGATTGTCCTAATCTAGTTCAGGTCTCCCTTGCAGCACTACCTTCACTAAGGTTTTCGAAACTAATAAAATGTGGTCATGGTTTATTGAAAAGCCTGGTTGATGTAGCTTCATCAATCACCAAGTTGGAAATAGATGATATTTCAGGGCTTACTGATGAACTGTGGAGAGGTGTTACAAAGTATCTTGGGGCAGTAGAAGAAATAAGCATCACAGGGTGTGATGACATAAGATACTTGTGGGAATCACAAGCAGAGGCAAGTAAGGTTCTTACGAATTTAAAGAAGTTGGATTTAAGTAAATGTAAAAATCTGGTGAGTTTAGGGGAGAAAGAGGAGGATAATAGTGGGAGCAGCCTAACATCTTTTAGGAGGTTGGAAGTAGAGCATTGTAACAGCTTGGAGCATTGCAATTGTCCAGATAACATGGAGGCTTTGTATCTTCGAGGTTGTGATTCAGTTACATCCGTCTCCTTCCCAACAGGAGGCAGGCAGAAGCTCAAGGAACTTCGCATCACTGGTTGCAAGAAACTATTGGAAAAGGAGCTGGGAGGAAGAGAGAAGACAGGGATGCTTGTAAACTCCAAAATGCGGATGCTTCGATCAGTACATATATATATATGGCCAAATCTGAAATCGATCACTGCGTTGGGTTACTTCATTAACCTCGTCAGTTTGACAATAATAAAGTGTCCAAGTATGGAGTCATTTCCTGACCATGAGTTGCCAAATCTCACCTCGTTAATACATATCTGGATAGAAAGGTGTACAAGTATGGATGCATCCTTTCCTCGTGGGCTTTGGCCTCCCAAATTGTGTTACCTGAGAATAGGAAGGTTGAAGAAGCCCATCTCAGAGTGGGGCCCACAGAATTTTCCAACATCACTTGTTGACCTAAGATTACATGCCGGACCATATGATGACGTGAAAATGTTTGATCAAATGTTACATCTTTTACCTTCATCTCTTAACATTTTAGGCATAGATGGATTTGAGAAACTGGAATCGGTTTCTACGGGACTCCAACACCTCACCTCCCTCCAACATCTCTTCATTGAAAACTGCCCGGAGACGAAAGATCTACCAGAAAACTTGTTGCCTTTGCTTCTGGTATTGTGCATCCATGGATGCCCGAATCTGAAAGAAAAGATTAGCAAAGGAGGCTCCTATTGGCCACACATCTCCCTTATCCCCTGCTGCGACACATTCTAGTAAGGAGATCTTACAAGTTTAATGTGAAGGTACAACCCTCTGTTTGCCTTGAACTTCTTTTGTATAAATTGATGGCTTATTAATTGAGTTTGAATGTATTTTTCTCACATTTCCAACACTTACAGCCATGAATTTTGAAATGAAAGCATCAAGAGGAAGTAAAAGATCAAACTGATGATGGTTTACAAAGGAAGACATTTATATGGTGCTGCTTCTAGTTTACAAGGTTTGTTTCTGTCTGACTGATAAACCCTTATGCAATCTGAAACAATCTTTTATGGACAGTGGTTTCCAAAATTACTTAATTTTTTCTTGTTCTAAATTTGCTTGAAATGGAATCTTGATTTATAGGTGAACGACTTTACTTTCCAACAATCATTCATGGAAGTTAAGTGCAGAACTCCTGCTGATGATCTAAGCTGTGAAGCTTCAATGATTTTTGTATGTAGCATCTTTTCAATCATTCAAACTAGGCCCATTCTCTTAATTTCTAAAGGCAAACTCAATAGAAATTATTATATGATATATTTTCTGATATTTACTTTTTTTCTAGACTTGATTCAAACCAAAGAGAAAGAAAAGTGTAGGTTTTCATGAAGTGACATCCTGTGATGCATGGTTGTTTGTTTTGTATAGGAAGACTTTGTTTGAAGTTAGATTAAAAACATAACGAAAACAGAGAACTCCATCTGCTGTTCCAAGAAGTTGTAAACAGAGTTCTGGTCACTTTGACTTTCATCGAGTGTTGTCACTTTGACATTCATTAGTTGTTGTGATTTTTCTATATTTATTTGTTTTTTCCACTCTAGATTTTTGTGTATATTCTTGGACAAATATCATAGAACCCATTTGTTGTTTGATTTTTTTGTTTAGCCATTGTAAGATTTTTTTTATTTTTTATTTTAATGACATAAGAGTTATTTTTTCTAAAAAAACAACTATGAGTTTTTTCCAGCTATAAATTACAAGAAGCAATAGATAGTGGTGTTTTATTTATTTATTATTTTATTATTATTTTTTAAATCAAAGTTTTATCAGTTAAATCATAAGCAAAATTATTTGAGTGGCTAAACCGAATTAATTCCATATGATACTGATTTTCACAGAATTTAAAGTTTGTATAATGTTTTTTTCTTAAATGAAAAGAAACTCTCAGTTGTTAAATCAGAATAAATATCTTCAATTAGGAAAAAAAATAGAAGTAAAACAAATTACAATGTTTTTTTAAATAAATTTGGCCTATTTTCTTTTAACTAACTATATTCCATGATTATGTAGTGGTTTTTATGTTGTTTGGGTACTTCCTAGTAAAATAACAATCATATTCAAGGTGTATCAAGTACATCATCATAAAAAAAAATGTCTTAATATAAGAAATTTCTTTTGTTTATAGATTGCAAAATAGTAAGCAATGACGTTCGATTTAAATTCACTACTAGAAAACAAATATAGTGCCAACCAAATTTTAGCTACATAAAATTTTGTCGAAAACAGCGACGTAATACAGACGGATTTTCATGGAATAAAAAAGCCTAATTATTAGAATTTTAATATGGTTTTAGTTTAACAACATAATCCATTTCGTTGCTAATATTTTACAATACCACCCAAAGGAACTCAACAAGTTTGCAATCCGCCCTTAATTATGATTCCTTCTTTAATATAACAACGTATTATAATATTATTAATTTTACAGTCCTCCATTGATAGTTCTGAAACGGATTACCATTGGAACTTATATAAAATTATTCTATACTTCAAATTATTCACTTTGACTAATATTAGTGGCAATTTGGCTATTTCCATATCTTCAGGGTCAATTTTATAAATATTTGTATAGTGAAGGGCAGTGTCTGTTATTTATCGTAATACCTCTGTACGCTATTTCCTTGAGATCGAAAACAACGTAAGTTATGGCTTGAAGCGTTTGGCTTTGGCTGATTCGATTGCATCTTCTTCGATTAATCGATTTCATATAGACACATCTACATCTCACATTCACTTGTCGCTAACTTGCTAGTTGCGATTCCACATCTACCTACGACAGAGATTAGTGTTAGCGACTAGCCTACTATTTTCTTTGAATGGCATTTTCATGCACGGATTCTGTTCAGGTATGTTACTATTATCTATTTTGGGAGCTTCTAGGTCTTTATGTATGGTAAAAACCAGACATTGTTGTGCTAATTTCTGTTTTACTTCATTTGAATTATTTAGGTAACATTCGGTTTCATTTGTTTTGCTTTCCATGTATTATTGCTGAGATGATTAAAGAAGTTACAATTAAGCTTGTGAGTATTGTAATGGTCGTTATAATTTTTGTTAATTAATTTGTTGGAAGTTAATATCAGAATGTTGTCATTTCTAGGGTTATTGAAACAAACGAGCTAATTGTTTTGTTAGAAATTGGGATGTTTAAGCTTGTAAGGAGAAATGACGTGTCATGCAAGCATTCGTTAATCACTAGATGTTGATTTGCGTTTCTTTAGTATTTTTTTTTAGGAAAAATGAAAAATTTTCCCCTAATTTTAAAGGTTTGTTTGGAATGATTCTCTAAACAATACATCCCGGGTTGTATGAGTCCAAGTTATGCAGAGTTCCACAAGGAGCTTCAATGGAATCAGTTTCATTGATAATCCATCACCTCACCTCCCTCCAGCATCTCTCCATTTACCTAATAATATTATTTCAATACAATTATGTGTTTCCTCAAAAATTCTGTCTCGGTATCTAATTGTTAACACTGATAAATGAAATACAGATCCTTTTAATGTTACTTTTTTTGTTGTTGAATTTATTCGAATCACGAATACAGATAACGTATAGCCTAATAGCCAATTAATATGTTTATCGGGTGACCCATTTGATCCAGGACTAATACTCTAATTGAATTGAAATGCTTGTGAATGGATATTTTATTGACCCTTTATCCTAGGATTGATCCTAGAATTTTCATTATTTGTTGAAGATTTACTGTTTAGATTTTGAAATCATGAATATTAAGTTAACAAAGTACAAACAACCAATATACATATGTTCAAATAACCAATCACTTTACACAATATCTTTAAAATAATGTGATTAGCTAGCTATGTAGTTATGGCTTGTTGGGTTTATATTCAAAATTAGTTTCATAAAACTCAAAAATTTAGCAAACGAAAGACTTTTAAAATGAATATTTTAAAACTAATTTATAACCCACAAACAATCTTCTTGCAAAGTTTGGAAAGAAAACAATCGAAGAAGAAGAAGAACATAACAATCTTTGTAGTCTTAGTCTTTGAATCCTCAATGGGAAGTTAGGAAGTTGATGGAGAATGTGAGTAGAACTATTTCCTTTGTGGACACCAACAATAATCCAACTTGAAGATGATGCTAGTCTTTAAACTCTTAAGCTCTTAAGCTTTAAGTGCCCAAAATATGACTTAAAGAGAGCAAAAATAGAAGCAAAAAATAACCTCTAACACTTTGAAAGAGAAGAATGAGAGAGAGATGGAGGAGCTACGGTTTTTTTCATGTCTTAAGCAATCCAAAATGAAAGCACCATGTTATAGTATTAAAGCAAAGGCAATACTCTTAAAGTCTTAACACTTTTAAGACCTACATGTCCCTCTTTAAGTCATGCTTTCTTTTATTTAAAATAATCAAAATGCCATATTTCTTTTATTAATTCTTATAAGACAAAACTGCAAAAATGGTCCATGTGGTATGCATTTTTTCTAAGGTTTTGTCCAACCTCGGTTTTTTTGGTTTCATGGTCCTTTTGAGGTAGTTTGTTTGTGGAATTAGTCCATGTTAAACTTGAAAAAGACTAATCTACCCTTTTAATTTGTTTTTCGATTTTCTTAAACCATTTTTTCCTTTTATTTAAATTTTTAAAACTAAAAACAAAAAAAAGAGCGTCTCTCTCTCTCTCTCTCTCTCTCTCTCTCTCTCTCCTTGTAGGTTTCAATAAAAAATTCATATATAAAGTTGGGTAAAGACGATAAACCTTAAAGGCACACTCCTATGTTTCTCATGTACTTTCTAAACACTGAAAGAAATTAAACACATATCAAATTCGAGTAGGCATTGAAGAAATTAAACACTATCGTCCCCTTCATCTCCTTTGGCCATAGATCTGCCCTCACCCCTCTTGAAAACACAATTCATGCTAGAGATTTCAGCAAAGGAAAAACAATAATCAATATGAACCTGTGTTACCCCGCCTTCTCTCTATCTTGTTGAAATTGCACGTCTGTGTTTCCATTTTCAGAGCTACCCATCAAGAACAATGACCTCCCATTATATTATCTTTACATTTCAGTCCAAATACCAAATCGTCTTTAAAATCTTTCCCTAAACCAACCAAATATCATGGTGTAATACTAAACTATGCCAAGAATCAAAATCAATCATCTGAATTTGGGTGTTCTAATCCCAAATTGAAATCATCACCACACCAGAAAAAAGAAACCCACACCCAAATTCTCCCACCCTTATCATCATCATCATCATCATCATATTCTTCTTCTTGTTTCTCACCTACACTCACCATTTTTGAGTTTCGGTTGTCTGAGTTTTCATTTTCTCCATCAGTGTCGCCATCATCGTTACTGTTTTGAATCGCTACCCTAACCTTTGGTTTGACACGGACCTGCGTAAGGGCTTATGTCCATGTTGTTCATCAACGAGAATACACACGATTAGAGCTCCATCTTCACTCAAGAACATATTAGAGTTTTTATTACCATCAAGTTGTCGCAACTCTAAACCCATTTTCTCAACATCAGCATACGGGAAATTAGGGTTTTTAAGAAGAAGGGGATGAGGAGCAACATAAATCGAAGTAAATCTCCATACACAATCGAAGTTTTGAGATCTAAGCTCAATACACACTGAGAAACTGAAAAAACACACTTGAAGGAGACGAAAATGTTGCAAACCCATACGAAAAACGGTGAACTTGTGTGTGTTTTCTCTCTAATTTGCATGTGTAGTTTAAGAGTGTGGTGGTAGACGGTGGGAATGATGATGTGAAGGGGGTGTTGGTTGTCGATGAACTGTAACAAATATGAGATTGCATGTAGTGTGTCAATGGTGAAAAGATGACGGACCTGTGGGAAGAAGATGATGGAGTAGCTGGGTTTTTTTGGTCAGAGAGAGGGAGGGAGGGAGGGAGGGAGGGAAGGATAGAGAGATAGAAATAAATAAAAAAATAAATATATAAGGGTATTATAGTAATTTTAGTTTTTAGAGGGACGAAAAGCACATAGAAACATGGGCAAAAGGACCACGAAGCCAAAAAAATCGAGGTTTGGACTAAACCTCGGAAAAAATGCATACCACAGGGACTATTTTTGCAATTTTTTCTTCTTATAAAGATATAAAAGAAAAACAAAATTTATAAATTTTGTAAACTTTTTTTATAAAATATAAACTTTGACTTTTGGCTATAAGACAAAAGTCTTACTAGCCTAAAATAATACACATGACTTAATAAATCATACCATATGATATATATATATATATATATATATATATATATATATATATATATATATATATATTATGTTACTTGCTAATGAAAATTAATATTTCCATGAAATAAATAATTTCCAATTAATATAACAGTTTACTGAATATTTATTAAAATCAATTTCTAATAAATAATCAATGGTATCAAGTTGTTAGTGTGTTCCTTTATGATCATATGTTAATTAATAATATCACTTCACTTTAATATGACTCTTGGGCATAGTAGATCTTTCATGGCTATACCATTTGAAAATGATATCTAAGATGTTTTTTTATTTTTATTTTGGATGACCCATTCAACCAAGGAGTAATACTACCTAAACACATTACAACCTATTGAAAGTCAAATGGGTCAAGTGTATATATATATTTTTTTAAATATGTTGACTTTAATTTATTCTGCAGTCTCTATGTTTGAGAGTCGGACTGAAAACAAAACAAAAATAGAGGAGACCAATCCATTAGCTGTTGCAATAAATTGAAGTCGCAAAACCTTGTACTCGTTTCGGTGTAACTTTATAATTCTTCTCGATTTCTATAGTTTGTTAGCCTGCACACAAAACACAAAACAGGGTTACATATGCACATCTAAATTTAAGGAACTCATTTAAAAAGTACTCGAAGCTGTTGGGTCTCTGATTATTGATTTCATACTATAAGACTATGATACTGATTTGCTAATTTCTTAAAAAAAATCTAATCTTGATGTATTTATGTGAAATAATATTAGTCCAATGATCATGGGTGGTATCTGAGTACATGGAGAATGAGGAAATGCTGTTTTCCTTGTTGCTCTTGTGATAATTCCCAATGTATGTGGGTGGCTTTGGTTTTTGTAAAGTTTCAATACTTTTTATATAGCATATGTTCTGTCATACAAAACTAGGCACAAATGCACAATCACTTCATATCCTTGGAATTGCAAACTTGTTTTGCTTTTAGAAAAACCTTATGTGTGAAATCTGGAATTTATTCCTTTTGGGAGAGAGGCTTTCCATGTACTAATGCTGAGATGACTGAAGAATTTGAAATTAAGCTTATGTGTATTGTAATTGTCGCTACAATTTTTGTTAATGAGTTTGTTGAAAGCTGATATCAGAATGTTGTCATTTCTAGGGTTCTTGAAACAAATGAGCTAATTGTTTTGATAGAAATAGGGATGTTTATGTTTTTTTAAGGAAAAATGAATTTGTTTCCCCTAATTTAATTGTAATGATTCTCAAGAATAGCTTCAAGGCATTGGATGTTGATTAGCATTACTGTATCATCTTGTTTTAAACTGTACCTTTGTTATGTGTTTTTTCTATTTGACTATTTGACTTGGTTACCTGCATCTTGAAGCTCCATATCTGTGATGGACATAAACAACATCCAATATCATATAACAAGAGAAAAGGTAAATCATCTTCTGATTATACTAAAATCAATGTATCATAAGTCTTTTTTGAAAACTCACAATCTTTATGGTTTTATACTTTTTGTAGGCATTAAATCATGTTGCAGGAATAGACTGGAATTGTGACTTCATAAAGGACTTGATTGTTCTTTTGTGATCAGCTAATGTTGCATTCTGATTTCATGAAGATCAGTTTTCTTTTTATGTGTAGCATCTATTCAGTCATTCAAACTGGGCTCAGTCACTTGATAACCTTGATGTTGCAAACTTATTTTGCTTTTACAAAACTTTTTAAAGGTATACATTGATCTCATTGTCAAACTGATTATGTAATTTCTAAAGGCAAGCTCAATAGAAATAGAAATTGTTATATGATTTATTTTCTGATGTTTGCATGTTTTCTAGACTAGATTCAAAGTTTCAAACCAAAGAGAAAAAGAAGTTGCTGTTTTTAGCATAATTGTTTGTGTTGTTTAGAAAGACTATGTTAGATTAGATAGAAACAAAATAAAAGCAGAGAACTCTATTGCTGTTCCAAGAATCTGAAAACAGGGTACATGTAACTTTGACTTTCGTTGGTAGATGAATAACATTAGTAACTCATTATGCTTTCTTCGAGCAAACTAACTTCCATAATTCCAAATAGTATTTGAATGATACCTAATGAAACTATCATTGTAAGTCTATTGTAGACACCAGGTTGTTTTTTAATTTGAGTAAAATCTCCTTTGGGGACTTCCGCCTCTAAAATGACAATCCTATTCATGGTGTTTAACATTCTAGTAAAAAACTGTCTTGTCCTCAAGACTAACATCTGCAAATTGAACTTTTATGGTTGCAAATCTTCTCATGTTGCTTCTTCCTTCTCCCCATTTGACAATTACACCAACCATTTATCTACAATCTCATGATGGCGTTACACTGTTAGATCTAACAGCCAAGATTTCTACGGGAATGATTATTTCTGATTCCTCTAACTCAAGTTCAGGGGGTAGAATTGTGTTAGTGGATTTTTGAACAAACTTTTTTCAATAAAGATGCATGAAAAACACGGCGTATTTTTCATGTAGGAGGTAGATCTAATACAGGACCCACAGTAGCCGTGATCTGTGATAGGCTGAACTCGTGTAGTTCTGTTCCCCTTGAACGGAAAATATCTTGCCAAAAACGGCTTAAAAATATAAGGGTTTTGGGCTTTGGAGCAGTGGGCCCTAACAATTCATCATTCGCATCAAAGTAAGAGTGTTGAAAAGCCCCTCTCAAAGTGGGGCCCATAGAACTTTCCCAACCTCACTTGATAGTTGATAACCTAACATTATATGGTGGACTATGTGACGATGTGAAAAAATCACATGTTCTTTCTTCATCTCCCACTTTACACAAGATGTTTAAAATGATGTGATCAATTTACTAATAGCTAGCTACCTACGACTTTACCCATTTGAAAACGATGATTAATATGAACTTTAATTCGATGGCCCATTTCACTTAAATATGGCGATATTAATTTATTCTGCAGTCTCTATGAAAGGGAGTTAGAGTGAAAACAGAATAAAAACAGAGGAGACCGTTTGCTGTTGCAAAAAGTTGAACTCACAAAACCTTATACTCTTTTCCGTATAACTTTTGACTTTCGTTACTAGCTGGATAACTTTGGTAAATTCATCAGAATTTCTAAAATTCATTAGCCTGCACACAAAACAGTGTCTGATATATGTGTTTTAATTTAAGCAACTCATTTAAATAATACTCAAAGCTCTTGGGCCTCAGATTATTGATCACTTACTACAAGATGATGAGTGCCTATTTGATTGATTTGTTAAAATCTAATCTTGCTGGATGGGTGTGAAGTACTACTAGTCCAATGATCATGGGTGATAGTAAATGGAGAGTGTTGGAATGTTGATTTACTAGTTGCTCTTGTGTCCCGGGTGGCTTTGGTTTTCTTAAAGCTTCAATGCTTTTTATGTACCATCTTTTCTAGTCATACATAACTAGGCTCTATCCCTTCATAACCGGTTTTGATTTTGCAAAACGTTTAAAGGTAGACATTTATATCATTGTCACATTGATTATTCTTTAAAGTCTAATTCTACAAAGATTTATTTTCTAATGTTCATTTTTTTCTAGATTTGATTGACAACAAAACTAAAACAAAGAAAAAGTAAACATCATATGCCTGATGTTCCAAGAAGTTGATGTCACAACACCTTGTACTCTTGTGTGTTGTATCGTTGAGGGATTAAGTATGTAATTTATGAAATTAATATTAGTAACATTCATCATCAAGAGTGATTAAAATAGCTTGTGAGAACCCGAAATTTATTCCGTCATTTTTAACCCCTCCTTCCGTTAATAAGCCTCACTTTATTAAGCTGTCTGTTAACCTTTTGGAATAGGTTAATTAAATTGGGAATTTTGTAATGACTTAGTAAGGGTTGAAACAAATTAGGAACACCCTCATTAATCCCTTGAAAAATTTTAGTTTCAACCAAGTCAAAATACGACCATTTAATCGGGTGCGACCAAAGGCCCCGTTTAACGTCAGTATCGGGTAGATTTCCACTGAGCCCCAACTCAAACCCCTATATAAGGGTGAGTGGAGTCCATTTGAGACTTTCCACTCTCTCTATACAACTTGTTTTCGATCCAAAAACTCCCATTTCGAGCCCCAAACTAGTAAGTAATCTATCCTAACTTGTTGTATAGCTTAGTTAACATGCAAATTCGTGTTTAAGACATCAAATAAGGGCCAAATCATGTGTTTATGGCCCAAGAACACTCTTGGACTGTAAACACCCATAAGTGGGGTTTTGAAGCCCCAAAACCCTTCCAAATCACTCCTAGGGCTTAGATATGACTTGTGGACTTACACCTTCGACCTTAGAACACCAAAACCTTGCATTTTGGAGAGTAAACATGAGTTTACGGCCCAAGAACACTCTTGGACCGTAAAACCCTCTTCATAGGTCGTGAACACCCTTTAAGGTGTTAGAATTGCCCTTAAACACCTCCTATGGCCTGGGGAAATGTCTATTATCAAACACAATTGAAGTAGGGGCTTTAAACATTAAAGAAACATTGGATATAGGAGTTTACGGCCGTAAACCCCCCTAGGATTGGTCCATGGGCCGTAAACTCCCAAAAAGTGCCCAAATGATGCCCTAACTTATTCATTTGACTTGGAAAAATGCATAGAACTTTATTCTCTATCCTTTAGGACCTTAATACACAAAAGGAAGGGGCTAGTAGGAGTTTACGGTCGTAAACTCCATGTTTACTGTCGTAAACTCTCAAAGATGGTCTATTTGATGACTAAACCACTTCCTATGCCCTAGAATTGAACCTAGCCTAATTCCACAAGTCTTATAAGAACTTATAGCATCCTAGAGCACACCACCCATGAGTTTACGGTCGTCAACTCATGGGGATATGGTCTTAGGGCCGTAAACTCTATAAAGAGTTTACTCTTGAAGAGTAAACTCCCTATTTAGGCCATACACTCCCTTATTTGCAACCCAATAGCCCCCTAGCACTTGACCAAAGTGCTTTCCGCATGTTAGGATGCGTATACGTATTTAATTAGTATCATAATTACTAATTGTATGTAAACATATGTCATCATATGTTAATAGTTCACTAAGTGTGTTCAAGTCTTCACTTGACACTGAGCACCCAACCGGCACCTCTACCCGATCCACTTACAACAGGTGAGTTCATACCCCTGAATTAACCTTTTAAATGTTTTTAAATGCTTTTATGGGGGGGGGGGGAATACAAGTTAAAACATGCCAGTTATCATATCAATCATATGTGATTAATAACCTGCATGCACAAGGATTGATCACACTTTCAGTTGTTTTACCAAGTATAATACCATAGATGGTTTTCCAAAACGTTTTTACTTGTTTAAATTTTTTCTCAAATTATCTCTCGTGCTGTATGTTTTACTTCTAAACAAGTTACAGCAGTGTTTTAAACAAAGGTTTTCTTTACTTATATTGTGTTATCAAAATATATTCAAAACGTGTTTATTGAACGGTTTTCAAAGCTTGTTTTACATAACTATATCAAGTCGTCAATTCTTATTTTTAAAGGTTTTCCAACAGGTTTTACCAAAGTTTTCTTCTATACTTCTATACTTCTGTTTCGTTAAATGCATGCCTATACTTGTATAGTTATATAAATAATGTTTAAAAGACTTAGGAATGCTAGTTCACCTATTTCTTTTTCCTCGTTGGGATGTGGTCTGGTGGGTATTGGATATCCGTCCGAAGGTCGTTTAAAAATTAATTATACATCATATATACACATATAGACATAAAGGTTTACATCGGCCAGTTCATTTCCCTTGGGTAGCAAAGGCATCCTTCCATTCATCATTCATAGATCAGAGACACTAGTAACTATTATAGGAATAGTTAGGAGGTTCTATTCACTCTTTCTAGTACGAGAATTCCACAGGAGTCAGTTCATACGCGATTCTATATCATTTCTCCAGCGCCTCTAATAGAATTCAGATTACGAGATGCATTTTCAAGACACGGATCTCCCCGTCGTCGAGTTGGTAACCAGAGTCTCATGTAGGGAGAGCGGGCATTGTGTGTATAGATCTATACGGGACTGACACTCCCGCACCCTGACTGCTAGCTACAGTCCACGGCCTACCAAGCCAAGGGGTGACAAATGTCATATTTATTCCGACGCTTGCAGGACGTCAAGTACTCTAGTGTCAATCAGTATGGTTACGAGTATCTCCATGTTTACCTTATAATTCATGGCCTTAAGGTAACGAGAATTTAACACTGTATTCTTGAAACCACCCACTTAAGATTTCCCTTTGTTTTAGACCTTGCTAGCTGTATCTTTCATTTGATACTGTCTGGGGTATGTGTTTCTTTGTTTTAGACCTTGCTAGCTGTATCTTTCATTTGATACTGTCTGGGGTCTGTGTTTCTTTGTTTTAGACCTTGCTAGCCGTATCATACATTTGATACCGTCTGGGGTCTGTGTTTCCTTTTGTTAGAATGAGCTAGGCGTATCATTCATTCGATACTCTCCTGGAGTCTATGATTTCTTTTGCCTTAGTCAGCAATATTTTTCTGCTGAGGCATATGTTATTTTCCATAATGTTTTTACTAGTGATATTCTCCTACTTTCTTTAAAGTCCAATACCGTATTTTGGTAATGATAGTATTTCAGGGAAAGCTTCTCTTTAAAACATAACACTGTCAAGTCTTGGTAGAAGACTGCTTTTAATTAGAAAATATAGGATTTTCTGGAAAAGGCACTAATACACCGTAGATTCTAAACTACTACTTTTTATAAAGTTATTTTGAATAAAATGCTTACTTACACAAATGACATTAAATACTTATGAACTCACCAGCATTCATAAAAATGTTGATACTCGCTTTCAAAATAACTTGTATTCTCAGGTCAGCAATAGATAGGTACATCCCAGGAGCTTTTGTGGAGACAGCCTCGTACCCAGCCGCATCTATATTATTACTTATATTACTTCGATGTTGCTATGAAATGTAACTTATGTAAAACTATTACTATTAATGCAATGGTTGTTGTACTTTGACTACTATACTACATATGTTGTGATACTTGACATGACGTCATCCACCCCAGAACGTTTTCACCGTTCCGATTTTGAGGTGTGATAGATTGGTATCAGAGCATTGTTTATAGTGAGCTAAGTATATCAATTCATAAAAGATATACAGCCTATAAATACATAGGGATAAAACACTCTGACAAAGAATTATACTTTAAAATATAACCATATTTTACCAAAGTATAAGAACATTCAGAATCTAAACACTCGAACACAAGTATCACAAGAAGAACAAGAATAAAAGTCTTCGGATGTTGAGCATTACCGTCAAACCTGGGTAGTTATGTAATCGTAAGTTGGGTTAAATGTAACCTGATCAACTACATTTATTCGAGATACGATGAACATGTGCCTGGGAGTGATAGTGGTGTTGCAACAGGTCTGAAACTTACCAACTAGGAATGATAGAGCCAAACATGAAGTTTAAAATACTATAGGAGTATTTTGGAATACTAAAAGACTCACATTAATCCCAGAATCATATTTAGAAGTTAAGAAACAAACAAGAAATTAAAATACCATAGGGGTATTTTAGGATCCATAGATAACCATGTGTTAAGAACTAAAAGATCCTTATTGATATACCTACAATTACAGAGGGTATACTCCCAAGGTTATATATAATAAGGATCCCATAGACTAAGAATGTGTGGTTTCGCTCTACTTCCTTTTCCTCGTTGGGATGTGGATATAGAGTAGTATACCCTATGTAATCGTAGCAGGACTCGATATGGATCACTCAGTGAAATGTTAATAATCTCTTAGGATTCTATAGACATTTCCATTCTCGCACGAACCCTGTAAAAAACCCTATCCACTTCAGTACTCGGCAGAAGAGTTGATTCAGACCCCGAAGAGGTTCATTGAGAAGATTTCCAGTTCGGAAATAAATGAACTAGGTCGAGACTATTGAAGTCACCAAGTGCCTATACCTTTTTAGGGACATGGTGGGAAATTCGCCTAAACTTCCGAGATTTCCAGTCATCCATCATGAAGTGATGACACCCAAAGTTGGAATCGGAAGTAAGACGGAGTAGAAATTCAATATGTCTATAGGAGAAGAGAACCCTAGGTAACTACCCGAAGGAAACCAACGCCGGTCCCAGTCAAAGATACGAGGTAGACAAAGGGAGCCAGTACATGGAACCCGAGAAGTGTCTTTTCCTCGTGTTCATCACACTAGTACACCCATAAAATAATACAATTTAGTGAGTTAGTGATTACACTACTCACACTATGTGTTAGGTAAATCGCCTTTTCCCGTTGCAAGTAATACGATTAGATCGGATCTCAAAACCTTGATTGAGAATGTTTAGCCATAAGCCTTCATGAGCCTGTTTCTTCTGTGATTTTGTTCTGAACTTCCCTCAAATCTTTCCAAGCTGGAGAGTGAACCTTTCCCAGTATAAAGGTAATTTAGTAGGAACGACTCCCATCTCATGGCTTTCCGATACCCATACTCCTACCTTGATACCCAGACTACATCATAGGGATGTAGGTCGACACTCAGACAACCAATATCCGAGGCGCGGGAAAAATTTATGCCTAATATAGTAAGGATAGATACGTCTAAGGGTTAACCATCGTCTCTCACCAACTGTGTTCCTTTACATGTTGGAAAACCATGCCTCCAAAGAAGCGTAACCAATCCACTGGAAATAAACCGACTATCCTACTCGATGAAGCTACGTTCCAAGCTGCAGTCTCGGCAGCCGTAGTAGCTGTCATGGCTCAACTGAATGCTAACAACGCCAATGTTAGCAAGAGCACTATCAGGAATTCTGATCCAAGTAATGGACAGCAGCAATCAACCTCTGTGTACCCAGCCACCCAAGAACCTCAACCAAATCCACTGAAGAGAAAGTTCAAGATCGAGGAGGGAAGTACCTCGGCTCAAGGACCTTCCGAAGGGCAATGAGCTGAGACAGTCAATACCCCTACCAGCCCTTCCATCCCGACTTCAAGAAGACCATACCTAGGAAACCTTACCCACTACAGCAAGTGTAGCTACCATCATCATGGTATATGACGGGAACTCTTTTGTGCTAGGTGCAACATGAAGGGGCATACTACTCGCGTCTGCAGAACCCCGGTTGAGTTTATTACATCAACCACCAATGTGACGATCAATCCAGTATGCCACCTATGTGGTGAGATTGGGCACCTAAAGCGAGATTGCCCAACGGAAAGAAAAGACAAGGACACAGGAGGAGTCTAACTCTAATGCTTGGGGAGAAGCATCAAGGAACTCGGTAGATTTTTGGTACGTCTCTCAATCTCAGATAACTAACCGAAAACATTAAAAGCCTAATTCTCAATGTAAATACTTCCCCGTTAAGGCGAAAGTCGCATCACGGTTATAAAATTTAAAATTTCATCAGGTAAAACTATAATGGCTAGATATATACGTTACGACCATGTATAATTGAGATGGATAGACCTAGAGTGAGTGAATGCCGCCTCAATTCTTGTTCCTCGGTTGGTTGTGGATTTAGGGCGGACTCGCTCAGTCAACAGTCCTCCCCACCTTAATTATACATAACTAGTATATGTTATGCGATTATAGAAAGGCCTCGTGAGAATCCATTCATGAAAGGTACCCTATTCAGAAACACTAAGGACCCTCTACAGTTCCGCGTCAACTCTATCGGTCTAAGTATCCGCGACAGTGATACACGGGACGAAACCCGAGACGCCAAGAACTGGTGTGCCCGTTCAGCACATGACCCTATCGACCCTCATTCTATGTCATGTCGATGTATGCCAACTTCGATGCCCCTATCAAACATGGTTCGGCTTAGTGCAACCATGTGTAAATCCCTAGTGCTGTGTAAAAAGAACTTTCACCGTAGCCATTTTGGCAAATAAAGGTTCTTCTAAATCTAAAAAAATAATAATAAAACCTAATGTGATCCGTCAGTCGTCCCTCTTATCTCAAACCTTCCGAAGTACCCAGGAGAAGAGTACCGCGCACTGTTAACCAACCCTTCTTAGACAGATAGAAACCGAAGTGAAAGACACTGCAGGTATTCCAGAAGACGATAACCACCCGAAGCATACTCCGTAGATCCCCCAGAAAGACCCTTCGCACCTCGCAATCAGGTTCATGAATCAAGAGGATAGAACTCATGGGACTGACCACTATAACTGAGTATATGCATAAGGGTGGTATATAATTGAGATCAAAAAGATTTAAGATGTGTGCTTCCTCCCTACTCCCTGTTCCTCGTTGGGTTGTGGGTCTGGGGTGGAGTCGCACAACTGAATATCCTGCCGACCTCAATTATATACGACTTGCATACACCAAGTATTAGTGGTTAAGCCAAGTATGAGCTCTACCACGAACCTCATAGTAAAACCCTTCATCCTATTCCATAGAAAAGGAGCTAGAGTCAAGAGAACCACGGCGTGTTGAGCTACTATAATGACCACAAATCCGAAATTTGTTGTCATCTCGGTTAAGCCAACATAGTAGCTAACACCCTCGGTTGGTAAAGAAATCTGAGTCGTAAGAGTCAAAGACATTGACTATGACCATCCATTCACACGTAATTCCCCGAATTAAGCATCTCAGCGGGTATCCCGGAACCCTGTATGCTACGATAAGTTAAAGTCTGAGGAGAGTGGATGAGGAGATTAAAGTTCCGAGTGATGGAACCCTATACTCACTAGATTTGACCTAGATCGAGAAAACTCATAACCTTCGGAAGAGTAGTTGCAGAAGATGTTCGCACTACTCAGGCACTTCGTCCATCCCGTTACCGACGAGTAGTGCCTAGGACACTCCGCCCCCTTACGTGGAAGAAGTCACCGTCGCCCTGTAGACAATAGACTGCATTCTCCAAAGTGAACACTAGAATACCGAGAACCACAGGATAACCTCCGCATCCAAGAATACTTGAATAAAGAGCGAAAATAGGTTGTGTTAAGCCTTATAACCCAGATCCCGAAGAGATTATAGACTTGACACCAGTCTAGGTGTTAGTCGATGCGTTATACAAGAGCACGCGCTTTCTGCAACTAAAATAAACCAACACTTTAGAGAATAGGGCATGTCTTACAAATTCACTGCACTAATAGGTGTTCTAAGAATACTATCTCGCACAGAAATAGTAGAACCACCTCCCGAGATAGTCCAACACTTCATAAGATCTCTAAGGATTGAGTTAGCCCTGAGCAGAGCCTGCTATTCATGAAACAGCAAGGCAAGTAAGGGCATGATCCTTTCCCGTTAGGAATCATATTGTGAAAGCGCTAACTAGACGATAATGTAAAGTTTAAAAACTTTCTAAGCACTCGTCTGGTGAAATCCTATCTCCCCGACCCTGAGGGTTTCCGTTAGAAATATCTCAAGAATCAGAAGTATAGGTTCATTTTGCACAAGATTGAGATAGCCACCCTTCAGCAAACAGATACCCGTAGACATACAATCCATCCGATGATCTAGAAAACCTCTGAAAGCCAATTGACAGGAAACACGAATCCAAGGACAACCCGAGCTTTCTAAGAACCAACCTGAAGGACTACACTCCTAGTAGGAAAGAACGTTTAGAACTTCAGAATGGCGATCACGCCAGTGATGATCTCGCCATAGAAGTACACTATGTTCTAAGTACCGAAAAAATCTACCCTTCCGAGAGCTTAGGACCATCCGAGATTCTTCACAAAGATTGGTCCAACCCTCGTCAGACCACTACTGCTTTCGGAAATTCCATAAGTTTCACCCCAAAACAATCCACTTCATAGACTTGATAAGTGTTTGCCCGGCGCCACTCTTTGTATCCCACTCATCTTGATAGAAACCATTAGGAACCCTAACTTCGTAGACGAACCTGTAGGAATCGCTAACTGCGCGAGACGGAATCTGCATCCCGTAAGTGAAGGTTTGTTAGAATGACAAGAAAAGGCCAGAGTTCACTTAAGAGTGCGAGGACCAACTGAATAGGAAGTGCCCTCATATCTCTATTTGATTATTTATGCCACTTCCTTGCCTAAACCCAAATTTCGGGACGAAATTCCCTCTAACGGGGGAGGATGTGACAACCCGAAATTTATTTCGTCATTTTTAACCCCTCCTTCCGTTAATAAGCCTCGCTTTATTAAGCTGTCAGTTAACCTTTTGGAATAGGTTAATTAAATTAAGACTTATATAATGACTTAGTAAGGGTTGAAACAAATTAGAAACACCCTCATTAATCCCTTGAAAAATTTTAGTTTCAACCAAGTCAAAATATGACCATTTAATCGGGTGCGACCAAAAGCCCCGTTTAACATCAGTATAGGGTAGATTTCCACTGAGCACCAACTCAAACCCCTATATAAGGGTGAGTGGATTCCATTTGAGACTTTCCACTCTCTCTACACTCTCTCTCTACAACTTGTTTTCGATCCAAAAACGCTAATTCCGAGCCCCAAACTAGTAAGTAATCTATCCTAACTTATTGTATAGCTTAGTTAACATGCAAATTCATGTTTAAGACATCAAAGAGGGGCCAAATCATGTGTTTATGGCCCAAGAACACTCTTGGACCGTAAACAACCATAAGTGGGGTTTTGAAGCCCCAAACCCTTCCAAATCACTCCTAGGGCTTAGATATGATTTGTGGACTTACACCTTCGAGCTTAGAACATCAAAACCTTGCATTTTGGAAAGTAAACATGAGTTTACGGCCCAATAACACTCTTGGACCGTAAACCCCTCTTCATAGGTCGTGAACACCCTTTAAGGTGTTAGAATTGCCCTCAAACACCTCCTATGGCCTGGGGAAATGTCTAGAATCAACCACAACTGAAGTAGGGGCTTTAAACATTAAATAAACATTGGACATAGGAGTTTGTAGCCGTAAACCCCCTAGGATTGGTCCATGGGCCGTAAACTCCCAAAAAGTGCCCAAATGATGCCCTAACTTCTTCATTTGACTTGGAAAAATGCATAGAACTTTATTCTCTATCATTTAGGACCTTAATACACAAAAGGAAGGGGCTAGTAGGAGTTTACGGTCGTAAACTCCATGTTTACTGCCGTAAACTCTCAAAGATGGTCCATTTGATGACTAAACTACTTCCTATGCCCTAGAATTGAACTTAGCCTAATTCCACAAGTGTTATAAGACCTTATAGCATCCAAGAGCACACCACCCATGAGTTTATGGCCGTAAACTCATGGGGATATGGTCTTAGGGCCGTAAACTCTATAAAGAGTTTACTCTTGAAGAGTAAACTTCCTATTTAGGCCATACACTCCCTTATTTGCAACCCAATAGCCCCCTAGCACTTGACCAAAGTGTTTTCCGCATGTTAGGATGCGTATACGTATTTAATTAGTATTATAATTACTAATTGTATGTAAATATATGTCATCATATGCTAATAGGTCACTAAGTGTGTTCAAGTCTTCACTTGACACCGAGCACCCAACCGACACCTCCGCTTGATCCACTTACAACAGGTGAGTTCATACCCCTGAATTAACCTTTTAAATGCTTTTACATGCTTTTATGGGGGGGATACAAGTTAAAACATGCCAGTTATCATATCAATCATATGTGATTAATAACCCGCATGCACAAGGATTTATCACACTTTCAGTTGTTTTACCAAGTATAATACCATAGATGGTTTTCCAAAACGTTTTTACTTGTTTAAATCTTTTCTCAAATTATCTCTCGTGCTGTATGTTTTACTTTTAAACCAGTTATAGCAGTGTTTTAAACAAAGGTTTTCTTTACTTATATTGTGTTATCAAAATATATTCAAAACGTGTTTATTGAACGGTTTTCAAAGCTTGTTTTACATAACTATATCAAGTCGTAAATTCTTATTTTTAAAGGTTTTCCAAAAGGTTTTACCAAAGTTTTTTCTATACTTCTATACTTATGTTTTGTTAAATGCATGCCTGTACTTGTATAGTTATATAAATAATGTTTAAAAGACTTAGGAAGGCTAGTTCGCCCTATTTCCTTTTCCTCAATGGGATGTGGTCTGGTGGGTATCGGATATCCGTCCGAAGGTCGTTTAAACATTAATTATACATCATATATACACGTATAGACATAAAGGTTTACATCGGCCAGTTCATTTCCCTTGGGTAGCAAGGGCATCTTACCATTCATCATTCATAGATCTGAGACACTAGTAACTATTATAGGAATAGTTAGGAGGTTCTATTCACTCTTTCTAGTACGAGAATTCCACAGGAGTCAGTTCATACGCGAGTCTACATCATTTCTCCAGCGCCTCTAATAGAATTCAGATTACGAGATGCATCTTCAAGACACGGATCTCCCCGTCGTCGAGTTGGTAACCAGAGTCTCCTGTAGGGAGAGCGGGCATTGTGTGTATAGATCTATACGGGACTGACACTCCCGCACCCTGACTGCTAGCTACAGTCCACGGCCTACCAAGCCAAGGGGTGACAAATGTCATATTTATTCCGACGCTTGCAGGACGTCAAGTACTCTAGTGTCAATCAGTATGGTTACGAGTATCTCCATGTTTACCTTATAATTCATGGCCTTAAGGTAACGAGAATTTAACGCTGTATTCTTGAAACCACCCACTTAAGATTTCCCTTTGTTTTAGACCTTGCTAGCTGTATCTTTCATTTGATACTGTCTGGGGTCTGTGTTTCTTTGTTTTAGACCTTGCTAGCTGTATCTTTCATTTGATACTGTCTGGGGTCTGTGTTTCTTTGTTTTAGACCTTGCTAGCTGTATCTTTCATTTGATACTGTCTGGCGTCTGTGTTTCTTTGTTTTAGACCTTGCTAGCCGTATCATACATTTGATACCGTCTGGGGTCTGTGTTTCCTTTTGTTAGAATGAGCTAGGCGTATCATTCATTCGATACTCTCCTGGAGTCTATGATTTCTTTTGCCTTAGTCAGCAATATTTTTCTGCTGAGGCATATGTTATTTTCCATAATGTTTTTACTAGTGATATTCTCCTACTTTCTTTAAAGTCCAATACCGTATTTTGGTAATGATAGTATTTCAGGGAAAGCTTCTCTTTAAAACATAACACTGTCAAGTCTTGGTAGAAGACTGCTTTTAATTAGAAAATATAGGATTTTCTGGAAAAGGCACTAATACACCGTAGATTCTAAACTACTACTTTTTATAAAGTTATTTTGAATAAAATGCTTACTTACACAAATGACACTAAATACTTATGAACTCACCAGCATTCATAAAAATGCTGATACTCGCTTTCAAAATAATTTGTATTCTCAGATCAGCAATAGACAGGTACATCCCAGGAGCTTTTGTGGAGACAGCCTCGTACCCAGCCGCATCTATATTATTACTTATATTACTTCGATGTTGCTATGAAATGTAACTTATGTAAAACTATTACTATTAATGCAATGGTTGTTGTACTTTGATTACTATACTGCATATGTTGTGATACTTGACATGACGTCATCCACCCCAGAATGTTTCCGCCGTTCCGGTTTTGGGGTGTGACATAGCTAATGTAAGGATACCTAGCTACATATATAACAAATAATTTGTAAAGGATTTGTAAAGATGCAAGAACATCAATACAAGTAAATACTTAAGGTTTGACAAAAATGCTTAAACATTGAAAAAATACCAATTAAGTTGTCGTTAGAAGCGAAAAAAAAATTAAATTTTGTGAAAACGAACCAAAAAATTAATATATGAATCCTCAACATTTAAACATTCTAGAATGAATGAAAGAAATATCAAACTTTGGGTCAAGAAATGATGGAGTTTGGTGAAGACTAAAAATGACCAAAAATTTTAGTAGCTAACCAAAAGTTTGCAATTTGGCTCATAAATGTACGAAAAATGATACAATACACTTGGAATGTTCATAATAAAGTGTTAGGAACATATCAGTAATAAACTGATGGAAAGAGATCCGTGTTTCACAATTTCTATTTTAAAAACTTTAATGGCTTAAAAAGGATAAATATGACATAAAAGGACAAAATGAGAGATTTTGGTATCTAAGCATTTGTAATGCCGTAGAAACATGTTAGAGCCAAAAAGTAGTTAAAAAGAACATGCTAAAACTCAAGAAGCACATTTAGGCAAAGTATATTGCCTAAATAAGAAAATTGTCAAAAAAAATTATTGAAATGAAAAGTGGTATAAAAGGTTCCATGCTTGATACATGTCATAAATAAGATCAGCACATGTTTGGGCTATATATCATTGAGTTAAAACACTTTATGCAAGGAAATGGTTAAGTGATCAAAAAGGGGGGAAAAGGATAAAAAAATATCAAAAATGAATATTATGGCTTTATAAAACAAACTTAACTACCGAAATGGATTTGAAATGATATTAGGATGACTAGATTAATATAGTCGTTGGTTAATTATAAGTTTTGAAGCAAGTGCTAAATTAAAGTAACTTGGCAAAAATAAAGTAAATTGTTATTTGCGAGAAATATGACCTAGGTTATGAATGGATTCCTAGGTAATAAAATACCAAGTAAATAACATGATTCTTATGTAATACAAGTTTTCAACTATAAATCTGTTTTCCTTAGGCGTTAGGAGTAGTCTTCGCGCCAAGGGGGCGTGGAGAGCTTCTAGTTCAGCCATCATGAACCACCACGCACCATCGGAGTACTCTCCACCCACATTGAAGAAGAAAGAAAGAAGAGACACAGAAGTTGTGAGAGAAGAAGCCCACCATGATGATCATTGTTAAATGTGATGGTGACCACAATCCACTATGAGGACGCTTAACCACGGACAACCGAGTTGTTGTTTGTGCTCATGGTTCGTGCCAAGCTGGACAACGAAGCCCTCCGTAGAGTACTCCGAAGGGCCTTATGACCAAATGTTTTGGAAGTTGATCAATTCTTAAGTTTGATAAGTTGTTTAAGGAAATGGCTAATACTATTGTTTTTATTAGACCATGATATATTTACACATTATTTGTACTTGTCTATAAGTCAAAGGTGGTAAAATATAATATTTGTGTCTATATATAGTTGCTATAAATGAGAAGGAAATTAATTTTGCCCTTATATTCTATCATGGTATCAGAGCACATCTCACGACCTAAAATTCTCAGCCGGCCCTACTTCTGAATTCTTCAGCCTGCCCTACCACCCTCTGCCAACTCTGCCACCGCTGTTGTCTTTTCTCTTACTCTCCTTCTCCTTCTCCACTGAATTGTTGCTACTGTCTCTCTCTCCATGGATGAACTTTATCCAGCAATCACAGTGACAAACATCAAAAACTTCATACCAATCACCCTATAACAAGAAACCGGTCCATATACATCATGGGCTGAACTTTTTAAGAGACACTGTTGTGCCTATGAAGTTCTAGATCATCAAACATAACAATTTTTTGACTAATTATATTAAATAAATTTGTTTACAATTTTATTTATTAAGATTGATATAACGAGGAGTTACACCGTCGCTCGTTACTAATTTTTTGATCATAACCTGATACGGCCATAACTAATTATTAGAGGTCTGACAATAAAAGTTTGGCTTATTGGTTAATTAAAGGGCCAGGTCCCATTTTTGACACCTCTAACTATAATCAACTGATTGTGCAAAATGTTGATCAATAATATAAAAATAATTTCAATCATTAAAAGTTATCTACCACCTTTGACAAAATTGCAAGAATGGTCCTTATGGTTAGGTCGAAATTGTCATTTTGGACCAAAAATGTTTGGACTAGCACTCATGGTCCAAATGTTTTCATTTTATTGCCCGTATGGTCCAATTTACTTTATTTTTTTTATAATAACAATTTTACCCTTCCTTTTTGTTTTTTAGTTTATTTATTTATTTAAATACTTTTATACTTAAATTAAAAATAAAAAAGAAAATACATCTCTCTCTCAACATTTTCTGAATTCCAACATTTAAAACACACACACATTCATACACACTCAAGAACACTTTCTACTACTACCACCACCACCGTCGGCCGCCAGTCTCTGCCATCACGACCACCGCCGATCACCGTAATCCACAACCATCATACATGGCACCACCATCAGAAAACTCAGGCGATATCTCTTTTTCTCTATCTTTCTTTTATCTCCCCAATCTATTAAAGAACGGTGGTGGATCTTCATAGCATAGATGGTTTCACAGTGGATAATCATATCATCGACGGCGTGGGATTTCAGATCGAAGCTCCCACAACAAAAACCTAACCCTAAAGTTTCACGCAGCGACACATAGATCGAAGCTAGGGTTTGTAGTGGTGGCGGCGACGACTTTGTCAATCTCCTTCTCCAACGACTTTGTCAATCTCCTCCTCTCTCTCTCACACACACAAATATCTGATCTCTTGCAATCTCTCTTACAGTGGGTTTCAGATTAATTGAAGAACCTGTGCAATGATTTTTCGTTTTGATTTTGGATATTTTGCTTCAATTGAATGTGGACTCATGGATTTGGTTTGACCCCTTTTCACTTCTGTCACTGATAAGACAAGGGTGTATCATCTGGTTTAGATGTCGATAAATGGAACAATCTTGGAATTTGGTGCCCGAACAAGACAAGGGTGAGGATTGAAAGCAAGGTTTCACCGATGACGAGGGTTAGGGGAACTAAGTGGCCTGAATGATAGCAACCTTTGAAGTAGAGTTTTCGAACTTATGGTTTCAACAGTTAATAATGGTAATGGTAGTGTTGGGGCGGTGGTGGTGCCATTGAAATGCTGAAGACGTTTATTGTGGTGGGGCTCTCCCGGTTGTCGAAATGGCAGCTTTGGAGCAGAGGTTTTCATGGTGGTAGAGGTATTCACGATGATGTGTGGTGGTAGTTGCAGGTTTGAAGGATAAAGACTAAAGGAGAACTTTCAGACTAAAACCCATCTCATTTTTCTGTTTGCAGGTATAAGAACATGGGACGGAGATGATGAAGGTGGTTTAACAAACATCCAATCAATATATTTTCCAGATTGGGATTTAGGGTAGAAAAATCAAGGAAGGATGAGAGAGAGTGAGAGAGATGTATTTTCTTTTTTTTTTTTCATTTAAATATAAAAGTATTTAAATAAATAAAAGAACTAAAAGAACAAAAACCATCGGTAAAATTCTCATTATAAAAAAATTTAAAGTAAATTGGACCAAAGTGACAATAAAATGAAAACCTTTGGACCATGAGTGTTAGCCCAAATTTTTTTGGTCAAAAATGGTAATTTCGACCTAACCATAGGGATCAATTTTGTCACAACCTTTTATATGTGAAGTGGTTGATACTCATGTTGTCAGGTGTCGTGTGAAGGTGCAAAATAAATATTAAAACTGTTTAGGCTTCAAAATATTACCTACTCCTTTTTATATCAATTGTAGAGAAGTTAACTTACAAGTTATCAACTGCCAGCTACAATGTACAAAAGTTTATTGGGCCTTTAGGTAGATAATGCAACTGCTGACTTTTTAAAGACTAATTCAGCCTCCAAGTTATATGCTTATAAAAATCAAAGAAGTGTTAATTGAGTTACAGGGCTAATGAAAAGTAAATATTACCTACTCCTTTTTATATCAATTGTAGAGTAGTTAACTTACAAGTTATCAACTGCCAGCTACAATGTACAAACTGAGCTGAATAATGGAGACAACTTCACCCATCTAAGCACTAAATTCACAATTGACAATCAAGATAGCAAATTGCTTGTATAAAAGATTAGAGACAGTGAAGGAGTTTAAGAGATGAGATCTTACAGAGAATAGTGGTTACAATGGTGATCGTGTTCACAAGAGAGCAACATGTCTGTTTTCATATCAATCAGTTGATGAAGAGATATTCAGAAGTTCAGATCCGCAATCCAAAGTTTCAGAATTATATGGTCAAGTAGTTAAGCTACAAATTAGCCATTAGCAATGAAACTATTTCAGTGCCAAAAAATAAAAACAAGCTATGCAAGTTAAGTATGAATATAGATATAGAAATGAAACAAATTTTTATCATCAAAAGAAAAAAATGAAAGTAAAACGAAAGCTTATTCCAGATATTGCTTATAGGTGTGGCAAATTAAGAAGTCTATGAGAGATCACACGTACCTCTGATTGGAAATACACATTAATATGTTGCCAAAAGTCTACCTATTAAACATTTGGACAATTGACCTAACCATGGATTTAACATGCATCATTCTTGTTTGGAGATTTCACTCAGGCATTTTGTCAGATACATAGCATGCATGTAAAACCACCAAACAGAAACTTGTTCAGACTGACGATCACTGAGCAGAGAAACTCAAATATGAATACCTTTTAATCTGGAAAATCAATTTGCTTAGTCGCCTTGCCTATGAAAAATCAATTTGCTTCGATAGGCAGAGAAATACATGGAGATATACATATATACATACACGCTGAAACATTTGCTTCAATAAAAGAAAAACTTTTAATCTGGCAATGAGACATACACATAGATATGTTCTGTAAATTTTTTTAGAGACCGTTAATAAAAGAAAAAACTAAAATGAAATAAACAAGTTGAGCTAGAATTATTATGTGTTTTTTATGATTCATTTAAAAAAACCAAGAAGACGGCTTCAGCTACTTGGAACGTGTAAAATAGTTATACAACATGTCGTCCTACAGAATGACTGGAATTAGTCTAGAAAATGGTTGATTTCGAGAAGATAACATTATTGGACATATTTTGGTTTTTGGATATGTGGAAAAATGCTGATTATTAAAAAATTTTAAAATAAAAAATTACATACTCCCTGTTTATGTTGTCCAGGGGTTGATTCACATGTGCTGGCTGCTATCTAGAAGGTGCAAAAGAGTGTTAAAATTATTAAAGTGTTGTTAAACATTACCAACTGGTTACTCCCTTAATTCTATATTGTTGAGTAAACGAGTGATTAATTGCATTTTGGCAGCCAGCTAGGAGGTGAAAAAGATATTGTAATACGTTGACCTGAACAATGACTGAAATCACTATAAAGAATGGCCTGAATCGTTCTTTTTCGTGCACTCATTTTATTCGCATCCCCACCATACATACATACCAAGTGTTCCCATTTTACCTTTCCACTAGAAGTGATGGTTGAAATTGTTGTTTCTGCCTTCTTTTCGTTGTTCTTTGATAAGCTGGCCTCCGAAGCCTTGAACAAGATTGCTCGTGCCAAGGGAATTGAGTCCGAGCTCAAGAAACTGAAGAGGTCATTAATCCAGATCAAAAATCTCCTTTATGATGCTTCTCGGAGGGAGCTAAATGATGAAGCTGTTAATGAATGGCTGAATGGTCTCCAACATTTGGCTTACGACATAGACGATGTACTTGATGATCTGGCTACCCAAGCTGTGGAAAGTGAGCTAACTGAGAAATATGGATCCACCAGCAGCAAGGTAAGAAAGCTAATCCCAACTTGCTGCACAAATTTCTCATTAAGTTCTAGGATGCATGGCAAGTTAGATGATATAGGCACCAAATTAAAAGAACTGGTAGATGCAAAAAATGATCTTGGTTTAAGTGTGATAATAAATGAAATGCCAAAAGTTAAAAGATATGAAGCCAGTTTGGTAGATGCACGTGCTATAGTTGGACGTGAAGGTGATAAGAAGGCATTGGTTCAAAAGTTGTTAGGGAATAAAGATGAATCGTCTAGTCAAAACTTTAGCATCATCCCCATAGTTGGTATGGGTGGGGTAGGTAAAACAACTTTAGCTAGGCTTTTGTATCATCAAAAGGAAGTGAAGGATCACTTCTATTTCAGGGCTTGGGTTTGTGTTTCTGATGAGTTTGATGTTTTCAGTATAAGCAAAGTGATTTATCAATCTGTGACTGGGGAAACTAAGGAATTCACAGATTTAAATTTGCTTCAAGAAGCACTTAGAGAGAAACTTAAGGAAAAACTATTTCTTATAGTGTTAGATGATGTATGGTCTGAAAGCTATGATGATTGGGATAAGTTAGTTGGCCCATTTCTTGTGGGGGCTCCTGGAAGTAAAGTTATCATGACAACTCGGAAAGAGCAGTTGCTTAGAAAATTGGGTTACGCTGATCTAGAGCACTTGCCGAGTCTCTCACATGATGATGCTATGTGTTTATTTTCACAACATGCATTGGGTGTAGATAACTTTGATTCACATCCAACACTTAAACCCTATGGTGAAGGATTTGTGAAAAAATGTGATGGCTTGCCATTAGCTTTAAGAGCACTTGGACGATTATTGAGGACGAAGAAAGATGAGGAAGAATGGAAGGTGTTGTTAAATAGTGAGATTTGGAGGTTAGGAAATAAGGATGAGATTATTCCGGCTCTTAGACTAAGCTACAATGATCTTTCTGCCTCTTTGAAGCAGTTGTTTGCATACTGCTCCTTGTTTCCCAAGGACTATGTGTTTGACAAGGAGGAGTTGATTATGTTATGGATGGCAGAAGGGTTTTTGCACCACTCCACTATAAACAAGTCCATGAAACACTTGGGTCTTGAATATTTTGATGAGTTGTTGTCGAGGTCGTTTTTTCAACATTCATCTGATGACGGATCATTGTTTGTGATGCATGACCTCATTAACGACTTGGCCATGTCTGTCGCTGGAGATTTTTTTTAAGGCTAGATGTTGGGATTAAGGAGTATGGTAGGAAGGAAGCATTGCAAAAGCACCGCCATATGTCATTTGTGTTTGAGGATTACATGGTTTACCAAAGGTTTGAGCCACTCAAAGGAGCTAAAAGTTTGAGAACACTTTTAGCATTGTCTGTTGAGAGGGTAGGATGGTGGAAAACATTTTACTTATCAAACAAGGTCCTGAATGACTTACTTCAGGAGTTACCATTGTTAAGAGTCCTAAGTTTGAGTGATCTTAGCATAACCGAGGTACCAGAAGTTGTTGGTAGTATGAAGCACCTGCGGTATCTTAATCTATCTCGAACTAGAATTACCTATTTACCAGAAAATGTCTGCAATCTTTGTAATTTACAGACGCTAATCATTTCTGGCTGTAATAGTTTGGAAAATTTGCCTGAGAGCTTCTCAAAGCTTAAAAATTTGCAGCATTTTGACATGAGCGGTAGTTGGATGTTGGAGAAGATGCCCTTAGGGATTGGTGAGTTGAAAAGTATACAAACTCTCTCCTGTGACATTCGCTTACCAATAACCGAGCTTAAGAAATTGCAAAAACTCCATGGGAGAGTACGTATTGTGGGGCTGGCCGGCAATGTGCAGAATGCAATGGATGCACGTGAGGTGAAATTATCACAAAAGAGGCTTACTGAGTTAGTGTTGGATTGGGGTGATGAGGTTAATGTTCTTCGAAGGGAAACACTTGAAAAACAGGTCCTCAATGAGCTGGAGCCTAATAATGGTACTCTAGAAAAACTCAGAATGAACTCATATAGAGGTACTGAGTTTCCAAATTGGGTTGGGGATCCCTCATTTCGTCTGCTGACTGAGGTGTCGATATATTATTGCCCTAAATGTACATCTCTACCAAGACTTGGGCAATTACCATCACTGAAGGATCTGTATATTGGTGGGATGAGTAAGGTGAAGGTTGTAGATTTGGAGTTACTTGGACCTGGTCGTGCATTCCCGTCATTAGAAAGTCTAAGTTTTAGAGATATGGAGGGCTGGGAGGAATGGTCAGCAAATAGTGGGGCGTTTCCTTGCCTTCAAGAGCTTTATATTGAAGATTGTCCTAATCTGGTTCAGGTCTCCCTTGAAGAACTACCTACACTAAGTGTTCTGAAACTAAGCAAATGTGGTCATGGTGTATTGAAAAGCCTGGTTGATGTAGCTTCATCAATCACCAAGTTGGAAATAGATGACATTTCAGGGCTTACTGATGAACTGTGGAGAGGTGTTACAAAGTATCTTGGGGTGGTAGAAGAAATAAGCATCACAGGGTGTGATGACATAAAGTACGTGTGGGAATCAGAAGCAGAGGCAAGCAAGGTTCTTGTGAATTTAAAAATGTAGGCTTTAAGAAAATGTGAAAATTTGGTGAGTTTAGGGGAGAAAGAGGAGGATAATTATGGGAGTAGCCTAACATCTTTTAGGGAGTTGGGAATATCGGATTGTAACAGCTTGAAGCATTGCAGTTGTCCTGATAGCATGGAGACTTTGGATATTTGGAATTGTGATTCAATTACATCCGTCTCCTTCCCAACAGGAGGAGGGCAGAAGCTCAAGTCACTTACCATCACTGATTGCCAGAAACTACTGGAAAAGGAGTTGGGAGGAAGAGAGAAGTCAAGAATGCTTATAAACTCAAAAATGCAGATGCTTGAAACAGTAGATATACGTAATTGGCCAAATCTGAAATCCATCAGTGAATTGAGTTGCTTCATTCACCTGAACAGATTACATATATCAAACTGTCCGAGTATGGTGTCCTTTCCTGACCATGAGTTGCCGAATCTCACCTCGTTAACACATCTCAGGATAGAAAAGTGTACAAGAATGGATGCATCTTTTCCTCGTGGGCTTTGGCCTCCGAAACTATGTTTCCTTAATATAGGAGGGTTGAAGAAGCCCATCTCAGAGTGGGGCCTACAGAATTTCCCAACCTCACTTGACAACCTATTATTACATGGCGGGCCATATGATGATCTGAAAAAGTTTGATCAGTTGTCACATCTTTTTCCTTCATCTCTTACTATTCTTGGCATAAATGGATTTGAGAAACTGGAATTGGTTTCAACCGGACTCCAACACCTCACCTCCCTCCAACATCTCTTCATTGAGAACTGCCCAAAGACAATAGATTTACCAGAGAAATTGTTGCCTTCACTTCTGGCATTGAGAGTAGAAAGATGCCCAAATCTGAAAGAAAATATTAGTAGAGGAGGCTCCTATTGGCCCCACATCTCCCTTATCCCCTGCTTCACGACAGACGAGTAAGGAGTAATTACAAGATTAACACGAAGGTACAACCCTCTGTTTGTCTCGAACTTTTTTTTTTCAGTTTCATTGTATATAAAACTTAAATAACTGATTTATTTAGCTCAGTGAAATAATTTTTCATATATAATCTTAATACAAATATGCATTTCCATATATTTGTGAAAGTGAAACTGTTATGAACAGAAATCTTATTTATCCTTGTAAGGTGCACATCTACAAAATTTTACTTTTAAATATCTTACTAATCCAGTTCAAATCTATTTTTCTCACTTTTCCAAACTCACAGCCAAGCAATAAAAGATTAAAGGTCGATGGATGTAATGATTTTTGAAATGAAAGCAAATAAAAGATCAAGCTGATGATAGTTTACAAAGGAAGACATTTATATGGTGCTGCTTCTACTTTACAAGGTTTGTTTCCATCTGACTGATAAACCCTTATGTGATATAAAACAAGACTTTATATGGACAGTGATTTCCGATATTTACTTCATTTTTTCTTGTTCCAAATTTGTTTGAAATGGAATCTTGATGTATAGGTGACTCGGTCTCTTCATGACCTTGATGTTGCAAACTTGTTTTGCTTTTACAAAACTCTTTAAAGGTAAACATTTTTCTCATTGTCAAATTGATTACTTAATTTCTCATGTCAAACTCTTTACGATTTATTATAAGATTAATTTTCTGATATTTGTTTGCTAGACTAGATTGAACCCCAAAGAGAAAGGGAGGTTGTGGTGATCCTATGAAGCTTTGTCAAGAATTATTAACACCACAACGCTTTCATCAGTAGTTTGCTGGAAAGAATGTTTGAGAGTTCAATTAAAAACAGAACAAAAACAGAGCACTCCATCTGCTGTTCCAAGAAGTTGAAAACAGAGTTCATGTCATTTTGACTTTCATTGAGTGTTGTCAATGAAAGAGATTAGGGTTAGGGACTAGCCTACTATTTTCTTTGTATGGCATTTTTATGCACTGGTTCTGTTCAGCTATGTTACAATTATCTTTTTTGGTAGCTATTAGGTCTTTATGAACGAAAAAAGCATTCATTGTTGTGTTAATTTCTGTTTTTCTTCATTTGAATTTTGTAGGTAAATTTTTATGCACTGATTCTGTTCAGCTAAGATGATTGAACAAGTTGCAATTAAGCTTGTGACTATTGTAATGTCATTATAACTTTTGTTAATTAGTTTGTTGGAATTTGATATTAGAATGTTGCAATTTCTAGGGCTATTGAAAAAAATGAGCTAATTGTTTTGATAGAAATTGGGATGTTTATGCATTTTAGGAAAGATGACGTGTCATGCAGGCATACATTACTCACTAGTTGTTAATTTTAAAGGTGTAACTAAGTAGCTGCCATAATATGTTTTACATGTATAGCTTCAAGGCGCTGGATGTTGATTGACATTACTTTATCATCTTGCTTTAATTAAGCTGTAACTTTGTTATGTGCTTTTCTATATTTAACTATTTGACTTCGTTACCTGCTTCTTAAAGCTCTGTATCTTTGATGAGCATGAACAACAGCAAATATCATATAACAAGAGAAAAGGTAAAAATCATCTTCTGATTATACTAGAATCAATGTATCATAACCTTTTTTTTTTTGAAACTCACAATCTTTATCGTTTTATACTTTTTGTAGGCATTAACTCATGTTTCAGGAATAGACCAGAATTGTGACTTTAGAAAGGTTAGTTAGAGATTCTTTTTATTTTAAAGGGTATATAGCTTTTCTACAAAGGACTTGATTGTTCTTTTGTGATCAGCTAATGCTGCATTCTAATTTAATGAAGATCAGTTTTCTTTTTTTGTGTAGCATCTATTCAGTCATTCAAACTGGGCTCAGTCTCTTGATAACCTTGATGTTGCAAACTTATTTTGCTTTCCCAAAACATTTTAAAGGTATACATTTATCTCATTGTCAATCTGATTACGTAATTTCTAAAGGCAAACTCTCTCTCTCTCTCTCTCTCTCTCTCTCTCTCTATATATATATATATATATATATATATATATATATATATATATATATATATATATATATATATATATAAATTATTATATGATTTATTTTCTGATATTTACTTTTTTCCTAGACTTGATTCAAACCAAAGAGAAATAGAAGTTTTGGTGTTCATCAAGAGACATCCTATGAAGCATGGTTGTTTGTTTTATCTAGAAAGACTACGTTTTAGAGTTAGATTGTAAACAGAACAAAAGCAGAGAACTCCATCTGCTGTTCCAAGAAGCTGAAATCAGGGTAAATGTAATTTTGACTTTTGTTGGTAGATGAATAACATTAGTAACTCATTATGCTTTCTTTGAGCAAACTAACTTCCATAATTCCAAATAGTATTTGATTGACACCTAATGAAACTACCGTTGTCAGTCTACTGTGAACACCAGGCATTTTAATTGAGAGTAATGTCCTTTGGGGACTTCCACCTCCAAAATGATAATCCTATTCAAGGAGTTTAGCATTCTAGTAAAAGACTAGATTATGCTGATAGCAATGCAACAATATAATCATAAAGCATGTATATCATTAGAAAATTTGTGCCTCAGGAATCTGATATTCTATATTGTTAACGGGCTTCAGATAGTAGGGTTGAAGAAGCCCGTCTCAGAGTGGGGCCCATAGAATTTTCCCAACCTCACTTGATAACCTAACATTATATGGCGTACCATGTGAGTATGTGAAAAACTTGATCAATTCTCACATCTACTTCCTTCATCTCTTACTATTTGAGAAACTGGAATCGTTTTCAACCAGAATCCGAAGCCTCACCTCCCTCCAACAAAAAATATGAATGCATTCAAATCAAGAATCATTTTGATAATGTATAGCCTAATAGCTACCATGTGACAATGCCAATTAATTAATATGATTATCTTGTGACCCATTTGATCCATGACTAATACTAAGTAAATCAATTAAGATTAAGTGGATGGACCTTCATCAAATAAGTCGGCTTTGACACCTTTAAATATGATACTTTGTTATATTTGTTAAATGCTTGTGAATATAATTCTTATTGACCCTTTATCTAAGGATTGATCCTAGAATTTTCATTATTTGTTTAAGTTATACCTTTTAGATCTTTTAAATCATGAATCACTTTACACAAGAACTTTAAAATGATTTGATCAATTTATTAATAACTATCTACGACTTTACCCATTTGAAAATGATGATTAATATTTTATTTATTTATTTATTTCGATGACCCATTTAACCGAGGATTAATACTAACTAAACACATTACAAACTATTGAAAGTCAAATGGGTCGAGTGGATGGATGTTTTCTTAAATAGGTCAATTTTAATTTATTCTGCAATCTCCAGTTGAGAATTAGACTGACTGAAAACAGAACATAAACAGAGGAGACCATCTGTTATTACAAAAAATTGAAATCTCAACACCTTGTATTCTTTGCCGTATAACTTTGACTTTCATTGGTAACATGATAAATTTAGTAATTCATCATGATTTCTGAAATTTATTAGCCTGCACACAAAACAGAGTTTGTTAAAAACCTTATTTTTGATCATCAAAATAAATAAATAACAAAAAAACAAAAAACATATTAATAAGGGTAAGATGGTCTTTTCTATAGACCAGGGACCACCGGTGTAAAAAATACAAACCACAGGGACCAACCATCTCAAAAATCCAATACTAGTACCAAAACTATGAATTAGGGAAACCAAAGGGACCATATGTGAAATTTACTCTAAATCGAAATTTTGTCCAATGACAAATGCTGAGGCAGTTCTGAAATTTCCGTGTCCGCCGGCTTCAGTTCTTCGAGTCGTCACAGTAAACATCATGGAGGAGGAGATCAGACGGCGGAAGCCTTTCGTCCGCAATGTTTATCTCAGTAGAAATGTAACACGAAATGGCGGCCGGAATCAGATTCGTCGGAGTTGGAGAAACTGCGGAATCAGAATAGGGGGCATGAAATAAAAAGAATTTTGGTTCCATGGAATTTTTACATCGACAAGATTCAGTTTGATATGTTTCGGTAAACAATTTTTTAATCTATCATGTTTTCGTTGAAACTTCTCAATTGCAACTTGCAACTTTTGGGGCCACAAATATGTAGTGTGCATTATTCAAACCTTTTCACTACTGTAAACAATAATCGAAATCGATCTCCTGGTAAACCCATTTCTTTCACATCTCTTGGAAATTGAAATCATTCTTTCTTTGCATCCATCCCATCCACATCTCTACTATATACTCTGCTCTTACCATAAATAATGGCTGATCTGAAAGCATTCTTTCTTCTTCCTTCCTTCTTGACAGTGGTCTTTGAAAAGCTGGCATCTGAACCCTTGAAAAAGATTGCTTGTTCCAATGAAACAGAAAACTTTATCCCACGTTGATCAGCAAGGCCATTTATATCATGATCCATGTACCAAAAACCATGTAAATTCCACCCTTACATTTATTTACGTCTGCAGATGATATTTGAGCAAATCAATTCCCTGAAAACCAATTGATAATTGAAAAATATAAGACCCAGAATAACTTATTTTCCTTCTGTACTACAACATTCTACTTTCATTTCTTTTTATTACACCATTATACTTCAATTTTTCTTATTAAGACATTGTACATAGAAAAACCTACAGATTATAATAGTGATCAATGTTTTGTATTAGGAGGAAATGAAGGTGTAGTGCTATTTCTTGCATTTAACCAAAAGATATATAGAAAAGCACTTGCCTGGTCTTCCTTGGTCATCTTTCTCACGGCCTACAACAGAAACGAGAACACATGATGACATGGCACATCAAATGTCATTATAAGCACAAAGAAAGTAGTTTGTGTCGTTTTTATTTTTAGTATACATGTAAAGTAAGGGAGAATGAAAAGATCAATTAGAAATCGACTATAACTTACCTCGAGAAGTAACAATCTCTTTAAGATTTATGACATTCTCATAATACATCTTCTTTAAGATTTTGATCTCACGAACGACAATTATTGAAAACTCTATTTAGATAGTAGATTTAGGTTTAAGACAAATTATGTAAGTAGTTGTTTAACAATTTGTAGAGGAAATAAGTTTTTTTTTTTTTTTTGTTTTTGCAGAAAAAGGTGTCTTGTACCCTCCCTCTCGTTGTCCATTCGTATCCTCTTTAGAGCAACAATTTCACCGGTTCTGATTTCTCAATCCATGCATACTTGACTGAAAGAGCATCGTTATAACAGAAAATTGTAAGTTCAGGTAAAAAGGACGTCACAAGCAAGACAAGAGTACAAGATAACTTACATCACAGACCAAAAGTAGACTATAGGGAAATTTAGGGTTTGTGGTGGAAATCTGGATACCAACTTGGATCGTGATATCACTTTTCGAACTAATATTTCTACCCTATGCCTAGGTTACAAGAAATTCAGTCTAGAATAATCCAAGTGGACACTTACGATTCTAGGCATAGAAATTGTAAGCAGATATGCTAGAGGATTCTGTGAAAGTATAATGAAAAACGAGAGCTTAAGATCGTAACCCTCTTCTGAAGAGGAAGAACTGTTTATATATTAAACGAGATTAGAGTTTCATTAGCGTTGGGTCGTCATTAGTTGCTTTGGAAGAAAGTCATGATAATCCGGATTTAATGAGGATTTAGGGTTACTAAAACTAACGAGTTTCGTTAGTTTTACCATAATCACCCTCAAGAAATTGAATTTTCCACTATGTTCCCATATGTAAAATTCGGTGAGGTTTTGGGGCGTTGCCCTTCGACCCCGCTAAAGGGTCGCTGCCCCAGGACCCCCGACTAGTCGTCAAACCGGCTTCTAATTCGATCTTATATATGTGTGCACTCCGCACAACCCCGTACATATATTAGAGTACAAATTATGAAGCCCCTTAGCTCACATGTTAGTTCCAGTTACTTAAAATGACATGGTGACATTAAAATCACCAACATAGAAGTGTACTCTTTGACTGCTTTCAAACACCTCATGAGTTCTACATGAGTTCTACAGGACTACTCTTTGATTGTTTTATGGAAGTAAGTTAATTGCATAAGGGTAAAAATGGAATCAATTTTTTTGTCCCAATGAACAGTACCATTTAGCTCAATAACCTTCTCATTTCTTGTGAAATTTCTCTTGACTGTTCTCCTAAAAGAACTCAAGGAGATCCACAGCCACCATGAAGCAGAAAGGAAACATCGGTAACCCTATTAATAAAAGTGAGGAAAGAAAATCAATTTAGCCAACAACCTTTGTATCAATAGATTTGAAAATAATCAGTTTAAAAGAAAATCAAAGTTCGAATTGCTTGCTGCCAGCTGATTGTAAGTGTTGGTGGGTTTTAATTAGGGATCATTTATCGGTCTAGATTCTGAGTGGTGTGTTTCTACTCCTACTTTCTTTTTGCAGCAAGTCAAAAGAAGGAGAAAATCGCAGAAGAAAGTCGACCCAAGAAATTGGAAGAACAGAATCGAGAAATTAGAACGAAATCATTTTCAAAACCCCTAACAATACATGAATGAAAAACAAATTCGAACTGACATATAGTAGGGCTCTGGTTATGATCAATTCTACAAGAGTTTTGAAGAAATTTATTCTTAGCTGCAATTTTAGGGGAAGAGGAGGAGAAACCTTGAGTCAATCTCTTAGTCCAGGCGGATGAAGCTTCTTGTCAGCTGATTTTGCCTGAAAAATCGATTCCAGTTAGCGATACATGAAGCGAAAGTGGAAGCAGAGGTGCAGTAGATTCCTTCCGGAACCGATTGTTTGCGACAGAGAAAGAAGTGGGAAGGCGTTTTGTGTGGCTCCAATCCAACGTTGAAGCATGAGGTGTGTCATAATTTTGGGAAAAATCATAGTCTTGAATGTGATGCGGTTCTTGGAAACGGGAGCATAATATGTATCGGGGGAATTTCGGAGAAGAAAAAACTGTAGCACCTGGTTTCTGATACGTAAAATTTATCTTTGCATTTTTCATTTTTAGCCTTGGACTCGGCGAGTTGTAGGTCCGACTCGCTGAGTAGAGACGGGATCCGGAGCGTGTTTAAGTTGGCGACTCGGCGAGTCCATATTCCGGACTCGGCGAGTCACCGCTGTCTGATGAAACCCTAATTCCAAGGGTTTGCCCCCTATTTAAGCTAGCTTGTGCGGCCCAAGCTCGCCCCCTTTCACCCTTAGAGCGCCCTACATAAAACCCTAACTCGTTTCTTGTGAGATTGAAGTGATTAGAGTGATTCCTTGAAGTTTTTGGGAGAAAAAGGAGAGTGGAGCAAGAAGAGGAGAAGGAGACCAGATATCTTGGTGCTATTTTAGAGTTCTCTGAGGTATATCTCTACTCCATTCTGTTTGTATGCTTAAAACCCCATTAGAGCACCTTTGAGCTCTTCTTGAACCTTTTTCCAAGCTTGTGCATGAAGTAGAATTCGTAATAGGTTGATTATCCACTAGATCAAGTCATGGTTGAGCTCCAGAAGCTCAGATCTATAACCTTTATGGGAGTAAATTGCTTGAATGTCCTAGATCTACCTTCTTAGCCCTTATTTCGCCCTTAATCCCCATTCTATGCATTTCTACACGTAAAGTTGGAAACTTTACGTGAAAATCCTGCCTTAAGAACCTAGATCTATGAATGGCATGAGCTGGATCCAAGCAGAATCGCGTGTATAGTTTTGCATGTGGCCGACTCGGCGAGTCGTTCATCTGACTCAGCGAGTCGAGTCGCGAGTCGCCGAGTTTCCCCCTTTTCGCAATTGCGGGTTGGGAGAAGTGAGTCATTAAGTGTGACTCAATGGGTCGGAAGCTAGACTCACTCATGAAGTCACTCAATGAGTCAATGCCATGACTCGGCGAGTTCAAGGCAACCTTCTTAGATCAAGAACAGACTCGACGAGTTGTTCATACAACTCGGCGAGTCATATCATAAAGTGTTCATCGGATGAAGATGAACTCGGCGAGTTGTTCATACAACTTGGCGAGTAGGATGAAGGACTATTGGCCTTGGGTATAGAAGGAAAACTCGTCGAGTCTACGCCTAACTCGACGAGTAGAGACGAATTTATGGTCAGACTAAGGGAAAGGGACTCGGCGAGTTGGCAAGCCAACTCGGCGAGTCTGGTCAACTGGTAGTTGACTGTGACTTGACTCTTGATTTGTAAGGGTAAATGGTCAATTTACCCTGAAGTCGGTTAGCAGTATTTGACTAAGGGTTTTGTGGGAATTATAGTCGGAGGATTTCCGGAGCGGCAGTAGCAGCAGACAGTCAGTTCCCACACAGATCGGCAGGGACTTTGAGGTGAGTTTCCTTCCAGTAGTAACGGGTCTAAGGCGCCAAGGCCGGCCCGTATAGACGAGATGTTAGTATTAGAGTGTGGGACGAGCCCGTATCTCTTGGTTGAGTTGACTATGATATATGCCAGTATGATAGAGATGTCTATACTCGTTGTCTGTATGATACTTGTATATTATGGGTTAGCGGCTGAGTGTGGGCGAGGCTCGTATCTCTCCGAGAGTGGAGTGTGGGCGAGGCCCGTATCTCCCGACTAGCGGAGTGTGGGCAAGGCTCGTATCTTCCTGAGTGTGGGCGAGGCCCGTATCTTCTAGCTGTACGTTGTATGCTTGCATGGTATGAGGTATTATGGGGGAACTCACTAAGCTTCGTGCTTATAGTTTTCAGTTTTGGTTTCAGGTACCTCTTCGTCGAAGGGGAAGGAGCTGGCACGGTAGCGGTACATCACACACACACCTGCTTGTATTCCGCATTATGACATCTACCTGGGAGATTGTACTCTGATATTTGTATGATTATTATAGTGTTGTAAATATCGGCCTAGGCGGCCGCCTAGGTGGCGCCTAGGCGCTTGGCAGTCTGCAACTGATTACGATTAGGGGTGTTTGGCGGAAATTGGTCATAATCGGTCTAGGCGGTCTTCGACGGTCCTTGGCGGTCCTCGGCGCTCCTAGGCGGGAAAATTTTCAAATTTTCAAATTTTCAAAATTTCAAATAATACACCAAAATTAACAAATTTTCAAAATTTTAAATTTTTAAATATTCAAAATTTCAAATATTATACCAAATATTTAAAATTTTCAAAATTTCAAAATTTTAAATTTTCAAATACTAATTTTTGTAGGATATATTAAATTTTAAAATAGTTTTATTAGTAATTTAAGGCACCCGATTAATCTCCGCAAAACCGATTAATCGCTTGACCCCAGTCCACTGCCGAGCTACCGCCGAGCGATTTTTACAACCATGGATTATTACAATGTTTCTGACATGCAACATCTTTTGTGAAATGAAATGGTTATTGAATGATTTGTTTCTAAATGTTTTGCTAAGTACATGTTTTAAAAAACGAAATTTTTGGGATGTTACAAGTTGGTATCAGAGCCCTGGTTTGAGGGATTTGAACACACCTGTGGGGGTGTTTGAACTCAAATCGAGGGATTAAAAGATTTTGGAAAAAGAAAATGTCTTCTAAAAAGCTAATAAAGGGTTCTAAGAAAGAACGAAGTGTGTGATGTGCGCGACCGGCCAAGCTCAAGTAAGTATTCCCCAAAGTACCCATACAAGCTTATGTTATGCTTATCAGTTTCAGTAGAACAACATGCTAGAATAGGACTAAGGATCTAGGAGTGATGCCTTATGTGCCTGCTTTAGGTGCTTCAGTGTGTGAAAAGTCGCATGCTAGGATTGAGTAGACAGTAGTAGGATGGCTTGTTTAGGTTATGCCTGATAGTGCGAGTTTAGCATTGTATGCTAGTTCAGTTTTTCCCTACGAGGATAGAGTTGCTTGAGATTGTTGTCTTTATGTCCAAATGCTTTTTGCTTTGTGCTATGTGGGCTTTGAAGTGATGGGAGTTAGCTGTTAGGTGAATACGTTAAAGTCACATGTGATCAGGGTTGAATACTCTCAGAGTGTTGGATTTGACCCTATTGCGTAGCTCTTGTTCGAGTCCTAACCGTGGTAGGGATGAGTCCTTTACTCGAAGGATTATCCGAGCCTCGTCACATGTGATTGTATTCAGGTAATAGCTAATTGGCATCACCAAGAGGCCTTCAACAGCTGAGGACTGGGTTGGGTGGAGTCAGAGGTTTCCTAGGGTAAGCCTAGGATAGGAGTAGCAGAGATCAGCGGTAGCGAAAGGGACCTGGTGGAGTCAAGGCAGTCCTTGGAGAAGGTACGGATAGATGTGGAAGGTAGTATGGGCCCGTACTACTGAAAGTAGAGGATCCATACCCGAATCGAGGAATGCCAAGATAAGACCATGGAACTTGTAGTGAGTGTGATTCCTCCAGAGGAATCAGTATCTCTAACAGTTGTTATTTCTTTTGTATTTCAGAATGGTGGTACTACGATCGAGGCCAGCAGTAGGCAGTACAGGAGAGGGATCGGGTTCTGGATCAGGTTTCGAGCCAGTAGACGAGGGGCTATGCGAGTTCATCGCGTCTGAGATCACCAGAGGCATCCTTGAGTCGACCCCATCATCTTCGGGTCGATCAATGAGGGGATATTGGAGTTGATGGAGGATCGCCTCCGGGCATTCAGGAGCGACATGGCATCTGGCCAGTCGGGATCTCGCACGCTGTCCTTCAAGGAATTTCGGGATAGTGGTGCACTGTATTTTCATGGGGCGAAGGACCCCATAGCGGCCAGACGATGGATTGCAGACATTGAGTTTGCACATATGATTAGCTTCTGCCCTGAGGGGTCGAAGGTGAGGTTCGCAGCAGGGTGTCTACAAGATCGAGCTAGGGATTGGTGGGAGTCCGTGGGGGATTCATTGGGAGCCTCGGCCGTCAAGGCTATGACTTGGTCAGACTTTGCGACCAGGTTCAGGGCGGAGTTTGTGCCGGCTGTCGAGCTTCAGCAGCTGGCCAGGGAGTTCTTGGATATGAGGCAGACGACGGAGACTGTGGTGGAGATCACCGCCAAGTTCTGGGAGAGGGCATTGTTAGTGCCCCAATATGCGGGTGATGAGGATATGAGGAGGACCCGTTATCATGACATGCTACGGGCTGACATCCGGGAGCATGTTAGCTTTTCAGCTTGCCCTACCCTAGAGTCCATGATTGCCAGGGCGAGGGAAAGGGATATCGATTTAGAGCACATTCGGAAGAGGAAGGCAGAGGCGGGGCAGGTGGTTGGGGCTTCGGGGAAGAAGCCCAAAGGATCAGATGGGAGGCCGAAAGGCCAAGGAGGACCGGGCCGCTGCGGGAAATGCGACATGACACATGAGGGAGCATGTAGGATGGGATCAACAGGCTGCTACAAGTGCGTCAAGGCAGGGCACTTTAGCAGGGATTGTACTACTCCTGTCTCAGTTATTCAGACATCTGAGTTGTTGTGTTTCCACTGCAACCAGAGGGGCCACAAGAAGGCCAATTGCCCCCAGTTGACAGCATCAGCGCCGGTTAGGGCGCCGGCTCCAGCTACCCTGCGGATTACAGATGGCCGGCAGGGTAAGGCAGAGGCTCCAGTGGTGAGGAGCCGGGCGTTTCAGCTGACGGCAGAGGAGGCATGCGCCACACCCGATGTGGTGACGGGATCGTTCCATGTGAACGGTATTCCTGTCCAGGTGTTGTTCGACTCGGGTGCCACCCGATCATTTGTTTCCCTTGCGCTTAGCAAGAGGTTTACTGAGTCTTCAGGCATGTTGGATTTCCCTTTAGAGGTGGAGATTGCCGATGATCGATCGGTGCGAGCGTCATCAGTATTCAGGGATTGTGTCCTGAGGCTTTTCGAGGAGCGTTATTTTGTGGATTTAGTTCCCATCCCGTTGCGGGGGAATAAGGTAATTATAGGCATGGATTGGTTGAGCCCTAATGGGGCGGTGATAGATTGCGCACAGCAGCTAGTGCGGATCAGGACCCCGAGTGGGGGAGAGTTGATGATCCACGGCGAGAGGCCACAGCGTGGGCCTGTAGTATGTTCAGCAGCAAGAGCTAGGCGCTACCTTCAGCAGGGATGCGCGGGGTATGTCGCGTATGTTATGGATACCCGGGAGACGGGTAAGGCGACGGTGAGCGAGGTTCCAGTGGTGCGAGACTACGCTGATGTGTTCCCGGAGGAGCTTCCTGGAATACCTCCGGAGCGCCAGGTGGAGTTCAGGATCGATCTAGTTCCTGGTGCGGCTCCAATAGCCAAGGCACCCTATCAGTTGGCTCCTCCCAAGATGCAGGAGTTGTCTACGCAGCTGCAGGACCTGCTAGACAAGGGGTTTATTCGACCGAGCAGTTCACCCTGGGGAGCCCCGATCCTGTTTGTAAAGAAGAAGGACGGGTCGCATCGGATGTGTATAGATTATTGGGAGCTGAATAAGGTAACGGTGAAGAACCGATACCCACTCCCGAGGATTGATGACCTCTTTGATCAGTTGCAGGGAGCATCTTGGTTCTCCAAGATCGATTTGTGTTCCGGTTATCACCAGATGAGGGTCAGGGAGGAGGATGTACAGAAGACCGTGTTTCGGACGCGTTATGGCCATTATGAGTTCGTGGTGATGCCGTTTGGGCTCACCAATGCTCCTGCCGCGTTCATGGACCTCATGAACCGCGTGTGCAGGCCGATGCTGGATTGGTCTGTGATAGTTTTCATCGATGACATCTTGGTTTATTCCAAGACACAGGAGGAGCACAAGGAGCATCTGAGAGAGGTTTTGGAGACCTTGAGAAGGGAGAGCTTGTATGCCAAGTTCTCCAAGTGTGAGTTTTGGTTGCGCGAGGTGCAGTTTCTTGGGCACCTCGTCAACCAGGACGGGATTTCAGTAGACCCGGCCAAGGTGGAGGCCGTGATGAGATGGGAGGTTCTGAAGTCTCCATCCAAGATTCGGAGTTTCCTAGGATTGGCAAGCTACTATCGGAGATTTATTTGGGATTTCTCCAAGATAGCCGTACCCCTGACACGATTGACTAGGAAGGCCGTGGTCATTCGTTGGGGGTCTGAGCAGCAGGCAGCGTTCGAGATTCTGAGACAGAGATTGTGCGAGGCGCCGATCTTAGCCCTGCCCGAGGGCGTAGAGGATTTTGTGGTATATTGTGATGCGTCGATCTTAGGCCTAGGTGCAGTATTGATGCAGAGGGGGCATGTCATTGCTTATGCCTCGAGGCAGCTGAAGCCTCACGAGGAGAACTACCCGACGCATGATTTGGAGTTGGGGGCGGTGGTTTTCGCCCTCAAGATATGGCGGCATTACCTCTATGGGGTTCGATGTACCATTTACACGGACCACAAGAGCTTGAGGTACCTCATGGATCAGCCGAATATGAACATGAGGCAGCGTCGGTGGTTGGACGTGGTGAAGGATTATCATTGCGGGATCCTTTACCACCCAGAGAAGGCCAATGTGGTGGCCGATGCGCTTAGCCGCAAGGCGGCGCCGATCAGGGATATTTGCGTGAGGATGACTGTGATGGCTCCCCTGTTGGAGCAGATTCGGGAGGCTCAACAGGAGGCTATGAAGGAGGAACATCGGAAGAGTGAGCGAATAGTGGGTTAAGTCACCTCCTTCGATTATGATAGCCGGGGGTTATTGACACTACACCGCAGGGTGTGGGTGCCATATCTTGGAGGCGTGCGCCAGATCTTGATGGAGGAGGCGCACAAATCCCGATTCTCTATTCATCCAGGGGCGACGAAGATGTATAGGGATCTTCGTCTAGACTATTAGTGGCCCTGCATGAAGCGGGACATGGCGTGGTACGTCGAGCGGTGTTTGACCTACAGGAAGGTCAAGGCCGAGCATCAGAGACCGCACGGCAAGATGCAACCGTTGGATATCCCGTTATGGAAATGGGAGAATATTACGATGGATTTTATCACAAAGCTTCCCCGGATGGCGCGAGGAGTGGATTCGATTTGGGTCATCGTGGATCGATTGACCAAGAGCGCCCATTTTATTCCGATTCAGGAGAGTATCTCGGCCGAAAAGTTGGCCGATATCTACATCAGGGAGATAGTGGCACGACACGGGGTGCCAGTGTCAGTGATATCGGATCGAGATGTGCGGTTCACTTCCAGGTTTTGGAAGAAGTTTCATGATGAGTTAGGCACTCGTCTGCACTTTAGCACCGCCTTTCACCCGCAGACGGATGGTTAGAGTGAGCGGACCATCCAGACTTTGGAGGATATGTTGCGGGCTTGCGTGATAGACTTTGGTGGCAGCTGGGATACCTATCTTCCCTTGGCTGAGTTCTCGTACAACAACAGCTACCACGCGAGTATTGACCGTCCTCCATTCGAGATGTTGTATGGTCGGAGGTGCAGGACCCCGATATGCTGGGGTGAAGTTGGCCAGAGGGTCATGGGGAGCACCGAAGTGGTGCTCAAGATGACTGAGAGAATCCATCAGGTTCGGAGCAGGCTTCAGACTGCGCAGAGTCAGCAGAAAAGTTATGCCGACAAGCGTCGATCAGACCTGGAGTTCCAGGTCGGGGATATGGTTCTCCTGAAAGTGTCGCCTTGGAAAGGCGTCATTCGATTCAGGAAGCGGGGCAAGTTGGGCCCGAGATACATTGGTCCATTCAGGGTTGTAGCCCGGGTGGGCAAGGTGGCATATAGGTTGGATCTGCCAGCCGAGCTCAGCCAGATCCACAGCACCTTCCATGTCTCCCAGCTGCGGAAGTGTCTCGTGGATGATTCAGCGATGGTGCCATTAGAGGATATACAGGTTGATGACAACCTGAATTACATTGAGCGCCCAGTCGAAATCCTTGACCGGAAGTCGAAGGATCTAAGGAACAAGAGGGTAGAGTTAGTGAAGGTGCAGTGGCAACACCGAAAGGGGTCCGAGTGGACTTGGGAGCCAGTGGAAGAAATGATGGAGCATTACCCCGAGCTGTTTCAGGATCGAGCAGCAGACTTCGAGGACGAAGTCTAAAATAAGTGGGGGAGATTTGTAGCATCTGGTTTCTGGTACGTAAAATTTATCTTTGCATGTTTCATTTTTAGCCTTGGACTCGGCGAGTTGTAGGTCCGACTCGCCGAGTAGAGACGGGATCCGGAGCGTGTTTAAGTTGGCCACTCGGCGAGTCACCGCTGTCTGATGAAACCCTAATTCCAAGGGTTTGCCCCCTATTTAAGCTAGCTTGTGCGGCCCAAGCTCGCCCCCTTTCACCCTTAGAGCGCCCTACATAAAACCCTAACTCGTTTCTTGTGAGATTGAAGTGATTAGAGTGATTCCTTGAAGTTTTTGGGAGAAAAAGGAGAGTGGAGCAAGAAGAGGAGAAGGAGACCAGATATCTTGGTGCTATTTTAGAGTTCTCTGAGGTATATCTCTACTCCATTCTGTTTGTATGCTTAAAACCCCATTAGAGCACCTTTGAGCTCTTCTTGAACCTTTTTCCAAGCTTGTGCATGAAGTAGAATTCGTAATAGGTTGATTATCCACTAGATCAAGTCATGGTTGAGCTCCAGAAGCTCAGATCTATAACCTTTATGGGAGTAAATTGCTTGAATGTCCTAGATCTACCTTCTTAGCCCTTATTTCGCCCTTAATCCCCATTCTATGCATTTCTACACGTAAAGTTGGAAACTTTACGTGAAAATCCTGCCTTAAGAACCTAGATCTATGAATGGCATGAGCTGGATCCAAGCAGAATCGCGTGTATAGTTTTGCATGTGGCCGACTCGGCGAGTCGTTCATCTGACTCAGCGAGTCGAGTCGCGAGTCGCCGAGTTTCCCCCTTTTCGCAATTGCGGGTTGGGAGAAGTGAGTCATTAAGTGTGACTCAATGGGTCGGAAGCTAGACTCACTCATGAAGTCACTCAGCGAGTCAATGCCATGACTCGGCGAGTTCAAGGCAACCTTCTTAGATCAAGAACAGACTCGACGAGTTGTTCATACAACTCGGCGAGTCATATCATAAAGTGTTCATCGGATGAAGATGAACTCGGCGAGTTGTTCATACAACTCGGCGAGTAGGATGAAGGACTATTGGCCTTGGGTATAGAAGGAAAAATCGTCGAGTCTACGTCTAACTCAACGAGTAGAGACGGATTTATGGTCAGACTAAGGGAAAGGGACTCGGCGAGTTGGCAAGCCAACTCGGCGAGTCTGGTCAACTGGCAGTTGACTGTGACTTGACTCTTGATTTGTAAGGGTAAATGGTCAATTTACCCTGAAGTCGGTTAGCAGTATTTGACTAAGGGTTTTGTGGGAATTATAGCCGGAGGATTTCCGGAGCGGCAGTAGCAGCAGACAGTCAGTTCCCACACAGATCGGCAGGGACTTTGAGGTGAGTTTCCTTCCAGTAGTAACGGGTCTAAGGCGCCAAGGCCGGCCCGTATAGACGAGATGTTAGTATTAGAGTGTGGGCCGAGCCCATATCTCTTGGTTGAGTTGACTATGATATATGCCAATATGATAGAGATGTCTATACTCGTTGTATGTGTGATACTTGTATATTATGGGTTAGCGGCTAAGTGTGGGCGAGGCCCGTATCTCTCCGAGAGTGGAGTGTGGGCGAGACCCATATCTCCCAAATAGAGGAGTGTGGGCGAGGTCCGTATCTCCGTATCTCCCAGATAGAGGAGTGTGGGCGAGGCCCGTATCTCCCGACTAGAGTGTGGGCAAGGCCCGTATCTTCCTGAGTGTGGGCGAGGCCCGTATCTCCTAGCTGTACGTTGTATGCTTGCATGGTATGAGGTATTATGGGGGAACTCAATAAGCTTCGTGCTTACAGTTTTCAGTTTTGGTTTCAGGTACCTCTTCGTCGAAGGGGAAGGAGCTGGCGCGGTAGCGGTACATCACATACACACCTGCTTGTATTCTGCATTACAATGTTTCTGACATGCAACATCTTTTGTGAAATGAAATGGTTATTGAATGATTTGTTTCTAAATGTTTTGCTAAGTACATGTTTTAAAAAACGAAATTTTTGGCTCGTATTTTTGCGATGTTACAAAAACGTATATTGAATCCAATGACGGTGAAAAAAAACGTTTATAGACTGTATAACAGCCGATACCAGCCTGCCATCAGAAGCCAAACTAGGGGTGAGCATGGTGCCGTTTGGTGCAGTTTTCGGACCAAACTGAACCGCAAATCGATAGATGCGGTTTTTAGACCATCTCCAACTCATTTCTATTTTTCCCCCTTAAATAGAGTAACAAATTGGGCAAATCGTGTTTCATCTTCAACCCTACTGCATTTTCTACCCCATTTTTACCCCAAAAAGTATATTCCTAGAATATTCCATTTTTATAACTTATATATATTGTCAAATACACTCCTCTACTAATTAGATATTAACAAATACTATATATAATATTTTTTTCATTACAAAATTATCACAAATTATATTATCATAAATAAAATGTTTATATATAATAATTTTAAATTAATTATTACTTTATTAAAAATAATTTTTAAATAAATAAGATTATATTTGTAATAAATATATCAAGATCACAATTATATTTGATTACTATATTTCATAAATTATGTTATCGTATTTCAAGTCTTTAGTATATATTTAATTTTCTTATATAAATTCGATAAATAAATATTAAACTCTATATTTATGATTAATTAATATAAATTAGTATATAACATGATATTACAAATATCAAATACTACATTTAAATTATAATTATTAGACAAAAATAAACTAAAAATGTACAAAATAAAAATGAAAGGGTCTAAAATTGGCAACCGAAAATTCAACTCCGTTATTGAAGATATGGATAGTATAACCCCAAATATGGGGATACTATTCATATCTCTAAAAGTGGAGACGTAAATGGGGTTGGGTCGGAGGGGAGTGGAGGAAGAAATGAAGGAAAATAAGAAGTTTGGGATGGGTTGGAGATGCTCTTATATATGTAAAATTGATTGGTGCGATTTTCTATTCGGTTTGGTTTTACAGGCTTTTTATGCGGTTTTCAGTTATTTTGGTGTTGTTTTGGTTTTTAACCGTACAAAAATGATTGTGTTGTTTTTCTTTTATTAATAGGATTAATTTAACGTCCAAAACTTAAATTCCAAAAATGACGAGGGGTTATTTTTTAATATAGTTTAAATTAGAGTCTAAACCCAAAACACTTTTTAACTTAACAAAATAAAAATAACAAGTTTCAACTCATTAAAACTTTAGTAGATAAAGGCTTCATGACTAAAACAAAAACCCAATAGCCCACAATGGTAGATTGGTAGTACACTAAACAACTGCCTAACTTTCAACCTTGCATCTCAAACCATTTTTATAGAAGAGCTTCTCTTTTCTTTATACCACAGATGTGGAACAAACAATCAAACAAGTGCTAACTTCTTTTACTGTGAATATTCATAGTTAATTTTGTTATTTTTGCTTGTTACTGTATATTTTCATATATAAAGAATATCGACAATCGTGATTTAAAAGAAATAAAATTATAAACTACAAAAACTTTTGGATTTCTTTAAAGCGATGAATTTGAATATATATATATATATATATATATATATATATATATATATATATATATATATATATATATATATATATAGAGAGAGAGAGAGAGAGAGAGAGAGAGAGAATTATGTTCATATATATCTAACATCTATTGTGTGAACCTATGAACCAATCAACATTTAGATAAATTAAATTATGAATTAATCAATAAAGAATAGTATACTTATTATATATACAATTGATTTATCATCCAAATATATAATCCCTATAATGATGGACCAGTTTCCTTAAATCTCTCCAGCATCTTAACAACCCTACCTTGGGCGTGTTCATCAACTCCATTTCACAATCGCCAACGAAATTTCTCATCACCATATTTTAACAGCACCACCATCAACATTATGTAGTCGAAATTGATGATCTTTTAATCATAACATATCTCCTAGAAGCCCTTGGATCTCATTTGCACCATCTCTGGGATCACACACAAACTCGCTATCGATCAAGCTTGATCAGACATCACCATTTTCGGTCCATCAGAGGACCTTGTTGAGTCGCTGTCCTTGAATCTCCGTTGCACAACAGAATTGCTGCTGAGCCGATGACACATATCCAAGGGACAACCGCTGAACAACAACACCGAATGTTTGATTTTTTACCCCTAAAATTGTTCCTTATTTCTTTCAATCCAAGTCTTCTCTTATATTAATTATATTCGACATAATCTCCCCTGAAAACTATCTTTTACCTGTTGAATAAACCATTTGTGCTTGCTTTCCTTCAACATGTAACAGAATCATGTGAGAGAGTAAAGTGTAGTAGACTAGTAGGCTTTATGTGACAAGTTTTGACAACTATAATCAACCATTCTTCACATACCATGCTTTTATTATAACCATAAATTATCTTTTTTTCTTTTTTTTTTTTTGCTTATAACATTACTAACAAAAGATAAAAGATAGCAACTTTGTCCTTTACGTATCAGTATTACAATAAAAAGGGATCGATAGCTTTAAATTACAGCCGCCAATATTTCATTTTTTTATAAATAACCATGTGAAAATATGAAATATTTGTTTCACTTTGCTTTTGGTTGACCTTGAAATGTTTGTAGTAACCTACTCTCTTACTCTCAGAATTTGATTATATTATTCCAACATTCACACCTCTTTTGTTTGAAATCTATCCCCACCTTTTTTTATTAACCATCTAATGTAGAAAACAATGCTCTTCACAAGAAAGAGGGATTAACATCATATTGCATTCGTTAATAACCTTAAAGTGGTCAATTTAATAACCTTAGGAAATAAGGAACTACATATTTCTTTTAATATTATATTTATTATTAATTTTTTTATTTCAAAATTTTATGCATATTAGTTCATATTTATGCATAAAGTGGCTTATTATTTTACTATAAAATATTAATCGAGTGGATCTGAATATGATTTTGTAGTTTTTCTAATTGAAGTTACATAGAAATGGTTAGTGTATACCATATTCTATTAGAATTGTTGTATTGTGTATCTATTATTAAATTTTGTTTTATTATTTGTCATATAAAAACATTCTCATAGAATCTTATTCTTACATAATTCGATGGTATGAGAGTTATTCTCATAGAATGCTCGTTTTCATGGCAATTTTTCTTATAGAATACATGAAGGGATCATGATGATCAAGGGTCAGAAGGTTGCATGATGGTGTGTTGGATGAAGATGAACAATGATCATAGGGGCGAACGCAGGAATTAGTAATAGGGGTTGCACAATTTTTTTTTCCCGCCACACATAATATAAAACATTTAAAAAAAAATTCCGGTCAAACATAATATAAAACATCTATTCATCTAATACAATTTTTTTCTGGTTAAAAATAATATAACAACGATATACTAGAATTTAAATTTGTCCTCTTCGTCCAGACATCTTTTGAAACCGCTCCATTACTTTTTCATTCTCAACTTTCGCAAGTGCTTCGGTGTCGACATTACACAACAATGCGTCGTTCAAAAATTCATCGCCAATTTTGTTACGCAAGTCGGTCTTCAAGAGCTTCATCTTTGAAAAACATCTTTCTACACTTGCGGTCGCTACATGTAATATCAAAGCCAACTTTAATAGCTTATAAACCAAAGGATAAGATCGATGCTTCCCCGTACTAACCAGCAAACGAGAAAGGTCGGAAATTCCTTTCAAACTAGCGAAGCGCTCATCTTTGATGCAAGAGTGATAAAATATCTCAAGTTGTCCTTCAAGGTCTATCATATCTGAATCATCAAAGTCATACTTGTATAACTTACCCAACTTCAATAACTTTGATTTGTCAAATTGTGCAAATGAATCACAAGGGCTCAAAGCACCCATGTATTCTAGTAATTGGGTGCTTGTTTCACTAAATCAATCGCGATATTCTGTAAGTTGCATATCTACCACCGTGTAGAAGATTTCAACCTCAAAATGAAACCTATTAGTCTTTGTAGTCCTACAGTTTCTCGCACCAATATACAACTCTTCCATATCCAAAGTATCAATTTCGTGTGTTTCACAAAAAGAGGATACTTTTGGCAAAATGCTAGCAAACCCTATGTTTCTAAAAGATTGCAATGCCTCCATTGTCCCTCTAACCATCAAAGCCGCTTCTAAAATGTCTAGATCTTTTCTTTGAAGTTGCTTTGACAATGTACCCGTGAGGTGTAAAATGTCATACATCATATGTAAGTAAAACACGAACTCATATGATTTAAAATATGTTAAGATTCCAGATGCTTGTTGACAGTTTGCCAATGACCCTCCCTCCTCTTTCACAAAATTTAAAACTATAAGAACATTCGTAAATAACTTCATCAAACTTGTGAATGTGTTGAAATGTGAACCCCATCTTGTTTCTCCCGCTCAAACAAGTGTAGTCTCTTGATTTAACCCTCTTCCGGTTTCAAGTTCACCACTACACAAGCCTTTTTGCACCCTTTCTCTTGCTTGCTCTCGTAGTAAGTCTTTTCTTTTACACGATGCACAAACTATATTAACCACCAACGAAATTTTCTCAAAAAAGTCACTAACACCATCATGCTTCTTTGCTACAGCCACAACTACTAATTGAAGTTGGTGTGCAAAGCAATATACATAAAAAGCCGTGTCATTCTCTTGTAATATCAAAGCTTTCAAACCATTGAATTCCCCTCGCATATTGCTAGCCCCATCATAACCTTGTCCTCTTATCTATTAAAATTTAAAACAATTAATATATATATATATATATATATATATTAATTAAATTGAAATAACAAAAAAGAAAAGAATAAATTACCTGACTAAAACTCAACTTATTACTTGTAAGTACTTCATTTATGGAGTTTTTGAGTGTCAAAGAAGATGTATCCTTCACGTGCACTAGACCTATGAATCTTTCTTTCACAAAGCCAAGAGTATCGACATAACGCAAAACAATAGCCATTTGTTCCTTTTTTTGAAACATCACTAGATTCATCAACTAGTAAAGCAAAAACATCTTGACCAATCTCTTCACGAATACTCAAAAGTACTTCTTGTGCAAAACATTGCACAAGTTCTTTTTGAATTTTAGGGGAAATTAGTTGATTGTTTTTTGGAGCATTTTCTAAAGTATTTTTGAAAATATCTTCACTAGTCTCTCGAATGGCTTTTAACACTTCAATGTATAGCCCTCTATTTTCCGAGTTAACCGACTCGTCATGACCACGAAACGGTAACCAGTTTTCAATAAAAGTCTAACAACAATAATAGAAACATGTAATCGAGCTTTATATTTATGATCCTCTGCTTCGGTTTGCCTCCTCAAGACTACATTGATATCTTGTTTTTCCCTCATTAAAAACTCACACTTTTCTTTTGCTTTGTTGTGAAAACTATCAATACCACCCACATGAGTCCGAAATGCATCTTTTTTATTCCAAGTATCAAAACCTTGAGAAACAAATGCTTCTCTCCCTCCTTTTTGTCTCATGAGGTCCCCACACAAATAACAATATAAACAATATGCACTATCCTTTTTCACACTATATTCCAACCAATCAAAGTCATCAAACCATGAAGAAACGAATCTTCTAAATCTATCACCTATTTTTTTTAGGAAACTTATGTGCCCTTACTTGACACGGTCCTTGAAGCAAATATGCTCTTCTTACATCATCTCTTATATTTGGTTTGTAACTTGTAATCAATAGCCTATTCGCCGGGTCCTTTGGAAGATCCTTCAAGTCAACATTATCATTAGGTTGGTTAGAGCATTGTGTTTGTGGAGTTGCATTAGAAACCAAAGGGATTGATTGATTGGTGATTGGTGTTTGTGGAGTTGCATTAGGATTAGAAACGGAAGGCATTGATTGATTGGTGATTGGTATTTGGGAACATTCTTCACCACTTTCATTAGGATTAGGTCTTTGTCTTTTGGTAAAAAAACCACTTAGTTTAACCTATAAAAACATAACAATGACTTCAATAAAACAACTTACTTTCACCTAATCAAACAATAAATTCAATAAAAACATAACAATTACACCTAATCAAACAATGACTTCAATAAAACAAGTTGGTTTCACCTAATCAAACAATAAATTAAATAAAACATATCAATTTCACCTGATCAAACAATCAATTCAATAAAACAAGTTGCTTTCACCTAATCAAACAATAAATTCAATAAAACATATCAATTTCACCTAATCAAACAATCAATTCAATAAATAACATAGCAATATAACCTAAGCAAACAATATAACTTCAACAAAACAAATCAATTTCACCCAAGTCAATCACTAACTTCAAAAAAACATATCAATTTCAAATATCTTAATGAATTGGTAATTGGTAAAACTTACTTGCTTCATTATGAAATCGATCAAGACATCAAGTATTGTGAATTGTGATCGATCCTTTTATGAAATCAATCAAGCCTCAAGGTCGATTGATCTGTGATCGATTGAATTTTGGAGGCAAAAGTCGAGTAGTCGTGCCTCGTGCGTCGCCCCTGCCCCTGCCCCTGTGTAATCTTCGATCGTTTTTTTTTTCTTTCAACCGATGGATTAATTACAAATTTACAATTAGGATTATTGGGCTATCTTTTTTACAAGCACTTAGCCCAATTGCTAATGTATCAAATTAAGTTTCATTTGGGTTTTAGGGCCTTAGACAATTGGACTATTAGACTACAATTGAATAAAACATTTGGCTCGTTATTATTTTTTTTTCGTTCGGTAATTCCCGAAAGAGTGACAATATTTTTTCTATGTAGTTGCACAATTTTTTTAGTAGTTGCACGATTTTTTTTACGTAGCGCCACAATAGGTAAAAATTAAAAAAAAAAATTCTACTTCGTACGCGGAAGCTAGGTGTTACCGGTGCCACACCGGGCACCTAGCTAGGACCGCCCATGAATGATCATCGATCTTCACAAACTTGAAAACAAAAAAAGTATTAAACATTGTATGCTTCAATAATTCTTTTGTTGTATAAAAAAATATGCTGTTATAGATTTAGAAAACTATATATTCTTTAAAAATTACTTTGGTTGCATCAAACATTTGTGGTGTTATAAAGATAGAACACTTTAATTCCTCAAGAATTCTTTAGTTGTATACAAAATGAAACATATTAAACAATTTCATAATCATCAATTTAAAAGAATATTTGATTTGTTGCTAAGTTAAAATGATTCTTTATGCTAAATTCTAAAAGGATTTTTTATTCGTTGGCATGTTCAACTTATTTTCAATCGTTATTTCTTAAAATCAAGTTAAAGTGGATGGTAGAATACTATATTCTTCAAGAATTTGTTAATATTTCTTTAAAAATTGTCAAATTAGTTTTCAACGTTTGATTCCTATTGTCATATAATATTAGGATTTGTATTAATTTTTATTTGATTTCATTTGATTTTTGTAATTACTTTGACTTAGTTGCCTAAAATATAGTTAATAATAATTATCTCTCTTAATAAAATTTCAAATTTCCCCTACAATTAATTAAGTGAAATTATCTAATAAATGACATCCCATGTTAATACAGTGTACCATAAAATCACATTCATTCATTTGTTTTAATCTGATGGACAAAATTTAGTCATACATTCACACAATATTTATGATTCACATTTGATCCTAACCCTATATATATATATATATATATATATATATATATATATATATATATATATATATATATATATATATATATAAGGCTAGGTTCAAATGTTTCTAACAACTATTGTGTGCTTGTATGCACAAATCTGGACCAATGGATGGAATATAATAAATGGTCATAATATTAGGGTCTATGATATTATAATAGGGTAACATGTACCACATAATCATACAAATTTCAGCATAAGGGTATTCTAGTCAATTAACCTATATTAAAAAAGGAAATTTTCGTATTTTAAGGATAATTAATTCCCGTTTTTTTTAATCTGATTTTTTTATAAATAATTCGAATTTAATTTTAATATAACTTTTAGTAAAAATTAATTTTATTCTGTCAGAATGACAAAAAGTCAACCATAAACTAGTAGATATATTTTCGATTTTATTCATGCAGAATATTGTTACATTCAAGATATATTTTTTCTTTAAATTAACATGCTTAAAGACTTATACAACATATTATCAATAATATTATTTTCTAAAGAATACAGATTTTATTCTTTAAGAATAACGAATTACATTAATTCATAAAGAATAAGACTATAAACAATTATTACATTCATTCTAAAAAAAAAAATTTAACCTATAGTGGTTTAAGATTTACATTTAATCTTAAAGATTAAAACTAAACATGGTTACAAAAAAAATCTAACAAAAGAACCAATTTATTCTGAAAGAATATTACTGTTAAGAATCATAATATACGTTATGGCAGAATACATTCTGGTATAATACACTTTCGTTCTCTATATTTTCTTCTTTTTCCACTTCAAAACCTATATCCACAAATAAAAAACATAATCAAGTTTCAAATATTAAAAAGTTAAGTTTATTCTAATAGAATAAAAACTATAAATTCTGACAGAATGTAGTAGAAACTACAAAATCTAAAAAGTTATAATAGAGTATAAAAATATAAATTCTGATAGAATGTTGTAGAAAGTAAAGAATTATAATTTATTCCCATAAAGAAAAAATAATCAAATTTCAAATATTATAAAATTCAATTCATTCTAAGATGATAAAAACTATAAAAAGTATTATATAAAATATTCTGACAGAATACATTTTTATAAATAAATTCTAACATAATATACTATAAAAAGTATTATATAAAATATTCTGACAGAATACATTTTTATAAATAAATTCTGACATAATATACTACAGAATGCACTTGAATAATAAACTTATCTTCTAATTTGCCAATCTATATGTAAGAATAAATTGATGTGAAAAGGAAACATCAACAATATTAAGTCAAAAGGAACATCTAAGATAAAAAAAAAATCATCTATACATAATATACATAATATGTTGTTCCAATTAACATATGTAATTAATTCAAAGTTCATGGAAGAATGAAGCAAAATGAATTAAGAGCAAAAATATCTTCTATGTTTACCGCTGAGGCAAATATTAGCAAAATAAAGTAATTTAATTTAAGTCCATGCATACATATACACTAACCGACTATATTATGGCTATGTTTACCTACAGTTAATCCCAATTCAAAGTAATATAATAGAAATTCAAGTCAAACCTTAATCAAATGAACTAAAACAAAAACTATCCCATTGAGATTATTTCAAGCACACCATATGCGATTTAACTAATAAAACCTTAAAATTAACGACATAAACTATCAAAATAATTATAAGACTAAAATTGAGGAGGAATTATAAGAACCTGTCTATGAAGATGAGATGTTGACAGATCCTCCGTAACAAGACCAACACAAAGAAGAAATAAATTGGCTGCCAAAATCAACCTGAAGAGAGTCGTTGGTGGAGTATTGTTCAACAAACTCGACTGAGGGGCTGCTGGAGGTGGGCGACGTTTGTGGATGGAGCTATCAGATGTGGGTATCGTTCGTATTGGTCGAGAATGAGAATGATGTTATGGCAGACGTTTTAATAGGTAGATTAGGTTTTTAATGATAAATAAAAATTGATCCCTTAAATAAAGGGATATCAATTGTTAATTTTGGATATTAATTAATACACATGTAATATTACTAATTTACCCTTTTTAATTTAATTAATGATTAAATTATTGCTAAATTCTCATTGGTTCATATTTGCACACAATAGTTGTAGAAAACATATGAACCTAACTCTCTCTCTGTCTCTCTCTCTCTCTTTCTCTCTCTCTCTCTCTCTCTCTCTCTCTCTATATATATATATATATATATATATATATATATATATATATATATATATACACATACACACACTAGCCGTTTACCCATGCCAAGCGATGGGTAAACGACTAGTGTGTGTGTGTGTGTGTGTATATATATATACACACACACACACTAGCCGTTTACCCGTGCCAAGCGACAGATGCGAATAATTTTTTCATAAATTAGTTTCTAAGGTGATAAAAGTATCTGAGGGTAGTATCGCTTCCATTTAGTGGGGTTAGAAGAAACCAAATGACCTCGCATTAATCCTTGTATTCGATCGGATTCCACATAAATTTTTTTCAAAAATCTTTGTATATATATTTTCTTGCACAAATATCTTCTTTATTAAAAAAAGGAATCAACATTGATCTCTCTCTCTCAATAATGTTAATCATTGTATCATCATCACTGAACCATCTATTGATTTCGGAGATGTACCTGCAAAGCTATCACAAAAGAGTGGATATGAGAAAATGGGAAGCTAAAATCCTCCATATTGCCTTGGGAGGCAAGACATATCGTGCATCCTGAAACCGTTTTATCTCATTAATAGTAATATGTTATCCATCCGAATCAATATTGATAACTTGTTTGTCATGACCCTTGTAAATATACATAAACACATATTTCACAGAGATTACTCTTGAGAAAACCTCAAAATTTAAAAATAAGACACAATGTATTCCATATCTTTTAAATTCGTGGGTCAAATGGAAAAACTGAAAGGTTAGGTTAAAAAGGGAAAATGCTACGTTACAGAAACACCGACTAGTTTCTTTTGGATGAACTTATAGTAGTTTCTTTTAGGAACATGTCCTATTCTTAAGAGTTGCATTTTGGGAATATCTTCTACATACCTCATAACGCATCGGTTCCAAATAACTCACAATCTATCTGCAACTATTAATTACCAATAAATGTCAAGCTTTGATTGTTATATAGGTGTTCATATTGAATTGTTTTTTTTTTTCATACACATGTCATTCTAAAGATCAAATAACAAATACGACATTTTTTTAATTAAAAGTAGTGAAATTTTAACAAAAAAACACTTGGTTTTCAACCCTTTATGTAACGTCCAGAAATTTCAACCAATTTAAAATTATCAAAAACAACCTGATTCCATTAAAGTTATTACAAAAAGGTTTTCAATACAATTTATTTTAAGTAATCCCAGAATCTCATCACAACATAAACACGAGGAGCGGTACGATCACGCCTTCGCCTTGCCACGGTCTCCGGAAGAACCTGAAAAACATAAAACCACAACTGTAAGCCCGAAAGTTTAGTGAGATATCCCCAAAATACCAACCACATATACCATACACGCATAACATGCCATAACATATCCGATCACAGAACAGTCATGCACTTCGGGTCTACTGTGGGACTGGTCCGCCGCACCGGCCAACAGTCCACCTGGTCCACCCTCCGAGTCTAGCCATATACCTCGAGTCTACAATGTGATTGGCCCGCCCGCACCGGGCCTTCAATCCACCTGGTCCACTCTCTGAGTCTACAGTATGACTGGTCCGCCCGCACCGGGCCTTCAGTCGGTCTGGTCCACTCTCCGAGCCTCGGCACGTCTGGCCCGCCCTCTTGAGGCCTACAGCCTATCCGGACCGCTCGCTGGGCCTTCGGGACAACCGATCCGCCCTGGGTATCTTGGCCTACAACACAAAGCAGGACCCGCCTCAACCCAACTCCAGTCCAAACAACCATGTGCACATAAACATACAATCATATAGCAATTCACAGTCAACAAGCCGATCAAACAGGTCACATAACATATCATTATTCTAAGCAGGATACCGACCTAACCGGTCACTAGCATAGCATCACCCTACATCTCGGGATACCTATCTCAACCAGGTCTCTAACATATACCATCCTAGCTACCAGGATGCAAACATATCAAAACAATAACATAACAACAAATATCCGGATCTCAATCCGATAAGGGCTGACCTTGGTGCTTTAGACCCTGTTGATATAGTGAGGATAACTCACCTCGAAACTGCCAACTGAACAGATAACCCAAACTGCTCCGATCACTGATACGATCTCCACCACTGGACAACCACCAAGGCACTGAACTCAAAACAATATTCAACAATTACCAAAATGCCCCTGGAAACCACTGGTAAACCCTTGGTCAAAGTCAACCCCTGACTGACTCTACTCGCCGAGTCAACCCGATGACTCGCCGAGTCCCCATGCTCAGAAACTCCCCAATCCGCGACTCAACTCGCCGAGTCACCCCGAGACTTGCCGAGTTCAACAACTCTGAGTCCGCTCACACACAACTCACCGAGTCATCCCCTTGACTCACCGATTCACGGCTCAACCAGAAAAGATTGGGACTCTTCGACAAGACTCGCCGAGTCAAAGAACAGACTCGTCGAGTCTAAGGCTATCTTCAACCTACTCGCCAAGTTGTTCTTCCAACTCGTCGAGTTCCAGGCCATCATCCAACTCGCCGAGTTGTTCTTCCAACTCGTCGAGTTCCAGCTCATCTTCAAGCAACTCGTCGAGTCTACCCATGTGACTCGCCGAGTACCACCGGTTTGAATCCAAACAGAAGCATTCCAGGCCATGCAACAGATCCAAAACATAGATCTAGCCTCCTACAACCCATCCATCACGTAAAGTGGCAAACTTTACGTGAATCGAAAGAGATCTAGGCCTTTTACACTCTAGGGCTAGGGTTTGGGACATGATGGCTTCACTAAACACTCAAACACAGAGACTTTATGCATATTTGGACCATACCACTCCAGATCTGAGGTAGCATCCTCAGATCCATCTTCCAATCCCGAATAACTCATGAATTACACCCAAAAACCCCAAAACAACCCTCATGGAAGACAATAAGGGGGAAAAGAGCTCAAGACAGAGGATCCTTACCCCAAAGATGAGCCTAAGCTGATGTAGACTCCAGATCTCCAAGCCCTCTTGATGCTATCCTCGAATTCCTCCCTCTTCTCTTCACAATCCTTTCTTCCAAGCTTCAATCCTCTCAATAATGGAGTTTATCACGAAATTAAGGCTTCTGGAACTCAAGGGATGATAAGGAGGCTGGGGAGGAAACATAATGTTCTTTATATAGGGCTCAACCTTCGGATTTAGGGTTTTCTCCACTCAGCGCCTACTCGCTGAGTCCAATCCACTGACTCGCCGAGTCGGCCACTTGACACGCGACCAAGTCGCGACTCTACTCGCCGAGTCGCTCTTTCCCATATTACTCTTTTATCCGTTCAACTTTACTCTTTATATTTCGGGATGTTACAATTCTCCCCCACTTAAATTAGGCTTCGTCCTTGAAGCCTACGGCAACTCATCTCCAAAAATACTCCCACAACGCGCCACCTGGACTTAACCGGACCAGGTTCCTCAAGGCATAACCATCGAAACTCGAACTCACGTTCTCTTTCCTTGTGGTGTCCTGATCACCGTCTCAAGTCGGCCACCGGCTTTACCCTCTGACAATTCCACTTAACAACTGAGTACTATCCATGACGCAACACTGCTCCAAATCACAACCATCACTCGACCCATATGAGCTAGAATAATCATGCACCACCGAATTCCTGATTCGAGTCCAACTCTAGTCATTCTGCTGACAGAAAGACACATTCTTCAGAGCAACTCCCATGAGCTCTCCTCTTGCAATCACATACACATGCTGAACTAGCTCTAGCACCCTCAGGTTGGGAAAACCCGATACACTGATGACATCTTCAGACATCCCCAAGGATGAACCACCACTACATACGCACTTCCCTGATCAGAATCACACTGAGAGCTCGAGACTCCCTCCCTGCATTCCTTTCGAGCCTCTTGGCTCTACACCTGCAGAATTCCTTCCGCGACCTCAGCTGACATCCCAAACCGGATGTGATCCCATTCCACTGCCGCAAACACGCTGCTCAATAACCATACTCGAATCACTCTAATCATAACTCTGCTCTGCTGCTCACTTCTGTGAATTCGCACTCCCTCTCGGAGTTACACTCCTTTGTCTTTCCTTATCAAGGAAAACCACTTGGCTGCCTTGACACTATCACAAGTGCCACGGCGCTCGCCCAATGCTACACCACTCCTTCATAGCGTATCCGCTATCCATCCAACACACATGCTCTGACTCTACTCTCAAGGACTCTCGAGTCCATGCACCATCTCCACCAATCAAGATCAATACCCGGGGCCAGACCTTCTAATGCTAACACATCGCAAAATACTCAAACCATCTCCTCAAACCGCTCTATCAATACCTGTAGAGTCTTCAGCATGACTGGACCGCCTTCACAGGCCTTTAGCCAATCTGGACCACTCTCAAAACCTTCAGCCAATCTGGACCTCCCTCCAGTGCCTTCAGTTTGGCTGGACCGTTCTCCGAGCCTTCGGCCTGATTGGTACGCCTATCGGCCTTCAGTCTATCCGGACCGCTCAACTAACATCCATCATTCCGAGCTATCTCTCTGGGAAATCCTCTCATGCATACTGTTCTATCCTTCTAGGGGTTCCGAACTCTATCCCCATCATACATACTCGATCCCGGCCCGATCCCAGGCCTTCCACAATCAAATGCCCTAAGTCTGTATCCTGCTCCGCATGCCCGACACTTACTCATACCAGCCTATACTCTGGACTGACAGAACACTGCTGAATCCCAACAGCTAAGCACCCTTAAATACTCATCGATCTCCCGGAGAATTTTCCAATTCTCCCCCACTTGTAGCACTGACCATCAAACATCGGTCGCCAATACCGACCACCCAGAACAACTCTGCACAAAACCAACACTTACACGCGGACTGATTCCCACAAGCATAATCAACCTTAACAAGATCCCATATCAACACTGATTAACCCGCTCGAAAGAAACTCGATCTGCATCTAACCACTCCTCAGAAAGCAGATGCTACCCAGCCTTCAAACCAATGTCAGGTTTCCACTAATAACCCTCATGAATGATAACCAACGAAATTCCCAATACAATAACCCATAACCAAACCACAACCCTCAAAAACGACGAATACCGCATCGAAAACCACACAAAGATACTAGCACATAAATAATATTCCACAATAATCATAAGATAACAAGACATCAAGGAAGAAACATACCCGCAGCTGCATCCGGCACTACTCTGACCTCCTCTGCCGAAAGCTGAAAAGCACGACCCTGAGCCCTTGGGGGCTCCGCTCCACCCTGACCTCCACCCGTGATCCTCAAAGTGGCCGGTGCTGGAGCCTGCACCGGTCCTGCAGCAAGCTGTGGACAGTTGACCCTCAAATGTCCAACCTGATGACAATGATAACAAATCCTCAAATCCCGAACCGGCGCTGACTGCAGACAATCCCTCGCATAGTGCCCCTCCTTTCCGCACTTGCGGCATGCACCACCGGACCTACAAACTCCGGTGTGACCCCTCCCATACTTCCCACAAGTGTGGCTGCTCAGATCCCCCACTCTAGCGTCAACGATCTTGGACCGTTTCGGCGCCGGCTGCGACTGCACCGGAGCCTGCCTCAGCTCACGCATCTGCACCTCAATCTCTAACTCACGCCGCCTGGCGGCCTCCTGCAACTCCAACAGGGTCTCGCACCTCTGCGTAGACACAAACTGTCTGATGTCCCTCTTGAGCATGCTCAGATATCGAGACATCTGAGCCTGCTCCGAAGCGAATTCTGGGCAGAACATCGCCCTCTCAGTGAACATCCTGGTGATCTCAGTCACCGACTCCGAATCCTGCTTCAGCTCAAGGAACTCCTGAGCCAATCTCTCCCTCTCAACTTGCGGAACATAACGAGTGCTGAACATCTCTCTGAACTGATCCCATGAAACCGCAGCCCTCTGCGCATCTGAATATGACCCCGTGGTCAATCTCCACCAATCCTTCGCCCCGAGCCTCAACAGGTTCAGAGCACACCTCACCCTCTGATCAGCAGGGCATGAACACGTGAAGAAACACCCCTCCACGTCCGATAACCATCTCATAGCAACAATCGGGTCCTAAACTCCATCAAAGGTGGGAGGCTTCGTATTATCGAAGTCCCGATACTGAAAGCCCCGACCAGCTCCTCCCCCTGCAGCTGCTACAACTGCTGTAGCCGCCGCGACAGCCGTCTCTGTGAGAACTGCATAACGCTCATCAAAATACTCAACCATGGCGGTCTTGATCGACCCAAACAGCACCGGCAACTCAGCCCGAAACAACTCATCAATCTCATCACGCAGGATATCACGAATCCTCGCATCCAACTCGCACGTGCTCATCTGACCGATAACCTCGGGCGGTATTGACCCGCCCGGGACTCCCTCTCCTGCTCCCGATCCTGATCCGGATCCACTCCCAGCATGCCTCGGAATCTCCATACTGAAAAACACCACACAAAATCTCAGACTCTTCCCACTATCCCAGGAACCAACTCTCTCAACCCAACCCTAGAGGTCATGGTTTCCCTGATACGCGTATGGGTCCTGTGCTTTCAGTAGTACGGGCCCATACTACCTTCCACACCTACCCATATTTGTATGAAGTACTACCACAACACCCTAGTGAAAACATGCATAACAACGCTCAACCCTCACAACTAGAGGAACACTGGAAATCTCTCATAAGGAAACCCTAGGCTACAGGCATCACAAATCAGGCAACATTATCATGAAATCCTGAAGATCCCTAGCCTAGAACTAGCATGCTGTGCTAACAAAGCTCAAAACAAATATCATGTATGGTATTTTGGGGATACTTACTGGCTCCGGCTGATCGTACCTCCACGTCCTCCTTTACTCATTTTGAAAACCATTTTAAATACTCTTTTGAAAACTCTCCTCGATTTGAGACTGGAGTCACACGAATATTCCTCCAATTCACTCAAACCAAGGCTCTGATACCAACTTGTAACGTCCAGAAATTTCAACCAATTTAAAATTTTCAAAAACAACCCGATTCCATTAAAGTTATTACAAAAAGGTTTTCAATACAATTTATTTTAAGTATTCCCAGAATCTCATCACAACATAAACACGAGGAGCGGTACAATCACGCCTTCGCCTTGCCACGGTCTCCGGAAGAACCTGAAAAACATAAAACCACAACTGTAAGCCCGAAAGCTTAGTGAGATATCCCCATAATACCAACCACATATACCATACACGCATAACATGCCATAACATATCCGATCACAAAACAGCCATGCACTTCGGGTCTATTGTGGGACTGGTCCGCCGCACCGGCCAACAGTCCACCTGGTCCACCCTCCGAGTCTAGCCATATACCTCGAGTCTACAGTGTGATTGGTCCGCCTGCACCGGGCCTTCAATCCACCTGGTCCACTCTCCGAATCTAACCACATACATCGAGTCTGCAGTATGATTGGTCCGCCCGCACCGGGCCTTCAATCCACCTGGTCCACTCTCTGAGTCTACAGTATGACTGTTCCGCCCGCACCGGGCCTTCAGTCGGCCTGGTCCACTCTCCGAGCCTCGGCACGTCTGGTCCGCCCTCTTGGGGCCTACAGCCTATCCGGACCGCTCGCTGGGCCTTCGGGACAACCGGTCCGCCCTGGGTATCTTGGCCTACAGCACAAAGAAGGACCCGCCTCAACCCAACTCCAGTCCAAACAACCATGTGCACATAAACATACAATCATATAGCAATTCACAGTCAACAAGACGATCAAACAGGTCACATAACATATCATCATTCTAACCAGGATACCGACCTAACCGGTCACTAGCATAGCATCACCCTACATCTCGGGATACCTATCTCAACCAGGTCTCTAACATATACCATCCTAGCTAGCAGGATGCAAACATATCAAAACAATAACATAACAACAAATATCCGGATCTCAATCCGATAAGGGCTGACCTTGGTGCTTTAGACCCTGTTGATATAGTGAGGATAACTCACCTCGAAACTGCCGACTGAACAGATAACCCAAACTGCTCCGATCACTGATACGATCTCCACCACTGGACAACCACCAAGGCACTGAACTCAAAACAATATTCAACAATTACCAAAATGCCCCTGGAAACCACTGGTAAACCCTTGGTCAAAGTCAACCCCTGACTGACTCTACTCGCCGAGTCAACCCGATGACTCGCCGAGTCCCCATGCTCAGAAACTCCCTAATCCGCGACTCAACTCGCCGAGTCACCCCGAGACTGGCCGAGTTCAACAACTCTGAGTCCGCTCACACACAACTCACCGAGTCATCCCCTTGACTCACCGATTCACGGCTCAACCAGAAAAGATTGGGACTCTTCGACAAGACTCGCCGAGTCAAAGAACAAACTCGTCGAGTCTAAGGCTATCTTCAACCTACTCGCCAAGTTGTTCTTCCAACTCGTCGAGTTCCAGGCCATCTTCATCCAACTCGCCGAGTTGTTCTTCCAACTCGTCGAGTTCCAACTCATCTTCAAGCAACTCGTCGAGTCTACCCATGTGACTCGCCGAGTACCACCGGTCTGAATCCAAATAGAAGCATTCCAGGCCATGCAACAGATCCAAAACATAGATCTAGCCTCCTACAACCCATCCATCACGTAAAGTGGCAAACTTTACGTGAATCGAAAGAGATCTAGGCCTTTTACACTCTAGGGCTAGGGTTTGGGACATGATGGCTTCACTAAACACTCAAACACAGAGACTTTATGCATTTTTGGACCATACCACTCCAGATCTGAGGTAGCATCCTCAGATCCATCTTCCAATCCCGAATAACTCATGAATTACACCCAAAACCCCCAAAACAACCCTCATGGAAGACAATAAGGGGGAAAAGAGCTCAAGACAGAGGATCCTTACCCCAAAGATGAGCCTAAGCTGATGTAGACTCCAGATCTCCAAGCCCTCTTGATGCTATCCTCGAATTCCTCCCTCTTCTCTTCACAATCCTTTCTTCCAAGCTTCAATCCTCTCAATAATGGAGTTTATCATGAAATTAGGGCTTCTGGAACTCAAGGGATGATAAGGAGGCTGGGGAGGAAACATAATGTTCTTTATATAGGGCTCAACCTCCGGATTTAGGGTTTTCTCCACTCAGCGCCTACTCGCAGAGTCCAATCCACTGACTCGCCGAGTCGGCCACTTGACACGCGACCAAGTCGCGACTCTACTCGCCGAGTCCACCCATGGACTTGCCGAGTCGCTCTTTCCCATATTACTCTTTTAGCCCTTCAACTTTACTCTTGATATTTCGGGATGTTACACTTTATCCATAAACATGGCATGTTGTCTGATTTTTAGAAGTTTGGACTTAATATGTTGTTTTTATTGAACTATAGGGATATTTTTGTAATTTAATCTTTTTATTATTATGATACATGTAAATTAAATTATATAAGAATTATACTTTAGTTATTTTCATACATAATTCATTTATTAAAAAACAACTTAACTTTGTTGCCTTCGACCCCTTAGTATAGTGAGGATAACTCACATCTTGAGTAATGCTGAAATGAACAGAAAGCCTCCAATTGTTGTCTCGTCGAAAATCATGAACTATTCAAATAATAACGAATATTAAGTCAATAAATGGAAATACTAATCTTGACTAAGAATCCCCATAGTCCATTTTTCCTTTTCTCTAATTTGGGCCAAGGCCCAATATCAAATTCACTATCTGAAAGTCCATATACACAAGCCCATTAATGGCCTAATTTTCCAAATTTGGCCCCACTTCCTAATTGGGCCTTAATCTAAAATCCATTACCAAAACTGGCCCAAAACATCATTGTTCAGAAAGTCCAGCAAGGCTCATTCCAAACTAGCCCAAGAGTGGCCCAAGCCTTAAGCCCAAAATATCGAAAGCCTAACAGAGAATGTACACGGGGCGTACTCCTCTGGTGCGCTGGGGCATACTCTTCCTGATGTTGACCACCATCGGGGTGGTTGACTCAGTATGCTGGGCGTACCGGATTTACAAGGGGTTTTGCTAAAACCCTAATAAGTACTAAATGGCTTAAGCACTTAAGCCCAAACTTGAGATCCAATGACCAAATGTGCCTAGGACTCATAAAGTCACAAACTTTAACAATTTGGGCGTCCAGAAAACTCTTAACACTTGGTCTTAATCGATTAAGACCTTCCTACTCCATGCATGGGACATCTTAAGCCATTGAGGCCTCATTTTTATCGCTCAAAACCTCTTCAAGAGTCTAGAAGGACAGTTTATTTCGTCCAAAAGGACACCATGCACCAACTTGGGACTTTTGGGACAAGAATTGGCTCCATAAAGCTAGTATAGCAAGATCTACTTCATATAAGCATAAAGTTTGAAGCTTTTTACCTTTTGAGCTCCTATGGCACAAGGAAACTTCAGATCTACAAGCTTGCCTTCCTTCTCCAACTATTTGATGCAATGACTTCACCTTCAACGGCTCAAAACACACACTAAGGTGTTGTTTGTTTTTTTGAAGCCAAAATGTCTGCAGTCTGCAGACCACATCTGCAAGCCTCTACGGCAGAAGAGGTGGACCAAATGTCTACAGTCTACAATAAGAAAAATGTTTGTTTTTAACGTCTGCGGCTGTTGAAATAAATTGAATTTTCAACCTTAATTTCATGTTATAAACATTAAAAATGCATTTTCAGCAAAAAAAAAAGTAAGAAAAAAAACTGCACGGTGGCCCATGTTTTTTTTGGTTTACGTTAAAATGAGGTCTAAAGACCTTTAAAGACAGTGGCCCATGTCTGCACCATGAAGACCTCGTGCAGACGTTTTTCGATGTGCACACTTCCAAAAAACAAACACTCTGCGAGGGCATATGTCTGCGTGTTGTTTGCATGGCGTAGACAAAAGTGGTTGCGCAGATCTTCACAAAAAAGCCCCTAACTCACACTAACAGACAAAACTAGGGTTTGGGACGTTTCTGGAATATGGAGGCTAAGAATGATGAGAGAAAATGAGCCATAAGGATGTTTAAAATAGCCCCCAACCGTAGATATTAGGGTTTTCCTCCTAATGTAAGTACGCCCAACATATACAAGTTTACACCCAGCGTACTAAGGCGCACCTTAATACGCTTAGCGTACTCTTATGTACGCTCAACGTACTCCTTCCTGGTCCAAAGTTGCAACCTTGGCCCTTAGACTTATCTTGGCTCTACACTTCCAACCTCAAGGACTACACGTGACAGAATAATGATAGAAGGGAGGATTCGGAAATACCTATGAACATCTTGGGATGTTACACCTGTTGAAGCACACACCACATTCTTTATGTCGAAAAATAAAACTAAATTATGATTTTCTTTAAAACACATCCCTCTAATGGTTTGATTTAAAACTGATAACTGACTTGTTTTAATTTAATGGATTGTAATCTTTAACCAGAGAAATGTTTCAAGTCTGATAAAGATAGTCATGCTTGTTGGTACATAAATATTAAAAATAGTGATTTGATATAGAAATAAAGGAAATAGAAAGTGAGAAAAATACGACTGTTATTGGAATTATGCATATTAAAGTCTTGAGATTCATTCCTTACATTGTACGATTTTTTGAGGGCTTTAGGAAAAGAAACCTTCAAAGTCATAAATATAAAGTCAGGTTCTTTAAATTGAGAAGATTCAGTGACAGAAATACAATGTTTAAGAAAAAAAACTTGCTCTTTTTAAAGATTACATCATTATTGTTCCAAAGACCTGATAAATGTAAACCCAAAAAATTTAGTTAAAAAGGAAACAATACGGATGCTAGATTCAAAGAAAACACATATGCAAAAAAGAAGAAAAGGGGACTAAATAAAGATGTTTACCGGTCGGATTTTAGCTGCATTTTATAGAGATTGAATGTATATTTTGCTCAATTTCACGATAGAAAATAATTGATATCAGAAGGCACAAACATAGATGTGTTTCTGGGGAGCCAAAACCTCTTGTTCGAATAGAAGTTGGGGATGCCGATTTAGGGTTGAAGCTCTTTCAAATTTTGGTGATGTTGGTGGTAGTGGTATTTATTATATTTTCCTAGACTTCTTCGTCCATGGAAAATCGAAATTAGACAAAGAATGAAAAGGATCAAAATATAAATTGAGATTTGAAAAGGAGAAAAAAAAAACCATCCATAACCTGGAGCTGATATTACCTAGAACAATCAAATGAGTTTGCGATGGTCTCCGATTAATGAGTTTGAAGATTATGGTGGCTAGGGTTTCTCGCTGCACCGATCGTCGAGGAGGGTGTCTAGGTGGCTAAAGATGGAGTATGGTATGGGTATAGGTTTGTGATGGTCTCCAATTAAGGGGGGGGGGAGGAGGAGAACACTGATGGTTGAGTGTCTAGTGATGGCGGTGTAATAGTGGTGCGACGGTGGTGCTGTGATACTGAGCTGATGACAATGGTGGTATTAGATGTGAGGTGGTGGAGACAATGCTGTGAGGTGGTGTTGGTCACTGGTTATGAAGAAAGAGGAGAGTGGTGGTGGAGGTAAATGCGTAGATAGTGAATGGAGAAGAGCGTATCTATATCTATATATCTATATCTATCTATATGTATTTATCTATATCATATCATCATATCATCATACTATATTATAAAGGAAACATTTTTTTCTTTCACCATATTCATTTGAAACTCCTATTACTTTTCAATTTCTTTCTAATAATAATTATAAGTTGGTTAATAAGGTCAAATAAATATCAAACCTAAAGTGTAATCATATCTAAACTAAATTTCAATATTAAAATAATACCTTTACTTCTACTTATTAAGTGATTGTTTTTAAACTTTTAACACATTATACTTAATTTATTAGTTTTAATATATTGTTAGATGTAAACCATTATCATTTTAAAGATACAACTTTAGAACAATTTGTATAAAATACTTAAATTATTAATTTGAATATAACACTACATGATCAACTTAAATATAAATTTTAATTTAACTTAAACAAGCCAAAAAAATATTTTGTAAATAGTTAAAAAGTGATTAGTTGTAGTGCTATTATAATAATGAAGATAATTTGGTTAATAAGGTTAAATAAATATTAAAACTAAAGCGTAATCATAAATAATCTAAATTTCAAATTTAAAAGAATATCTTTACTCCTACTTATAAAGTTATGTCTTTAACTTTTAACATATTATACTTAATTTATTAGATTTAATATGTTGTTGTATGTAAACCATTATCAGTTTAAAGCTACAACTTTTGAACACTTTTGACAAATACTTAAATTGTTATTTTAAAAATATATAACATTACAATGTCAACTTAAATATAAATTTCAATTCCACTTAAAAAACTAAAGAATATTTTGTAAATAGTTAAAAGTGATAAATTATAGTGATAAATGCAAAAACTAAATTGTAATCTCAATTTAACTAAAATATTTCCTAAAGATATTTTTATAATCGTTAAAACTTTTCAAACAAGTAGCTTAAAATAACTTACAATAACAGCAGTTAAAAATAACTCTATATAAATGATTATATTGTTACCTTTAAAATAAAAAAACAATGTTTGATGTTTTAAATAACTATAATGATAAAAATTAAAACATTAAGCAAATAAATATAAAAAAATTAATTAACAATAACAACAACTATAAATAACATTACACCATATATTATATTTAATTTTATTCATGTGTAACTCGCAGGTAGATGTCATTTAAACGATTGAGATTATGCAGTTATAATAGATGTATATATTTTCTTATAATTCAAAATAATCAATGTATTATATCAATTTAGTATACGAATTATTATATCAAATTTAACAACAACATTATTGCTATATTAAAAAACATATATTTGTAAAAGCTTCATCTATATAGGTGTTTATATGCTACACGCAAGCATTCGCCTAGTATACTTATGAAGGAAACATTTTTCCTTTCACCACATTCATTTGAAACTCCTATGATTTTTCAATTTCTTTTTAATAATAATTATAATTTGGATAATTAGGTTAAATAAATAGTAAACCTAAAGTGTAATTATATATAAACTAAAATTCAATATTAAAATAATATTTATACTTCTACTTATAAAGTTATTCTTTTAACTTTTAACGTATTATACTTAATTTATTACTATTAATATATTGTTAGATATAACCCATTATCATTTTAAAGATACAATTTGTTTAAAGTAATTAAATTATTAATTTAAATATAACATTAAAGGGTCAACTTAAATATAAATTTTAGTTTAACTTAAACAACCCAAAGAATATTTTGTAAATAGTTAAAAGTGATAAATTGTACTGTCTTTCTAATAATGATTATAAGTTGGTTAATAAAGTTAAATAAATATCAAACCTAAAGCGTAATCATAAATACACTAAAATTTAATTTTAAAATAATATATTTACTTTTACTTATAAAGTTATGTCTTTAACTTTTAACATATTATACTTAATTTATTAGATTTAATATGTTATTGTATGTAAACAATTATCAGTTTAATGCTACAACTTTTGAACAGTTTGGATAAAATACATAAACTGTTAACTTGAACATAACATTATAATGTAAACTCAAATATAGTTTCACTTGAAAAACCAAAGAATATTTTGTAAATAGTTAAAAATGATAAATTGTAGTGATAAATACAAAAACTAAATTGTAATCTCAATTTAACTAAAATATTTCCTAAATATATTTTTATAATCGTTAAAAGTTTTTCAAATGAGTAACTTAAATAAACTTACAATAACAATAATTATAAATAACTCTATATAAATGATTATATTGTTACACTTAAAACCAAAAAACAATATTTGATGTTTTAAATAATTAAATGATAGAAATTAAAGCATTAAGAAAATAAATTTTAAAAATTTATTAACAATAACAACTATAAATAACGTTAAATCATATATTATATTTATTTTTATTCATGTGTAACTCGCAGATAAAAGTGATTCAAACGATTGAGATTATGAAGTTATAATAGATATATATATTATCATATAATTTAAAATAATCGATATATTATACCAATTTAGTATACAAATTATTATATAAAATTTAATAATAGTGTTATAGTTATATTTAAAAAAAACATATATTTGTAAAGACTTCAACTATATAGTGCTTCTGCGCAACGTGCAGACATTCTCCTACTGTATTAGATAAATAGCCCGAGGTATATTATAAGACTGAAGAAAGGGCAAAACAGTGTGGAGGTTGTTGGATGAGATAAGAAATGAGATTTGGTCAAAAGCTATATGTACGTGTACCAAATAAAATTCGATGCATAAATTTATTGTAGATATTGCATAAGGACTTGTACTACTTAAAATTCATCATTTGACTAAATATGTTTTATACGGTGTATATATATATATATATATATATATATATATATATATATATATATATATATATATATATATATATATATATCATGCGGTGCGGTTCGGTTTTTTGCGGTTTTTGTAAATTTGAAAACCGCACTTCACCGAAAATTTCAGTTTTTGCAAAACTAAAAACCGCACCATTGGTTTTCGCTTTAGTTTGGGTTTTTTCGCTTTTGGTTTATGTGAGTTTTTTGGTTTGCAGTTCGGTTTTTGCTCGCCCCTAAGCCAAACTAAAAAAATAACCTAGCAGCTCCAAACTGGAATGTAGATTAGTGGTATAGCCAGGATTTTGTTTTAGAGTAGGCCAAATAATATACAAAATATGAATGAGTGGCAAAATTATTCTAACGATAACCAAATGTAACTATATATGCATTCTTATCTAAATTATTTATATAAGTTGCACACGATGTTGTCTTACATTAATAAAATAATCTAAAATGGAGTTTAATCGACATAGACAACAATGTATTATCATATACTAATTTCAATTTTTGAATAGAATATTCCATATCGCAACACAAATTCTTTTTATTTAACAAAAATATATATTATCAATACCATATATATGTAACTTTAATTTTGTGTGGGTGCTGTTCCCCTATATTGGCTACGCCCGTGCTGTAGATGAGCAATCTTAAAATTTATTGTCTGTATAATTACCAAATAGTAGTTAGGTAGACTTTAACAAGAACGTTGTAACTTAAAAATACTTGGTATTAAATAAAATTTTATAATTTTAAGTTTATTTTAAAAAAATAGACGGGACCTTACATTTTTTTTGAGTAAATTACTAAAATCTTCCCTATGGTTTGGTCAAAATTTCACGTTTGGTCCCTAACTTTTTTTTTTGCACTCGGATCGTCCATATGGTTTGATTTCGTTGCGTTTTTCGTCCCTATGGTTTGATCAAAATTGCATGTTTGGTCCTTAATTTTATGTAAGTGTGGGACGAAAAACGCAACAAAATCAAACCACAGTGACGATCCGAGTGCAAAAGAAAAATTAGGAACCAAACGTGAAATGTTAACCAAACCATAGGGATGATTTCAGTAATTTACTCTTTTATTTTTTTTTCAACTTTATCTAAACAAAAACGTAAAACACCCCATCGTCAATACTCATCAAAATTTTGACCAATGACGAATCATGGGCCCGTTCAGAAACCCTTCTCCGTCGCGAAATCGTCGTGGGCTTCGATTCTTTGACTCTTCACATTAAACATCATGGAGAAGGAGACCAGACGGTGGAGGATTCTGGTCCGCAATGTTTATCTCTGTCGAAATGTAGCAAAAATTGTTGGCTGCCGGAATCAGAATCGTCAAAGTTGGTAACATTGGAGAAATGGAGGATGTAGAAAGAGAAGAAGGCCATGAAGAATAGATGATTTTTGTCCTCATGTGCTGACAGAGGAGTGGGTTCAGTTGTTCGTCCTTTTTCTATGATTGAAAGAATTATGGGTTCATGGAATGTTTACATCAACAAAGAAGTTTCACTTTGTAATGTTTAGGTAAACAATTTTTAATCTCTTTTATCTTTTCGTTGAAACTCCTTAATTTGCAACTTTTGGGCCCACAAATTTGTAGTGGGCATTAATTTAATCTACATCTTTACTGTAAACAATAATTGAAATCGATCTCATTGTTAATCCAATTCGTCAACATCTCTTGATAATTGAAATAATTTTCTCTTTGCATCCACTTCATCTACATCTATACTATATTCTCTTCTCTGCTATTGCCATAAACAATAAACAATGGCTGAAATCGTTCTTTCTGCCTTGTTCACATTAGTCTTTGAAAAGCTGACCTCTGAAGCCTTGAAGAAGATGGCTCGCTCCAAGGGAATTGATTCAGAGCTTAAGAAATTGAAGAAGACATTAGACCAGGTCAAAGATCTGCTTAATGATGCTTCTCAGAAGGAAGTAATTGATGAAGCTGTTAAAAGATGGCTGATTGATCTCCAACAATTGGCTTACGACACTGATGACCTACTTGATGATATCGCAACAGAAGCTATTCATCGTGAGTTGACCCGTGAAACTGGAGCTTCCGCCAGCGTGGTAAGAAAGCTAATCCCAAGTTGTTGCACAAGTTTCTCACAAAGTAATAGGATGCATGCCAGGTTAGATGATATTGCCGCTAAGTTACAAGAACTGGTAGAGGCGAAAAATAATCTTGGTTTAAGTGTGATAACATACGAAAAACCCAAAATTGAAAGAGATGAGGCGTCTTTGGTAGATGCAAGTGGTATCATTGGACGTGAAGATGATAAGAAAAAATTGCTTCAGAAGCTGTTGGGGGATACTTATGAATCAAGTAGTCAAAACTTCAACATCGTGCCCATAGTTGGTATGGGTGGGGTTGGTAAAACAACTCTAGCTAGACTTTTGTATGATGAAAAGAAAGTGAAGGATCACTTCGAACTCAGGGCATGGGTTTGTGTTTCTGATGAGTTCAGTATCCTCAATATAAGCAGGGTTATTTATCAATCAGTGACCGGTGAAAACAAGGAATTTGCAGGTTTAAATCTGCTTCAAGAAGCTATTAAAGAGAAACTTCAGAACAAACTATTTCTAATAGTTTTAGATGATGTATGGTCTGAAAGCTATGGTGATTGGGAAAAATTGGTGGTCCCATTTCTTGTGGGGGCTTCTGGAAGTAGAATAATCATGACTACTCGGAAGGAGCAATTGCTCAAACAGTTAGGTTTTTCTCATCAAGACTCTTTCCACAGTCTAGACCCTCTACAGCGTCTATCACAAGACGATTCTTTGTCGTTGTTTGCTCAGCATGCATTGGGTGTGGATAACTTTGATTCACATCCAACACTAAGGCCACATGGGGAACGGTTTGTGAAAAAATGTGGGGGCTTGCCTTTGGCTTTAAGAATACTCGGGAGGTTATTGAGGACAAAAACAGATGAGGAAGAATGGAAATATCTGTTGGATAGTGAGATATGGAATTTAGGAAATGGAGATAAGATTGTTCCTGTTCTTAGACTAAGCTACAATGATCTTTCTGCCACTTTGAAGCTGTTGTTTGGGTACTGCTCCTTGTTCCCCAAGGACTATGAGTTTGACAAAGAGGAGTTGGTTTTGTTGTGGATGGCAGAAGGGTTTTTGCACCACTCTGATGTAAGAAAGTCAATGCAACAGTGGGGTCACAAATGTTTTGAAGAGTTGCTGTCAAGGTCATTTTTTCAACATGCTCCTAATGACAAATCGTTGTTTGTGATGCATGACCTCCTGAATGACATGGCCACATTTGTTGCTGGAGATTTTTTTTCAAGGTTAGATATTGAGATGAACCAGGAATTTAGGAAGGAAGTTTTGCAAAAACACCGACATATGTCACTTGTTTGTGAGGATTACATGGTGTACAAAAGGCTAGACCCATACAGAGGAGCTAAAAAATTGAGAACATTTTTAGCATTGTCTGTTGGGGTGCTAAAAGATTGGGAAAATTTTTACTTATCAAATAAGGTCCTGAGTGACTTACTTCAGGAGTTACCATTGTTAAGGGTCCTAAGTTTGAGTAATCTTAGCATAAGCAAGGTACCAGAAGTCGTCGGTAGTATGAAGCACTTGCGGTATCTTAATCTATCTCGAACTAAAATTATCCATTTACCGGAAAATGTCTGCAATCTTTATAATTTACAGACGCTGATTGTTTCTGGCTGTAAAATGTTAACTGAGTTGCCCAAGAGCTTCTCAAAGCTTAAAAATTTGCAGCATTTTGACATGAGGAATACTTGTAGGTTGAACGAGATACCCTTAGGGATTGGTGAGTTGAAAAGTCTACAAACTCTCTTCAGTGACATTGGCTTGGCAATAACTGAGCTTAAGAACTTGCAAAATCTCCATGGGAAAGTTTGTATTCCGGGGCTGGGCAATGTGCAGAATGCAATGGATGCACGTGCGGCGAACTTATCGCAAAAGAGGTTTAGTGAGTTAGAGTTGAATTGGGGTTCTGAGTTTAATGTTTTCCGAACGGGAACACTTGAAAAAGAGGTCCTCAATGAGTTGATGCCTCATAATGGTACTCTAGAAAAACTCAACATTGTGTCATATAGGGGTATAGAGTTTCCAAATTGGGTTGGGGATCCCTCCTTTCGTCGGTTGACTCATGTGTCAATAGAAGGGTGTGAAGAATGTACATCTCTACCAATGCTTGGGCAACTACCATCACTGAAGGAACTGTTTATTGGTGGGATGAGTAAGGTGAAGATTGTAGGTTTGGAGTTACTTGGGACCGGCCTTGTGTTTCCTTCACTTGAAATCCTACGGTTTGATTGTATGTCAGGTTGGGAGGAATGGTCGACAAATAGTGGGGCGTTTCCTTGCCTTCAAGAGCTTCATATTGAAGATTGTCCTAATCTGGTTCAAGTCTCACTTGAAGCACTGCCTTCACTAAGGGTTCTGAAACTAAGAATATGTGGTCATGGTTTATTGAAAAGACTGGTCTATGTAGCTTCATCAATCACCAAGTTGGAAATAGATGATATTTCAGGGCTTACTGATGAGCTGTGGAGAGGTATGATAGGGTTTCTTGGGGCAGTTGAAGAAATAAACATCAGGGAATGTAATGAAATAAGATACTTGTGGGAATCAGAAGTAGAGGCAAGTAAGGTTCTTATGAATTTAAAGAAGTTGGATGTATATTCTTGTTCAAATTTGATGAGTTTAGGGGAGAAAGAAGAGGATAACATTCATAGTGGGAGCAGCCTAACATCCTTTAGGACGTTGAAAGTATGGAAATGTAACAGTTTGGAGCACTGCAGTTGTCCAGATAGCGTGGAGGATTTGGATATTGAAAGTTGTGATTCAATTACATCCGTCTCCTTCCCAACAGGAGGAGGGCAAAAGCTCAAGTCACTTACCATCACCGATTGCAAGAAACTATTGGAAAAGGAATTGGGAGGAAGAGAGAAGACAAATTTGAAGCCGATTAATGAATTGAGTTGTTTCATTTACCTCACCACGTTGGCAATATCAGAATGTCCAAGTATAGAGTCATTTCCCGACCATGAGTTGCCTAATCTCACTTTGTTAACATATCTGAAAATACAAAATTGTATATGTATGGATGCATCCTTTCCTCGTGGGCATTGGCCTCCGAAATTGTGTCGGCTTGAAATAGGAGGGTTGAAGAAGCCCCTCTCAGAGTGGGGCCCCCAGAATTTTCCAACATCACTTTCTAACCTAAAATTACATGCCGGACCATATGATGGCATGAAAAAGTTTGATCAGTTGTCACATCTTCTTCCTTCATCTCTTACTATTTTTGGCATAGATGGATTTGAGAAACTGGAATCGGTTTCTACGGGACTCCAACACCTCACCTCCCTCCAACGTCTCATCATTCAGAAGTGCCCAAAGACCATAGATCTACCAGAAAACTTGTTGCCTTCACTTCTGAGTTTGATAATATTCAAATGCCCAAATCTGAAAGAAAGGTTCGGTAGAGGTGGCTCCTATTGGCCTCGCGTCTCCCTTATCCCATGCTTCAAGATAGATGGATACTTCCATAATTAATATGAAGGCAAGCCCCGCTCCTCAGATACCTTTTGTTAGTTATGCATATATTAAATAACTAATTCAGCTCATTCAAACAAATTTTCTCAATATATTATATCGGTACAACCATACAAGTACATATTTTCAAAAGTTCATGTGTGCCTCAATATTTGGTTTGTAACACGGATATGCTTACTGATTTCAGATTTTACCATTTCATTTTGGAATGAATGTAATTAGGATTGTAACATGGAAGGGTCATGATGGAAGCCAAAATGAATCAAAATGGTTAACGAGTTAGATACTTTGAAATTATAATGTACAAGCAAACAATTTGAAATTCATATTATGAATACGTTCAAATCATGAATCGTTTTGATGATGTATCACTATCACCCAATACCAACCAGGTTTTGTACACATTTTGAGAATGCCAATTAATATGTTGTCCGTCAATGACGCATTTGACCCAAGATTAATGCTAATGTATTTTTCATTAAATATGTCCATTTTGATGCCTCTAAATATGATTCCATTAAGACCATAAATCTTATTTATCTTTTTAAGATTTTGTAAATATTTGAAAATTTTAATTTTTAGAAATATTTAATTTAATCATATCTTAGTATTCCGTTCAAATGTATATTTCTCAGTTTTCCACACTTACAGCCAAGCAATACAACATGAAAGGTCGGTGGATGCAATGAATTTTTAAATGAAAGCATCTGAGGAAATAAAATATCAAATGATGATGGTTTACAAAGAAAGACATTTATATGGTGTTGCTTCTGGTTTACAAGGTTTGTTCCTATCAGACTCACAAAAACCTATGTTGTCTGAAACAAGCACTTATGTGGCCAATTATTTCCAAATTTTTTACTTCAGTTTTTCTCGTTCTAAATTTGTTTAAAATGGAATCTTGATGTATAGGTGAATGACTTACTGTCCAACTATCATCCATGGAAGTTAAGTGCAGAACTCCTAATGATTGAAGCTGTGAAGCTTCAATGCTTTTTACCTGTTGCATCTTTTCAATCATTTAAACTAAGCTCAATTTCTGTATAGCCTTGATGTTGTGATCTTGTTTTGCTTTTACATAAAAACTATGTAAAGCTATACATCCGTCTCAGTTCCAAATTGATTACCTAATGTCTAAAGCCAAACTCTATAGAAATTATTATAAGGTTAATTTTGTGATATTTACTTGTTTTATAGACTTTTGATTTAACCCAAAGAGAAAGAGAACTTGTTTTCATCAAGAGACATCCTATGAAGCTTGTGTTTGAAAGTTAGATTGAAAACAGAGCAAAAACAGAACTCCATCTGCTGTTCCAAGAAGTTGAAAACAGAGTCCATGTAACTTTGACTTTCATTAAATGATGTATAACTTCAGTAACTCATTTAGCTTTCTGATAATGATTAGCTTGGATTTTTGTTTTGTTTTGTTTTTTTTTTTTTGCTTTTGTCCACTCTTGATTGACACCTAATAGGGAGTTATGTCCTTTGGAGAAGTTCCTCCTGTAATGACAATGAGCATATGGTCAGTTGTAGATGCTAAATCACAAGGAATCATCATGCCTTTAGGCTCACCTTATATTTTGTGAAGTAAAATAAACTTATGTTTGGAGTCATAGTTTATGGTGTTAACTGCTCTTTTACATAGATTCCTGGAACCACTCAAATTTGGTACTACACATGCACAATGTTTTTCTTTTGTAAAAGCTTCTCCTTTATTACTGTCACTAGTTTAATTATGAAATAAAAAATGAGTTTTGTAACCGAGTTAACACTAAAAAACAAACTAACGGCTGTTGAAAAACTTTATATGACACATTAGCAGTAAGAGCTTCGACAGTCACAACCATCATCTTCACTACATACAACTGTCATAGCTGATGACGACCCAAACACCCATTAACACCCATCAGCTAAGGCCATTAATATCATGCATCGGCTGTTAAACAACTAATCGTGAGAAACAAAATTTATCATGATGATTCACTTCATGTATCAAACATGCTAGAGTGACACTCTCACTTAAATATAACTTAAAATGATGGCTTTATGTATACCGTTAGTAGCTTGTTACACAAAATTAAGTTTTTAATTATAATGTATCTCTATTTTCCCCTCTCCAAATTTGGCACTGATGATTTGTGAGTAACAATTGTTATTTACTAGTCTATGATTTTAGAATGCCAAGTTTCCTCTGTATTTATAGTATGTATCATACTATTTTGTGTGATTACTACTTCTACCTCAAATACAAAATATATAAATTTATTTCTATGTATTTTGTGTGATGTTCCAAATCTACATGTACAACAACAAATATAAACAAATATAAATGACTATGTTTTGACCAACTAAAAAAATTGAAGTAAAAGATAAATAGAAGTATCCTACAACTAAAGACTAAAAAACACAAGTTTTTGCAGAAGAACAAGATACCACCGTTTGCTTCTTTGTTTTCCAAGAGATTGGAGACCCACCCAAAAGGAGTAGATAACCCGTTCGAGACCTTCGTGTAAAAGCACATCCTAACCAATCTAAGTCACACAGTAGACAACTAATTCAGTGCATCCAGTTCTAGGAATTAAAATACCTTGACGTGGTGTCCCTTTGAGATAACGAAGTACACGTGAGGAAATTTCCATGTGTCTTTGTTTAGGCCTAGTTTCTTGTAAATATAAGTCGACTTCAATCCGAGGAATCTCCACATTTGTCTAGTTGAAGATTTTGTTGCATCGGAAAAGGACTTGGTTTACACCCCATCATACCACAATCTTTTAATATGTCAAGAGTATATTTTATTTGACTCAAGACAAAACCTTTAGGTGTTTTGGCCACTTCAATGCCAAGAAAGTACTTCAATAACTCCAAGTCCTTGATCTAAAGTTGTCGTTAAGATAGTCTTTTGTCTCTTGGATTTTTGTTGCACTATTCCCCGTGATGATAACATCATCAACATATATAAGAGTAGCAACATAAATATTACCATTTCATGTATCAACAACGAAGCATCAACATGTGTTTGTTCATAGCCCAAAGAAAGTAAAGCCATAGTAAACTTTTGCTACCAATGGCACGAGGCATGCTATAAGACATAAATAGACTTCTTCAACCTGCATACCATTGTTTCTCTCTCGCTGGCAAACTCTTCTCCCACCTTCATATAAACCTCTTCTTCAAGATCCCCATGGAGAAATGCATTGTTTACATCAATTTGATGTATGATCCAATCTTTCTTAATAGCTACAGTAAGAAGTCTTACAGTAACCAATTTAGCAACAGGAGCAAATGTATCATGGAAATCGATTCCCTTAACTTGAATGAAGCCTTTAGTTATCAGTCGCGCCTTATATCTCTCAACTTCGCCATCATGTTTGTACTTTATCTTGTGCCCCCATTTTGAGTCAATGGCATGATTTTCTTCTGGTAATTCTTGAAGAATCCATGTCTTGTTTTCTTCCAATGACTTTATTTCGTTTTGCATTGCCTCCCTCCATTTCTCACTTTGAACAACTTGTTTGAAATATTTTGGCTCATCATTTAAGCTGATCGTTGTCAAAAAAGCTTTATGTTTATTAGAAAAGTTTTTATAAGAAGCAAAATTAGCTATCAGATGTACCATAGAAGAGTCATGATTTTGCGGGGTCCTTGTGGGGTTTATCGATGGCAACATGTTGACAACAAAGTCTTCAAATATTTTCGACAGTGTTCTCGTTCTTCTTTCCCTTGGAAGACTTTCTGGTTGTGGCATTCTTTCCAAACAAACCCAAATTCCTTTCCCGAATCACGCAGTTTTTCCGGCTCAAAAACCTCTACAACTTGTTCATGTGGACTTATGTGGTCCGATCACACCTACATCTGTTGGAGGGAGTAAATATTTTCTCCTTTTAGCGGAGGATTTTAGTCGGTGGATGTGGGTTTACATGCTATCGGAGAAGTCTCAAGCCTTGAATGCTTTCAAACGATTCAAGTTGATGGTTGAAAAGAATTCGGACACTTCGAATGGATCAAGGGGGAGAGTTCACTTCAAAAGAATTCTCATTATTTTGCGAAGAAAATGGTATTCATAGGCATCTTACAACACCATATTCGTCTCAACAGAACGAAGTTGTAGAATGGCGAAATTGGTCCATTATGGACATGGAAATAAGTCTGCTCAAAGGAAGAAATGTCCTGGGAGGGTTTTGGGGAGAAGCGGTTAGACATGCAGTTTATCTTTTCAACCACCTACCAGCAAAAGCACTTCCCGACATGATGTCGTATGAAGCATGGTTTCGCAAAAAGCCCAACCTTGAACATCTAAGAGTTTTTGGTTGTGTTGCATATGCTAAACTTGTAGGTGGTCACTTGAAGAAGCTTAATGATCGAAGTAAAAAGATGGTGTACTTAGATGTGGAAGATGGAACTAAAGGCAACCGTTTGTTTGATCCGCACGACTGAAAGTTGCGAGTTAATCGCGATGGTGTTTTCGACGAAAAAGAAGAATGGAAATGATACAAAAACAAAGAAGAAGAGATGGCGACTCCTAATACCTTTACTATAATTGAACCACAACCTCAAATACACCTCGAAACACCTCAAAATGGCCCTGAAATCAACCCAAAACAACTGAACAGTCCTGGAATCGATGCTATCCAAGTTGGACAACCATATGTTGAATTTGATGAGCCTGAATCAGCCCCACAAACTCCTGTCTCAGCCCCTTTGTCTTTAGCCTCACCCCATATGGAAAGCCCTTCTAGTGAGATTGGGCCAAGGGGATTATGTCCGTTAACCGATATTTATTCTGACGCCGAAAATGTGTTCCTTGAACCCGAAGAGTTGTTGATGATTGCAGCGGATCAACCCTTGAATTTTAAAGAGGGTGCAATTTCTAAAACATGGCAGGAGGCTATGCAAACAAAGTTGGATGCAAGCGAGAAGAACAAGGCATGACAACTTACCGATTTGCCACCCGAACACAAAGCAATTGGTTTGAAATCGGTGTTTAAAGTGAAGAAAGACAACTTGGGAAATGTGGTGAAGCATAAAGCCCAACTTGTAGCAAAATGATTTGTACAAAAGGAATGAGTCGACTTTGATGAAGTTTTTGCACCGGTAGCACGACTTGACACCGTAAGGCTCATCCTTGCCTTAGCAGCTCAACATACGAGGTTGTCCACCATCTCGATGTCAAGTTGGCTTTTCTCAATGGAGATCTCAAGGAGGAGGTCTATGTTACCAGTATATGTTGATAAAGCACACAGTCTCAAGGTATTCAAGCTCTACAAATCTTTTTATAACCTACGACAAGCTCCTCGAGCTTGGAACATTCGTTTGGATAAAAGCTTAAAAAGGCTTGGTTTTACAAAGAGTTCACAAGACCCACCTGTTTACAAAAGGAACTCGAAAGACAAAATTCTTATTATTGGTGTATATGTTGATGACTTGATGATTACCGGTTCGAACATCAACGACATTACTGAATTCAAGGAACAAATGAAGAAAGAATTCGAAATGAGTGATTTGGGATTACTTTCTTACTACCTTGTAATCAAAGTTTCGTAAAGGAAGTAGGGAATATCTTTGCACCAAACGGCTTATGCAAAGAAGATTTTAAAGCAATTTGGGTTGCTAGATTGCAATCTGACAACATCACCAATGGAACCTAAGTTGAAAGCTAAGAAGGATGAAGATGGTGAAAAAGTTGACCCATCCGAATATAGGCGAGTGGTAGGTTGTTTGATGTACTTGACTCACACTTGAACGGACTTATCATTTTCGGTTGGAATTGCAAGTCGTTTCATGGAGGAACCAACCACTTTACATTTTCAAGTTGTGAAACACATCTTACGATACGTGAAAGGAACTGTTCACTATTCATTATGGACTCAAATATGGAAAAGATGGTGAAATAGAAGATTTGGTTGGTTTTACTGATAATGATCTCGGAGGTGACCCTGTTATAGCAAGAGCACAAGTGGGATGATTTTCTATCTAGGAAGGAATGCAATAATTTGGCAATCCCAAAAGCAAAAGATTGTTGCTTTGTCCACATGTGAAGCTGAGTTCATAGCAGCTACAACAACAGCATGTCAAGCCATTTGGCTTGCTAATCTCGTGAAAGAGCTCACGGGACATCATATCATGCCTATCACCTTATACGTTCATAATAAATCGGCAATCGCATTGATAAAAAATCATGTGTTTCATGGTCGAAGCAAACACATTGACATTCGTTATCACTTCATACGAGAATATATAGAACATTGGCAAATTATAGTGGAATATGTCAACTCGAAGGATCAACTAGCGGACATCTTTACAAAGGCTTTAGTATACGTGAAACATGGTGAAATGCGAAACATGATTGACGTGACGATTCTCGAGCCAAGTTCGGTTTAAAGGGGAGAATGTGAGTATGAACCTAACTTAGGTGACTTGGGTATGAACCTGACATGGCTACACCACCCTCTTATGTTGACAAATGAATGCCTCCTTTGTTGACAATAACAACTAGAAATGGCAGCCTCTTTATCTCATACAATGAACACAATAAATTGCCATGGTACTTATAGTGGCTAGCTTTAGTATAAATAGATATTGTAATCTCAGTTGTAAGGCACCACAAAACAAAGAGTGATAGAGAAATACTTAGAGTGAGTATTTGTAATACAGGATTGTTTTCTTTTCTTGTAATATTGAGCTAGTAAGCTCCTCCTTTTGTTCTAGTTCTGAATAAGTGTGTGTTTCAATCCCAACAAACAATATATGTGTGATTAATCATTAATTATACATTACATCCCCAATGAACGAGTATTGAAGGGTATAAGCATCATTTTATAAAACCTGATTAGAAAATAACGATAGTATGCCACTTTCGACACAAAAATTAAAAACTACACACCCAACAAAATCTGCTTGGTTCCCTATGTTAATATATGAAAAAAATGGACATTATTCATCTTGATAAAATCGTATTGGTAGAGAAAACTATTAAAGTAAAAACAACAATTTTGAAGTTCTTTACCTTTTTTCTGGATAAGACGATTACATCTGCAAGTGTAATGGGTCAAGGAAGAGAGAGATAGCACTACGGATGCATCATCATTTTAGGTTGCAACTGCCAAGCATTGTAAGAGTTCAAAGGTATGGCCATTTGGGTTTGAGAGCGAAGCACCAGAATCTATTAGGGTTTGAGGGTGATGAAAAACTGATATATTAACCTAAATTATCCATGTTATAACGAAAAACTCAATAACATTGCAGCTTGATTACGTTCCAGATTCTTTGCTAGTCAATCGAATTCAAATAGAAAGAGGATTATATTACCGATTTATTGGAATAAGATCATATACCAAAGGAAAGATAATGGGATGAAAATCTGAGCCAGAGTCTAAAGCCGAAGGGCAAAAATGGTATTTCACATTTTAAAATACTGGACGTGGAGGAGATGACGCGTGGCTTAAAGGTACTCTTTTATTTATTATAATAGGAGAGGTGATAAATTTTCCTACATTTTTATTTATTAAGACCGATACAAAAGGCAGTTACACCAGCCGCTAACTCGTTGGTTACACCATAACTGATTACGTGAGGCCCAGTAATAAAATTTTGGCATGGGAATGGGAACAGTTAATTAAAGGCCCAGTTATCTACAGTTGCCTTTTATATTCTGCAGTGGTTGATAATAGCAAGAAGGTGCAAAATGAATATTAAAATTGTTTTAGCTTCAAAATATTACCTACTCCCTTTTATATTAAATGTTCCAGAAGTTGACATGCAATTTGTCAACTGCCAGCTACAATATACAAAATCATATTAAAGATTCACTCGCTAATAATATATACATACCAAATGTTCACATGATTTGGCCTTTAGGTAGTAGATTATGCAACTGTTGACTTTTTAAGACTAATTCAACCTCTAAGTTATATGCTTTATAAAAATCAAAAAAGTGTTAATTGAGTTACAGAGCTAATGAAAAGTAAATAAAACAAACTGGGCTGAATAGTGGAGACAACTTCACCCATCTAAACACTAAATTCACAATTGACAATCAAGATAGCAAATAGCTTGTATAAAAGATTACAGACAATGAAAGATTTTAAGAGATGAGATCTTATAGAGAATAGTGGTTATAATGGTGATCACGTTCAACTAGAGAGCAAACGTGTCTGTTTCAGTATTCATTGAGATATATATTGCTAACTACAATGCTCTTATATCAAACAGTTTATGAAGCGATATTCAGAACTTCAAATCCACAATCCAAATTTTCAGAATTAATATGGTCAAGTAGATAAGCTACAAACTAGCCATTGGCAATGAAACTATTTCAGTACCCAACAAAAAAGCTATGCAAGTATGAATATGGATATTGAAATTAAACAGATTGTTATGCTTAAACTCTGGAAAATCTAAATTTGGTTCTTCAAACAGATTAATCAGCTTAAATCCATCAATTTTGCAACTTGAGTTTCATATTCATCCACAACCACCATTGACGTCATCATCAAGAGTAAACATGTTACAAAAAAAATGAAAGCTTATTCCAGATATTGCTTAGGTGTGGCAAAGTAATAATTCAATGAGAGATCACACGTACCTCTGATTGGAGATACACATTAACATGTTGCCAAATGACTATATATGACCTAACTATGGATTTAACATCATTCTTGTTTCAAGATTTCACTCAGGCATTTTATCAAATACATAGCGAGCATTTAAAACCACCAAACAGAAACTTGTTCAGACTGACGATCAGTGATCATAGAAACTCAAAACGGTTGTTGGAACTTGAAAAAGAAAACAAAAAATTCAAAAACCTTGTCTGGCAATGAGAGATACACATGGAGATATACATATATATATATATATATATATATATATATATATATATATATATATATATATATATATATATATATATATACACGCTGAAACATTTTCTTCAATTAATTGATGGTCAAAATCTAGAAATAAACTTGATTAGAATACATTCGTTGCAACTTGTTTTCAGAGGAATACATGTTTTAATCTGGCAATGAGAGATACACATAGGTATATGAGACCGTTAACAAAAGAACAAGTAAAATGAAATAAGCAAGTGGAGAATTATTAAAGTGTTTTTTATAATTTCAAATTTACTTACCAATACAATATATAGGGATATAATTCATTTGAAAATGCCAAGAAAAAGGTGTCAGCTGCTTGGAACATGTAAGAAATCGTTATAAGATATGTTGTCCTACAAAATGACGGAATTAATTACTCTAGAAAATAGTTGATTTCGAGAAGATAACATCATTGAACATATTTTGGTTTTTGGATATAAATGATGTTATTAGATGTAGAAGTCAAACTTCCATATTAGAAACCTAATTAAAAAAAACGCTTAACTAATTTCAACTGATGTGGAAAAATGCTGATTATTAAAATGGTTTGAAATAAAAAAATCACATACTCCCTGTTCATGTTGTCCAGGGGTTGATTCGCATGTGTTGGCTTCCACCTTGAAGTGCAAAAGAATATAAAAAATAAAGAGTAAACGAGTGATTAAATAAATATTGTATTTTAACAGCCACCTAGCTAGGTGGAAAAGATATTATAAAGTGTTGACATGAACAATGGCTTGAAATCAATATAAAGAATGGCCTGAATCCTTCTTTCTTCTGCACTCATTTTATCTGCATCCCCAACATACATACATACCAAGTGCTCCCATTTTACCTGTACACTAAAAGCGATGACTGAGTTAGTTGTTTCTGCCTTTTTTTCATTGTTCTTTAATAAGCTGACCTCTGAAGCCTTGAACAAGATTGCCTGTGACGAGGGAATCGAGTCTGAGCTCAAGAAGCTGAAGATGTCATTAGATCAGATCCAAGCTCTGCTTAATGATGCTTCTCAGAAGGAGGCAACTAATGAATTTGTTAGAAGATGGCTGAATGGTCTCCAACATTTGGCTTACGACATAGACGATGTTCTTGATGATCTGGAAACCGAAGATATGGAACGTGAGTTCACTGAGAACTCTGGATCCACCATAAGCAAGGTAAGACAGCTTATCCTGACTTGTTGCACAAATTTCTCACTAAGTTCTAGGATGCATGGCAAGTTAGATGATATTGTCACCGAGTTACAAGAACTAGAAAAGGCAAAAACTAATCTTGGTTTAAGTGTGATAACAAATGAAATGGCAAAAGTTAAAAGACATGAGGCCAGTTTGGTAGATGCAAGTGTTATAGTTGGACGTGAAGGTGATAAGAACGCATTTGTTCAAAAGTTGTTAAGGGGTAAAGATGAATCGTCTACTCAAAACTTTAGCATCGTGCCAATAGTTGGTATGGGTGGGGTAGGTAAAACAACTTTAGCTAGGCTTTTATATGATGAAAAGGAAGTGAAGGATCACTTCCAAGTCAGGGCTTGGGTTTGTGTTTCTGATGAATTTGATATTTTTAGTATAAGCAAAGTGATTTATCAATCTGTGACTAGGGAAACCAAGGAATTCACAAATTTAAATATGCTTCAAGAAGCTGTTAGAGAGAAACTTAAGGACAAACTATTTCTAATAGTGTTAGATGATGTATGGTCTGAAAGCTATGATGATTGGGATAAGTTAGTGGGCCCATTTCTTATGGGGGCTCCTGGAAGTAGAATTATCATGACAACTCGGAAGGAGCAGTTGCTTAGAAAAATGGGTTACACTCATCTAGAGCACTTGCCGAGTCTGTCACATGATGATGCTATGCGTTTATTTTCTCAACATGCATTGGGTGTAGATAACTTTGATTCACATCCAATACTTAAGCCCCATGGTGAAGGGTTTGTAAAAAAATGTGATGGCTTGCCTTTAGCTTTAAGAGTACTTGGACGATTATTGAGGACGAAAACAGATGAAGAAGAATGGAAGGTGTTGTTAAACAGTGAGATTTGGAGGTTAGGAAATGGAGATGAGATTGTTCTGGCTCTTAGACTAAGCTATAATGATCTTTCTGCCTCTTTGAAGCTGTTGTTTGCATATTGCTCCTTGTTCCCCAAGGACTATGTGTTCGACAAGGAGGAGTTGATTCTGTTGTGGATGGCAGAAGGGTTTTTGAAACACTCTACTACAAGCAAGTCCATGAAAAGCTTGGGTCACGAATATTTTGAAGAGCTATTGTCTAGGTCGTTTTTTCAACATTCGTCTGATGACGAATCATTGTTTATGATGCATGACCTCATGAATGACTTGGCCATTTCTGTCGCTGAAGATTTTTTTTTAAGGTTAGATATTGGGATGAAGGAGTACGGTAGGAAGGATGCTTTGACAAAGCTCCGCCATATGTCATTTGTTTGTGAGCATTTCATGGTTCACGAAAGGTTCAAGCCACTCAAAGGAGCTAAAAATTTGAGAACAGTTTTAACATTGTCTTTAGGGGTGGTAAAAAGTTGGGAGATGATTTTCATATCGAATAAGGTCATAAATGACTTACTTCAGGAGTTACCATTGTTAAGGGTCCTAAGTTTGAGCAATCTTAGCATAAGCGAGGTGCCAGAAGTCGTTGGAAGTATGAAGCATTTGCGGTATCTTAATCTATCCCGGACTGAAATCCAGAATTTACCGGAAAATGTTTGCAATCTTTATAATTTACAGACGTTGATTGTTTCTGGCTGTAAGTATTTATTTAAGTTGCCCGAGAACTTCTCAAAGCTTAAAAATTTGCAGCATTTTGACATAAGGGATACTCCGCTATTGAAGAAGATGCCCTTAGGGATTGGTGAGTTGAAAAGATTACAGACTCTCTCCAAGATCATTATTGGAGGTGAATCCGGCTTCTCATTAACCAAGCTTAAGAACTTGCAAAATCTCCATGGTAAAGTTTTTATAGAGGGGCTGGGAAATGTGGAAAATGCAATGGACGCACGTGAGACGAACTTCTCGCAGAAACGGCTTACTGAGTTAGTGTTGGATTGGGGTTCTGAGTTTAATGTTTTTCGATCGGAAACTCAAGAAATGGAGATCCTCAATGAGCTGAAGCCTCATAATGGCACTCTAGAAAAACTCGGAATTGAGTCATATAGAGGTATAGAGTTTCCAACTTGGATTGGGGATCCATCCTTTTGTCGGTTGACTAAAGTGTGGATAGATGGCTGTGAAGAATGTACATCTCTACCAAGACTTGGGCAACTACCATCACTGAAGGAGCTATTTATTGGTGAGATGAGTACGGTGAAGGTTGTAGGTTTGGATTTACTTGGAACCGGCCTTGCATTTCCTTCACTTGAAATCCTACGGTTTGAGAGTATGTCAGGGTGGGAGGAATGGTCAACAAATAGTGGGGCGTTTCCTTGCCTTCAAGAGCTTCATATTGAAGATTGTCCTAATCTGGTTCAAGTCTCACTTGAAGAACTGCCTTCATTAAGGGTTTTAAAGGTAATAAAATGTGGTCATGGTTTATTGAAAAGCCTGGTTGATGTGGCTTCATCAGTTACTGTGTTGGAAATAGACGATATTTGGGGGCTTACTGATAAATTGTGGAGAGGTGTGATAGGGTATATTGGGACAGTTGAAGAAGTAAGCATCAGAGGGTGTGATGAAATAAGATACTTGTGGGAATCAGAAGCAGAGGCAAGTAAGGTTCTTATGAATTTAAAGAAGTTGGATTTAGGAGAATGTGAAAATTTGGTGAGTTTAGGGGAGAAAGAGGAGGATGATAGTGGGAGCAGCCTAACATCATTTAGGAGGTTGAGAGTATGGGATTGTAACAGCTTGGAGCATTGCAATTGTCCAGATAGTCTTGAGTCATTGATGATTCATGGTTGTGATTCAGTTACATCCGTCACCTTCCCAACAGAAGGAGGGCAGAAGCTCAAGTCACTTTCCATCACCGATTGCAAGAAACTATCCGAAGAAGAGTTGGGAGGAAGAGAGAAGACAAGAATGCTTATAAACTCAAAAATGCAGATGCTTGGCTCTGTAATTATACATAATTGGCCAAATCTGAAATCCATCAATGAATTGAGTTGCTTCATTCACCTCACCTGGTTGACAATATCAGAGTGTCCAAGTATGGATTCATTTCCTGACCATGAGTTGCCGAATCTCACCTCTTTAACACATCTGACAATTCAAAAGTGTAAAAGTATGGACGCATCCTTTCCTCGTGGGATTTGGCCACCGAAATTGAGTTATCTTGGAATAGGAGGTTTGAAGAAGCCCATCTCAGAGTGGGGCCCACAGAATTTCCCAACCTCACTTGTTAGCCTAAGATTATATGGGGGACTATATGATGATGTGAAAAACTTTGATCAATTGTCACATCTTTTTCCTTCAACTCTTACATATCTTGAAATAAATGGATTTCAGAAACTGAAATCGATTTCAATGGGACTCCAACACCTCACATCCCTTCAACGTCTCTACATCTTCAACTGCCCAAAGGTGATAGATCTACCAGAAAGATTGCTGCCTTCACTTCTTGTATTGTGGATTGAAGGATGCCCAAATTTGAAAGAAAGGATCAGAAGAGGAGGCTCCTATTGGCCCCACATCTCCCTTATCCCCTGCTTTGAGATAGACTCTTTAATAACAAGTTCAACTTGAAGGTACGCCCCTCTTTGTGCCTTTGACTTCATTTAGTTTTATTATGTACAAATTGAACAAGTGATTTGCTCATTCAAACAAATATAATCTGTATACAAGTATGTAGTTCCTCAAAAATTATGTTTGTGTCTAAATCTTTAGTTAACATGAATTTGCTTACTGATTTTTGGATTGTACTGTTTTATTTTTAGTTTATGAATATGACTATGGTTAATATGGTTATCGTCATAGAAGGGTGATCACCATGAATTGCAAAATGAATGAAAATGGTTACCAAGTCAAATACTTTAAAATTGAAATAAGTATTAAATTTGAACAGGGATTTGTTGTAGAATTATCATTATTTGTTAACGTTGTAATATACCTTAATTATGAAATCATGATAATAATAATAATTTAATAAAGTTTAGACAAACCGATACAAATATGTTTAAATCATGAATATATTCGACGATGTATCATCTAAAAACTACCAGGGTTGTACCCATGAATATATTCCATTTTCACACCTTTAATTCTTTAAATATGATTCCATACATTTGTCAAATTTCATTTGAACACTATTTAATTTAAATTCATGGCTTATTAATTGATTTGAAATTTATTTTTGTCAAAATTCCACACTTACAGCTAAGCAATAAAACATGAAAGGTCGGAGTCTGCAATGAATTTTGAAATAAAAGGATTAGAGGAAATAAAAGATCAAATATTGACTTACAGGGGAAGACATTGATATGGTGCTGTTTCTGCTGTACACGGTTGGTTTCTGTTGGAAAACAAACCCTTATGTTGCCAGTGATTTCCAGAATTTACTTCTTATTTTCTTGTTCTAAATTTGTTTGAAATGGAATCTTGATTTATAGGTGAATGACTTACTTTCCAACAATCATCCATGGAAATTAAGTGCAGAAGTCCTGCTGATGAAGCTTCAATGCTTTTTATGTGCCAACATCTTTTCAATCATTCAAACTACGCTCAATCTCTTCAAAACCTCTTTGTTGCAATCTTGTTATGCTTTTACATCACTTTGTAAAGGTCTATATTTATCTGATTGTTAGATTGATTATCTAATTTCTACGGTCAATGTCGGGAAAATATCACTGTAGCCCTATAAAATCTTGCCTTTTATTTTAAAAGGCCCATTGTATTTTTTTAGTAGCCTAGGGGCTTAAAGTCCAATGTTACATGTTAAAAAAGCCATTATCGACAAAATGTAAGGGTGAACCAGTCATCTTTTATAATCCTCCATAGCTTCAAATAAACTGAACTACAAGTCAAACCCTTAATCTTTGTGTTGCTCTATTCTTAATGGTATTCCCTACGTGAACAAGAGTCCAACTTCTGGGGATTTAATTGTGTTTCGTTTCAAGGAAATATTTGTGCAAAACAACCACATGAATGAAATACTCGAAGTGGAATCTTTTCTGAATGCTTGGTCCATTTGGGTCAACCGAGACGAAAAAGGACCCCAAAGGAATCAAACCTTTTTGTTGTGATTTTCTAATATATGTTTTTGGTGATGAATAATTGATGACATATGCATAAGCCTTAAAAGGGTCGTCCACTTAATCGTTATCAAACATGTCGTACGTTACAAGTTATCAATGCTTATTTTTGGCATACGAGTCATCATTCATGAGTATCACCACAAAGAAACTCAAAGCAATCAACATGATGTTCAAGCATTGCATCACAAGCCATCCTTCTGAAGAGGCATATCTGGGAGATAGTTTTTTTGGTCATCCACCACAATACTCACCAACTTATTCTAGCTTACATCCAACACACTTAATTTGTAAAGACACGCCACCTCCTTCGACAAACACCCCGATATATTTGTGTTGGTTAGCAACAACAACAGTTCTTCCATGGTGTGTGCGAAGTTTGCTATGCTTGGTAGGAGTCATCCTCCTAAGTTGTTCTTCACAAAGACTACCACAAAAGTTGTGGTCGACCTCAAATTCGAAGGAATCATAGACGTTAAACGATTGTTGTTAATGAAAATTGTATCTAGATTCTTGTTAAAGATCTAAGGAGGCAATGGCCCTTCGAATTCGATGAAATGTATGCTGACAAATTTTAGGCTATGGGAGGGACATGATGCCGGAAAAGAAAGGTGTAACACCCCAAAATTTTCAAACTTTAAAATGCTATGGTTTTAAAATCTTTTTAGGTAATAACACATATTAAAAATAAATAAATTAATAAATAAATAAATAAATAAAATGGTCCCATAAAAACAGTTAAAATTAAAACCTTGGGTGTTACCATTAAACATCATACAACCATAGCAAGCAAATACGAATTACATCAATAACATTAATAAGGAACTTGACAAGTTCCACTCCATTCTCTATCTCTTGACTTCTAACTGTCATCTAAAATATTTTCTTCTTAATTGCAACCTGGAATACATGGCATTAAAAAGAGATATGTAAGACAAAAATGTCTCGTGAGCTACGTGAGTTTTAGACCATAAAACAATTTCGATCATTTTCAGAGAAAAACTTCTTTCATGCATACCGTAAAACATTTTCAATCATATTAATGAAAAATCATTTCATACATAACATAACATATCATATCATAAGTATCATTTCTTAGCTTATCATTTCATTAGCTTCTTTTCCATTTTAATTCCATTTCCATTTTTCAATTAAGGGCTAATTCCGACATTAAACCGTTGCCATTTTTATACTTAGGTCCTAGAAATATCCACAAGTCTATACTAAGGTGGAAATAACTAAATCAGTCCACCAAGTCATCATTCATGTTAGGACATCTATCTCGTGAAGGGGATGAGCTACCCCGATATATTCCTTTATATCCCTTATGGAGACATCATGGCTCGAGCAATATATTCATTTCATTACTTTCGAATTCTTTCCAATTTCTTTCATTTCTTTTTATTAGTTTCCATTTCTTGTCGGTACTTTCCATTCTTTACATATTTCATACATTAACATTAAAAATTCATTTCAAAAGCAAAGCATCTATATTTCAAAACATTCGATCTTCCAAAACGTTCTTTTCTTTCAAAAACATTCTTGCATTCAAAGCATTCTTTCAAAAAATCATTCCCAAAAACATTTGACACTTTCATTTCAAAACCATTTCATATATCAAATAATAGTGTTTCAATATCATAAAATCATTTTTCCATGTATCCTAAAGTGGGAAAATGCCAACAAGTACTTACCTTAATCACAAGAAGGCTAGCTAGCCCTCTTCTACTTCCTTTCCTTAGAGTAGCACTTTCGAACACTACTTATATATCAAGTAGGTGAAAGTAAATCAAATGACCAAAACACCCCTCAAGGGTCCCATTACTAAATTTTACTTCTTTAAACTATTTCTTATGAAAAACTATGAACATAGGCGAAAACCGCGCTTAAATCCAAGTTCATATGCAAAAGTTATGAGAAAAATACTAAACTTTAGATTTTTGGTCTAGTTGGACACTCTGTTGTCTGTGTGTGAGCCGCGTGCCTGACAACGCAGGCATGTCCCGTAGCAGCCCAAAAAATCACTTTTGAGTCCTAAACTTGTTTGGGTGGTTTTGGTCTTTTAGGTAACCATTGTTAACACTTTTAAAGGTTTCCAAACACTACTAGAGGATGTTTTATCATCTCAGAATATTCAACTTAATTCATTAAGTCATCAATCAAAATGCTAAGGTCATAATGCTTACAAACACTCAAATAAAAGGGTTTAAAGAGGTTTGATAATCGAGTAATGAAATGAAATCAGAGTACTAAAGAATTATGAACACCGAGAGTAAATATAATCTTGTTTCAGCTCAATTCTGCTTTTGAATACAAAGAGTGTTTAGACAGAATACAAGGTGAAAAGTTCTTTGTAACTCTAAGTAACAACCCCTATGTGACAACCCGACATTTTTACATTGTGAAATTGATCCATATATCTATAATTCATGTGATATTAGCATCTTTTAGCAATATGTTGGGTCCGCACGAGTGTCTTAGGCTTAGTTTATCATAAATATGGACCATAGGAAGGGTTAGGAAGGGTGTTACACCGTAAAATCCAGCCAAACACACCAAGAGGGGTGTGTGCGGCCGCACATTAGTGTGTGCGGCCAGCCAGCCGCACACCCAACCGCAAACCCCCTTCAGCCTCACACTCGACCCTATATATAGTAGAGAACCCCTTCTATTCACTTTTGGCTGCACTCTCTTCCTCTCTCTACTTTCTCTCTCTAAAAACATCACCTAAAAACACCTAGAAGGCCTCCAAAACGGGAAGAACATCATCTTTCAACTTGTTATAGAGGTAAAACACTTGAATCCAAGCCCAAAACTCAAAATGTTCTTCATGTTCTTCACTCCTTGAAGGAGTGCGGCCGCACACCTTCATCATGTGGTTGCACACGTTCAAAACACCCTCCAAAGTGAGAGTATGGTCACACAATCGACACATAAGACTCAAACAAGGAGTGTATGGCCGCACACCCCTGTGTACGGCCGCACACACACCCTGTACGGCCACACAATCTAGTGTGCAGCCTCACACACAAGTCTGGCCGCATTCCCCAGCCGCACACTCATTTTTGTGGATATACACCCACCCTAAGACTCATATTTAGCCTTAAACTTGCTTAAATCATTGAGTGTAGAATACGGGACACTTAGTCCTAGTGATTAGAAGTCCCTAGGGAAATTTCTCATCATTTTATTCATGAAACACCCTAGCTCTAACTTATATATGTGTCACCATATGATTAATAGGGGCTACTTGCGTTCAGAGCATCCATTGACACTCGACACTCATAACGATAGCACACTTGAACCCTACGTCAAACGGTGAGTTCATACCCCCTTAATTGACCTTTCAAATGTTTTTAATTGTTTTATGGGGGGGGGGGGGGGGGGTACAAGTTAAATCCAATACACTGCAAAACCAATCACACGTGGTTGATGGCTTACTATCATAAGGATTTTTACAATTTAAAGTATTTTATCAGAAAAATTATTGAATCAATGAATATATGAAAATTTCTTAGTAATGGCTAATGGCTGCTCGCGTGATTTGAACTCATTTTCACAAATCAATTGTCTTAAAACCATTTTTTTTAACATTTTCAAAACCTAAAATTATTTCCAAATCATATCTACACTAATATATTTATATAAATAGGTATTGAAGGATTTAGAACTGATAACTGACCTTATTTCCTGTTCTTGTTTGATTGTGGGCTTAGGGTATTAGGTTGTATGTTTGACTGTCGTTTAATATTTAGTTATATATCTTGTATATTTGTGTTAGATATAAAAGTCTTCATTCTAGATCGATACTTCTACATACCAACGACACTAAATCAAGGACTCATTTTAACTATAATAGGTATAGTTAAGAATTACTACTCATTTTGGATATCACTATGATACACACTATGGAAAGTAGAAATCTAAGGCTATATGTACAAAGTACAATGCGAAGAGAACGTTATACACTATACACTATAATAAGAGAACATTATATACCATACGTAAGAGAATACTAAAACAAAATTATAACGACTGAAAAATTCCAACCAATTTAAAATTTTCAAAAACAACCCGATTCCATTAAAGTTATTACAGAAGGTTTTCAATACAAATTATTTAAAGTATTCCCAGAATCACATCACGACAAAAACATGAGGAGCGGTACGATCACGCCTTCGCCTTACCACGGTCTCCTGAAGAACCTGAAAAACATTAAACCACCACTGTAAGCCCGAAAGCTTAGTGAGATATCCCCAAAATACCAACCACATAAACCATACACGCATAACATGCCATAACAGCCTATCCGGACCGCTCGTTGGGCCTACAGCCTATCCGGACCGCTCGCTGGGGCCTACAGCCTATTTGGACCGCTCGCTGGGCCTTCGGGACAACCAGTCCGCCCTGGGTATCTTGGCCTACAGCACAAAGCAGGACCCGCCTCAACCCAACTCCAGTCCAAACAACCATGTGCACATAAACATACAATCATATAAGCATTCATAGTCAACAAGCCGATGAACAGATCACATAACATATCATCATCCTAACCAGGATACCGACCTAACCGGTCACTAGCACAGCATCACCCTACATATCAGGGAACCGACCTTAACCAGGTCTCTAACATATACCATCCTAGCTACCAGGATGCAAACATAACAAAGCAATAACATAACAACAATCACCCGGATCTCAATCCGATAAAAGGGCCGACCTTGGTGCCTTAGACCCTATTGATATAGTGAGGATAACTCACCTCGAAACTGCCGACTGAACAGATAACCCAAGCTGCTCCGATCACTGATAAGGTCTCCACCACTGGACAACCACCAAGGCACTAAACTCAAAACAATATCCAATAATTACCAAAATGCCCCTGGAAATCACTGGTCAACCCTTGGTCAAAGTCAAAGTCAACCCCTGACTGACTCTACTCGCCGAGTCCCCATGCTCAGAATTTCCCCAATCCGCGACTCAACTCGCCGAGTCACCCCGAGACTCGCCGAGTCCAACAACTCTGAGTCCACTCACACACAACTCACCGAGTCATACCTTGACTCACCGATTCTCGGCTCAACCAGAAAAGATTGGGACTCTTTGACAAGACTCGCCGAGTCCAAGAACAGACTCATCGAGTATAAGGCTATCTTCAACCTACTCGCCGAGTTGTTCTTCCAACTCGTCGAGTTCCAGGCCATCTTCATCCAATTCGTCGAGTTCCAGGCCATCTTCATCCAACTCGCTGAGTTGTTCTTCCAACTCGCCGAGTTCCAGCCTATCTTCAAGCAACTCGCCGAGTCCACTCATGTGACTCGCCGAGTACCACCGGGTCTGAATCCATACCGAGGCTTTCCAAGCCATGCAGATGATTCAAACCATAGATCTACCCTTCCTAAGGCCATCCATCACGTAAAGTGGCAAACTTTATGTGAATCCAAGGAGATCTAGGCATTTTCACTCTAGGGTTTGGGTTTGGGACAAGATAGCTCCTTCAATCACTCATTAACAGGGACTTTATGACATACAAGACCATCCCAAGCTTAGATCTGAAGTAGCATCCTCAGATCCAAGCTTCTATCTCCATTTAGATGTCATATCAACCACCACACATGAACCCATGAAGAAAATAGCTTAAGGAAATGGTTCCTTACCCTTAGAATGAGCCCAACCAACTATAGATTCCTGATTCCCCCCAAGCTTCCTGATGCAAGCCTCCAATCTTCAAGCTTAAAGCACCAAATATCCTTCTCCAAGCTCTAATTCACTCAAGAATGGGGTCTCCTCACGAATTTAGGGCTTCTGGAAATCAAGGAATGATAAGGAGGCTGGGGAGAAGATATGATGTTCTTTATATAGGGCTCAACCTCCGAATTTAGGGTTTTCTCCACTCAGCGCCTACTCGCCGAGTCCATCCTCTGACTCGCTGAGTCGGCTACTTAACACGCGACCAAAGTCGCGACCCTACTCGCCGAGTCCCCCCCATGGACTCGCCGAGTTCCCCTTCCCAATTTACTCTTTTAGCCCTTCAACTTTACTCTTGATATTCCGGGATGCTACAATTCTCCCCCACTTAAATTAGGCATTGTCCTCGAAGCCTGCGACAACTCAACTCTAGAAATACTCCCGCAACGCGCCACCTGGCATTAACCCAACGAGATTCCTCAAAACACAACCATAGAACCAGAAACTCACTTTCTCCTTTCTTATGGTGTCCTGACCACCGTCTCAAGCCGGCCACCGGCTTTACCCTCTGATAGCCCCACTTAACAACTGAGTACTACTCATGATGCAACACTGCTCCAAATCGCAACCATCACTCGCCCCATATGAGCTAGATAATAACCATGCACCACCGGATTCCCGATCCGAGTCCAACTCTAACCATTCCGCTGACAGAAAGACACATTCTTCAGAGCAACTCCCATGAGTTCTCCTCTTGCAATCACATACACATGCTGAACTAGCTCTAGCGACCTTAGGTTGGGAAAACCCGTTACACTGATGACATCTCCAAACATCCCCCAGGATGAACCACTATTGCATACACAATTCCCTGATCAGAATCACACTGAGAGCCCAAGACTCCCTCCCTGCATCCCTTCCGAGCCTCTTGGCTCTACACCCACGACATTCCTTCCGCGACCTCAGCAGACATCCCAAACCGGATGTGATTCCATTCCACTGCCGCAAACACGCTGCTCAATGACCATACTTTGATCACTCTAATCATAACTCTGCTCTGCCGCTTTCACTTCTGTGAATTTGCACTGCCCAACGCTACACCACTCCTTCATAGTGTAACCGCTAACCATCCAACACACATGCTCTGACTCTGTTCGCAGGGACTCTCAAGCCCATGCACAATCTCCACTAATCAAGATCAATACCCAGGGCCAGACCTTCTAATGCTATTACACCGCACATACACAGTCCATATCCTCGAACCGATCTAACAATGCCTGCAGAGTCTTCATCATGACAGGACCGCCTCACCAGGCCTTCAGCCAATCTGGACCACTCTCAGAACCTTCAGCCAATCTGGACCGCTCTCAGTGCCTTCAGTCTGGCTGGACCGTCCTCCGAGCCTTCGGCCTGACTGGTACGCCGACCGGCCTTCAGTCTATCCGGACCGCTCAACCAGCATTCCTCATTCCGAGTTATCTCTCCGGGAAATCCTCCCATGCATACTATTCTAGCCCTTTAGGGGTTCCGAACTTTATCTCCATCACACATAATCGATCCCGGCCTGATCCCAGGCCCTCTACAATCAAATGCCCTAGGTCTGTATCCCGCCCCGCATGCCCGACACTTACTCCTACCAGCCTACACTTTGGGCTGACAGAACACTGCTGAATCCCAAACAGCTAAGCAACCTCACATGCTCATCGATCTTCTGGAGAATTTTCCAATTCTCCCCCACTTATAGCACTGACTATCAATCACCGGTCGCTATCACCGACCACCCAAAACAACCCTACACAAAACCAACACTTACACGTGGATTGATTCCCGCTAGCACTAACAACCTTAACAAAATCCCATTTCCAAACTGATCATCCCGCTCGAAAGAAACTCAATCTACAGCTAACCACTCCTCAGAAAGCAGATGCTACCCAGCCTTCAGACCAATGCCAGATTTCCACTATAAACCCCTCATGAAAGATAACCAACGAAATTCCCATCACTAACCCATAACCATACCATAACCCTCAAAGAACAATGAATACCACACCGAAAATCACACAATGAGACTAGCAGATAAACAATACCCACAATAATCACAAGATAATCTAGACATCAAGAAAGAAACATACTCGCGACTGCATCCGGCACTGCTCTGACCTCCTCTGCTGAAAGCTGAAAAGCACGACCCTGAGCTCTTGGGGGCTCCGCTCCACCCTGACCACCACCTGTGATCCTCAAAGTGGTCGGTGCTGGAGCCTGCACCGGTCCTGCAGCAATCTGTGGACAGTTGACCCTCAAGTGTCCAACCTGATGACAATGATAACAAATCCTCAAATCCCGAACCGGCGCTGACTGCCGACAATCCCTCACATAGTGCCCCTCCTTTCCGCACTTGCGGCATGCACCACCGGACCTACAAACTCCGGTGTGACTCCTCCCACACTTCCCACAAGTGTGGCTACTCAGATCCCCCACTCTAGAATCAACGGTCTTGGACCGTTTTGGCGCCAACTGCAACTGCACCGGAGCCTGCCTCAGCTCACGCAACTACAACTCAATCTCTAACTCACGCTGCCTGGCGACCTCCTGCAACTCCAACAAAGTCTCGCACCTCTGCGTAGACACAAACTGTCTGATATCCCTCTTGAGCATGCTCAGATATCGAGACATCAGAGCCTGCTCCGAAGCGAACTCAGGGCAAAACATCGCCCTCTCAGTGAACATCCTGGTGATCTCAGTCACCGACTCCGAATCCTGCTTCAACTCAAGGAACTCCTGAGCCAATCTCTCCCTCTCAACTCGCGGAAAATAACGAGTGCTGAACATCTCTCTGAACTGATCCCATGAAACCGCAGCCCTCTGCGCATCCGAATATGACCCCGTGGTCAACCTCCACCAATCCTTCGCCCCGAGCCTCAACAGGTTCAGAGCACACCTCACCCTCTGATCAGCAGGGCATGAAAACGTGAAGAAACACCCCTCCACGTCCGATAACCACCTCATAGCAACAATCAGGTCCTTAACTCCATCGAAGGTGGGAGGCTTCGTATTATCGAAGTCCCGAGACTGAAAATCCCGACCAACTCCTCCCCCTGCCGTTGCTACAGCCGCTGTAGCCGCCGCGGCAGCCGTCACTGTGAGGGCTGAATAGCGCTCATCAAAATACTCAACCATGGCGGTCTTGATTGACCCAAACAGTTCCGGCAACTCAGCCCGGAACAACGCAACAATCTCATCACGCAGGATCTCACGAATCCTCGCATCCAACTCGCATGTGCTCATCTGACCAATAACTTCGGGCGGCACAGACCCGCCCGGAACTCCCTCTGCTGCTCCCGATCCTGACCCGATCCACTCCCAGCATGCCTCGGAATCTCCATACTGAAAAACACCACAAAATGAAACGACCCAAAAATACGACCCAAAAATTTCGTTTTTCAACATAACCAAAAACCATAATCTGAGTGTCATATCATAAACCATACATGATGTATCTCAAAATCATAATAAAAACACTATGCGGAAAACTGTATCATATCCATGTATGTAAAAATCAAGAACCAATCAACTCCCAGGATAAAAGCTGAAGCTGTGGTGTGTGCGATGCCATCATCCCGAGCTCCTCTCTCTACAAGCGGAAGTACCTGAAACAAAACTGAAACTGTAAGCACGAAGCTTAGTGAGCTCCCCCAAACTACCACATACCATACAATACATATAAATCACATACTGGGCCTGGCCCACTGCATCAGACCGAGGTCTGGAACTAGCTGCATCGGACCGAAGTCCGGAACTGACCGGGACCTTGTCCCCTGCATCGGACCAAAGTCCGGAACTAACTGCATCGGACCGGAGTCCGGAACTGACTGCATCGGACCGAAGTCCGGAACTAACTGCATCGGACCGAAGTCCGGAACTGACTGCATCGGACTGAAGTCCGGAACTAACTGCATCGGACCGAAGTCCGGAACACATAACACAAATACGCTTGAATCACAAAGACGTCAAGCCAGCTAGCTACTACATCAAACTAAAGACCAGACTACTGATAACTACACGGGCCGGTATTGTGGCCGTAGACCCGATCCTACTGAAGGGAGACTCACCTCGTGAACTGGCTGCTGAGTGAATAGCTCTGAGGGCTAACTGCTGCTACTCCGGTATCTCCCCGGCTACAAGACCATAAACATACTCAATCAAATACTAAACATTGCACTGGGTAAAATTACTCTTTTACCCCAGATCAAAGTCAACTCTCTTTGGGCTGACTCGCCGAGTTGGGTCACCCAACTCGCCGAGTCCTACTCTCACTTATCAGTTCTACACGCTGCTACTCGTCGAGTGAGGCATCGACTCGACGAGTACCCTCTTGCTCCAAGAACTCAGACAATCTTCATCCGAATCGCCGAGCCGTATGAACAAACTCGACGAGTTGTTCACGATCCTAAGAAGATTGTCTTGGACTCGCCGAGTTGTATGAACAACTCGCCGAGTCTGTCCATCACTGAGTCTACCCTTAACTCGCTGAGTCCGCTCTCTAACCCACTGGATTCACTCGACACTGACCAAAATGAAGGACTCGGGAACTCGCGACCCAACTCGCCGAGTCGTTCTTCCCGACTCGCCGAGTTGCCGCCATGCAACTGATTTTTACTCGATTTTGTTTGAATCCAACACATACAATTGATAGATCTGAGTCCATTAAGCTGATTTACCACGTAAAGTTTCCAACTTTACGTGCACAACCTCATGAATAAGGGAAATAAGGCTAAAGGATGCATAAAATGGGTAGATCTATGATTAATATGCAAAGTAACTCCAAAAAGACAGTAGATCTGGGCTCTACAACACCCCATCATTCAGATCTAAAGATATCTCGACTTATTAAGGCATTCATTCAAACATAAGGCTTGGAACAAGCATCAACTAGCTCTTAGGAGAGCCCTAATGGAAGTTTAAAGCATATAACAAGAGGGAACTCCGAAAATACCTCAAATAACTCAGATTTGCCCTTGGATCTTTGCACTCCAACTCTTCTCCTTGCTTCTTTCTTCTTCTCCTTCTTCACACCTTCACAAAATGGCACAAAACACTTAGCTCACACAAGGGTGGATTAGGGTTCTTTCTCACAGTGTTCACAGGGTGAGGGAGGCGAGAATGGGGCTATAAGGTGGTTTAAATAGTGGGCAACCCGGGGATTTAGGGTTTCACCCAGACGGATGGACTCGCCGAGTCCAGGATATGGACTCGCCGAGTCCCCGGCTCACGCGTGCTCGCAGCCGCGACCCTACTCGGCGAGTCAGGCTATGAACTCGCCGAGTCCCTCTTGCAAAACTCACAACAATTACCAATGAATTAACATACCGGGAACGGGTCGTTACACAAAATATCAGACACTTCCCACTATCCCGGGAAGCAACTCTCTCAACCCAACCCGGGCCAAAACCCTGAAAGGACCAATAAATCTGGGGCCCAACTTGCCCCTCTTCCGGAACCTGATGACCCCCTTCCAAGGTGAGACTTTCAGAAGGACCATATCCCCCACCTGGAACTCCAAGTCCGAACGCCTCCTATCGGCGTAGCTCTTCTGCCGACTCTGAGCAGTCTGCAGTCTCCTACGGACCTGTTGGATCAACTCAGTCGTCTTGAGCACCACCTCCGTGCTCCCGATGACCCTCTGACCGACCTCGCCCCAACAAATCGGGGTCCTACACTTCCTCCCATACAGCATCTCAAAGGGAGGTCGGTCAATGCTCGCATGGTAACTGTTGTTATACGAGAATTCCGCTAACGGAAGATACGTATCCCAACTGCCACCGAAATCTAGGACACATGCCCTGAGCATATCCTCGAGAGTCTGAATCGTCCTCTCGCTCTGCCCGTCTGTCTGAGGGTGGAAAGCGGTGCTGAAATGGAGACGAGTACCCATCTCGTCGTGGAACCGCTTCCAAAATCTGGATGTGAAACGGACATCTCGGTCAGACACCACTGATACCGGCACTCCATGACGTGCCACAATCTCACGCACATAAATATCGGCTAACTTCTCCGCCGATATACTCTCCTGGATCGGGATAAAATGGGCACTCTTCGTCAACCGATCCACTACTACCCATATCGAATCCACCCCACGTGCGGTCCGGGGAAGCTTGGTGACAAAATCCATGGTAATGTCCTCCCATTTCCACACGGGAATGTCTAACGGCTGCATCCTGCCGTGAGGTCTCTGGTGCTCCGCCTTGACCTTCTGGCAGGTCAGGCATCTCTCGACGTACCAGGCGACGTCCCGCTTCATGCAGGGCCACCAATAATCGGGTCGAAGATCTCGGTACATCTTCGTCGCTCCTGGGTGGATAGAAAATCGAGACTTATGAGCCTCGTCCATCAATACCTGCCGTACCCCACCCCAGTACGGTACCCATACCCTACCATGAAGCGTCAACAAACCCCGACTGTCGTAATCAAATGAAGCTACTCGGCCCACTATCCTCTCACACTTCTGCCTCTCCTCCTTGAGGCCCTCCATCTGAGCCTCCTTGATCCGCTCCAACAGTGGAGTGATCACTGTCATCCTCATACACAGATCCCTGATAGGGGCCGCCGACACCTTGCGGCTTAGGGCGTCGGCCACCACGTTGGCCTTCCCTGGATGATAAAGGATCTCACAGTCATAGTCCTTCAGCACGTCCAACCACCTCCTCTGCCTCATGTTCAAACTCGGCTGATCCATAAGATATCTCAAACTCTTGTGATCCGTGTATATAGTACAACGGACCCCATAAAGGTAATGCCTCCAAATCTTGAGGGCAAACACAACTGCCCCCATCTCCAAATCATGGGTAGGATAATTAGTCTCGTGAGGCTTCAACTGTCTCGAGGCATAAGCTATCACATGGCCTCGCTGCATCAGAACTGCTCCCAAACCTGTGATCGAGGCATCACAATAGACTACAAAGTCCTCTACTCCCTCTGGCAAGGTAAGGATCGGAGCCTCGCACAATCTCTGCCTGAGGGTCTCGAATGCTGTCTGCTGCTCCGGACCCCAACGAAATACCACTGACTTCTTGGTCAGTCGGGTGAGCGGCACTGCTATCTTGGAGAAATCCTGAATAAATCTCCGATAATACCCTGCCAACCCTAAGAAGCTCCGAATCTCAGATGGAGACTTCGGGACCTCCCACTGCATCACGGCCTCTATCTTGGCCGGATCTACTAGAATACCCTTCTGGTTGATGAGGTGACCAAGGAACTGCACCTCGCGCAACCAGAACTCACATTTGGAGAACTTTGCGAAAAGTCTCTCCCTCCTCAAAACCTCCAGCACCTCCCGCAGGTGCTCCTCGTGCTGCTCCTGCGTCTTGGAATATACCAAGATGTCATCAATGAACACTATCACTGACCGATCCAGCATCGGTCTACACACGCGGTTCATGAGATCCATGAACGCGGCTGGAGCATTGGTGAGCCCAAATGGCATCACCACAAACTCGTAATGACCATACCTGGTCCTGAAAGTAGTCTTCTGTACATCCTCATCTCTAACCCGCATCTGATGATATCCGGAGCGTAGATCGATCTTGGAAAACCAAGACGCTCCCTGAAGCTGATCAAACAAATCATCTATCCTCGGGAGTGGGTAACGGTTCTTCACCGTTACCTTATTCAGCTCCCGATAATCAATACACATACGATGCGACCCATCCTTCTTTCTCACAAACAGGATCGGCGCTCCCCAAGGCGAACTGCTCGGCCGAATGAAACCTTGTCTAACAGCTCCTGCAGCTGTGTAGACAACTCCTGCATCTCAGGGGGAGCTAGTCGATACGGTGCCCTGGCTATCGGGGCCGCACCAGGAATGAGGTCGATCCTGAACTCAACCTGTCTCTCAGGAGGTATCCCCGGCAAATCCTCGGGAAACACGTCCGGGTAGTCTCGAACAATAGGAACATCATCCACTGTCGACTTGCCCTTCTCCCGGGCATCCAAAACATAAGCTACAAAACCGGCGCAACCCTGCTGAACATAGCGCCTCGCCCTTGCGGCGGAACAAAAGGTCGGTCCTCGTTGTGGCCTCTCGCCCTGAATCACCAACTCTCCCCCACTGGGAGTGCGAACCCTCACTAGCTGAAGCTCACAATCAATCACCGCCCCATTGGGGCTTAGCCAATCCATACCCACAATAACCTTATTCCCTCGCAGGGGAATAGGTACCAGATCCACTGAAAACTGCTCATCAAATAACTGAAGAGAACACCCTTTGTGCACTCTGCCGACTCTCACGGTCCTATCATCCGCTATCTCAACCTCTAATGGACAATGCAGCTCCCCTGGAGCTCTACTGAACCTCTTGCTAAGCGCAAGAGATACGAATGATCGGGTAGCCCCCGAATCGAATAATACCAAAGCAGAAATGCCGTTCACAGAGAACGACCCTGAATAAAACATATAATCATAAGCAACATTTAATCAATAATAATAAATAGATAAAAGGGAAGATACATACCCGACACCACATCAGGAGTCGCTCGCGCCTCCTCTGCCGTCATCTGAAACGCCCTACTCTTCGCCACTGGCGCCTCAGCTCGGCCCTGCCGGCCATCTGTAATCCTCAAAGTAGCAGGGGCAGGTGCAGCCACCTTCCCCCCTGAAGCTAAACTCGGACACTGGGACTTTTTATGTCCCCTCTGATTGCACTAAAAGCAAATCAGATCTGATGCTGCGACGGCAGTAGCAGGGGCCGTACAATCCCTACTCAAATGCCCAACCCGACCGCACTTGTAGCAGCCGGAACTCCCTGCCTTGCACGCTCCCTCGTGCAATCTCCCACACTTGCCACATCGACCGTGGCTCTGCTGACTCCTAGATCTGTGATCCGAAACCTTGGGCTTTTTGCCCGAACCGCCTGAACCCGAAACCGCCTCCGGTTTCCTCTTCTTCTCCATCTCAAGATCAATCTCCCTCTCCCGAGCTCTAGCAATCATATCTTCCAGCGTTTTACAGCTGGACCGGCTCACAAACTGGCGGATATCGCTCCGCAACATCTCATGATAACGGGCCTTCTTCATTTCCTCATCAGCTACATACTGAGGAACGAGAAGAGCCCTCTCCCTGAACTTGGCGGTGATCTCCGCCACTGTCTCTGTAGTCTGGGTGAGGTCCTGAAACTCCCTAGCTAGCTGTTGCACCTCAATGACCGGTGCAAACTCCGCCCTGAACCTGGTAGAGAAATCAGCCCAGGTCATGGCGTCCAATGCTGCATCGTCCCCAATGGCATGCCCGACCTCCTCCCACCAATCTCGTGCCCTGTCCTTCAGAAGACAGGACGCCAATCTGACCTTGTCCCCCTCGGGACATCTGCTAGTGCGGAAAGCGTTGGCCACATCTGCCAACCATCTGCTGCTCGCTATGGGGTCTCGCGCCCCATGATAGTCCGGAGCTCCACATGCCCTGAACTCCCTGAAAGTAAGGGTGTGCGACCCCATCATGGCCGCCACCTCGGCACGGAAAGTGCCCAATCTCTCATCCATCAGCTCTAGAATCCCCTCCTTGATCGAACCGAAGATCACAGGAGTCTGCTCTATAATGATGCGCGTAATCTCCGAAGAAAGAAACTCTCGGGTCTGCTCATCCATGCGCTCATCCCCCGAACCTGAACCTGATCCCTCCCCGGCACCTCTGCTGCCGGCTGCTGGTCTCGAACGCAGAACCACCATTCTGAAACACATCACAACTACATCAGAAAACAGAAATATCTTGAGGGATCATTGATACTACAACTAGCTTCCTGGTCTTGTCTCAGCCTTTCTTGATTCGAGTACGGATCCTCTGCTTCCAGTAGTACGGGCCCATACTACCTTCCACATCTATCCGTACTTTCTTCAAGAACTGCCCTGACTCCACCAAGTCACTTCTACTACTACTGATCTCTGCTACTCTCATCCTAGGCTTGCCCTAGGGAAACCTCTGACTCAACTCAACTAGTCCTCAGCTGCTGAAGGTCTCCTTATAATGCTAATTAACCACCACCTGAACACCATCACATGTGACGAAGATCAGATAATCCTTCAAGTAAAAGACCCGTCCCTATAACGGTTGGACTCAAACAAGAGCTGCGCAATAGGGCCAGTTCCAGCACTCTGGGATTATTCAATCCTGATCACATGTGGTGTAACATGTTCACCTAATGGCTAACTTCCATCACTCAGAGCTCCCACAAAGCACGTAGCAAGCAGCATTCGGATAAAGGAAACATACTCAAGTAAAACTATTCTCAAACGAGAAACTGGTCTAGCATACAGTGCTAAGCTCATACTATCAGGCATAACCTAAACAGGCTATCCTATTGCTGTCTACTCAATACTAGCATGCAATACTCATAAAGCTGTAACACATAAAGCAGGCACATAAGGCATCCTCCTAGATCCTTAGTCCTATACTAGCATGCTGTTCTACTGAAACTGAAACTGAACAAATAACTTGTATGGGTAATTTGGGAGTACTTACTTGAGCTCGGCTGATCGCATGCACCACACCCTTATCTTGTTTAAAAAAAAATTTCTTTCTTTCTAAGTGCTTTCAAAATTCTTTTAGAAAACATTTTCCTTTTAAAATCTTTTTATTTCCCCTTAGTTTGAGTTCAGATACACCCGGAAGTGTATCCGAATCCCTCAAACCAGGGCTCTGATACCAACTTGAAACGACCCAAAAATACGACCCAAAAATTTCCTTTTTCAACATAACCAAAAACCATAATCTGAGTGTCATATCATAAACCATACATGATGTATCTCAAAATCATAATAAAAACACTATGCGGAAAACTGTATCATATCCATGTATGTAAAAATCCAGAACCAATCAACTCCCAGGATAAAAGCTGAAGCTGTGGTGTGTGCGATGCCATCATCCCGAGCTCCTCTCTCTACAAGCAGAAGTACCTGAAACAAAACTGAAACTGTAAGCACGAAGCTTAGTGAGCTCCCCCAAACTACCACATACCATACAATACATATAAATCACATACTGGGCCCGGCCCACTGCATCAGACCGAGGTCTGGAACTAGCTGCATCGGACCGAAGTCCGGAACTGACCGGGACCTTGTCCCCTGCATCGGACCAAAGTCCGGAACTAACTGCATCGGACCGGAGTCCGGAACTGACTGCATCGGACCGAAGTCCGGAACTGACTGCATCGGACCGAAGTCCGGAACTAACTGCATCGGACCGAAGTCCGGAACACATAACACAAATACGCTTGAATCACAAAGACGTCAAGCCAGCTAGCTACTACATCAAACTAAAGACCAGACTACTGATAACTACACGGGCCGGCATTGTGGCCGTAGACCCGATCCTACTGAAGGGAGACTCACCTCGTGAACTGGCTGCTGAGTGAATAGCTCTGAGGGCTAACTGCTGCTGCTCCGGTATCTCCCCGGCTACAAGACCATAAACATACTCAATCAAATACTAAACATTGCACTGGGTAAAATGACTCTTTTACCCCAGATCAAAGTCAACTCTCTTTGGGCTGACTCGCCGAGTTGGGTCACCCAACTCGCCGAGTCCTACTCTCACTTCTCAGTTCTACACGCTGCTACTCGTCGAGTGAGGCATCGACTCGACAAGTACCCTCTTGCTCCAAGAACTCAGACAATCTTCATCCGACTCGCCGAGCCGTATGAACAAACTCGACGAGTTGTTCACGATCCTAAAAAGATTGTCTTGGACTCGCCGAGTTGTATGAACAACTCGCCGAGTCCCTCCATCACTAAGTCTACCCTTAACTCGCTGAGTCCGCTCTCTAACCCACTGGATTCACTCGACACTGACCAAAATGAAGGACTCGGGAACTCGCGACCCAACTCGCCGAGTCGTTCTTCCCGACTCGCCGAGTTGCCGCCATGCAACTGATTTTTACTCGATTTTGTTTGAATCCAACACATACAATTGATAGATCTGAGTCCATTAAGCTGATTTACCACGTAAAGTTTCCAACTTTACGTGCACAACCTCATGAATAAGGGAAATAAGGCTAAAGGATGCATAAAATGGGTAGATCTATGATTAATATGCAAAGTAACTCCAAAAAGACAGTAGATCTGGGCTCTACAACACCCCATCATTCAGATCTAAAGATATCTCAACTTATTAAGGCATTCATTCAAACATAAGGCTTGGAACAAGCATCAACTAGCTCTTAGGAGAGCCCTAATGGAAGTTTAAAGCATATAACAAGAGGGAACTCCGAAAATACCTCAAATAACTCAGATTTGCCCTTGGATCTTTGCACTCCAACTCTTCTCCTTGCTTCTTTCTTCTTCTCCTTCTTCACACCTTCACAAAATGGCACAAAACACTTAGCTCACACAAGGGTGGATTAGGGTTCTTTCTCACAGTGTTCACAGGGTGAGGGAGGCGAGAATGGGGCTATAAGGTGGTTTAAATAGTGGGCAACCCGGGGATTTAGGGTTTCACCCAGACGGATGGACTCGCCGAGTCCAGGATATGGACTCGCCGAGTCCCCGGCTCACGCGTGCTCGCAGCCGCGACCCTACTCGGCGAGTCAGGCTATGAACTCGCCGAGTCCCTCTTGCAAAACTCACAACAATTACCAATGAATTAACATACCGGGAACGGGTCGTTACACAAAATCTCAGACACTTCCCACTATCCCGGGAAGCAACTCTCTCAACCCAACCCTAGGGGTCATGGTTTCCCTGATACGCGTACGGGTCCTTTGCTTTCAGTAGTACGGGCCCATACTACCTTCCACACCTACCCATATTTGTATGAAGTACTATCACAACGCCCTAGAGAAAACACACAAACAAGCGCTCAACCCTCACCACTAGAGGAACACTGGAAATCTCCCACAAGGAAACCCTAGGCTACAGGCATCACAAATCAGGCAGCATTATCATGAAATCCTGAAGATCCCTCGCCTAGCACTAGCATGATGTTCTATCAGAGCTCAAAAACAAATATCATGTATGGTATTTTGGGGTTACTTACTGGCTCCAGCTGATCGTACCTCCGCATCCTCCTCTACTCATTTTGAAAACCATTTTAAATTCTCTTTTGAAAACTCTCCTCGATTTGAGACTGGAGTCACACAAGTGTTCCTCCAATTCACTCAAACCAAGGCTCTGATACCAACTTTTAACGACCGAAAAATTCCAACCAATTTAAAATTTTCAAAAACAACCTGATTCCATTAAAGTTATTACAAAAAGGTTTTCAATACAATTTATTTAAAGTATTCCCAGAATCACATCACGACAAAAACATGAGGAGCGGTACGATCACGCCTTCGCTTTGTCACGGTCTCCTAAAGAACCTGAAAAACATTAAACCACCACTGTAAGCCCGAAAGCTTAGTGAGATATCCCCAAAATACCAACCACATAAACCATACACGTATAACATGCCATAACATATCCGATCACAGAACAGCCATGCACTTCGGGTCTACTGTGTGACTGGTCCGCCGCACCGGCCAACAGTCCACCTGGTCCACCCTCCGAGTCTAGCCATATACATCGAGTCTACAGTGTGATTGGTCCACCCGCACCGGGCCTTCAATCCACCTGGTCCACTCTCCGAATCTAGCGACACACATCGAGTCTGCATTGTGATTGGTCCGCCCGCACCGGGCCTTCAATCCACCTGGTCCACTCTCCGAATCTAGCCACACACATCGAGTCTGCATTGTGATTGGTCCGCCCGCACCGGGCCTTCAATCCACCTGGTCCACTCTCTGAGTCTACAGTATGACTGGTCTGCCCGCACCGGGCCTTCAGTCGGCCTGGTCCACTCTCCGAGCCTCGGCACGTCTGGTCCACCCTCTTGGGGCCTACAGCCTATCCGGACCGCTCGCTGGGCCTTTGGGACAGCCGGTCCGCCCTGGGTATCTTGGCCTACAGCACAAAGCAGGACCCGCCTTAACCCAACTCCCGTCCAAACAACCATGTGCACATAAACATACAATCATATAAGCATTCATAGTCAACAAGCCGATCAACAGATCACATAACATATCATCATCCTAACCAAGATACCGACCTAACCGGTCACTAGCATAGCATCACCCTACATATCAGGGAACCGACCTTAACCAGGTCTCTAACATATACCATCCTAGCTACCAGGATGCAAATATAACAAAGCAATAACATAACAACAATCACCCGGATCTCAATCCGATAAAAGGGCCGACCTTGGTGCCTTAGATCCTATTGATATAGTGAGGATAACTCACCTCGAAACCGCCGACTGAACAGATAACCCAAGCTGCTCCGATCACTGATAAGGTCTCCACCACTGGACAACCACCAAGGCACTAAACTCAAAACAATATCCAATAATTACCAAAATGCCCCTGGAAATCACTGGTCAACCCTTGGTCAAAGTCAAAGTCAACCCCTGACTCACTCTACTCGCCGAGTCCCCATGCTCAGAATTTCCCCAATCCGCGACTCAACTCGCCGAGTCACCCCGAGACTCGCCGAGTCCAACAACTCTGAGTCCACTCACACACAACTCACCGAGTCATACCTTGACTCACCGATTCTCGGCTCAACCAGAAAAGATTGGGACTCTTTGACAAGACTCGCCGAGTCCAAGAACAGACTCGTCGAGTCTAAGGCTATCTTCAACCTACTCGCCGAGTTGTTCTTCCAACTCGTCGAGCTCCAAGCCATCTTCATCCAACTCGCCGAGTTCCAGCCTATCTTCAAGCAACTCGCCGAGTCCACCCATGTGATTCGCCGAGTGCCACCGGGTCTGAATCCATATTGAGTCTTTCCAAGCCATGCAGATGATTCAAACCATAGATCTACCCTTCCTAAGGCCATCCATGACGTAGAGTGACAAACTTTACGTGAATCCAAGGAGATCTAGGCATTTTCACTCTAGGGTTTGGGTTTGGGACAAGATAGCTCCTTCAATCACTCATTAACAGGGACTTTATGACATACAAGACCATCCCAAGCTTAGATCTGAAGTAGCATCCTCAGATCCAAGCTTCTATCTCCATTTAGATGTCATATCAACCACCACACATGAACCCATGAAGAAAATAGCTTAAGGAAATGGTTCCTTACCCTTAGAATGAGCCCAACCAACTGTAGATTCCTGATTCCCCCTAAGCTTCCTGATGCAAGCCTCCAATCTTCAATCTTAAAGCACCAAATATCCTTCTCCAAGCTCTAATTCACTCAACAATGGGGTCTCCTCACGAATTTAGGGCTTCTGGAACTCAAGGAATGATAAGGAGGCTGGGGAGAAGATATGATGTTCTTTATATAGGGCTTAACATTCGAATTTAGGGTTTTCTCCACTCAACGCCTACTCGCCGAGTCCATCCTCTGACTCGCCGAGTCGGCTACTTAACACGCGACCAAAGTCGCGACCCTTCTCGCCGAGTCCCCCCCATGGACTCGTCGAGTTCCCCTTCCCAATTTACTTTTTTATCCCTTCAACTTTACTCTTGATATTCCGGGATGTTACAAGAATGTGATGCACTATCTCTCTATACGACCTATCGATATGCGATCATCGGATAACCATCGCCTTCTGGAGGAAGAGCGACCACTACGTGTATAGATCTATACGGGACGGATTTTCCCCCATCCCGACTGCTAGCTATAGTCCGAGCCGTTTGGCCCAGGGATGACAAATACTACTACACTATTGGTGACTTGGAGGGTCCGCCACTGTAATACTATCACTCAGTATGATCTGATACAGGTTCCTATTTAAACTGAAATTGAAAACACATCCCGAGGTACATACAAATTTAACTCTAACCGGAGTTTACATTCACTATTACATTTAACTGGCAGGGGCGCTGCTGGAGTGAAACCCTATTCCTTCTCTATAATGAACGAGTTTAAAACTATATATTCATTATTGACACTCTCACGAGAAGGCTATTATATTTACAAAGAAACGAACTTACAAATAACCTAGTTATATGAAATACTACTTTTTCTGGAAAATATAGGATTTTCTATGAATTAAGCTACTTTCAAATTTTAATAACAGACATTTCACTAACAAGATTGTAAACACTTTTATACAAGCAACGACACTAAAATACTTATGAACTCATCAGCTTTACGCTGATACTCGTTTTCAAAATAACTTGTATTCTCATGTCAAAAATAAACAGGTAGTGAAGCAACTTTTGGGAAGATGGAGCACATATATGACTCATCTTTTATTTTGTTCATACTTTTGGTGTCTACTTAAATGTATAGAACACACATGTATTACAATTAACATATTAATATAATGAATGTTGTTGCTTGTTTTTACTATTATGCATTGTTATGATACTGAACATGAAGTCCTCCACCTTAGAACGTATTCCGCCGTTCTCGGTTTTGGGGTGTGACACCCTATTTATAGGAGAACTAGAAAGCATACAAAAAATACAAAGGACTCAACTTTACAGTTTCAAAACACAAAATGCCTTTGTAAATAACTTTACTTCACCTCCGAATACACACAATCTTCGACACCTTACAATATATTTCGACTCTTACAATCTCCCCCTTTGTAAGAAGTGTCGAAATCAGGTTGTGAAAAGTTGAGCTGCTTGGTGTAACACCCTTCTTGTCTTGAAATACCAATTAACAACCTTCTTTATTTATGCTTTCTCCTGTTCACTATTCTTCGCACAATTGTTCATTCTGATCAACAAATTTGTGTAATGCGAAGAAGTGAACCTTTCAATTTCATTAACTTGAAACAGAAATTTCGTTGAAGTACCCTTCTTGTTCTTTCCAATGAACACAATCCCCAAGGGCTTCAAGCATATCTCCCCATCTTCGTAATCTTTAAGAAATGACTGATTTTTAATCATTGACTTGGGAACCAAAAATTTCTTTCCCAATGTTGTAGCCAAATCAATATCAGTGATAGCCAGGGCTCCATAATAACCATCAATGAATATCATCAAGTGTTCGAAACCTATCATGAAGTCTTCTTTGTTAATCTGCTACACCTTCGAATAATCAGTGGACTTCAAAATCTTCGCAACAATTAAAAGATAATACAGCAACTAAGAAATCAAACATCAAATTGTTTGCTCTTACTGCAATATATTTGTAATTTTATAGCATCCCTTTGAACTAAACATCCTTTGTAACAGTCATCACTCGAACAATTTTTACCAAGGACCTAATTAGTTATCGCAGTCCAAATTTCAATAGTGGTCACATGCCGCTATTTGAAATCGCGGTTATCGCAGTGGTATAGAAGTGATATAACGGTTTTTAATATTAAGTATAGTTTATATTATATATTTATACAAAATTTATATATTAGATTATTAATACTATATAGAATTAATATCATAAAAAATCATATAAAAACATAACATAATCAATATATAATATTTTAATATAGTTATATGGAAACTAAAAAATATCAAAATGTCATTACAGCTCAAGACGTTCGTGGTTTCTAAGTACTGAAACAGACGAGAATGGGAAGTTGTCATTTGTTGATTTGTAGTTTGTAATTAATTATATTTATTATTTTGACTTATTTAGACAAAAAATGTAGTGGACTAGTTAAAAAAAATAAAGATTTAATATTGAAATAACACAGTCGTTTTTTTCTTTGTCAAAGTAGCCCAATATGTACGAAATTGTAAAAGCGGGTGTAGTGTCGCTATAGCGTTGATGAGTTTCGCGGTAAATAGCGGCCTATAGCGCCGCTAATAGCGCCACCGATATTTGTGGACACTATTTCAAAATAGCGGTTCAGTAACACCATAAAACACTATAGAGCCGCTATAGTGCGCTATTGATAGCATAGCCAAGGACCAAACTGATTCTTCTAACTGATTAATATCTATGTTCTCAATATCATAACTCTTCTTCAGAACCTTTTCAAACAAATGCATTTCGCCAGAAAGCACCGTAGCTTCAATGTATTCATATTTAAAATACTTAGCAAGATCTCCTTTGTTCATCCTAAGAGGATCACTCTCTCTAAGTCGAAGTATGCTTTGTATTTGCCTTTGCTTTTCCACTTCAAGTTCAGCAACGTCCTTCTTCTCTTCTGCTGTAGGTTCTTGTAAAATATCCTTCACTTTATTTTGCAACTCTTATGTGGTAGGTGGTGGTTTCGAACTTGATCCCCCAGCAACTGAACCACCAATAACAATACCTTTCATTATAGGCCTTGTAGTTGTTACTGTGGATGTCAAAATTGATGAAGTAGATACCAAAGAAATAGGAATATGAGTTGAAGAAACCTTTCCCGCTACTTTTGCATCTTCATCATTTGTTTTTGATGAACTACCACCATCTCCGAACAATGAACCTCTGCCAACACCAATCCTCTCTCCCCCTTGCACCCCTGTTGAAACAGGTGGGGCATCCGTTGGCAAAATAGTCAGTATTTTCGACAATGGAGCTAACTCTTTATGAATAGCAAATTCAAGATCAGAAAACTTTTGTGTCAGAAGCTCCGGATTGAGCACCGAAGAGGACACCAAATTCGATTTAAGCACCATCCCTTTCAATTCAACTAGCAATTGATTTATGTTCGAAAAGCTCTTAACATCATCCACAAACATTTGTTCAACCTTCGGACCAAATGTTTCATAGTACTACTTAACAAACTTGGTAACAGCATCAACGATGATATCAACCTTCTGATTAAGAGATGCATAAGCTTGTTGTATAACCGTAATCTCATTGCTTATATCCTCCTTAAGTTCTTGAAGTTTGAAATTTACATATTCACGAACTTTCTTGACATCTTGAATAAACAATATGTGTCTTTCTTTCGCCACATCCTTCAAGTCCTTTAGATCAGAAGAAAAAGTTGATAACTGTGCCTCCACCCTTTTCTCGTTGTTTCGATCAGCATCTTGAATAGCATCATAAAGACGATTTTTGTGATGTTTCGACAACATATCAACCTCCAAACTAGATACCGAATGTTTACCTCCTTCATCAGCTATCATCAACATAAATTTAAACAAGCATTAGATGATTTCCAACCTTCTTTCGAAAAAGAGTAGGATCAACTGATCCTTGTTTAGATTTCGAAAGTTTCAAAAAGTTGGTTAAAGTTGCATACCAGGCTCATGGTGCTTGTTTTAACCCATAACTAGCTTTGTCTCGGATATAACAATGAACAAAAAATTATTCATTAATAAAACCTAGAGGTTGTTCCACATACACAATCTCTTCAAGTTCACCATTAAGAAATGCACATTTGAAATCCTTTTGAAAAATTTCAAAGTCTTTATGTGCAATATAGGCTAAAAATATTCGAACAACCTTGAGTCTTGCAACAGGGGCGAAGGTTTCTTCATAATCTATACCTTCTTGTTGCAAATAACCTTTTACTACAAGCCTAGCTTTCTTTCGAACAATATTACCATATTTGTCTGTTTTATTTTTGAAAATCCATTTTAACCCAACAATCGAAACATCTTTTGGTTTAGGAATTAATCTCCAAACATTGTTTCTTTCGAATTCAGCCAATTCATATTGCATTGCAACAACCCAATCTGAGTGTTGCATTACAGGCTTAACTGACTTTGGTTCAATTTTCGAAATAAAAACATTAAACATGAAAAACTCTTGATGAGCATTAAGTACCTCATTCTTTGCACGTAGTTGAGCTCTAGTTAGCACTCCTTCCTATGGATCTCCTATCACTTGTTCTTTAGGATGACTTTTAATCCATTTATCCATTGGAGGATATGTGGGATGAAAATCTAACGGTGCATCTTCAACACATTTCTTCAGTCTCGGTACCTGCAACATAAATGTTATCATTTAAATCATGAAAATTCTCATCTTGATTATGATTCAATATATTAAGCCCCCCCTCGACAATTGAAATTGAATTTCCATGTTGCTCCCCCTCAACATTATCATCCATTCTTCGAATCTCCCCCTCGAAAGAATGCTCCCCCTCCACTTGATCATGTGGCACACTTTCGCTATTTCCAGAAGAATGGAATGTCGAATTTTGATCTACAGCATCTTGAGTAAGTGTCAAAGAGTCAGAATGTTTTGTTGTTTTAGGTATTTGATTATCTTCAGCATTAACTTCAGCATCAGCAGCCCTATGTAGAACACCAAAAATTAAATCATAATCATAATCAGATGAATTAAGACTTTCATTTTCATCCTTTGATTCATGAACAATTGGTTTTTGTTTAAAACTCATGTCAACTTGTTTGTTATAATAATCATCAAAAGTTAAGTTGAATGTTTCTTTAATTTTTGTGTTCGTCTATTCAATACTCGATATGCAACCGAATTAGGAGAATAACCCAAGAAAATTCCTGCGTCGGCTTTGGACTAAAATTACGAAAGATTATCCTTGAGATTCATGATAAAACACCTACAACCAAAAACATGAAAGAATTTGATATTAGGTTTTTGGTTATTGATAATCTCATAAGGAGTAATGTTGAATCTACGATGAATGAATGATCTATTTTGTGTAAAACACGCAGTTAAGACAGCTCCGGCCCAAAGATATGTAGGAAGATTCGCATAAATGAGCATTGTTCTTGCAGTTTCGCAAAGAGATCGATTTCACCTTTCCACAATACCATTCTGTTAAGGTGTATATGGTGAAGAAAAAGTATGCGAAATTCCCTTTTCAGTTGAAAACGAATCGAGAACATGGTTCTTAAATTTAGAATTGTTGTCACTTTTAATTGTTCGAACTTTCTTCTTCAAACTCGTTTCGATTTTCTTGATAAAATCGATCATTACTTGAGAAACTTTAGACTTTAACCTGAGAAAATAAACCCAAGTAAATCAAGAAAAATCATCAAAAATAACCAAAAATACCGTTTCTAGTTGAGGGTTTCAACCTTTAATGGTCCACATAGATCAATATGAAGTAATTCTAGTGGTTTGACAATCTTTGAATCAATGATAACTGGATGACCTTGTCTATGTTACTTCCCTTGTGAGCAAGCTGCACACAAAGTATCATTATCAAACTTTAAAACAGGTAAACCTCTTAACGGATCTTCTACCACCAATGTGTTAAGATTGCAAAAGTTCCAATGTGAAAGCCTTTGATGCCAAAGCCAGCTAACATTTGAAGAAGCTTTCGAGAGTAAGCATACCGAGGGTTTCCTGACAATAGGATGGATTTCGAGAGTAAACATGTCGCCTTTTCGTTTTGATTTCAGCAAGACTTCCTTTGTTTGAATGTTTGAAATCACACTTCCTTCTTCGTTAAACACCACTTGATTGCCAGTGCCCACATCAAGTTGCGAAACACTTATCAAATTATGTTGAAGACCTTCGAAATATGCTACTCTGTTGACTGTGAATTGTCCATTTGTGATTTTCCCATAGCCTCGAAGATGACATTTGTGGTTGTTTCCAAACTTCATGACCCCATCATTCTCTAAAGTTCGATAATCACGAAGATTCTCCTATCGACCAGTCATGTGACGAGAGAAACCACTATCAATATACCATTGTTCATCATATTTCTCGTCACACAAAATCTGCAACTAATGAAAGAATTTAGGTCCCCAAGGCTGTTTGGGTCCTTGGTTATTAGTTTGAAAAATATTGTGAAACGAAGAAGCTTTAATCCAACTACGAAATTTTGTTTTGAGACTATCAACTAAGTCTACTTCATTAGTCAAAGGCACGGAAAAGTAATTATTCTTTGATTTAAAATCAACATTGACCTTTTCCATTTCTTGCTTAGCTTGATCACAGCAACCGATGTTTTTGGCAGAGATTTCCACTTTTAACAGAAATATTCGAGTCTTGTGAAGATGAACTTGCTTTCGATGAGTCGTTCTAATATTTCTCATATTCATCCTCAATCATTTCTTGTGAGAATTTTGAAAATTGAAATTTCTTTCCTTTTCCTTCCAACTAGTGATTGATGTTCTTCACATTTTTTGTTCCTTTAACAAATGAAGATTTGACAGGTTGTTTCGAGGGTGGATTTGGAAATGTAGTTGGAGTAGGCTTGAATGAATCGAATTTCCAACCTTATACATGTAACTTCTCAAAGTGTCTCGTTGGTTTTCGTGCTGAGATATGTGGAGTATAACGATTTTGAAAACAATTTTGATAACCAAAATTATTTCTTTGGAAAACAGATTGTGGTTTCATGGATTGTTTTAGATAAGAAACTTGATGAAACTTTGTTTGAGCATTCGAAGTTAAAACTTTTCATTGAAAATTATTTGAAGAAAACCTTTGATTTGATTGATTGTTATGAAAATGTTTGGTTTGCACATAATTCTCATGAAAATATTTTTGAGCTTAAGAATTGGAGACAGATTTTTGTTAAAACAAATTCTTTGTTGTTGAAACAGGCTCCTGTTTCGCAAAAGACTCTTTTCGAGATTTTTGAGTAAACTAAGATGTTGATTTGGAATTATGATTTGCCTTATTTGCTTGTTTCTTTTCAAAAGCTGTTTGAACATATTTAGACTTTTCCTATTCGGAAGATTTGTTAAGGGAAACACTTGATTTCTTTGGAGACAAAATGTTATTCCAACACACTTTCGTTTGAGCTTGTCTCTTTGAAATGTTTTTATCTTTCGAAACTTTATCAACTTGATCTTTAAAATTTTGTGAATGGATTTTGACTTTTTGAGAAACATTTTCATCTTTCTTAGAAACACCTTTTGTTTTTTCAGTTTTTACAACCAAAACTTGTTTTGATTTGTCAGTCTTGTCATTCTTTTTGACATATGTTGATTTTTCAGACCAGTTTCAACTTGGTTTTTATCATTAGAAGACGTACGAATTTTTGGTAAGGTTATTTTCAACGGTACTTTGATTCAAAAAGAACACTTCATTTGAATGTTCTTGTTATCTTCTTCAACTAACTTGTTAAATTCAGGTTTGATTTTGTCAACATTCCCAGATGTGACAAACACCTGATTTGGGAAAATGACGTCGTCGGTGCATTTGAAATTTGGATACAAAACCATATTTGTTTCGAGATAATGAGCACCTTTCTCTTTCATCACTTTGTTAAAGTTTTATGTTTTGTCATACACTTGATCTTCAACTATTCGAGGTATCAATGTTTCTTTCAAAACTTTAAGATCTTTTGTTACTGTTGAAACTTCATCATCATCATCAATGTCTGTTTGTTTGTCTTCAACAGTCACATGGTCATGATCACAAGTTTTCGAAGTTGAAGGTTGATCAATGTCAATTTTAACCTCGTAATTTTTAGATTTTTCTTTACCTTTAACCTTTGAAGTGACATTAATGATAGACAACTAACAACAATCAATTTCTTCCTCTTCCTCAATTTCACTTATTTCGCTGATATTATCATAATTATCTTTGAGATAAGCAAAATTAGATTGAGAGTCAGATTTTGAATTCTCAGTTCTTTCCAAAATCTTGATTTGTTCATTTTTGGTCAAAGTTTCATTCACAATTTTAAGCAACTCAGTTGCATCTAAATATTCGTCTAATTTCACTACTCCATAAGCATACCTATTATCTGGAACTTTATCAAAATCATTTATGGTCTTTTTGTAGTCATAGGATATGCTATCAATCTTTTTGTAGTCAATTCAGCATATAGTCTTTTAGCTGAATTATAATAGATGTTTCTTTGAGATAACAATAATTTGACATCACTATTTAAAGAGTACCTATCACACATAAGAATGGTAATTTGCATTTCTAGATATTCGATTTTTATTTTCTTCGTATCTAACTGCTTTTGAACCTCTAGTAACTGAGTACTAGATTTCTTTGCCTCGTTACTAGCCGAAATAACCAAAGTATCAAAATAAGCAACGGTATCATCAAAAGCAATGAATTCAGAATCATAAGTACTCAAAGGAATATTGAAATATTGAAGAATAAAACATACCTTCGTTGTCATAGGTGATTTGTCTCCACTCTTGGTCATGAAACAACGACCAGTCGCCTCTTCTTCATCATCTTCCTCAAACTTTGCATACATCGCCCCATGCGTAGGATTATGCATCTCCTCGTCATCAGAGTCGGAAGACAAAATTTGATATGTTCCTTCATCCTCACCTTCTCCTTTCGCCACCAAAGACATACCCTTTGCTTTTGCCCTTACTTCCTCTAGACGTTCGACATAATATGCTTCATCTTTAATCTTGTTTTTCTTTTCCTCTTTCTTCCTAAGCATACAGTCACTAGCCATGTGATTTGCACCATGACAATAGTGACAATCGATTCCAGAGTCTCCTTTGAGTTTCTTTTCGACCTTTATCTCTTCAACTTTCACATCATTCTCCTCAATCTTTTTCTTCTCCTCTCCTCCAACTTTTGTCATGAAGTTTCCTTTTCCATCACTTGGTTTCGACTTTGGATTAAAAGGTTTCTTGAAAAAATTCTTTACTCTATTGTTAGAGTAAAATGCAAAAGCTTCATCATCAGAATTTACCAAAAACCCTTCGTCATTAGAATCTTCCTTCTTAACTGACTCTTTCTTAGTAACTTTCGATACCAATGCAAGTGGTCCTCCAATATTCATTTTTGATTCCTCAACAATTTCATTTACTTATCCTTCATGAGTTTTTAGTAAATTGTACAAATCATTTAGAGTTGAAGTGTTGAAACTCTAGTGAGTTTTCACCATCAGTCTTACATTCCTCCATTCCTTTTGTAATCTCATGATGAAAGTAGGATTGAACTCCATGGTTGATCTTGTAATTCCATAGCGGTTGCACTTTTAAATGAGTTTGTTTAACAGATCATAGTAACCTTCAATAGATTCACCATCCTTCTATTCGAACTCTTTCAACTCAATCAAAGAATGCTTCACAGAATTAATATTCGTCTTTTCACTCCCTTGAAAATTGTCTTTGAGAGTATTCCATATTACCTTAGCAGATTTATAACTCCTGACATAGCTGTAAACAACTGGAGGCAATGCTCCATGCAACTCCTTTATACACCTTTTCTCATTCTTCTTCGGTCTTTCAGTCTGATCATTAATAGTTGGAGATGTAGCAGATGAACCAAAATTTTGAACATTCCGTGGTGGAAGATTGCTTCCATCAATACAATCCCAAAGCTCTTCATCCATTCCATTCAGATAATCCTCCATGTGATCAACCCATTTATCATAATATTCTAGAATAAGCATAGGAATCTTAGTTGAAGATCCTAGCAGATGAGAAACCGATGTTACAGTGTTTATATTGAAATTTGCCATTGATGAACAAATGAATTCTCAGAAAAACTTCAGAAATTTGAGAATTATGAAATGAATTGTTCCGAAAAGGCAAACAGAACACTCAATTAATCAAACAAGTTGCAGAATCGAATTACAACTGAAGATCTAAGATGATTTTCAATATCAAAAGTGCGTATATTTCCTGCTCTGATACCAATTGAAGAGGTTTGATAATCGAGTAATGAAATGAAATCAGAGTACTAAAGAATTATGAACACTGAGAGTAAATATAATCTTGTTTTAGCTCAATTATGCTTTTGAATACAGAGAGTGTTTAGACAGAATACAAGGTGAAAAGTTCTTTCTAACTCTAAGTATTAACCCTTATTTAAAGGAGAACTAGAAAGCATACAAAAAATACAAAGGACTCAACATTACATTTTCGAAACACAAAAAGCCTTTGTAAATAACTTTACTACACCACCGAATACACACAACCTTCGACACCTTACAATGTATTTCGACTCTTACAGGGTTAAGAGCTTAAGTTGATCAAGAACACTCTTTAACCAATATGGCTTACTCCCAAAATCATTTAATACATCATTGGGTGTTGTCAAGTACATAAAACTACCATTAGTCTCATTGCAAGTACTTAATACAAATATGAAATCCCCAATTCCATTCCATGTTTCCCAAATTGCCCTTTTGGCCAAAACAGTCACTAGTGCTAGAACCTTATTAGCATCATTTCATGTTTGTGTTCCAATATCATCTCTATAGTGTCAACTCATATTCGTGAGTTTCATTCACTTCTTAGATGTCAATCTTTAGGTAGTAATCTATACATTTCCCAAATGCCCTATTAGCCACAAACTCCATGGATTCATCCAAAAATCAATCAACACTTAGTATTTTTCATCCAAATAATTCTAATAGCATCCATTCATGGTTATGAACTTCATTTTCTCAACAATTTCTCAACTACAAAGGATTCCATTGTTTCATCATATTGTCCCCAAATCCATTTAGATCCTAGCTTATACATGATTCTACCATCATTTATATGTTTAATTATTCCAACTGGATTCATTGTCAACAAACAACATCTAGGTTATAGAATATATTCCACTTTAACATATAAAAAAAGAAATCCCCAAACTGGATTTCTAGGGTTCATGAGGGTTTTCACCCGAATCCTCAACTCTGTCAATGGGGTGATTGGATTGAGATTGGGACTATCAAAACAACTCAAGGGAAGTTAGAAAACTAAACCCTAAACCTCAAATTAGATGAAAATCACAAATAACTCTCAATCCATAAATGAAATTCGAATTCTACACTAAGGGAGGAAGAAAGTGTGACAACCCAAAATTTCTGTTAGTTTTAACGTTGAAATTAAGTACGTCAAAAATTAGCCAAATTTATCCCAAAATATTTTTGACCAGATTTAAACCTGTTGGAATATTTTAAATAATATTCGTCAAGCGAACCAAAATTTAGGCGGTATAATTTTAAAATTTGCCGTGTTTAACGGTAGTCGTGAAAAACCCCGTTCGTGGTTGATGTCAGGTGGACCCCCAACCAGGCCATAAACTCCACCCTATATAAGGGTTGAGTGGGTTTCATTCCAACCCTTTTCACACCTTAGGAGTCACTCTCTCTCTACTTTCTCTCTCTACAAATCGGGTTTTGGTCAAAAATCGCCCCTTCGAGCTTCAAAACGGTAAGTTAACCTTCCTAGCTTGTTGTTTAGCTTATCACACTTGCAAATTCGTGGCTTAAACATCCAAAAACCCCAAGAACAAGAGTTTATGGTCTTGGGAGCATCCCAAAACCGTAAACACCTTGAAAGAGGGTTTTGATGCCCAAAAAACCCTCCAAACCACTTATAATGCTTAGCAATGACTTAGGGGCTTACATGAAAGGACTTAGAACACCAAAATCTTAACAAATGGGGAGTAAACATGAGTTTGCGGTCGAAGAACATTCTTGGACCGTAAACCCATCTTCAAGGACCATAACCACCTTTTTGGGTGTTAAATTGTCCCTTAAACACCCCCAAAAGCTTCCATGAGTGCCTAGAGCCTTGTAATCCTTCATTTGATGCACCAAAACACATGATTCATGGACTAACATGAGTTTACTACCGTAAAATCATGTGTTTAAGGTAGTAAACTCACCAAGAACACCTTCATAGACCATAAACACCTTTCCAAGGTGTTTAAGTGCCGTTAACACCTTCCTATGCCCATATAAGTGACTAGAAGCTTGCCTACATAACCTAGAACCACAAAAAAAAAAGAGAAATGGACTAACATGAGTTTAATATTGTAAACTCATGTTTTTACGGCCGTAAACTCCTCAAGGAGTGGCCCATGGACCGTAAACTCCCTATTGTGTCCATTTTGATCCCCAATCACTTCCTTAGCCCTTCATTCGACTCTAGCATGATTCTATGAGTGAGATAAGACCTTTAAACATCCCATGAAACCACTACCATGATTTTACGGCCATAAACTCATGGGGGAAGTGGTCTTGAAACCGTAAACACCCATAAGGGTCATCATTTGAAGAGTAAACTCCAATATGAGTCCATACACACCTTATATGCAACCCTTGGTACTTCTAGCACTTGTAGCACAGTGTTTTTATGTAGTAAGACATCCTCACTTGCTTAATTAGTTATTAAATGACTAATTAGATACTTAAATGTATCATTACATGTTAAATAGGATTCGCGTGTGTGGTCAAGTCCTCACTTGACACTTAGCATCCTATATTGTCCATTCATCTGAAACGCCAATGTTAGGTGAGTTCATACCCCTGAATTAACCTTTTAAATGTTTTTACATGTTTTTATGGGTGGGGGGGGATACAAGTTAAAACATGCTAGTTATCATATCAATCATATGTGATTAATAACCCGCATGCACAGGGATTTATCACACTTTCAGTTGTTTTACCAAGTATAATACCATAGATGGTTTTCCAAAACGTCTTTACTTGTTTAAACCTTTTCTCAAATTATCTCTCGTGCTGTATGTTTTACTTCTACACTAGTTACAACAGTGTTTTAAACAAAGTTTTTCTTTACATATTTCGTGTTATCAAATTATATTCAAAACATGTTTATGAACGGTTTTCAAAGCTTGTTTTACATAAAGATATCAAGTCGTAAATTCTTATTTTTAAAGGTTTTACCAAAATTTTCTTCTATACTTCTATACTTCTACTTCGTTAAATGCATGCATGTACTTGTATAGTTATATAAATAATGTATAAAAGACTTAGGAATGCTAGTTCGCCCTATTTCCTTTTCCTCGTTGGGATGTGGTTTGGTGGGTATCGGATATCCGTCCGAAGGTCGTTTAAACATTAGTTATATATCATGTATACACATATAGACAAAAAGGTTTACATCGACCAGTTCATTTCCCTTGGGTAGCAAGGGCATCCTTCCATTCATCATTCATAGATCAGAGACACTAGTAACTATTATAGGAATAGTTAGGAGGTTCTATTTACTCTTTCTAGTACGAGAATTCCAATGGAGTCAGTTCATTCGCGAGTCTATATCATTTCCCCAGCGCCTCTAATAGAATTCAGAATACGAGATGCATCCTCAGGACACGGATCTCCCGGTCGTCATGTTGGTAACCAGAGTCTCCTGGAGGGAGAGCGGGCATTGTGTGTATAGATCTATACGGGACTGACACTCCCACACCCTGACTGCTAGCTACAGTCCTCGGCCTACCAAGCCAAGGGGTGACAAATGTCACATTTATTCCGACGCTTGCAGGGCGTCAAGTACTCTAGTGTCAATCAGTATGGTTACGAGTATCTCCATGTTTACCTTATAATTCATGACCTTAAAGTAACGAGAATTAACACTGTATTTATGACACAACACTCTTAGGATTACTCTTTGTTTTACACCTTGCTAGATGTATCGTTCATTTGATACTGTCTGGGGTCTGTGTCCCTTTGTTTTAGACCTTGCTAGCTGTATCATTCATTTGATACTGTCCGGGGTCTCTGTTTCTTTGTTTTAGACCTTGTTAGCTGTATTGTTCATTTGATACTGTCTGGGGTCTGTGTTTCTTTGTTTTAGACCTTGCTAGCCGTATCGTACATTTGATACCGTCTGGGGTCTGTGTTTCCTTTTGTTAGACTGAACCATGCGTATCATTCATTCGGTACTCTCCTGGAGTCTATGATTTCTTTTGCCTTAGTCAGTAGTATTTCCTACTGAGGCATATGTTATTTTCCCCTAGTATTTTTACTAGTGGTATTCTCCTACTTTCTTTAAATTCAAATACCGTATTTTGGTAATGATAGTATTTCAAGGAAAATTTCTCTTTAAAACATAACATTGTCGAGTCTTGGTAGAATACTGCTTTTAATTAGAAAATATAGGATTTTCTAGAAAGGATGCTAATACACCGTAGACTCTAAACTACTACTTTTTATAAAGTTATTTTGAATAAAATGCTTACTTACACAAATGCACTAAATACCTATGAACTCACCAGCATTTATAAAAATGCTGATACTCACTTTCAAAATAACTTGTATTCTCAGGTCAGCGATAGACAGGTACACCTGGCAGCTTTTGCGAAGTCAGCCTAGAACCAAGCTGCATCTATACTAGTTTCTTTATTACTTTAATGTCTCTATGAAATGTAAGTTATGTAAAACTATTACTATGAATGCAATGGTAGTTGTACTTTGATTACTATACTGCATATGTTGCGATACTTGACATGACGTCATCCACCCTAGAACGTTTCCGCCGTTCCGGTTTTGGGGTGTGACAGATTGGTATCAGAGCATTGTTTATAGTGAGCTCGGTATATCAATTCATAAGAGATATACAACCTATAAATACATAGGGATAAAACTGTCTGACCAAGAATTATACTTTAAAATATAACCATATTTTACCAAAGTATAAGAACATCCAGAATCTAAACACTCGAACACAAGTATCACAAGAAGAACAAGAATAAAAGTCTTCGGATGTTGAGCATTACCGTCAAACCTGGGCAGTTATGTAATCGTAAGCTGGAATAAATGTAACCTGATCAACTACATTTATTCGAGATGCGATGAACGTGTGCTTGGGAGTGATAGTGGTGTTGCAACAGGTATGAAACTTTACCAAATAGGAATGCTAGAGCCAAACATAAAGTTTAAAATGCTATGGGAGTATTTTGGAATACTAAAAGACTCACATTAATCCCAGAATCATATTCAGAAGTTAAGAGTCAAACAAGAAATTAAAATACCATAGGGGTATTTTAGGATCCATAGATAACCTTGTGTGAAAAACTAAAAAGATCCCTTATTGATATACCTATGATTACAAAGGTTACACTTCCAAGGTTATATATAATAAGGATCCCATAGACTGAGAATGTGTGGTTTCGCTCTATTTCCTTTTCCTCGTTGGGATGTGGATATAGAGTAGTATCACATATTCGAAGGCCTATCGGATCTAAGCTATATATGATTTGTGTACCCTATGTAATTTTAGCAGGACTCGATATGGATCACTCAGTGAAATGCTAATAATCTCTTAGGATTCTTTAGACATTTCCATTCTCGCACGAACCCTGTAGAAAACCCTATCCATTTCAGTGCTCGACAGAAGAGTTGATTCAGATCCAGGAGAAGTTCATTGAGAAGATTTCCAGTTCGGAAATAAATGAACTAGGATGAGACTATTGAAACCACCAAGTGACTATACCTTTTTAGGGACATCGATGGGAAATTCGCCTGAACTTCTTAGATTTCCAGTCATCCATCATGAAGTGATGACACTCAGAGTCAAGATTGAAAGTAAGGTGGAATAGAAATTCAATATGTCTTCACGAGAAAAGAACCCTAGGTAAATATCCGAAGAAAACCAACGCCGGTCCCAGTCAAGGATATGAGGTAGACAGAAGGAGCCAGTACATGGAACCCGAGAAGTGTCTTTTCCTCGTATTCGTCATGCTAATACACCCATAAAATAATACAGTTTAGTGAGTTAGTGATTACACTACTCACACTATGTGTTAGGAAAATCGCCTTTTCCCCGTCACAAGTAATACGATTAGATCGGATCTCAAAACCTTGATTGAGAACGTTTAGCCATAAGCCTTCATGAGCATTTTGTATTTCGTTCCGAACTTCCCTCAAATCTTTCTAAAGCCAGAGAGTGAACCTTTCCAGCATAAAGATAATCTAGTAGGAACGACTCCCATCTTATGGCTTTCCGATACTCTTACTCCTACCTTGAATACCCAGACTATATCATAGGGATGTAGGTCGACACTCAGACAACTAATATCCGAGGCGCGGGAAAAATTTATGCCTAATATAGTAAGGATAGATACGTCCAGGGTTAACCATCGTCTCTCATCAGCAAGTGTTCCTTTCCATGTATGAAAACCATGCCTCCGAAGAAGCGTAACCAATCCGCTGGCAAGAAACCTACTCTCCTATTCGATGAAGCTATGATCCAAGCTGCAGTCTCGGTAGCCGTAGCAGCTATCATGGCTCAATTGAATGCTAACAACGCCAATGTTAGAAAGATCCCTATCGGATAGGCAAAGTTGTAAAACAGAGAGAAGGAAACGAAATCATCAAGCTCGAAAGGAGCGCCAACGACTCCACAGACTTGCCGTGCAACAGCAGCAAGTTGCAACCCCCACCCCTTCAGCATCAGCACGACCCATTTCAAAAGTCCCTAGCATCGGGACCAACCCTACACACAAAGGTGGTGATAAAGTCAGATTCTTTAAAGGGAAATTTTCAAAGTGGAGGAACAAGGAGGGCACCCGTGTCCACGTAAATCTGACTAAGCACCTCACTCCCACCACCAATACTAGTACGAACCAATCATGTCACCAGTACGGTGAGATGGGACACCTCAAAAGGGACTGTCTAATAATAAAGAACTCTGGTGCAGACGGGAAGATACTAAGGATCACTGCTGCAGGAGAAACGACAAGGGCGCAGGAGGAGCCTAACCCTAATACCTAGGAGAATCATCACTAAACCCGGTAAAATTTTGGTACGCCTCTCAATCCTATATAACTAACCGAGAACATAAAAAAAGGCTAATTCTCAATGTGATTACTTCCCTGTTAAGGCGAAAGTCGCAGCACTGTTATAAAATTAAAAATTTCATCAGGTAGAGCTATTATAGCTCGACATATACATTAAAGCCATGTATAATTAAGATGGACAGACCTAGAGTGAGTGATGCTGCCTCATTTCCTGTTCCTCGTTTGGTTGTGGATTTAAGGCAGAGTCGCTCAGTCAACAGTCCTCCCCACCTTAATTATACATGACGAGTATATGTTAGGCGATTATAGAAAGGCCTCGTGAGAATCCATTCATGAAAGGTACACTATTCAGAAACACTCAGGACCCTCTACAGTTCCGTGTCAACTCTATCGGTCCAAGTATCTGCGACAGTGATACACGGGACGAAACCCGAGACACCTAGAACTTTTGTGCCCGTTCAGCACATGGCCCTATCGGCCCTCATTCTATATCATGTCGAAGTATGCCAACTTTGACGCCCTATCAATCATGGTTCGACTTCGTGCAACCATGTGTAAATCCTAGTGTTGTGTAAAAAGAACTTTCATCGTAGCCATTTCGGCAAATAAAGGTTCTTCCGAACCTAAAAATAATGAAGACTAATGTGATCCATCAGTCGTCCCTCTTATTTCAAACCTTCCGAAGTACCCAGGAGAAGGGTACCGCGCGTTGTTAACCAATCCCTCCTTAGATAGATAGAAACCGAAGCGAAAGACACTATAGGCACTCCAGAAGACGATAACCACCCGAAACCCACTCCGTAGAACCCCAGAAGGACCCTTCGCACCTCACAATCAGGTTCGTGAATCAAGAGGATAGAACTCATGGGACTGACTACTATAACTGCGTATATGCATAAGGGTGGTATATAATTGAGATCAAAAAGATTTAAGATGTGTGCTTCCTCCCTACTCCCTGTTCCTTGTTGGGTTGTGGGTCTGGGGTGGAGTCGCACAACTGAACATCCTGCCGACCTCAATTATATACGGCTTACATACACCAAGTATTAGTGGTTAAGCCAAGTATGAGCCCTACCACGAACCTCATAGTAAAGCCCTTCATCCCATCCCATGGAATGGGAGCTAGAGTCAAGAGAACCCCTGCAGGTTGAGCTACTATAATGACCACAAACTCGAAATTTGTTGTCACCCCGGTTAAGCCAACATAGTAGCTAACACCCTCATTTGGAAACGCATACTTCTAGACTTAATCTAAATCAAGGAAACGCATGACCCGCAGAAGAGTGGCTGCAGAAGATGCTCGCACTACTCAGGCACTTCGTCCACCCCGTTACTGACAAGTAGTGCCTAAGACACTCCGCCTCCTCACGTGGTAGAAGTCACCGTCACCCTGTAGACGATAGATTGCATTCTCCGAAGTGAATACTAGAATGCTAAGAACCACAGGATAACCTCCGCAACCAGAATACTTGAATAAAGTACAAAAGTAGGTTGCGTTAAGCCTTATAACCCAGATCCCAATGAGATTGCAGACTTGACACCAGTCTAGGTGTTAGTCGATGGGTTATACAAGAACACGCGCTTTCTGCTACTGGAATAAACCGACGCCTTAGAGAATAGGGCATGTCTTAGAGATTCATTGGACTACTAGGTGTTCCAAGAATACTATCTCACACAGAAATAGTAGAACCACCTCCCGAGATAGTTCAACACTTCAGAAAATCTCTAAGAACTAAGTTAGCCTGAGCAGAGGCTACTATCCATGAAACAGCAAAGCAAGTAAGAGCGTGATTCCTTCCAAGTTAAGAATCATACTGTGAAAGCATCTGTTAATTATCAGCAAAGAAATCTAAAACTCTCTAACCATCGTCTGCTAAGGCCCTATCTCATTAACTTGGAGAGTCTCCGTTAGAAACACCTCAAGAATCAGAAGTGCAGGTCCATTTTGCACTAAGATGAGATAGATTCCACGAAACCAATTACATGCCAGTGTGTAGCCAATACATCCGATGGACCAGAAAACCTCTAAAAGCCAATCACTAGGAAACACGAATCCGAGGATAACGCGAGCCTTCTAAGAACCAACCCGAAGAACTACACCCCAGTATGAGAGAACGTTTGGAACTTCAAAATGGCGATCACACCAGTGATGATCCCACCATAGAAGTGCATTATGTTCTGAGAACTGAAAAGCTCTATCTTTCCGAGAGCTTAGGACCATTCGAGATTCTTTATAAGAATTGGTCCAACCTTTGTCAGACCACGACTGCTTTTGGAATTCCATAAATTCCACCATAGTCTATTCGCGTCTCCAGCATGGACAACGTATTTGTCCGACGTGACTTGTATAAACCCACTCGTCGTAATAACAATCATTGGGAACCCTAACGTCGTATAAAAACTCGTAGGAAACTGCGTACCGAGGAATCAAGCGAGCGTAACGGATCCGCATCCCACTAGTGAAGGTTCGCTGGAACGCCAAGCGAAGATAGGAGTTCACTTGGGAGTGCGAGGACCATTCGAATAGGAAGTGCCCTCATCTCATTACTCGATCATTCATGCCTACTTCTTTGCCTAAAATCTAATTTCGGGACGAAATTCCCTCTAACGGGGGGATGATGTGACAACCCAAAATTTCCGTTAGTTTTAACGTCGAAATTAAGTACGTCAAAAATTAGCCAAATTTATCCCAAAATATTTTTGACCGGATTTAAACCCGTTGGAATATTTTAAATAATATTCTTCAAGCAAACCAAAATTTAGGAGGTATAATTTTAAAATTTGTCGTGTTTAACGGTAGTCGTAAAAAACCCCGTTCGCGGTTGATGTCAGGTGGACCCCCAACCAGGCCATAAACTCCACCCTATATAAGGGTTGAGTGAGTTTCATTCCAACCCTTTTCACACCTTAGGAGTCACTCTCTCTCTACTTTCTCTCTCTACAAATCGAGTTTTGATCAAAAATCGCTCCTTCGAGCTTCAAAGGTTTTACCAAAGTTTTCTTCTATACTTCTATACTTCTACTTCGTTAAATGCATGCCTGTACTTGTATAGTTATATTAATAATGTATAAAAGACTTAGGAAGGCTAGTTCGCCCTATTTCCTTTTCCTCGTTGGGATGTGGTTTGGTGGGTATCGGATATCCGTCCGAAGGTCGTTTAAACATTAGTTATATATCATGTATACACGTATAGACATAAAGGTTTACATCGACCAGTTCATTTCCCTTGGGTAGCAAGGGCATCCTTCCATTCATCATTCATAGATCAGAGACACTAGTAACTATTATAGGAATAGTTAGGAGGTTCTATTTACTCTTTCTAGTACGAGAATTCCAATGGAGTCAGTTCATTCGCGAGTCTATATCATTTCCCCAGCGCCTATAATAGAATTCAGAATACGAGATGCATCCTCAGGACACGGATCTCCCCATCGTCATGTTGGTAACCAGAGTCTCCTGGAGGGAGAGCGGGCATTGTGTGAATAGATCTATACGGGACTGACACTCCTACACCCTGACTGCTAGCTACAGTCCTCGGCCTACCAAGCCAAGGGGTGATAAATGTCACATTTATTCCGATGCTTCCAGGGCGTCAAGTACTCTAGTGTCAATCAGTATGGTTACGAGTATCTCCATGTTTACCTTATAATTCATGACCTTAAAGTAACGAGAATTAACACGGTATTTATGCCACAACACTCTTAGGATTACTCTTTGTTTTACACCTTGCTAGATGTATCGTTCATTTGATACTGTCTGGGGTCTGTGTCCCTTTGTTTTAGACCTTGCTAGCTGTATCATTCATTTGATACTGTCTGGGGTCTCTGTTTCTTTGTTTTAGACCTTGTTAGCTGTATTGTTCATTTGATACTGTCTGGGGTCTGTGTTTCTTTGTTTTAGACCTTGCTAGCCGTATCGTACATTTGATACCGTCTGGGGTCTGTGTTTCCTTTTGTTAGACTGAACCATGCGTATCATTCATTCGGTACTCTCCTGGAGTCTATGATTTCTTTTGCCTTAGTCAGCAGTATTTCCTACTGAGTCATATGTTATTTTCCCCTAGTATTTTTACTAGTGGTATTCTCCTACTTTCTTTAAATTCAAATACCGTATTTTGGTAATGATAGTATTTCAAGGAAAATTTCTCTTTAAAACATAACATTGTCGAGTCTTGGTAGAATACTGCTTTTAATTAGAAAATATAGGATTTTCTAGAAAGGATGCTAATACACCGTAGACTCTAAACTACTACTTTTTATAAAGTTATTTTGAATAAAATGCTTACTTACACAAATGACACTAAATACTTATGAACTCACCAGCATTTATAAAAATGCTGATACTCACCTTCAAAATAACTTGTATTCTCAGGTCAGTGATAGACAGGTACTATGTCTCTATGAAATGTAACTTATGTAAAACTATTACTATGAATGCAATGGCTGTTGTACTTTGATTACTATACTGCATATGTTGTGATACTTAACATGACGTCATCCACCCCAGAACGTTTCCGCCGTTTCGGTTTTGGGGTGTGACAGAAAGTATACCTTGAACCACTTGATTTCTTCACACCTTGCACCAAATGAACCTAGAAAGCTTGAAATCGAATCCTAGGGTTTATATTATGCTTGAATAACCATTTCATAACTTTATTTCTCCTCTCATCGATCTCATATGGCTGAAATAAAGAGGGTGCACTCTTATTTTCAACATTTTTGATAATTGGTCCCTATAGTTTATATTTTTTTTCAAATTTTCCATTACTTCATTTATTTTCACATTTGTCTAAAATTGTGACATAAAAAGTCCTCCTCCATCCATTATATTAATTTGGTTGTCCTTTCCACTAACTAAGTCAACCCTTTGGTCAACCAACTTTGCCAATTTGACACTTTTAGCCCTTAAAATTTTAAAATGTTATTATTTTTACTTCTAACTTTCTAAACTTCAAATCAATTGATGATATGATTAATATTTGATGATTTAACTATATAAATCATCTCGTTTATTTACGTTGTTAATTTAAGGACCTAGTCTTAATGTAACACTTGAATTTGGTAAGTTTCATATTCAATCTCTAATTTACAAAAAATGTTTTCAAAATTTGTCCTTAAGCTAGTACGCAGGGTGTGCTGAGTGGTACGCTTAACGTACTAGCCTTTTTTGTTCGTGAAGCTCATCCACATACATTGGGCATATGTTGAGTACGTAGGGTGTACGTGAGCTATTATGAAACCCTAATTTTTAGGGCTTTCACACTATATAAACCATGTGATAGCCTCATGTTGTCATGTTCCGAACCTCTCTATCTTTAAACACTAATTTCGTCCCTTATCCTTTATGTGCTTTTGAGCTCTTGTGAAGTATTTTTCGTGTGTTTTGTGCATTCTTGAAGAGGAAGGAAAAGATTATAGAATTATCCTTTGGAGAAGAGCCTAGAGATCCAACCTTAGCTTCTCCATTTTGTGGTTTTTGAGGTATAAAGTTCATAGCTTGATAACTCATTAAATAGATCTTCTTTAGGCTTTTTAATGTCATTTGGTCCCTTTTGGTTAGTCCTTGTGAGCTAGGGTCATTTCTGGAGTTTAACCTTTTAGACCTGGACATATTAAGGGTTCCTTAAGCATAAAGATGAAAACTTTATGGTATTTATGGACTCATTCATGTGTTAAGTCATTTGTGAAGCTCTTTTGAGCTCTAGATCCCCATTAAGCCATGCATGCACATAAAGTTTCCAACTTTACGTGATAAATCATCTTTCGGGACCAGTTCTGAGAGTATAGAGTAGGGACTATATAGATTAAGAGATTTTTAATGTAGGTTGGTCAACTGTGGAGTAAGTTTGGCGTAAAAGATGGTACGTTGCACATACTAGCCCCAGAGCATATATGCTAAGTGTACGAGCTGAGTACACCCAATGTACTCAGCATATGGGCTTCATAGTTTGGGCTTCTCGACTTTAGGTCACGTTTGGGCTTTAGGTGATTAAGGCCTTGTTGGTCCATCATGTTTATTTTTGGCTGATGTTTTTATTCTGGTCTGTTTCGGTTGAAGGGACACGAAGGGGTTGGGCCCAATTTCGAAAATTGGGCTATATTTGGGCCTTGGATGATCATTTTGGAATTTGCGCCTTATGGATAGTTGGTTTCGGCTTTGGCCTTGAGCCAGGCTAAGTAAAGGGTAAAAAGGTATTTTACCCTAGTTTGGACTCATAATGTGATTCGAGATCTAACTATTAATTGGATGTTATTTTTATGATTGATAGCATAGAGATTTTTAGCGGGCCAACAATGAGAGATTTATCTATGAGATTCACCAGTCTAAAGTGAGTTTCTGCAGTGGGTTTAGCAGGTCAAAGGCACCAATGCCGGCCCATGATTATTGTCTTAGGATGCTAGATGTTTTCATAACTCTTGCATGTGTTGTGTGCTGGTATGTTTGCCGAGTGAGGCTCGACGTCGGGCGAGGCCTGATTTAACGCCCTGTTCCAGATTGTTTCCATTTTGGGGTGGTGATCAATGATTGGGTAGTAGTAAGCTTAGGGTAATTAAAGAAGTTAGTTTTGAGACTTATTCGGAGGTGGATGATGTATATTGGATGATTCGAGTATTCGGTTTGTGTTTTGGAGTTAAAGGGGTATTTTGGTAGTTTTCCAACTTAGGATTCTATAAAGGGATGTTCGTTCGGGATATGGTAAGGTGGGTACGAGTAGATTGAAGTATAGATCTTCTAGTTACCTTTTCATGGATATAAGGATCGTCGGAATCAGGTTTATAGCAAAGGAGTTATGATCTTTGGAGTATTTAAGGTTAAGGGGTTAAGCAGTACATGGGGTATACAACAAGGTACGCTTAGCGTACAAGCGGTGAAGCAAGTACGTGAGGCATACCAAGTGATACTCTTAGCATACTCATGTGATGGTGTTGATCAGGGATTCGTAGGTGTACGCTGGGCGTACATAAGTCTCCGCGGGTGTACGTTCAGATCTTGAAAACCCTAAATTCCGGGGTTAACTACTACTTAAGCATCCTTATGGACTTGAAACCCTCATTTTATCAGCCTTTTTGTCCTCCTTACCCTACACTAGAACCCTAATTCCATACTTGTGTGTTTTTGAGGTTAGAAGGTTAATTTAAGGTGGATTTTGGTGCTTTGAAGGAAGGTGTTCATCCTTTAAGCTTCATCAGAGGAGTAAAGGCTTATAGATCCAAAACCCCATCATATTTTGGCATTTATTTGAGGTATAAAGTCTTGAACTTGATGCTTCTTAGCGTAGATATCTTTTGGTTTGGTTTATAAACCCTTTTTGGTTCCATTGATGAGATCTTATGATTTCATATTATTTTTGAAGTTTAGACTTGCATGAGTTAGGGCCATTTTATAGTAGAATGTTGTATTTTGAGTTTGGATTTATTTAGGGCATTTAAAGTCGCCAAGTCAGTGACTTTATGGGTCTACACATTTATTATGACTCAGATCTGTGGTTTGAACCTTTGGACTAAGCATTAAGTGCTCTGTGCTTAATGGCAAAAGTGGGCTTAGTATTGCAGTACGCTGGGCATACAATCCTGTACGCACAGCCTACAAGCCATCAAGCATGTACGCGTAGCATACAGCTGAGTACTGATGGGATCTATACAAAAGAATATCCTATGTTCTCATGAAAACCCTAAAGCTTGGATCTAGGTTTCTCTATTGTACATGTAATTCATCCAAGACTTAAGAACCCTAGATCTAGCATACATATTTCGAGATTAACATATAAGAACAGATCTAGATGATTACCTTTTCAAGAATGGCTTGAATCTCTTCAAGAATGCTTGAATCTTCTTTCCTTGGAGCTTAGAGTCACAAATGTCACTCCTCTAATGGCTTACAAATACCACATACAATAGGATAATATCGGAAAGAGGGGAGGAGCACCAAAAACGTCCAAGGTACGCAAGGGAATGCTTAGCCACATTTTTTGGGAGCCCTAGGGGTCTATTTATACTTGTGTGGGCTACTAGGGTTTCAGGAGAAACCCTAATTCTCTGTTTAGGCCTTAAGCAACCCATGGAACCTTTCTAGAAGGCCCTTAGACGAAAATCCTATGGGCTTCCCATAGATTCCGTCCAATCTCCTTTCCTTTAGGAATCCATAGCCCACAATGTAATTATCTTATAATTTTAATATTAGTCCCTAAAGTTTAATTAATCTCTTTTGGCCACATAATTAATTTATTAATTAATTCTTGTCTAATATTAATTAAACTTTATGATTTATCTTTTGATATATTATTCATATAATATATTAATAATCATAATTAACCTCTTTCTTCATAAATCATCCTATCAAGTTGCTTTGGTGAAGGCAACCCAAAAGGACCATGAACAACCAGGTTAACTACTTACCAAATATAGTTACAGGCTTAAACACTAATCAAACAGTCTCCTACTTGGATAAATCTAGTAACTATAAATGCAAGTTTTATCCGATTAGCAATTGTAGCTCTCAAAGACACTGTCGAACTCTGATCTTATCAATAACCTGTCCTTTAGATAAGGGATCATATATTCCTGCATTATAGATATTGTATAGACATGATACATGGATTATAATCATTATATCAGTCTATGTGTTGTTTCCTAAATTCTGATTTATGAACACTGACAACAGACTATAATTGAACACATCAACTTAGTCCTGGCTTGGCCAAGCGCTTAGGGAGTCATCACTAAATCATTGAGGGGCCCACAAATATCGTTTTTATCCCACTTTGGGTAATTGGAACAGATAAACTTCGACTCGAATGCTTGCTTGTACCTGCTCATCAAATTACACACACCAATATGTTTTATAACACCAAGTTACTGTTGCGTTTACATATTATCAATGTGCAACCGACTTGCAGAATAGAACTCACACATCTCAGTTTCAAGAATATAAGATATTATCGTCTCACCAATCACTCGTGATAAAATCCATGAATCAATCCAAGTGATCAAGGGTTTAATCCAATACTCTAATCTTATAGCAGCACTCATGAACTCTGCAGCAAACTTGTGCTATGTCTAAACGCTTTAGACAATCTACAGCCGGATTCATGACAGTCTTCTTTCATACCTACTTCCAAAGTATGAGCGACTGTGGAGGATTTCAGTAATCTTATTATTCGGGAATTCAAAACATGCAAAGTGAAACACAAGAATAATACTAAACCTATATGGCCCCAAACCTTTGAGTATAAATAAAACATTTTATTTAATCACCATATTGATTACTCATTATTTGTTGTTTCGGGTAATCAACTTCTTACTTGAATTATAACAACAGTTGTCCCATGCACCAAGCATGCACACTATGTTTTACCTATGGTCTTTACTTTGTGAAATAGATCAAATGAACACATTTACAATGATTCTCATTTCACAATTCCTAATCCTAATCATTAGTGTAAGAATGCAAAATTCTCGCCACTACTAGGATATGTTAGATTCTAACATTTTATGAAACGGTCCTTTCGTAATGTCATAGCGCCAAAGTCAGCAAGACTTTGCCAATGAAATTACAAAGTACTCTATTAGATATTGTTACAAGACAATCCCATAGATGTGAAGTCTCACATTGAAAGTGCATTCCTTTGAACATCCTTCTTGCATAAAACTTTCTAATCTAGACATAGATTCTTAACGTCTAACTCCCAATAAGGAAACATTTCCATATATGCCATATGACAACTCATTCTAAATAGAATCTTATATATTCATAATAAAGTCAATGTGGTCAATCTATAACTATACTTCCAACTGTCCACAAGTGACCAATCTTTGGCGAACCTTAGATTGTCCTTGACAGTTGTTTAATTATTTTAGTCAAATCCGGTTCTTGTCCTTTTTCCCTCTTAATTCCCTAGGCATTTGGAAAATTTTAGAACAGTTAAATATTACACCATATGCAATCGATCCTATACCAGAAGCGTATGGGACACGATTCATAATGTCTTACATAAAGCCATGATACTTTATCACCCATTTGCCATAATATTTCTATTTTCCACGTTCTCACAATTCGAACTATGAAGAGAAATGTCGTAATCATAATCGAATTTTTGAGAGCACAATTAATATATTCTTGACTAAATTTATTAAAATTTCTCGATCTAAGCTTTTAGATTGGAAATGAAGTATAACATTCTCTCCCTTAATTGTAGCAAAACAACTTTTCAATCCCTGCAACTTTGCAAAGTGAAACTTTTGTTTTCTATAATTAATATTGCCAACTTGAAACACTTAAAATAATAATCATGCTCCCACTAACATGATGATTATATCCATTCCAACATAACATTTATGCTCCCACTAGCTATGATACGTATTCAGAAATCAGCTAAACTTCTAGAAAACAATACTTATTTGCTTCCAAAGTTCATCTTTTCTAATACGATATGCTTCGATAAGCCTTTATCTAAGCTTCTCAAACTCATACACCTTTCCTTAGATAGCTCACATGTGTGTCTAAACTAATTCATAACTTATATTACTAAGTCCCAAATGTTCAGACTAATCGCTAAATCTCACAATTCGAACTATGAAGAGGGATTCCGTAATCCTAATCGAATTTGAGAATGCAATTTACATAATCGCTATCTCATTAAAATCTATCTTAGTGAAAGCGTTTCCTCACAATCATTTTCATGAAGGAGAGAAACCTTATGACACTTAGATTTTATAGTGTATGTGTTCCTATCCATGTGAATTTGCCATAATCATAATCATAAGATAATATTTGTGACAAATCCAAACTCTTATGGACAGAACTTGTTCATTCTTGATATCTTGCCATCAAGGGTTCCACCATTGCTTCCAAGTTATTTAGCAGCTCACCTATACTAGTCAATGTACTTTCATTAAACAAGGTGCTTTCTTTTATGCAGTCTATTGAGAATTCGTAGAATTCATATGCATAGTTTAATAAACTGGAATGGCCCAGAAACAAGAATATGTCAGCATGATAGGTTGCAAACCTCAAGTCGTGTGCTAGTGTTTAATAATAGATTTACTCTTGATTAGTTCTTGAAACTTTTCAAGATCTTTAGGACTCCCACTGACCTCTTGACATATAAGATTCTCTTGTCAAAAAACATTTCTTGACAAACAAATATTCAAGAGTTAGTGCGGATTCTTATCAAGACAAAACACTACACACAATTGGTATTAGTTGGTCTTTGTCTTATCCAAGAAATCACAATTTACCAATATCAAACATGCAAGAGTAAGAAAAAACAATTTTCTACTTCACATTTGAAGTGTTTGTTATAACTTAAGACGTGTCACTCAATTCACAATCTTGGAGTATGACTCTAAGACTTGATTTTGGAACGAAGTATGACTCATCCTTTTTATTTAACCATTTCAACAATTTCCGGTTCCTCTTCTTAGTCATACTAGTGCACTAAGATGTCCTTAGAGGATTAATTGTGATATGGTTTCATAATCAACAAGAAGATCATAAAACACGATACAAAAGTAATCTCCCTTCTTCTTAGATTGGAGAAAATTTTATCTTTCTGCCTAATTGATTCTTCTTATTCGTTCTCCCATACATTGAAACTTTTCAATGATTCAGAATTACACTTAATCATGTAAACATAACCACACTTACTAGACATTTAGTAAATCATCGAATCATGCGATCGAAATCCATTTCTTTGCTATCAGACTCGGCTCACTTATTCCTTTAAGCTTGCTCTCTTTTTCTTCAATCCTACAAAACACCAAATGTAATCTTATCACATCATGTATTAAGAATCCAACATAGGAACTTATAGAGTTAGATAATGGATTTTTCCTGAAGTGGAGCCATACGTCTTGACTCTCCCATCTCTTAGATCTCTCAGGTAGACATGGAAGCTTCGTCTCCAATGCCCCTTCTCTTGGAAATAAAATCAAATTGACTCTTTTGGAATAGCACACAGAATTACCTCAGACTTTGCCTTTCTCTTATGGTCAAACTTTTCGACCATGACATGCCTTTCGTTTCCATTGCCTATGTACATGGAGGTTTGGAAGGCAGATCTACCAATCAACTTTGCTTCTCCAGTGCGCCAAATCATTTTTGATTCAGCAGCAACAAGCAAATAGGTGAGATTGATGAGGGTTACGTCGTGGTCTATCATATAGTACTCTCTTATGAACTCACTATATGAGTCAGGAATCGATTGAAGAACCCAGTCAATAGCCAGCTTCTCACATACAGTGACTCTTAACATTTTTAACCATTCAATGTGTGACTTCATCTTTAAGACGTATGCACACACTGACTTTCCTTCTTCATGTTTACTTGCCAAAAGGGCTTGAGTGAGCTCGAACTTTTCAAGCCTTCGAACTTGTGGGTCAGGGAGAACAATAGGAGGAGGTGGAGGAAGTGAAGGGTGATCTCTTGTTCCTCGATCGAATCGCGGAATATTATCTTCATGTGGAAAGCTTGTTCCAAAGGATTTGGGAAGACCATAGTTAGAATCAGACATCTACAAAATGAGAGAAAATTTAAGTTAGTTGATTGAGTCCTTAATAAAACACCCAAATGAGATATTAAGGCAAGGACCCAGCACAATATTCTGCAACACGGAAGAGGGATGCCGTAATTTGGTCGCAGAATATTTGAAGGTAAGTGAATGACGATTCACTAATTTTCCACCATGAAAAATGAAAAAGATATTATGTTTTAAATGTATTGAAAACTCCTAGATCTTTTTAGATTCATTGAACTTTTAAATGGCATGTTTGAATCTCGATATGCCCCTCGTTTTGTGACTGGGATGCCAAGGATCACAAAATAGGGTGTGAATAACCATGCATATATACATGGTGCCCCCAATGTTATATTTACCTAATCGACGTGTCGGTTAACCACACACGCTCCATCAACCTATGAAAAGCATCGATTCACCCTTTGCTTAGAGCCCATTTAGTGTGTCGGTTAACCACACATGCTCCACTAACGTCTTAGCAAGGGTATAATGTGTAATTTCATGGAATTGCATCAAATTCACTTTTGCATGAAGTAACTAAGATTGGGAATTTTGTAATAACATTTAGTTACTTTATAATTCATTGTACTTTTAATGGAAATGGTTTGCCCTATCCTACCCATTCGACTAACGACTCTCCACCAATCAAGGAAGTGGTTGGTGAGAGTGGACACCCATTAAACGGCCATTTTATAGGCCATCACCTTATACCCCCTCCCTTATAGATCGGCTTCGTGAATGAGGCCTACTAACGGTAAGACTAGCATCTTTACTCATACATATATAATATTAGACTTTTAATTTTATATATACAGTATAAGGATGTATTTTACACTTTTAAAATACTATGTGGTCTAATTTAGTCGAATTATACTTTTAATGTAATTAAGTATAAACTATATTATTTTGGATTTATTAACTCTCTTTTAATTATATATTTAATTAACTTAATAAAACCATAGGGGTGTAATTTGAACTTTTCAAACAACTAGGTTTTTAGAATTTAACATTTCAAAATTAAACTTTTAATCAAAAAAATTTTAACTCCAAAACTTGAGGACAAGATTTGAAACTTTTCAAAACTATCTAGATCAAATTACAAATAATTAAATTAATCAAATAATTGGTAACTATCTAAATTTGACCTAATTCAATTTCTTACAAGATAATTCAAAAACAAAATTACAAATAATTAATATTTATCTTATAAAACAAGTAATTATCTTAATTTTGACACTTATCTTCTATTTTAGTAAGGATAATCACCAAATATTTTGTAAAATTCGGATTTTATTAATGAAAAACATTTTTGGTAATTATCTATCATCAAAATCAATCGGTGCGGTGCATAAAGCTCGTTTCAGCGTTTGAAATGTTTTTTCTTGCTTCTCTTCCCAGTCGAAGGCCACGCCTTTCTGGGTCAATGTTGTAAGAGGTTTCGCAATTCGTGAGAAGTTATGTATGAATCTACGATAGTAGCCAGCGAGGCCTAGAAATTGACGAATTTCCGTAGGCGTCTTCAGTGCTGACCAGTTCTCAATGGCCTTAATTTTGGAAGGATCCATGTGGATTCCTTCTTCGCTGACCACGTGACCTAAGAATTTGACTCTTCAGATCCAAAATTCGCATTAGAGAACTTCGCGTAGAGCCTCTCTAATCGTAGCGTTTCTAAGATCAACTGCAGGTGTTTACTATGCTCCTTTCCACTACGAGAGTAGATAAGTATGTCATCGATGAATACAATGACGAATTGATCCAAGTAAGGACGACACACCCTATTCATTAAATCCATGAACACTGTGGGCACATTAGTCAATCTGAATGGCATTAATACAAACTCGTAGTGTCCGTAACGAGTTCGGAAGACTGTCTTTGGAACATCCTCCTCTAATACTCGCAACTGGTGATACCCGGATCTCAGATCAATCTTTGAAAAGTAATTAGCGCCTTGCAATTGGTCGAATAAATCATCTATGCGAGGAAGAGGGTAACGATTCTTGATCGTAAGCTTGTTGAGTTCTCTGTAGTCGATGCACATACAGAACGATCCGTCTTTCTTCTTCACGAATACGACTGGTGCTCCCCATGGTGAGAAACATGGTCTAATAAAGCCCTTGCTGAGCAGTTAGTTAACTTAGTCGGATAGTTCTTGCATCTCAGCTGGTGCTAATCGATAAGGCGGCTACTAGGGTAGCTCCCAGAACTAGGTCGATTCTGAACTCGACTTGTCGTTACGGAGGTAATCCCGGTAGTTCTTCTGGAAAGATATCAGGAAAGTCGCGTACTACTGGGATGTTCTTTAGGTCTTTCGTTTCTTGGTTTACATCGACTATTTGAGAAAGGAATACATGATATTCCTTTCGTAGATACTCATGGGCTTGCATGAACGAGACGATACGAAGATTTGTATTGGGTTTGTCTCCGTAGATCAATAAGGTTTCGTTATTCGGTAGGTTCATACAGACTGCCTTCTCGAAACACAAAATATTGGTACAATGGAGACTCAACCAGTCCATGCCTACAATGACGTCGAAACTCTTGATTAACACTGGTATGAGGTCGATTGGAAATGAATAGTTATCTAGCGTGAGAGTAGAACCTATATAAATCTCATTAGAACTCTCTGTCTTTCCGTTAGCCATTTCTACAACGAAGGTTTCTTTTAGTGCTTGCGGTGCTTGATTAAGTAAGTGTTTAATTTTTTGGTTCACGAAGCTCCTCTCTGCTCCACTATCAAATAGGATACATGCATACAAGTTATCGAGGAGGAACGTACCCGTGACCACTGTGGGGTCTGCCACGGCTTCATTATGGCCAATAGCAAGTAGTCTCCCTGCTCCTCCTGCGTTCCCAGCTTTAGGATAGGTTCTTTTGAAGTGCCCTATATCGCCACACCCGTAGCAGACCTGGCTTACTCCCGTGTCAGGGACCTGGGTGATGGGTCTGGGTAGTGCTTTGCAAAACCGGATAGTATGGCCCTACTAGTCACAATTAGTGCTGTGCATTTCCTGACAGGGGACATTGTGATGGAAGTTGCACTTAGTGCACCTGGTAGACTCCCTGCATATGGATTTCCTGGTACAGGGGTAACAGGATTTGTGGCAGCACGGACAGCCACAACCTGTTGGTTCTTGGAAGAGGGTTGAGCTAACTTGCCCTTCTTTCGGTCCCAGGGCTTCCTCTTGTTCTCGACCGCTTTAGCTGGTGCTGAGACAACAGTTGTAGTTGTCATTGAAGAAGGGACCCCATGATCGATAAGCCTTTGGGCCAATTGTTTGGCACTATCAAAGGTTGCACAGTTTGATGCTAGAACATTCCCTAGATACAAGGGTACCAAACCCCATGTAACACCGTAAATTTCAAAACAATTTTTCGTTTAAAAAATAATCATTTAATTCTTAAAAACACTTTGCTTAAAATCTCATTCATAATCGAATTACAAATCATAACTCCATTTTCACTTTCATAATAAACCAGGATCCTCAAAACATGACTCTTTCTCTGGTGTGTACAATCGAGTCGGTGCTGTCCCGTGATCCTGAGAGAAACCTGAAACACATAACACAAAACACTGTAAGCACAAAGCTTAGTGAGTTCCCCAAAATACCACACATAACACATATTAGCCACTCGAGGCTATAACTCTGTGGGTCCGTGGACCCTACTCTGTGAACCTTCCGGTTCTAACTCTGTGAACCCTCCGGTTCTAACTCTGGGAACCTTCCGGTTCTAACTCTGTAAACATGCACAACATAAATCACATAGAAATAATGCAGTACAACACATAACATACTTAGCATACAAATACTCTGTCACATAACTCTGGTTACCTACTCAAGGTAAAGTATAGTGAGAAGACTCACCTGGCAAGCAGGAAGCAGATATCCTCACGCTTGCATCTCGAACTCGCCACCATCTATCACATAAGGCAAAAGCTCTCTTGAACATAACTCTTGAGACTAGACTCAATCCTCTCTTGGCACCCTCTTAAGGGTAAAAGACCATTTTACCCCCTTCTTGGTCCAAAGGCCACATTGCTGACCAAACCCTAAAAGTCAACAAAAGTCAACGGTCAAACTTTGACCCAACTCTCCGAGTGCACTCCGTTGACTCGGCGAGTACACACATGTGCACTAACTCTTTGTCCTGCTTGGTACGTCGAGTCCCTCCCTATGCTCGACGAGTCATACCAGACAGGAATCGCGGGGCCACCCCGACTCAACTCGTCGAGTCTCAAGAACAACTCGGCGAGTACCACCTTGAACTCTAGTCCTCTAACCCCCTCCTGACTCACTGAGTCATCCCCCAACACGGCAAGTCTATTCACTCAGCAATTTACATGAAACCCTAACCCTACTCGCCGAGTCTCAAGAACAACTCGTCGAGTTCATGCCATGCACAAACTCTACTGACCTCCTGAGGTCAGATCTGTTTCCCCAAACCATAGATATGGCCTCCCCAAGCATGAATGTCACGTGAAGTTCGAAACTTGATGCTTGTATAACCACAACAAGGCATCAAAAGGAGATTTAGTCCCAAAAATGGAAACCTAAGGCCAATAACCCCAAATTGGTCCATAAAGCTCCAAGGGTCAAGGTCTCTGGACCTCTTTGAGTCCAGATCCAAGGCACAAACTCGAAGAGGGACCATTTGCTTCACATAATCACTCTCCAAAGGGGTTAGAAAACCCTAAATCTAATGATCAACACCAAAACTGAAGGAGGTTTGAACCATTACCTCAAAATGATGTCTCTGAACTCTGGAACTGCTTGAATCGCACCTCCTCTTTGCTCTTGTCACCTTCTTCTTGCTAAGCCAAGGTTTCAAGGATCAAAAGCGACTTCTTCTCCCTCACAACGATTTGGCTCACTTAGGGTTCTCTCAAGGGACCGGTAGCTGCAATGGGAGGCTATAAGTGCCCTTAAATAGGCTCCAAACCCGAGGGATTAGGATTTCATTAAACAGCGTGGACTCGCCGAGTCCACTAATGGACTCGCCGAGTCCGGACGAGAACCCGGATGAACATCCGCGACCCTACTCGGCGAGTCTTGGCTCCAACCCACCGAGTTCCTCCTCAAATTCCAAAATAATTAGATAAAATGATATACCTGGGAAATCAGGATGTTACAATTCTCCCCCACTAGAATCAAACTTCGCCCTCGAAGTCTCACTCTGGAAACAACTCCGGATGTTGCTCACGCATCTCGCGCTCCGGCTCCCAAGTAAGCTCTGACCCATTCCGGTGTTGCTATTGGACCTGCACCAGAAGCACCTCTTTCTTCCTCAGAAACTTGATCTTTCGATCCCGAATAGCCACTGGTCTCTCAACGTAGTTCAGGCCCACATCCACCTGAATATCCTTTAATGGCACTACTGCCGACTCCTCGGCTATACACTTTTGCAGCTGCGACACATGGAAAGTGTCATGGATCTGACCTAGCTCTGCAGGTAGCTCCAACCAGTAGGCTACCCTGCCTACCTTCGTGATCATCCGAAAAGGACCGATATATCGGGGCCCCAACTTGGCCCTTTTCCTGAATCGGATCACTCATTTCCAAGGAGAGACCTTCAGGAGTACAAAGTCACTGACCAAAAATTCGAGCTCGGACCGGCGCCTGTCCGCATAACTCTTCTGGCGACTCTGAGCGGTCAACAACCTCTGCCTGACCTGTTGTATCTGCTTTGACGTCTGAAGCACGATCTCTGTACTTCCCATCACACGTTGCCCTACCTCTCCCCAACAAATGGGGTCCGATACCTCCTTTCCTACAACAGCTCAAATGGTGTCATACTGATGCACTAATGATGGTTGTTGTTGTAGGAAAACTCTGCCAAGGGAAAATACGGGCAACAATTTCCACCCGAAATCTAATACACAATCCCGAAGCATATCCTCGAGCTTCTGAATCATTTGCTCGCTCTGAAGTGTCCATAGACATCACCATGGTAAACTCTAGCTCATTTCTCATATTCATCTTCGATACCGAGCACCAGGTCAGCTTTTGGCCCCACAGTTGAACCCCCAAAGGTCACACATAACATGATCCAAAATATCTCACTAACTTCCTCCCCGTGACCACTATCACGGCCCAGTGACATGCAAGTCACGAAATTCCCTTTTCCTCAAAAAAATACAATCCAATCGAAGATCGACTCAGCTCTAACCTTTGGCGTCTGATGCGCATATTCTCCCGCGCACCTCGCTGACCCTCCCGACAGAGACGGAGACCCCAGTCTCGCCCCGGTTTAACCACTAGGCTCCATAAACTCAACACTAGGGCTACGCAAGCCTAAAACTCTTCTGCATCATGCACTTATCGGAGAACACTCCCTCATCACACTCTCTTGCCGTCTAGTGGGTACTATGGCTTCCTGCAACATTACAACAGTCTCTGACTAGTGAGTACTACGGCTCCCTCCCTCTGACTTGTGAGTACTACGGCTCCCCTTAGCATCACAACACCCTCTGACTGGTGAATACTATGGCTCCCCGTAGTATCACGACTCTCTCTCTCTCTGGCTTGTGAGTACTACGGCTCCCCGTAGCATCACAACACTTTCTGACTGGTGAATACTACGGCTCCCCGTAGTATCAATACTTTCTCTCTCTCTCTGGCTTGTGAGTACTACGGCTCCCCGTAGCATCACAACACCCTCTGACTGGTGAATACTACGGCTCCCCGTAGCTTCACCCTATACTCTCATTCTCATTACAATGCCACACTATGTTCACTAACTCATGCACCGAAGACTATCATAGATAGTTACACACACACTTGCCCCGATATGCATTACAGACTCTGGCGGCAACCGCCATAACACCGAACCTACCTCTGCGGAGATCCACTTCCTTAAATAATCCCTCTTGATGACAATACACGAAGGGCTCCCACTGGAACCATAGATACATGATACATCACTAGTCGTCTTAAACCCAAGACTCTAAATAACTCCGAAATCGGGACGCTATACGCGGAAGCCACGGAACACCATAACAGAGCATCACAATGTCCATGCTTCTACCACTGATTCCCTTACTCCGAGCACCATACACATACAACAATACATTTCCTCGGAATCCCATAATAATTTCCTATTTCACTCAATGCGCAACTTCAGTGCATCCAAACACTCAATTGGAATACAAGGAAGGCGCTAACTCTTCAGAACACACTGATGATCCTCCGAAACCCTTTCCACTACTGCTCAAAATCCAAGCAAAATACACATCCCAGCCCGTAGTCGACAATCTTCTACCCATATTTCAACCCTGAAGTTCTCAACTGCCCATACCATCATTACGAGTCTTCCACTCGAAACGACTCTGACCACCACCAGATTCCTGACCATTGACCACCCACCGTGGAGACACCCATCCTTCTCTCAGACATATACCACATGCTTTATCTCGCCCTACACCTTTCCTTGATCACCAATGACCCTGATCTCATGAATTCAAGCCGTAGGTTTTTGTATCCAACCCCTAACCGCTCTTGCACAAATCTCTGGTTCTCTCAATAAACCACCCGGTTCTCCCCCACTTAGGGTTCGAACCATCACTATCTGACACATCAACAATCGCACAAACTATTTTCACCAACAATAACGCACCTTCCCCTGGAAAGTGCTACGCAACGCCCGATCATCCCCTTTAAGGAAATCAATCGATCTTATATACTCTGAACCTCAGATGAAATCCTCAAGAACTTCTCATCACGACTGCCTCTAGTCGTTCCAAGTCTCGTACCAATCCAATACCAAACAACTCAACTGTCCAATAACATCACTAACTCATAAACTGGACCACGAAATCATCATACTCCCCCACCTCGACTCATCAACCGACGTTCCAATACATGGATCATCCCAAGAACAGGGACCCACTCCCATGTTCAATACCCAACATAGATAGAAAAACCACTACACTGATAAACTCGACTGGACTCCCCACTGATACCTCTATAATACGCCCTACTATACTCAAATAGGTGTAACGTGGTCCTCGACTATCTCAGTCCCAACTGACTATCTGCTCATGGTAAATCACTGCCTCGCGGCACACATGCTACCTGATACTCTGATGGAAAATCATCATCAATGACAACCTGCAGGGTTTACCCCCAAACCCAAAACTTAAACATCATGCCTCTCACGTTTCGCATACGAACATAAATAGCACCACCCAGGTCATAGAAGGTGACATCTCCTCTATCGACCGATTGCTCAACTCAGACCGAAATTATCCCCTCCTTACCAAAATACTCTGAAAGGCTCTCGACCTCCCTCTCAAGGGACGCCTCTTCGAACTCAATCATGGCCCACTGGCCTAAAACCCATAGCGTCCAATCTCTACCTCATCAATCATGACCGGATAACCGAAGAACTACAAGCATCATTCACTACGAACCATGGTACTCATCCCATGACATCTCTTCTCAATATGCTCCGGTGTATGGTACCCGAACCATAGCATCACTCCTCCATCCGCTCTGATGTATGGTACTCGAACCATAACTTCACTCCTCGATCTGCTTCGATGTATGGTACTCGAACCATAACATCACTCTTCAATCCGCTCCGATGTATGGTACTCGAACCATAACATCACTCCTCAATCCGCTCCGATGTATGGTACTCGAACCATAACATCACTCCTCAATCCACTCTGATGTATGGTACTCGAACCATAACATCACTCCTCAATCCGCTCCGATGTATGGTACTCGAACCATAACATCACTCCTCCATCTGCTCCGATGTATGGTACTCGAACCATAACATTATTCCTCCATCTGCTCCGATGTATGGTACTCGAACCATAACATCACTCCTCCACCTGCTCCAATGTATGGTACTCGAACCATAACATCACTCCTCAATCCGCTCCGATGTATGGTACTCGAACCATAACATCACTCCTCCATCTACTCTGATGTATGGTACTCAAACCATAACATCACTCCTCCATCTGCTCCAATGTATGGTACTCGAACCATAACATCACTCCTGAATGCGCTCCTTAGAACCTTCAGAATACTCCCTGATTCAAGTATGGCTCCTCTGCTTTCAGTAGTACAGGCCCATACTACCTGCCACAGCTACCCATACTTTCCACACGGGCTATCCTGAAGCTCCTAAGTAGCTGCTCGACCTTCTCAATTACCAATTCCGTTGCATGTGCTCGCACCCCAACGAAATTCTCTACTCTGCCGGCGCACTCATCTGGCTAAGGTTACTCCCTAAGCTCTTCCTAGATTCCCACACTTCTCTGCCATCAGCTGCTGAAGATCTCCTAATGATGCCAGCCATCTACCTCCTGAATATCGTCATATTCGCTTGGTAGCTGACTCCCATCATCGAGAGTTCCACAAAGCACGAAGCAAGCAGCATTCGAGCATCGAAGAATACATAGGACTCACTCTGGGTGATAACTCCGCTTGCTCTGCTCATCCTCGAAAGTACCACCGAACTCTGCAACTCTTCCCCTCGCAGGTTCTAACTATTCTTTCGCTAAGTACCACAGTACTCATCTAGGTATCTCCCCTAGATTACTCCTCTACTCAAATCCCCTAAAGGATTCCAACTAAATATTCTCACTCATCACATACTCAAAAGCACATCGGATATAACAGCAATTCCTAGGCTAAGGCATCACAAATCAGGCCACTCTAGTCCTAAGATATGAAATACCTAGCCTGTCTCTAGCATGCAATAATATCTCATAAAGTGCATCATAAATATCTCATGACACAAAAGTAAGGGTATTTTGGGAAATCACCATTCGGGCTCTGGCTGATTGTACACACTGCTCTTTCTCGCTTTCTCTTTGAACTCTTATTCGCTTTAGAAAATTATTTCTTTGAAAACTTTTCTTACTTCCTCAGTTTGAGTCCAGATTTACCCGAAGGTGCATCCGAATCCCTCAAACCAAGGGTCTGATACCAACTTGTAACACCGAAAATTTCAAAACAATTTTTCATTTAAAAATAATCGTTTAATTCTTAAAAACACTTTGCTTAAAATCTCATTCATAATCGAATTACAAACCATAACTCCATTTTCACTTGCATAATAAACCAGTATTCTCAAAACATGACTCTTTTTCTGGTGTGTACAATCAAGCCGGTGCCGTCCCGTGATCCTGAGAGAAACCTGAAACACATAACACAAAACACTGAAAGCACGAAGCTTAGTGAGTTCCCCAAAATACCACACATAACACATATTAGCCACTCGAGGCTATAACTCTGTGGGTCCGTGGACCCTACTCTGTGAACCTTCCGGTTCTAACTCTGTGAACCCTCCGGTTCTAACTCTGGGAACCTTCCGGTTCTAACTCTGTAAACATGCACATCATAAATCACATAGAAATAATGTTGTACAACACATAACATACTTAGCATACAAATACTCAGTCACATAATTCTGGTTACCTACTCAAGGTAAAGTATAGTGAGAAGAATCACCTGGCAAGCAGGAAGCAGATATCCTCACGCTAGCATCTCGAACTCCCCACCGTCTATCACATAAGGCAAAAGCTCTCTTGAACATAACTCTCGAGACTAGACTCAATCCTCTCTTGTCACCCTCTTAAGGGTAAAAGACCATTTTACACCCTTCTTCGTCCAAAGGCCACATTGCTGACCAAACCCTAAAAGTCAACAAAAGTCAACGTTCAAACTTTAACCTAACTCGCCGAGTGCACTCCGGTAACTCAGCGAGTACACACATGTCCACTAACTCTTTGTCCCGCTTGGTACGTCGAGTCCCTCCCTATACTCGACGAGTCATACCAGACAGGAATCGCGGGGCCACCCCGACTCAACTCGCCGAGTACCGCCTTGAACTCCAGTCCTCTAACCCCCTCCTGACTCACTGAGTCATCCCCCAACTCGGCAATTCTATTCACTCAACAATTTACGTGAAACCCTAACCCTACTCGCCGAGTCTCAAGAACAACTCTTCGAGTTCATGCCATGCACAAACTCTACTGACCTCCTGAGGTCAGATCTGTTTCCCCAAACCATAGATTTGGCCTCCCCAAGCATGAATGTCACGTAAAGTTCGAAACTTGATGCTTGTATAACCACAACAAGGCATCAAAAGGAGATTTAGTCCCAAAAATGGCAACCTAAGGCCAATAACCCCAAACTGGTCCATAAAGCTCTAAGGGTCAAGGTCTTTGGACCTCTTTGAGTCCAGATCCAAGGCACAAACTCAAAGAGGGACCATTTGCTTCACATAATCACTCTCCAAAGGGGTTAGAAAACCCTAAATCTAATGATCAACACCAAAACTGAAGGAGGTTCGAACCATTACCTCAAAATGATGTCTCTGACCTCTGGAACTGCTTGAATCGCACCTCCTCTTTGCTCTTGTCACCTTCTTCTTGCTAAGCCAAGGTTTCAAGGATCAAAAGTGACTTCTTCTCCCTCACAGCAATTTGGCTCACTTAGGGTTCTCTCAAGGGACTGGTAGCCGCAATGGCAGGCCATAAGTGCCCTTAAATAGGCTCCAAACCCGGGGGATTAGGGTTTCATTAAACAGCATGGACTCGCCGAGTCCGGACGTGAACTCGGATGGACATCCACGACCCTACTCGGCGAGTCTTGGCTCCAACTCGCCGAGTTCTTCCTCAAACTCCAAAATAATTAGATAAAATGATATACATGGGAAATCAGGATGTTACAATTCTCCCCCACTAGAATCAGACTTCGCCCTCGAAGTCTCGCTCTGGAAACAACTCCAGATGCTGCTCACGCATCTCGCGCTCTGGCTCCCAAGTAAGCTCTGACCCATTCCGGTGTTGCTATTGGACCTGCACCAGAAGCACCTCTTTCTTCCTCAGAAACTTGATCTTTCGATCCCGAATAGCCACTGGTCTCTCAACGTAGTTTAGGCCCACATCCACCTGAATATCCTTTAATGGCACTACTGCCGATTCCTCGGCTATACACTTTTGCAGCTGTGACACATGGAAAGTGTCATGGATCTGACCTAGCTCTGCGGGTAGCTCCAGCCAGTAGGCTACCCTGCCTACCCTCGTGATCACCCGAAAAGGACCGATATATCGGGGCCCCAACTTGCCCCTTTTCCTGAATCGGATCACTCATTTCCAAGGAGAGACCTTCAGGAGTACAAAGTCACTGACCAAAAATTCGAGCTCGGACCGGCGCCTGTCCGCATAACTCTTCTGGCGACTCTGAGCGGTCAACAACCTCTGCCTGACCTGTTGTATCTGCTCTGACATCTGAAGCACGATCTCTGTACTTCCCATCACACGTTGCCCTACCTCTCCCCAGCAAATGGGGCCCGATACCTCCTTCCCTACAACAGATCAAATGGTGTCATACTGATGCACTAATGATGGTTGTTGTTGTTGTAGGAAAACTCTGCCAAGGGAAAATACGGGCCACAATTTCCACCCAAAATCTAATACACAAGCCCGAAGCATATCCTAGAGCGTCTGAATCGTTCGCTCGCTCTGAAGTGTCTACAGACATCACCATGGTAAACTCTAGCTCATTTCTCATATTCATCTTCGATACCAAGCACCAGGTCAGCTTTTGGCCCAACAGTTGAACCCCCAAACGTCACACATAACATGATCCAAAATATCTCATTAACTTCCTCCCTGTGACCACTATCACGCCCCAGTGACACGCAAGTCATGAAATTCCCTTTTCCTCAAAAAAATACAATCCAATCGAAGATCGACTCAGCTCTAACCTTTGGTGTCTGCTGTGCATATTCTCCCGCGCGCCTCGTTGACCCTCCCGACAGAGACGGAGACCCCAGTCTCGCCCCGGTTTAACCACTAGGCTCCATAAACTCAACACTAGGGCTACGCAAGCCTAAAACTCTTCTGCATCATGCACTTATCGGAGAACACTCCCTCATCACACTCTCTTGCCGTCTAGTGGGTACTATGGCTTCCCGCAACATTACGACAGCCTCTGACTAGTGAGTACTACGGCTCCCTCCCTCTGACTTGTGAGTACAACGGCTCCGTTTAGCATCACAACACCCTCTGACTGGTGAATACTACAGCTCCCCGTAGTATCACGACTCTCTCTCTGGCTTGTGAGTACTACGGCTCCCCGTAGCATCACAACACCCTCTGACTGGTGAATACTACGACTCCCCGAGTATCACGACTCTCTCTCTCTCTCTTTCTCTCTCTCTGGCTTGTGAGTACTATGGCTCCCCGTAGCATCGCAACACCCTCTAACTGGTGAATACTACGGCTCCCCATAGCTTCACCCTATACTCTCATTCTCATTACAACGCCTCACTATGTTCACTAACTCATGCACCGAAGACTATCATAGATAGTTACACACACACTTTCCCCGATATGCATTACCGACTCTGGCGGCAACCGCCATAACACAGAACCTACCTCTGCGGAGATCCACTTCCTTAAATAATCCCTCTTGATGACAATACACAAAGGGCTCCCACTGGAACCATAGATACATGATAAATCACTAGTCGTCTTAAACCCAAGACTCTAAATAACTCCGAAATCGGGACGCTATACGCGGAAGCCACGGAACACCATAATTTCCTATCTCACTCAATGCGCAACTTCAGTGCATCCAAACACTCAATTGGAATACAAGGAAGGCGCTAACTCTTCAGAACACACTGATGATCCTCCGAAACCCTTTCCACTACTGCTCAAAATCCAAGCAAAATACACATCCCAGCCCGTAGTCGACAATCTTCTACCCATATTTCAACCCCGAAGTTCTCAACTGCCCATACCATCATTACGAGTCTTCCACTTGAAACGACTCTGACCACCACTAGATTCCTGACCATTGACCACCTGCCATGGAGACACCCATCCTTCTCTCAGACATATGCCACATGCATTATCTCGCCCTGCACCTTTCCTTGATCAGCAATGACCCTGATCTCATGAATTCAAGCCGCAAGTTTCTGTATCCAACCCCTAACCGCTCTTGCACAAATCTCTGGTTCTCTCAATAAACCACCCGACTCTCCCCTACTTAGGGTTCGAACTATCACTATCTGCCACATCAACAATCTCGCACCTGCCCCTAGAAAGTGCTTTCACCATGGTTAGAGCTGGTGCCCGTTCCAGCTCCACTGGCATCACCAGAGTATACTTGACTCATAGCTGCGGTCACAGCCGCAGTCACACCAGCCAGAAACATCACTGCATCAAACTGCGGAGGGGGTGGTGGTGGTGGAGTTTGATTTAAAGGCATGCCTCTGGTCGGATGCTTGCGAGGCGGCATCTTTTACTGAAATTTTATAAAGATGATGATAATAGTAAGAATCAATTGTAAGTATGATAAGAGTGATCCATAGACTAAATCGCCATAGCCCAACCATTAGAATGAGTGTATGATTGAAATAGAGACACAACAACAGAGTAGGGAAACACAAGAGTAAAGACTTTCCAATAGATTAGCTAGCTGCCAATATTACTGGTATTAATGATGTAAATGAGTTCGGGAAAAATGACCTAACAGTAGGTCTTACATCAAACCATAAGGGAAAATGTTGACAGCTTAGAAATCCAGTTAAAGTACTTGAAAGATAGGAATATTTTACAGACAAGTGCTTCGTAGAGCACAGAAAAGAAAGGCTATTCCTTAAACCAAAAGAAAAGATGAGTCAAACATCTTCTACCGACGACGGGCATTCCTCGAGTTAACCCTCAGATCCGCCAGTTAACATACCAATTCTTGAAGATGTCGCTCATGAGCCCTCTGACGCATTCAAAGTTCTATGACTTCTGCTTGGGATGCAGCTAGCCCTTGCTGCAGAGTCTCATTGGTTCTCCTAGTCCTTTCCATAGCCTCTTCAAGATGGAAAATGCGGACCGTGTTAACGCCTGAATTGGCGTCCACTTCCATGATTCGGTCGATGGCTGCTCGACCTTGCTCATCATTCCAAGCAAATCCTGCGGACCATAATGGGTAGGACTCGATCAGTTGAGCCACCCTCGCCTAGATTGTAAAAGCTTCGGTCCCCATTGTAGGGTAAAGGTTGATCCTGTTCATCACTCCAACGATTCAAGTTTGTCGCCCACAAAGGTGTGGGACCTTGAAATGATGGTCGGGGGTTGAGATTTAGGACTTGAACTTCTTGAGGTAGGTTGTTGACTTCTGGTTCGGAGTCAGAACCATCAGAAAATCCTTCTATGAGGTGATCATCCAAAGGGATTGGATGATCCTCTTCTGGCTCTGCTTCAATCCATCCAGCAAAACCTTTGTTTGGGAAGTACGGGTCGCCAGGAGGATGGAATCCATCCATGATATCTACATGAGAAAAGGGGTATAAGAATCTAATATAAATACACGTACTACTTAAGATAATTATAAGATGATCCTTACTATTTACTTCAATACTTGCATAGTGCATACCAATTATATGAAACCAAAACAGGATATTCTTTCAAATAGGTAATCCTAACTCCAAATCCACAACAAAACAAGGAATAGGAAGTAAAGCAAAGATCACAGATTCTAAGTCTATAACACCTTAATCACATATAACCTTAGCGTATCCACTTAGCAACTATTGACCTACTAGTAAAGACATTTTTATTTCTCAAATAAGTAATTGTAGTAACACAAAATACTCCTATAGTATTTTAGGTTTATGTTTTGTTCTAATGTTCTCATTGTAGTAGTGTGGGTAAGTTTTTAGACTTGTTGCAACCTCACAACCATTCTTGGGCATATGCTAATCACTTCTCGGACCAACATAGTTGATCAGGCTATGTCATTCCCAGAACTGACCATACATCCCCGAGTCTACTTGTGATGTTCAACAATCGTAATACTTTTATTCTGTCCTAGTGACACTGATTTTAGTATGAATGCAGGTGTGTATACTTAGTTAAATATTTTATTATTTAAAAGTATAAACTCTTGGTCAGATTATTTTAATCTCGTTGTGTTTATAGTTTGTATATCTTTTATAGGTTGATATACTCGATTCACTATAAACAATGCTCTGATACCAATCTATCACACTCCAAAACCAGAACGGCGGAAACGTTCTGGGGCGGAGGATATCATGTACAGTATCACAACAAAGCATAATAGTAAACAAGCAACAACATCATCCATTGCATTAATAATACATTTTAATACACATGTGTTTTGTATAGTTTAAAAGACACCAAAATATGAATCAAAATAAAAGATGAGTCTTGAATGTGCTCCCTCTTCTCAAAAGCTGACATCGGTACCTGTCTACTTATGAAATGAGAATACAAGTTATTTTGAAAGAGTTTATCAGATTTAAAGTTGGTGAGTTCATAAGCATTTTACTGTCATTTTTTGTATAAAAATGTTTGTAACAGTGTAATGTAAGTGTTTGTAATTGTTTGTAAATGTTTGCACTTCCTAGAAAATCCTATATTTTCTACTGAAATGTAATCTTCTACCAAGACCCGACTATTTGTATGTTTGTTCTTTTGTAAATGTATGAGTTTTCCCAAGTATATCTATCATTATCAAAATATAGTTTACATTATCGTTTATGTGAGAAGATCACAAAATAAATGCAGTAGGCAAAACAATGTTTTATCTCAACAATGGCACTACTGACTATAAGTTGATAACATAAAGACTCCATGTAGTATTAAATGTGCTATACCCCTCGGGGAGTCTTATTGCCTTTAATTCTTAGTCGGTTAATTAAAGGTTTAGATGTGAACTGGTTGTAACCATGCTGATTGATGGTTGAATACCTGACGACCTTTCGGTGTCATAAAATAGTAAGGTGACATTTTGTCACCCCTTAGCCTTACTGGCTAGGATTGTAGCTAGCAGTCGGGGTGTGGGAGTGTCTGTCCCGTATAGATCTATACACACGATGTCCGCTCTCCCTCCAGGAGACTCTGGTTACAGTATGATACAACAATGTCTTGTTGTATCCGGAATAGTATGTCACATTCTAGTTATCTTATTCTAATGTTTGTATAGTATATTATGTTCTATTTGATGGGTTTTATACAAACAATCATATGTGTGCATGCAACACTAGATTTGGATCTATGTTTTCTCTATTAGATACACAACTTTACGAACACAAGAAGAACCCTAGCATGCACCTAGGTATTTCGAAATCTATGTAGTAGAAGGGATTACATACCTCTTGTTCTTATCAGGGGCGGAACACAGACATTTTAACCGGAGGGGCTGAAACCGGTATTCAATATTTTTTTTATTTAGATGTAGACTATGTAATATAATTTACTAATAGTAAACAAAATAATAAATTATAATCACAATATATAACTATATTTCGATAAAAAAATAAACTAATTATTTCAACTTTAGTAAAGTTTATTTTTCAAAATTAGTAATTATATATTATTGGCAATTAGCATAACAAACATTAAATAACATTAAAAATAATACAAACTTATAGCCTAGGTCTTTCGAGAAAAAAACTCATGATAGCCTATCTAGTTCTATTAAAAATAGTACATCCTAGCTAATTCTTTAAAAATGGTGCATAAAACGTCACTTTTGAGGGAGAGAAATGTGAAGAAAGAGATAACATAAGATATTATTGATCCACTTCGGTAGAAAGCAACGACAATTGAGGTAGTGAGGCCAGAAAGCAACGGCAATGGAGGTAGTGAGGCCTCACTGAGATGTAATGTAGCGTACGATGGAGAAAGCCCTCCGGCGGCGGACTGCAGAGGTCGATTTCGGAGTTGTTGGTCGCTTGAAAGGATGAGGGGGGAGACATGGATCAGCAGAGGAGGACAAAAGAGAGCTAGTAGTGAGCATTCCGGCGGCAGTGATATATCCTAATTAGAAGTCCGGCGGTAGCTATGTTTTCCGGTGAGAAATCGTTTTTATTTATTTATTTATTTATTTATTTCGACAGAGAGACGAGTTTTATTCTATATCTTCTGAAGTTCGATGTGAATAGAATGGATATCAATATACTTTTTTTTTCCTAATTTATTAGAATTCTAAATTTACTCAAATTCGTTTTGATGTTTTCAAATTTAGTTAAATGTGTTAATTATTTATTTACCTTCCGTTTTTTGGATTGTTATGAGATTATCAAATATCAAATATTATTGTCTTTTTGGTTTAGAGTTATTTATTTAAAATTGCATATAGTATATCATGAACATAGGGGCCAAATGGTTAGTCAACAAATAAAACCAAGCTTTTATATATAACATTAGTATTAAGGAGGTTAAAAATCAGGGGGGCCATGGCCCCCTCTGGCCCTATAGAGGATCCGCCTCTGGTTCTTATATTGTAATAACAACACAAATCTTCAATCTCTTTGTCTTGGAAAGCAAGTACCACAAGTGTAGTACCTCTAATGGCTCACAAACACCACAAGCAAATGGAGAGGCAAGAGAGAGATGGGGAGAGGCAAAAATCGGCTCTAGGTCTTCTAGGGATCAAGTGGCCGATTTTCTAAGGCCTAAGGGGTCTTTATATAGGGTAGAGATTAGGGTTTCAGTCCTCATCCTTATCTGGTTACTTGCCCATCAAGCAGCCCATAAGATAAGCCTTGAATCCTTATCATGGACGAATTATAAGGCCTTATCACCTTGAATTCGTCCACCACATCCTTGGGGCAACCAATGCCCTAATTTGCAACTATCACATAATTACAATTCAGCCCCTCTAGTTTAATTAATTACATCTGATCACAAAATTAATTCTTAATTAATTACTGACCAATATCAATTAAACAAAATATGATTTCTCCTTTAATATATTATTCTTAGAATATATTAATAAATCATAATAACCTCTTTCTCTATTATTTCTCCAGTCAAGTTGCTTTGGTGAAGACAACCCAAAAGGACCATGCACAACTGGGTCAAGTACTTACCAAATATGGTTACGAGCTTAGACACTAATCCAACAGTCTCCCACTTGGATAAGTCTAGTAACCACAAATGTAAGTATAACTCGATTAGAAATCGTAGCTCTCAAAGACGCTGTCGAACTCTGATCTTATCTGCAACCTATCCTTTAGATAAGGGATCATATAGTCCTCTGTTTTAGATATCATGCGGACAATCTCATGGAGCATAGTCATACTTATTGTCCAGCAGGTTGTTTCTCGATCTCAGATTCATTTGATATAGAACTTAATTGAACACATCAACTTAGTCCTGACCGGGCCTAGCACATAAGTCAAATCAAATCATCGAGGGGCCTTAATATCTCTTTTACCCTCTTAGGATAAAACTAACAGATAAACTTCGACTTATATGCATTTACTACTCACTAATAAAATTATACACAACAATGTGTTTTATGACATCAATTTACTGATGCGGTTTTGCATTATCAATGCACAATCAATTAGCAAACAATAAACCATATATCTTGGTTTTAAGACCATATGATATTATCGTCTTGCGATCACTCGTGATAAATTCCATGAAGTGATTCCAGCAAGCACGGGTTTATTCCAATGCTCAAAACTTATTCATAAGCACTCACGAACGTTGTAACAAACCTTTGTTATGTCTAATACCTTTCAGACAATCTACACACCAATTCATGACAGTCTTCACTCATACCTACTTCCAACATATGAACGACTATGAACCGTTTGAATAATTCGATTATTCTAAATTAACTCAATTATTCCAGAAGTCAAAACATGCAAAGAAAAATAATAGTTAACCAATCAACATAAGACAGTAACTATACTAATAAATAATACTCCTTTATTTAATCATCAAATGTCAATTACAATTACCTATTACACGTTTCTAAACTATCTAATCCAAACTAACATCGTCCTTCAGCCCAATGCTCCAAGCGTGCTGCAAGTGCTTAACCCTACTCAGTCCCTTCGTAAGCGGATCTGCTGGGTTATCCTCTGACGATATCCTCTTAACTACGAGGAGTCCTTTTACCTGATGTCTAATAAAGTGATATTCTCTGTCGATATGTCGAGATCTACCATGATCCCTCGGTTCCTTGGTCAAGGTAACCGCTCCTTCATTATCACAGAAAATTTCCATAGGCTCCTTTATGGCAGGTACAACTCCAAGGTCTCCAATGAAGTTCTTCAACCATATTGCCTCCTTTGATACTTCGCTCGCTGCAATGTACTCTGATTCGCACGTTGAATCAGCTACGGTTTCTTGCTTGGAACTTTTCCAAGTCACTGCTCCTCCATTAAGGGTAAAAACCCAGCTCGACCATGAACGGTATTTGTCCCTGTCGGTCTGGAAACTGGCGTCACTATACCCTCGCACCTTTAAGTCATCACTCCCTCCGAGGACTAGAAACCATTCCTTGGTCCTCCGAACGTACTTAAGGATATTCTTGACTGCAGTCCAATGTGCTCTGCCAGGGTTCCCTTGATATCTACTGACCATGCTCAAAGCGAAGGCCACATCAGGGTGAGTACAAGTCATAGCATACATGATTGAGCCAACTGCAGAAGCGTAAGGTACTCGGCTCATCTCTTCTATCTCGGCTTCGGTAGTCGGACTTTGAGTCTTACTCAACTTGGCATTACTTTGGATCTTTAATTCTCCCTTCTTCGAGTTTTCCATACTAAAACGTTTTAGCGCCTTGTCCAAGTAAGTATTCTGACTAAGTCCTATTAGTCTTTTACTTCGGTCTCTCACTATCCTTATTCCCAAAATATAGGAAGCCTCTCCGAGGTCCTTCATAGCGAAGCACCTCCCGAGCCAGGACTTAACTTCCTGTAGTGTCGGGATGTTGTTTCCTATGAGTAATATGTCATCGACATACAATACAAGGAAGCTAACAATACTCCCACTGGCTTTGACATACACACATGATTCATCTTCTCTTCGTACAAATCCAAACTCTTTGACTTTCTCATCGAAGCAAAGATTCCATCTGCGAGATGCTTGTTTAAGTCCATAAATGGACTTCTCAAGCTTGCACACTCTATTGGGATGCTTCGTATCGACAAAACCCTCTGGCTAGGCCATGTAAACATCCTCAGCCAACTTCCCATTAAGTAAAGCGGTTTTGACATCCATTTTCCATATTTCATAATCATGAAATGCAGCAATGGCTAGCATCACCCTAATAGACTTTATTTCAGCAACTGGTGAGAAGGTCTCATCATAGTCAACTCCGGGAGTTTGAGTAAAGCCCTTCGCAACCAACCACGCCTTATACGTGTGCACATTCCCATCCATGTCCGTCTTCTTCTTGAAGATCCACTTGCACCCAACCATCTTACGTCCGCGCACATGGTCAACCAAATTCCAAACTTGGTTGTCATACATGGAGTGAATCTTGTTATCCATTGCCTCGTTCCATTTCGCAGACTCCGAGCCTGCCATGGCTTCCTTATAGCTGTTAGGTTCATCTAGATTTACTAGTGTACTATCACTAATATACGTGTCCCCTTCTGTAGTAATATGAAAACCATACAACTGGGGTTGAACTCTAACTCTTTCGGAACGTCTAAGAGGTAAGGATTCGTCAATCGGTTCAACCAGAGTTTCCTCCTCGGGTTGAGTGTCAATGTTAGAGGTTCCTTCATCACTCGACTCTTGAATCTCTTCAAGATCGATTTGCCTCCCACTGTCCCCTTGGCTTATGAGTTCTCGCTCTCGGAAAACCCCTCTCCTCGCAACGAAGAAAAAATTGTCACTCAGTCTATAGAAGAGATATCCAAAGGATTTCTGCGGGTAGCCAATGAAAATACATTGCTCACTACAAGGTTCGATCTTGTCGTGAGTCTCTCGTCTTATGAAATCCTCGCAACCCCAAACCTTGATATGTGCCAACGAGGGAGCTTTCCCTGTCCACATCTCGTGAGGTGTTTTGGTAACCTTCTTTGTAGGGACTAAGTTAAGGATATGGGCGGCAGTCTCTAAGGCATACCCCGAGAATGAGATAGGTAGTGAAGCACGACTCATCATGGAACGAACCATGTCCAATAGGGTTCGATTACGCCTCTCAGCCACACCATTCAATTCCAGTGTCCTAGGCGGCGTCAATTGCGAAACTATTATGCATTCCTTGAGATAGTCGTGGAATTCAAGACTTAGGTACTCTCCTCCTTGATCGGATCGAAGCATCTTGATTTTCCTGCCCAATTGAATCTCCACTTCTTGTTTAAACTCTTTGAAATTTTCAAAGGTTTCTGACTTGTGCTTGATTAAGTAAGTATACCCATAGCTACTATAATCATCGGTGAAAGTTACATAGAAGCGGTTCGCATCCCTTGTGGTGGATCTAAAGGGCCCACACACATCGGTGTGTATGAGATCCAATAAACCCTCACCCCTTTCACAAGTGCCGGTGAAGGGTGACTTGGTCATCTTTCCTAGTAAACAAGACTCGCACACATCATCATCCCTAAGGTCGAATGACTCCATCACTCCATCCTTTTAGAGTTGGGCTATGCGTTTCTTGTTGACATGTCCAAGACAACAATGCCACAAGCATGCTTTATGCAAACCATTGGAAGAATCCACACACAACACATCATTTCCTAAGTTATCTACAACCATAACAGTTTCATAAATTCCATTACAAGGCAATGCTTCAAAATATAAGACACTATTTAGATAAGCATAAATTGAACCTTTCTCATTATCAAACGAATATCTAAATCCTTGTCTAAACAAACCATGAAATGAAATGATGTTTCTTGCCATATCTGGCGAATAGCAACAATTATCTAAATCTAAACCTAATCCATTACTAAGCGCTAAAGAATACACTCCAATCTTGGTGACAGGCGATGATCTTCTGTTTCCCATGATTAGATTTATTCTTCCACGCTCCACATCTTTATTTCTTCTTAGTCTCTACAAATCAGAACATATGTGAAAACCACATCCTATATCAGAACCCAAGAAATAGCATGTGATGAATCATTAGATTTAATTGTGTAAATACCTGCAAAAGACGGCTTGATATTCCCATCCTTGATGGCTTGCAGAGATTCCGGACAGCTTCTCTTCTAATGCCCTATTTTGTGGCAGTGGTGGCACTCTGCCTCCTTCGGGTTTGAGTTGGGCTTAGCAGAACCAACTTTGGTTCCACTAGAAGAGGTGCCATCTTGGGGCTTTCCCTTGTGGTGGCTCTTTGAAGGAGCCTAGCGCCTTCCTCTTTTTGCCCTTCCCTTGCCCAATGGCCAAAACAGGAGCAGTGGGTGGAGTGGGAGTTGATGCAACAGACTTGTCCTTGAGGTTGCTCTCAGCAGTCCTTGGAGTTTGCTTAAGGTGACCTCTTCTTTGTTCATGTGGTAGGTCATCCTAAATTGGTTGTAGCACGAGGGCAAAGAGTGGAGAATGATGTCGATACCTAAATCTTCCCCAAAGTTAACATTTAACTTGCGAAGACGATCAACATACCTCTGCATCTTTTGCAAATGTGAGGTTAGGGACTCTCCACTCCCCATCTTAGCGGTGATCATGTTGGTGATGATCTCATAGCGCTCTTGCCTTGCACTTTGGTGGTATCTCTCCAGCAAATCTTGGTGCATTTCATAGGGATACATGTCCTCATAGGACTTTTGGAGTTCAAGATTCATAGTGGCCAGCATAATGTAATGGAATTTTGTTGCATCACGCCCATGGGCCTCAAAGACGGCCATTTCTTCGGGAGTAGTGATTTCTGGATTGATCTTTTCAAGCTTCTCGTCGAGGACATATTCTTTTTCCTCATAGCGAGCAATCATGCGAATGTATCTTATCCATTTGTTGAAATTCGATCCGTCAAATGTCACCTTTTGACATAGGCTCATTAGCGAGAATGAACCAGCAACAACGTTGTTGGCGTTTGCGTTAGACATCTGCAAATAGAAAGGAACAAAGTTTGATTAGAATTGAATCCCTAATTAAACACCCAAAATGAGAAATTAGGGATAGGATCCAACAATATTATTTACATATTAGAAAAGGGATGCCGTAATCCAACATGCAAATAATTTGGAGGTAAGTGAATGACGATTCACTAATTCTTCACCATCAAAAACATAAAGGCTTAGGTTTTAAATGTATTGAGAATTCCTAGATTCCTTTTGAGATTCATTGAACTTTTCAATGGCATGTTTAAATCTCGATATGCCCCTCTCGTTTGTGACTGGGATGCTGAGGATCACAAAGCGGGTGTGAATAACCATGCAAATGTACATGGTGCCCTCATTGTTACAGTCACCTATTCGATATGCCGGTTAACCACACACGCTCCATCAAACTATGACAAACAATGAGTCATGCTTTGCCACCTTTTTTTAGAACCAATTAGTGTGCCGGTTAACCACACACACTCCACTAACTTCTTAGCAAGGGTGCAAAGTGTAATTTCATGGGATTGCATCAATTCACTTTTGCCTAAAGTAACTAGGATTGGGAATTTTGTAAAAAGCGTTTAATTACTTTATATAGGTTCATTATAATTATTAATGAAGAGACGATTGCCCTATCCTACCCGTTTGTCTAACGATCCTCCACCAATCAAGGAAGCGGTGGGTAAGAGCGGATACCCATTAAACGGCCATTTTATAGGCCATAACCTTAGACCCCCTTATAGATCGGCTTCGTGAATGAGGCCTACTAACAGTAAGACTGACATTTTAGTTATATATATATATATATATATATATATATATATATATTAATCCTGTAATAATATAATAGTATAGGGTGTATTTTAAACATTTTAAAATACTAGGGTTTTAATTTCAATTTAAAATTTTTGAAATTTATAACCTTTAAATTAAAATTTTAAATATTAAAACTCTTGATTTAATAATTATCTAAATTAAACAATTAATTTAAATTACTAAGGCAGTGTTTGTTTTTTGTCTGTAGATCTGCGTGACCTCTTCTGTCTGTGCTGCGCAGACCATGCGCAGACATTAGCCTTCGCAGACTGTTTGTTTTTTTGAAGACTGCAGACCTAAAAACGTCTGCGCGCCCTCTTCTTGGCGTAGATGTAGACCAGAGTCTTCTAAAATCTTCAGACATCTTCTAGCCTAAAAAACATATATATTTAATTTTTTTTCAAGTTTTCTTTAATTTATATTTTTTCCAACTTTATTAATGATAAACAATTTGAAAAAAAAATACAAAACTTAAAAATAAAAAATAAAAAAAATAAAAAACGTTCGACGATACAAACATGATATTTTTGATAAATTTATAAATAAGGATTTATTACAATAATAGTCGTTGAAGTTGTTTATATAAATATGAAAAAAAAATCATAATATATTCTTATACTTTTTTGCCAAATTTTGTAAAACATTATTTAATACAGCATCATCAATTTCTCGAGAAAATATTTATAATATGTTTTTAATGTATTTAATTGAAAAAATCGAAGTTTATTTCCATCCATTTATGTATACAAATTCTTTGATCGCTAATTATAATGTTTAGTTATAACTTTGCAACAAAAGTTGTTGGTTTTTATCAAATATACGTTAATTCATACCATTTTTATTTTTATTTTTTAGACAATAATACATAAAAGTTGATCTAGATTCGTTAATTATTTATAACAAAGTCATAAAAATATTAAAAAATCACTTTGAAGTTTAAAAAAATCAGTTTATTTAAATTTCAGTTTATTTTAGTAGCCTGCAGATTTTAAAAAAACAAACAGTCTTTTTTTTTTCAGACTGCAAACGTTTGGCCCATCTCATCTACTGCAGAGGTCTACAGATATGGTTCGCAGACTACAGACATTTTGTCTCAGAAAAAACAAACAGCACCTAAATCATAAAGGATTATCTTAAATTAAACAATTAATTTTATCCTAATCCGTAAATCCCTCTAGATTTCGAAAGTCATGGGATGGGATAATTCAAAATCTTTAATTACCATATTTAACCATTAAAAGATAATTACAAGATATGAGATTATCCAAATCCCTAAAATTTAGGATCTTATCTTGGGGAGGAGGCATATTTCAAAAATCCTAGGGTTTGCAAACCCTAGATTTTGAAATCTTGGGCACTAAGGAAAGGGTTTCAAAAACCCTATCAATTTTCGAAAACAGGGTTTCAAGAACCCTAATTTCGAAATCTTGCCTCCTAGGTTTTATTGGCCATAAACCCTAAAGTGTCAAATTCATACAATTTTATAATTCTAATTGAAAACAATTTAACCATAATCTCTTATACCACTGATGGGTTTTATACAAACAATCCTATGTGTGCATGTAACCCTAGATTTGGATCTATGATTTCTATATTAGATACACAACTTTATGAACACAAGAATAACCCTAGCATGCACCTAGGTATTTCGAAATCTATGTAGTAGAAGGGATTACATACCTCTTGTTCTTATATTGTAATAACAATACAAATCTTCAATCTCTTTGTCTTGGAAAGCAAGTACCACAAGTGTAGTACCTCTAATGGCTCACAAACACCACAAGCAAATAGAGAGGCAAGAGATAAAGAGGGGGAGAGGCAAAAATTGGCTCTAGGTCTTCTAGGGATCAAGTGGCCGATTTTCTAAGGCCTAAAGGGTCTTTATATAGGGTAGAGATTATGGTTTCAGTCCTCATCCTTATCTGGTTACTTGCCCACCAAGCAGCCCATAAGATAAACCTTGAATCCTTATCATGGACGAATTATAAGGCCTTATCACCTTGAATTCGTCCACCCCTTCCTTGGGGAAACCAATGCCCTAATTTGCAACTATCACATAATTACAATTCAGCCCCTCTAGTTTAATTAATTACATTTGATCACAGAATTAATTCTTAATTAATTATTGACCAATATTAATTAATCAAAATATGATTTCTCCTTTAATATATTATTCTTATAATATATTAATAAATCATAATAACCTCTTTCTCTATTATTTCTCCAGTCAAGTTGCTTTGGTGAAGGCAACCCAAAAGGACCATGCACAACCGGGTCTAGTACTTACCAAATATGGTTACGAGCTTAGACACTAATCCAACACTATTGTATAGTGTATAGTATGTATTGTTTCTCGTTATAGTATTCTCTATCTGTTTCTCTTTATAGTAAGTATTGACTCATGTATGAACAGACTCTTTGTATGTTTCATTGTACTAGAAATAGTGAGTAATGACTTCCTAAACGATACCTATTATAGGTTACTAGCAGCATTGTTTGTATGACTGAGTATGTTGAACTGAAATAAAAGCTTTTATGTCTATACATATATACTAAATATATAACTAAGGATCAAATGACACTCGAACAAACAACAGGGTACTCTAAGTCCACAACCAAACAAGGAACAGGAAATAAAGTGAGTTATCAGTCCTAAGTCCTTCAAACCTTACTTATGCATTAGACATGGTTTTGACAATATATAAGTTTGAAAGAGTTAAAAGAAAAGGTTTGTCATGTAAGAACAAGTTTGGTAAAGAGTTTAGTATTGTAAAAGAGTTTGATAAACATTTTGAAGTAGTTTGTTTGATAACAATGTTAAAAGTATAGTAAATCCATCTGTTTGATAGTTGTTAATCACATGTGATTGATATAATAACTATAATGTTTCAACTTTTATCCCCCCCCATAAAAGCATTTAAAATTATTTAAAAGGTTGGTTAAGGGGTATGAACTCACCTGTAGTGAGTGATGCGAATGAAAGATCGGTATAGGATGCTAAGTGTCAAGTGAAGACTTGAGCACACATGGATCCTATTTAACATACAATGACACATATATGCATCTAATTAGTGATTAAACAACTAATTAAGCAAGTAAAGACACCCTTGGACATGGAAAAACACTTTAATTCAAGTGCTAGAAGTACAAAGGGTTGTATCTAAGGGTTGTAAGGCCTCACATAGGAGTTTATGACCTAATGGTAAGACCACCATGAGTTTACGACCCATGGGTTTATGGCCCAATGAGTTTACGGCCGTAAAATCATGGTATCTTGTACCATTCTGGGTGTTAAGGTCCTATGGTCTTCTTGGAAGTGTTCTAGACTTAGTTCCAAGGCTTAGGAAGAAGTAGTAGCAACATTGCACCACTAATTAGGGTTTAATGTTGCACCACTAATTAGGGTTTACGGCCAAGGGAGATTGCCTTGGCCATAAACACCCTTTTGTTCTTGATTTCTTGATGTTTTCAAGGTGTTTAACATGTGATTCAAGTATATAACAAGCTAACGGTAGTGTACTTACGATTTGAAGGAAAATGAGGGTGTTTTCGGCCCAAAATACTTAAGTGTTCTTGATGTTTTTGATGATCTTCAAGATCTAGACCCAAAAGATGAAATTTTTGGATGAATTCAAGAGTGAATCAAGAAGAAGTGATGTATTAACTCACAAAAGGGAAGGATTCACTTACATTTTTGAAGTTTGGAAGCAAAAGCCTTATGATCCTTGGGAGAGAAATCGAGTTCTAGGCTTGGAAATGTGAAAAGTGATTGAAAAATGACTAAGGACCATATATATAGCATGGATTTTACGGCCACCATGAGTTTACTGCCGTAAACTCATGGTTCCTGGCCGTAAACTCCTCTTTTGAGGGTTTACGGCTTGCTTGATAGTTTACAACTTCAATTGGCACTTCCTTTCACTCATTCCTTTGGTGTACTAAGCTCAGAATGCTCAAACAGACTCTAAACAATGCTAAAAGTTAGCAGAAACTAGTCTGACTTTGATTGAATTGCATGGTTTGTACAAGATAGAAATTTCGGGTTGTCACAGTGGTGCTCGTGAATATTCGCCAACCTCAAATTATGGTGGAAAATCAATGAGGTTCTTTCTGTGAAGAAGGTCTGTGAGCCATGATGGCTCATTGGGCGTCTTCCGTTTCTCTATCTGACCACATGTGCGTTGGGTAACGGATTCAGCTAGGTCTAAATGGTAAATATGGGATGCACTAGTCCCCGGAGTCCTCATTAGCCAAGGACCCTTTCCACGAAGGTGGTATGGATGATAATGTTCTCTTCATGGAGAGACTAGTGGAGTAAGAGGAGTGGGTTCCTCTTCAACAAGATCCTCCTCATCCTCAGATGGACCGTCGTCATAAATCTCCTAGGCTTCCTATGCTATGTCCTTTCAGCCATCTCCTCGTCCTCCTTAGGCTCATCTTCTCCCTCGTCTTCCTCAGGGTCCTCTTCTTCCTCGTCCTCTGATGGGTCTTCTTCCGGATCATCCTCCTCCGAATTAGCTGGTGCGTCGTGGGAAAAATATGGGTCTCTAGCTAAGTACAATGGAACTTCATGTAGCTCATCAGGATCCACGATACGAAACCAGTCTTCGGTATTCCAACCATCTACATAAAACGGTTTTAAGTGGATTAGTAAAATAGTTTAAATATTTTATAAGTGATTTAAGGTTGATACAAGGGATCTAGGGTACTAAGCTTCAGCAACAAGTCTTGAGAACATTCTTCAACTTCTAAAACTCTCAACTGTTGTAGTCTGTCAAACTCCTTGCTCAAGGTACATAGGAGTGCATTCTAGGTGTATTTGTGCTATGGCTTATGTACAATACTAACCTTTAATTGAGGTGTTTTACCTAAAGGGTTGAGTTGGTAGTTTTAGTTGAAGGGATGCTTAGAATTTTTATTAAGTGTTCTCATTGCGGGTCAGAGTATATATAAACTCTTATATATTATGGTTGGTGGGGTTTGTAGTATTATTAATTTTTGTTTTATACTTCCCAACTACTGAACACAGACAGAGGCTAGACATGAAGCACTGGAGGAAAAGACCATTTTGGCATTTAAGCACTTCTGAAATCCAATAACCCTATGCGGCCCTTCAAACCAGATTCCCCGTACCATAAACAGTCAAGAAGTAGTGTTATTAATAATAATACTTTTATTAGAAGCTAGTTGCTATAGTTATATTCCTCTTTCGAGGATACGATTTCTCTATAGCCAATTTAGCTCTGATACCAATCTATCACACTCTCGGCCAAGGAGGCGTAACAACAATGAACAAAACAACATTTTCATTACAACTTCATGTTTTCATAAAAGGTTCTTACTAATAATAATATGATAATATGAGTTTGCCTTAATAGTTAGGCATAACAGTGCAAAAGTAGAGAATTAAAGTACTTGCAAGCCACGTTTTCGATGTCTGAGTATGCCCAAAATTTCACTGATTTCCTAAGAATACATGTATTTTGAAAGTCAGCACGAGTTTGGTAAGAGTCACAGGTTTTCTACTAGCCGTAGTAATAATATTTTTAAAAGTCCAAAAGTATTTTCTTTGTATAAATAACAATAGTTGAAAAAATGTTTGTCCTGAGTCTTTAAAATCCAAAATATATCTTTGTATAAGTAAATCCATGCTTTTATATTTGTAATAAATCCTTGAAAGTCAAATGTACACATTGTATTAGTAACCTCTATACTTAAAAGTAGTTTTGAAAGCAACCAAACCTATGGTTGTAGTGAGAAAGAGAGAGATTATTCGTATTAATGTCTTTAGTGAGTTCTATAATCGATTTATGGACGAAAGTACCCCTCCCTACAACGCCTCAGTGGACGTCGTAGTAACGATCGTAGACACATATCACCTGTTACGATTGATCAGTCGAAGGTTGTAACTAACAATCGCAGGTGGGGTTGTTGACCCCATATAGATCTATACATATGTACCTTGCTCCAAAGATTAACGATTATAGCAGTGTGGGGCAGGCTAAGTGATTATACTCACCTAATGAATAAATTAGCGTCTCACTCAAAGTCATTAACGAAAAGTTTGTGAATAGCTCTCCCCCGTAACTTAATTATAATTAAGTACCAGTCATAATGAATTTTGAAGTATTGCATTTGTAAAATCCGAGTATGGTTGACGTATTTATAAGAGTATAAATTACTCGCTTTTATAGGGAAATGAGTTCAACATAACGATCTTGTATAAGTGTGTAAAGCCTCTTGCATAAAAGTATTCATGGGTAGTAGTCTTTGAAACTATGAAATACTTTAAACTTGTAGCATGCATATAATATAAGACTTATGTATTTGTATCATTAATACTACATAGAACATGTATTCTCCCCCAGAACAAATAAATATAAAAGAGGGGTCGTAAATCTCACCTCGATATGCGGTTAGCAGGTTGTTTTTTAATATTAAAATCTAAGAACCGGGGCGAGTTTTTGTGTATTTGAACGTCCAAGATTAGCTAAGTCTTGATGTTTGAAAAGACTATGGAAGGCTTTGATGATGATGGAAAACACCCAAAGTGGTAGAAATTCCAAGGTGCAGGAGTTCCGTAATTAAAAAGTTTTGAGGCTTGTTGAAACTCCGAGACTATAAAAATCTGAAACAGTAAAAATTCTGAGATGGATTTAAAATCTGAAAGTAGGAGGTCCAAGATGAGAAAAATCTGAACCATATGGAAATTCAGAAGTCAAAAGCTCCGAAAATGAGAAAAAGTCCAAAACTGCCAAAATCCAAAGTGAAGCTCCGAAGTGGTAGAAGATCCGAGGATCAGAAGAGGCTGAAGTCAGAAAGGGTCCGAAGTTGGGTGGATTCCAAAGGTGGCAGAATTTCGAGTCGGGTGAGGTCCAAGACTCAGGAGGGTCCGAGACAGAAGGGAACTCCAAAGTTGTTGAGTCCGAGACTCAGAGGGGTCCTAGACATAAAGGAGCTTCGAGACTGCTGAGTCCGAGATCGGCAGGTCCGAGGTTAGCAGATCTGAAACGGTAGAAACTCTGAAATTGGCTTGTTGTTTTTAGTTTTCTTCTCCCATTTCGAGTGGGGTTCAACAAAATAAAGGGTTGGGATGATATGGGTGTTTAATGAAGATGTTCTAAGTGTGGTGAGAAGTGATTTAGGATAGTGGAATCATTTTGCGAGTTGGTTACTAAAGGAGATACGGCAGAGATTTATAAGAACTTGGGAGAGATTTGTAAGAAACTTGCAAGTTTTGATAGAAGATGTGAATGAGCTAGGATGGTGAAGAATGAAGGAAAGAAGAATTCTATTTGTAGTAGTCTGTAGTATTCACCTGGCCAAGGAGGCCATAATCCTTCAATCCCATCAGGTGCCATGCTTGTATCTTTGGATGGAGTGTGAGCGAAAGAGAAAAGAAGAATGGGGGAGGCTAGGTGGGATATTTTCAGGGAAAAACCTGATGATTGTCCTTCCCAAATCTAGTGGGTCCCATCAAAGGGTTACACCCTTATTAATGTGTAACATCATGTTTATTAAATAAATAAATTGATAAAACTGAGGAACGAATAGTCTCCCTAAAATCCATAGTATTTAGTGGGGGTGTTGGTTTTGGGAAGCCAATGTCATAAGTTGAATTATTCGGGGGTTAAATTATAAATTTGAGGTTTATTTTGTAAAAATTTTAGAAGATAAGGGGATATTCGGTAAGTATTAGACTTAATTTGTAAAGGGATTTGATATGTCTAAAATACACTAGTTTTAGTCCTATTTTTTAAATATAATTTAGACACACAAAAGGCAATGTACATATCAATTGGTGGTATAGTTAAGCAAGAAGAGTATCGTACACAGGGAGCAATAATTAAACTAACTACTAGAATTATCTAAAAAAACAAATAATAAAATAAAAGAGGTTTTCTCTACTTTTGCAAGACTAGAAACTTAAGCACTTCACTAATACTCAAACAAAACAATTAACAGCTAAAGCAAATAAAAATCAACTAAATTCAATAATTAAGGAGACTTCTGTTCAAGTTCAACTTACTTATCCTTATGGTTAATTTTATGGCAAGTGCAATGGATTAATTTCTCATTGGCTACCGATTAATGTGATTAGGTTCATGTTCACTATTACTAATCCTTAGAAAACAAATCAATTCAAACAGTGGCCAATTAGTTAAATTAATGAGTTTACTATTTTATTGATTCGGGTTAAGTAAAACTTGTAGTTAGCTAATTAAATTACTAATTCAATTAACTTCTTGTATGGTTGTTCGTTACACAAGCTCACACATTGATTCAAACATGATGTAAACACTAGATTAAGAAAAAAGAATATATTTGTGCCTTTCGATGTCCTCAAAATTGAATGCTAAGGTTGATCCTCGAGTTCCAGAGCTCCATCAACACTCTCAATCGCAATTCAGTCTCCAAGGGTTCCAAAAAGAGTCATTGTCTCGTAAGTTTATGCCTATTAAATAGTATTTTGAAAACAGGGGGGACTCATCGAGTCCATAGACTGACTCGCCGAGTCCCTCATTTAAAATCTTTGCACGATAAGGCACCCAATGGTTCGTGAATGTTCGTTCCTACTCACCGTGTTCATTAGGTTTTGACTCTTTTTCTTCTTTCTTCAATTCTCGAGCTACCGATTGCATTTCCCGCTTCCTTTTGCTTCCGAACGCATCTTTTAGGCTGAAAATAAAATTTAAACATAACTAAGTAACTTTTGTTCATTAACTTAAATAAAATAGCCAAAAAGTATTAAGATTCTACACAAAATATATAACTACTATGCACATATCAGATTTCAGGAGGCAAGGTTAAAAAGGTAAAATATGGACTCGCTTTGAAAGAAAAAGGGAAGGGAGGAACCAAACATGGTATTATGGAAATTAGTTAAGGGGACCGGGTATATAAACCTGTCACCCATTCTGGAACCCTAACGCTAAAGTGGATCTTCAGCCGCCAATCCCACTTACTCGGCCTTCGACGCCGCACCACCACCTCTGTTGAGGTCGCCAACCACCAAATTCGCCGTCGAGCGTCGTCCTTTCCAGCGAGAACAGGTCGATGACATGGATGATGGGTGGATCCGCCACTTACCTTCTCTTCTTCTTCTTCTTATTCTGCCTTTTGCATCCATCCACAAATGCATCTTGATGGTCGTCGATGCTACTCCGACCACCTTTTGCCAACTGTTAACGTGCCGTCGCCGCTGTATGGCTCGTTTTTGTTGCTCCGGTCATCGTTGCTATCCCGAAGGGCTACCGGTTTGTGTGTACTTTTTCTTGGGTATGTTGACATGTTGTTGGGCATAAGACCAAAAGGAAGCATCGCCACCACCGGAAGTTGGTGGTTGTCACCGCAATCCGCCGTTGTTGCCACTAGCATTACTGCTGCCATCACCAAACGCCACCAGGTGGGTGGCTGGGGTACATTTTGCAAATTATGAACGTGTGTTTGTGTTGTGTTTGGATTCGTTTGGTCGGAAAATCAAGAACAGCCACCACCACCACCGTGAGGTGGTGGCTGCCGCCATGTACCGCCGTTGGCCACCATTAGGGTGGTTATGTGTGTGTTTATGTTAGTGAGTGTGTGTGTTTATTTGAGATTTTTATTTTATATTGTAATTAGTGTCGGAATAATAAAAGAAAACTCATAACCACCACCGTGAGGTGGTGGCTGCCGCTTCCTGCCACCACCAACCGCCGTGTTTGGAGGCGGTGTGCCTTGTTTATGTTTTGACTCGTTTGGGATGCTTGGACAAAACGGGCCTAATGAAACACTAATGGGCCTAACGACTTAGCTTTTGGGCCTAATTGGATTGTAATGGGTTTGAAACCCTAATTAGGATTTAGAAAATCCTAATTTTGGAATTAATTATTTAGACTTATCGGGACCCACATTTTGGACCATTGGAGTGAATTTATGACTCAAGCCTGATTTCATTGTGTGTTTGGACTTAATGGATTAACCCCTTAATAGATTAAGTCCTTAATGGTTTAAGTAGGAACACTTAACCCTAATCGTCATTTTATGTGAAAAACTCTAATTGGACTTGGGTTCTTATTGGGCCACTTATTGGACTAAGCTATTGTGGGCCTTTGTGGTCCAATTGTGAACATATTTATGGACTAAGGGAGTTATTGGGCTTTAGGATAAGGCCCATTCGAAAGGCTTGGGCCCAATTTGGAAAATTAGACCATAAGTGGGCCAGGATTAGGCCTTAATGATTATGAGATATTGGACCCTTGGAATGCCAATTGTTTGGACTAGAATAAATGGTTGGGCCTCAAGATAAGTCTATATAGAGGTTTGGGCCCAATTTGGAAAATTAGGCCATATGATGGGCCTTGGTTGATTATTGTGCTTTTAGGCCTTCAGAGTGTGAGTTTGGGCCTTGGTTTTGAACCAAGCTAGGTTAGGGGTAAAATGGTCCATTTACCCCAAGTGTAGATTTATGGTTATGTATTGGAAACCAATTATTAATTGGATGTTGTTTTGATGTTGACAGTTCGGGAACATGTCAACCAGCAACTATGGTTTTATCCGTGGGACTTCAGCAGTGCGAGGTGAGTCTCCTCACCATACCAATGAGTCTAAGGCACCAAGGCCTGCCCATTTTATGATATGTGATATGCTAGCTGATTATGTGTAAGACCTTGGGGGTTCCCGAGGCAGTAGACTAAGACCATGTGGGGGTTCCCATGGCAATTATTTATATGTGTTATTTGGTATGCTAACTATTATGTGATATGTGGTATGCTAGATATTTTCTGTGATATGTTGTGTGCTAGTTGACTATGTGTTGCTTGCATGGAAGACCTCAGGGGGTTCCCGAGGCAGTTGGATATAAGACCATGTGGGGGTTCACATGGCATTACAGGCTAAGACCATGTGGGGTTCACATGGCAATGATCTAAGACCATGTGAAGTTCCCATGGCATCCGGTGTAAGACCATGGGTGGTTTCCATGACACCTTTATATGTTTTATGTATGGCTTTTAAGGTTTGTACATGTGTACTGTTAATTGATTATGTGTTATGTTGACATGATATTGGTATGGAAGACCCCAGGGGGTTCCCGAGGCAGTTGGATAGAAGACCATGTGGGGGTTCCCCTGCCTTTCCTGGTTAAGACCATGCGAGGATTCCCATGTTAGTGGGCTAAGACCACGTGGGGGTTTTAGTGGCACCCGGTGTAAGACCTTGGAGAGTTTCCATGGCTTCCTTATATGTTTATATGCATGGCTTATGTAGTTGATATGATTTATGTGATTATGTGTATAAGACCTTGGAGGGTTTCCATGGCATCTCTATATGTCTATATGAATGGTTATGCGATTGATATGGTTTATGCGATTATGTGGGGTATGCTCTGGGGAACTCACTAAGCTTTGTGCTTACGGTTTTGTTTATGGTTTCAGGTATCATTGTTTTGGAAAGGAAGGGCTCAGCTTGATCGCAGTGCACACACCCGTGTTTCCGCAATATATGATTTTGGGACGAACTCTAATGAATGTTTTTAATTAATCATGTTTTTGGAATGTTTGAATTTAAAGATATATGCGTTTTGACAGTATTGAAAAATGAAATTTTTACCCTTGATTTTTGGGTCGTTACATAATGGCATATTAGTATCCATAATCGTGTGCATTAGGATTCGGGTGTCGAGAAATTTTTTCAAATATACCGATGGATTGGATTTAATTCAAGGATTTCAAAAACCCGAACGGATTAGTTTTTGGAGTTACAGAATTCCGGGAAATCGCGTTTGAAGTTTTGCATCAAAACGGCTCTCGGTGTCCGTTTTCGTGATTTTTGTAAATATTTTTACTAAAAATATTTCGAGTATGAAATTAAATAATAGTCTATAGTCTGATTCCAAAAACGCTCTCATAAATCCCGTCGGCAATGTGTAAGTACATTAACGGTGTGAAATTGTTTACTTTGAACAGGTAAAACCAACGTTATACCGGTTTCATTTCTTAAAACGGTCGTATCTTTTGCATACAAACTCCATTTTGGACTTTCTTTATATTTTTGAAAACATGGGAATACATACTATGAGTCTAAAATAATTGCTTCACTCAAAACTGCTTATTACAAATTTCCTGTTTTTTCAGACGTATTAACTAGCGTTGTAGTTTAAGCGGTTTGATTGTTTGTCGATTCATACATTTAGAAGCAAAGTATCTGTAAGAACGTGAATTTTCAAAACAATTTTTCATTTTTAATCATATAATCTTCATAATACATTTCATAAAACATCATTTATTTAGTTTACAAAACATAACACTGTGTTTAATCAATTAATAATCCAGGATCCTCGAAACATAAATCTTTCTCTGGTGTGTACAATCAAGCCGGTACCGTCCCGTGATCCTGAGAAAACCTGAAACACATAACACAGTAAGCACGAAGCTTAGTGAGTTCCCCAAAATACCACATGCACATATTAGCCACTCGATGTTGTAACTCTAGTAGACCTTCCGACCCTACCCATAGTGGCCTTCCGGTCCTATTCTGTTGACCTTCCGACCCAACTCTGTTGACCTTCCGGTCCTACTCTGTTGACCTTTCGGCCCAACTCTGTTGACCTTCCGGTCCAAACCCTGTCGACCTTCCAGTCCGAACCAGGCAACTCATAACATAGCATATCACATAAAACATATATCACATATCGCATATAAGCACATACGACCTTCCAGTCACACGTAATTACCACTCTAGGTAAGGTATAGTGAGAAGACTCACCTCGGCTGGCAGTTAACTGACAAGCACTCGAAATTCTTGGACTAGCCTCCGCCTAACACATTAGACAAGCATCTCAATCATTATCCATCTTATTACTCATTTACACCTTAAGTCCGCTTTTCTCTTTTAACCCTTGGGATGGGTAAAATACCATTTTACCTCTCCTTGATCCTCCTGCCCCTTATTGACCCACCCATGAAGTCAACAGAAAGCCTATCTGAGTCAACTGTCAAGGTTGACCTGACTCGCCGAGTGCACACCTGTGACTCGCTGAGTCCACTCGTATTCTCCATGTTCTTCCTAGGGTTCACTCAGTTCACTGATTTGACACCCAACTCGATGAGTCAACATTGGGTCCAGGCTGCTAGGTCACACCCGCTACGACTCGGCGAGTCAGCTCCATCGGATTTCTCATTCAGCCACCTGAGGTCAGATCTGTGAAACTAGCTTATAAATCCAACCTCCTAGAATCCAAAAGTCATGTAAAGGTTCAGCCTTTATGCTCATGCATCACATATCTAGCTCTATTTGACAAAATGACTGTAACACCGTAAATTTCCAAACAAATTTTTCATTTCAAAATATAGTATTTCCATTCAAAACAAGGCATAAACATTTCAAGTGTCATGTCAAAATATGAATCATCTAAATCCCAAGATCACAAAACATCCTTCAGTGTGTACAGATCACGTCGGCGCCTTCCCACGGTCCTCGCTAGTACCTGAAACACATACACAACAATCTGTAAGCATAAATGGTTAGTGAGTTCCCCAATATACAACTTACGCACATACGCCTTTCCAGGCCCTGACCTTCCGGTCCATGTGTCTCAGGGGACTTCCGTTCCTGCTGGATAAACCTTCCGGTCCTACCCACGCCAACCTTCCGGCCCACAACACAACGCCTTCCGGCCCATAACATAATCGCCTTCCGGCCCATAACATAATGCCTTCCGGCCCATAACATAATGCCTTCCGGCCCACATAACATACATAGCACGTATAACAATTAACTTATCACATATAGCACATATATCTCATATCATATCCGACCTTCCGGTCACACAGTCAAACCCTTCCGGGTACAGTATAGTGAGAAGACTCACCTCATGAATATCGAAAGCTAGCAAATCCCGAAATCACTCGTGCTCAATCCGCCGAGCTACAATCTCCCTATAACATCATACATCTCTTATTAACACTTTTATCTTCTAAGTTTGACTATCCCTAAGAAGTCAGACATAGGTCAACTCTGGTCAACGGTCAACGGTCAACGGTCAACGGTCAACGGTCAACTTGACCGGACTCGGCGAGTGCTAGGGCGACTCGGCGAGTCTAGACGTCCTCACCAATTCTCTAAGATTCCCTTTCTACTCGTCGAGTATCCTCCTTGACTCGACGAGTTCCTCCTGGAAGAATCGCGGGGCCACCCCGACTCAACTCGCCGAGTCTGAAGAACAACTCGACGAGTCCCAGTTAATCTTCAAGCTACTCGCCGAGTCTGTTCATCGGACTCGGCGAGTCCATGCCATGCAACCGCTCAAACTGCTTTCTAAGGTCAGAACTGCTCCGACCATTCATAGGTCTGGCCTTCCTAGACTGATTCATCACGTAAGGTCCTCATTTCGGTGCTCATAATACACCCCATGACTCATAATTTACATTTTGACCTAAGGCATAAGGATTCCAATCCAAAACCTCCATTGATTCCCGAAATGCTCAGACATGGGACATTCTGGACTTCCAAAGGTCCCAATACAGGGTTCCAATCGCTTGGGGAACTAAGGTAACACTCAATCTAGCCATAAAAGGGTTCAATAAACCCTAAATCCATATACACATCAACATAGAAGAATGCAACTCGAAATATTACCTGAATAACGTGCTCTCTGTGTCCCCAATCCTCAGAACGTGGCTTCCCTTGTTGTTCCCTTAACCAAGCCTCCTCTTCCTTGCAAAACAACACTTCCAAAATCAACAATGGTCTTCTACCTTGCTCCAGATGCTGACAATCGAATTAGGGTTTCTCTCAGAAGGCTAGGGTGAACAATGACGGCCATAAGGTCCCTCATATACGTCCCAAACCTGAACGGTTAGGGTTTTCGCTAAACAGCGCAGACTCGCCGAGTCTATATCCGGACTCGTCGAGTCCAGTCGCGAACCCGCGACCAGATCCGCGATCCTACTCGGCGAGTCTAGGCTCCAACTCGCCGAGTCCCCTCTTAAAACACCCAAAATCATAAATATAACAATACCTGGAATTTCGGGTTGTTACAATGACCCTCTTAATGGTGTTTTAGGCTCAACAATCTATGTGATTGCATAAAGCTGGAATCATGGGACTCTCTGGACCTCTCAAGGTCCAGATCTGATTTCTAAGCCTCAAAGGGACTTCACACACTTCATAACTCAACTTAAAAGAGGTTGAAGAAACCCTAAATTCATGAGATCTACTAACCATACGAAAATATGTATAGATTTATACCTTAAATAGTAGCCTTGAATGGAATAGCAGCATATCTGAGCTCCTCAAGTTGATCTTGCTTGAATAGCCTCCCTCTTCCTTTCAAGAATGCACCAAGATGATGAAATTAGCCCCCTTCTTCTCTCTATGCTATCTGGATCAAATAGGGCCTCTCAAGGGAAAGTGTAGTCGCAAATGAAGGCCATAAGAGCTTTTAAATAGATCACAAACCCGGACAATTAGGGTTTTCCTCAGCAACGCTGACTCGGCGAGTTAGATACCTGACTCGTCGGGTCCATCCATTTAACACCTCACCAAGTCGCGACCCTACTCAACGAGTGGAGGCACTTACTTGTCGAGTCCCTCCAAAATCTTTAAATTAAATAATTAAAATAATACTGGAAAACCGGATGTTATAGTATCATCTGATATCATATAAAGTGGAATTGAAATTGTTTATATTTCCGTAGATGAAATAAAACCGAACGAGTTAGGTTACTAACAAATTTTTCCGTAACTTAGTCGCTCTTAGTTTATGTCCTAAATTTTGGGATGTCACATTATTCCACTGAAACAAAATCCTGCACAAAACACGTGCGATACCCGACTCGAGATCATACCCAAAATCAATTCAATACTCCACTCACAACCCGAGATTCACGAATTTGCACTTGCAATTCACACCACAACCTTCCGATTTCCCGATGAACCCTCACATGATCTAAAATAATTACCCTCAAACCATTTATGAGACTACCAGTCTCGCACCTGGTCCAACCACCAGGTTCCCTAGCATATGAACAACAAGGTTACCCAACGTAAAAACCCCTCTGCGCCACACACTGATCCCCCACATGATCCTGCAACTCAAGACCCGACACATTGAACCAACGGTCTCTACCAGGACCCGCCTGATCTATCATTATCACATGAGCCTTACCCATGGGTCTTACTCCTCTAAAGCTATACATACCAGCCTCCGACCCGGACCTCAATGGTCCTCAAGAATACTCCTCGACAACCCTAACCGACGTGCCCTAGGAATGAACCGATTCCCCATCATGCTCGACCATTTCTAATAATGGTTTACCTTGAACTGGTGATTGCTACGATCCCATCGTAGTCTTATAACACCTCCAACCGACCATGATTACCACTCATGGCCTTACCATACCCAAACCAACACAATACCATGCATCCTAAGCTGAATCTTGCAACCAAGCAGGAGTGTAGGTCAAGCATTGAACCCCACGGCCTAATATGAACAACAATGAAGATGCCGACTTGTGCTCAGGAGTTTCCTGAACCCCCTACCAACACAACCTCAATCTGAACTGCCACTTAACTCTCCCCCACATGGACTCGACGAAGGTTTCCCACCTTCTAATCCATATGGATTTCCAATCCATCTTTCTTAATTGGCGTGAACCGTCCATACCCTACGCTGAACAATACTTGCGTTCCCTTGCTAACCAAATTCATTGATAATCTGATTCCTTAAACTCTGATGTATACCCTTGAAATCTCAACCTACCTGATAATCCAGATCACCTCCCACGATATTATAAGCTCGAGATTGGCAAAAAACAATCAATTATAAGCTCGAGAGTGATTAATGTGGTTTGGACCACCTAATGTGCTTTTGGCCATCTAATGTGCTTTTGACTACCTTATATATGACGTCATAAAAACCCAATACGATGTTGTTTTGATATTTAGTTTTGGTATGGTAATTATTCTATTTTTATATTAAAAAAAAACAAAAAAAAAAAAAACAAATCAAGCTTAAAAATTCAAATTTTTCAAAAGCAAAAAACATTGTTGATTTCTAGAACAACTCGATTCTTTTCGAGTTTGTTAATTTTATACACCTCTAAAATGGGAGCTATTATAACGCGAAATTGCTAATGACTAAACTCAATATGTTTGTTTAAAAGATAATTCAATAATTGGATATTGAAGACCATGTGCCTATTTAACATCTATGTGACAAATATCTAAAGGAGACTGATTCTTCCACGCATCCATTGATATTTAAATTTATTGACAGTTATACCCTTATACCATTTTTACTTTCTTCCTCTATCTCTCACACACACAAGGACACAATCTATTATTTCGTTTTAAAAACCTAGTTTTATCTACACAGTACCATTTCATAAGTTTCACTAAGTCACCTGTATTCACCTCTTTAATTTCAATGGAAGAAAAGCCGACGAGCTCACATCCTTACAATAAATTCTCCGGACACAATCAATTCCATGAGAAGTTTAACTGAAATCAAAACATTCACCATCGATCCAGTTGATTTTAAATTGAACAATTGGTCTCCAATCAAGGTGAACTATTTCACATGACGTGCATTTATAGACAGAATTCCAACCCGTACATCTCTTGCTTTGAGATCCATTAATTAATGGCGTGCATTTATAACTGGTTCAACTTTGTACGCTCTCTGCTTTTCTTCATATGAAACAAATGACCATCTCTTAGCCTCATGCACATTCACAAAATCAACATGGGAGAATGTTCTATCTCGAGTATCATTGGTGAAATCAAAACCACATCTTTTGTTTGGTTTAAGTATAGGAACAAATCACACAGTATTGACTAGAATAGTGAAATACCAGGTGTTATTCCCCTTTTGCTCCATTTCACATGTAATTGTACGTTATTCTCAGTTTTTGGCACTATATAATCTCGGTCGTTCAAAAAAAACTTCATTCACCGAACATATAGAGTAAACGACTACATATCAACTACATAAAGAACTAAAAAAATCCACCAAGTGGGAAGTAGTCGGAAGCATCATTTGATGGTGTAAATGGGACCATGGTTTGTTCTCATTCCCTTGACTATCTCCCTTGGTTCCATTACTTCGAGGTCTGTTCCCTTTCCCATTGATATCAAAATTATAGATGAAGGATATACTCCATGGAGGTGGTGGCGGAGTTTGCAAAAAAAAAATATTTGGGTTTTCCGGGGATTAAAATAAACCCATAACATCTTCAAATCATGAAGAGATAGGTGATTGATTTGAGAGTCTTTCATTGTTGTTTGATCAAATAAGAGGATGAGGGAAAATAATTGTTCATAGCGAATGAAATGGTGATGGAAAAGAGATCTATCTCTATGTGTGAGAGTGTGTGAGAGATAAGGGGGTAGACGCAGGTTTTGAAACAAAAAGGATGAAGCTTTAATGCTTTATCATTCTTTGATAGTTATAATTAAAATAAGGGTATAATTGTCAAATAATATAAATATAAGTGGAAGGATAAAAAATTAGCGTGGAAATATCACCCCTCCTTATCTAAAGGTTTATGAATTGAGAGGGTAATCGGTTGTTCTCCATTTACATATTTTTTTTTACCAAACGCCTCTAAAGTGATCAAATCCTCTCTAATAAATGAAAGTTTTCATGTCATACTCTTATTTAATTTGCCAAATGTCATTTTGTGATTATTTTGAATTAATTTTTTTTCCACATATCATTTTATAAGTTTTTCTATTTTATTTAATTCCACATAATATTTTAATTTAATACTTGCAATAAATTGATATCAATTTCATTAATGAACTTAACTTTTAATTTCAAATTTCTCAAAATTAAAGCTTATTAGTTTTTTTATTTATTTAAATTAGTATTTGTTTAAATTTAAAAAGATAAAAAAACATTTCTATTATAATAATTCTATCTTTTTTATTCTCTTTTAAATTCAAAGTTCTCACATATTTTGACCTTTATATATATATATATATATATATATATATATATATATATATATATATATATATATATATATATTTATTTATTTAAATTAACTCATGTAATACATAGGTCTCACAACTAGTTTATTAAATAAACACCATTTTTATTGACGATATATTGTAGTGTCGGTTGCTGTCTCTTGTTTTTTAAATTAAGATCATATTTGGATACTATATGTAAATGATGTGGCAAAGCGTTCGCTCCCATTTACATATCATTAGACAGTCGTCGAGGATCTCCACCAAAAATGGATACTTAAGCTCCCCCGGAGCATCCACAAACTTCTTGCTAAGTGCAAGAGACACAAAAGATCGGAGAGCCCCCGAATCAAACACAACTAGAGCAGAAATATCGTTCACACGGTACAATTCTAAAACAATAACAAACATAAGTAGTATATCATAAACATAAATAAAAAGTATAAGGAGAAGATACATACTTGTGACTACATTGGGCACTGCTCGTGCCTCCTCGGTTTTCAGCCAGAACGTCCTGCTCCTCACAACCAGAGCATCCGCATTGCCCTAGCGGCCATCAGTAATCCTCAATATCACCGGAGCCGGCGCTGCAACTGGACCCACCGTTGTCAAGCTCGGACAATCGGCCTTCTTGTGACTGTGGTTCTCCTCCTTGGGTGCCTCATGACTGGGCAGCTAATCGAGTATTGCTTAACTTTCCTTCATGAATTTTTCTACCTAATCCGCTCAAAATAAGCCTTAGGGCTCTTAATCGAGTATACCTAATCCACTCAAAATAAGACTCCAATTGTTGCCAAATCAAAGATAATCGCGAAGAATTTTAATAAAGTTATGTTGTATGATCCAATATTTAACAAGGCTTCTGTGTGATTGCTATCAGTTGTTCCAAAATTGGGCTTCATTTTGATAGTGATTTTAACAAAGTATCATATTTTAGTCATATATTGATATTGATTTTACTTTATGTTCAATCTTTATATTATGAATGGTTCATGTGTGCATGTTTCAAGGTTATTTGTATGTTTATATGATTGTATCTACTTTTATGCTTGAAATCCATTGTGAATGCTTATTGTACACTTTGATCAGGTTACTAGATTTAAGACCATCCATAAGAACTACAAATTATATGTAATTTCTCAATTACTTTTGGTAATTGTGTAAAGTTGTTAATGTCTTCAATTTCTTTTAATATGTTAACATGAATTACAGCTAATTTAGCTTTCTATTATTCTTATGACGTTATCATTTATCATTAATGGTTATAATAGGTTCCAAATGATTCATAAAACTTTATCGAAATGTATGAATACTTTTGTTTTTTAATTTTATTTATTTATAACCAATACAAGATTCTTATTTTGAAGATATTAAAGAATTATACTTTATGTTTTGGACAAATGATATTTTTGGATAGATTCAACATAAATCCTCGGAATAAAAAAGATAGAATCTTTGAAGCAGTCTTGGTTGAATGATCATTAAGACAAGCTAGAAGTAATACTGATATCTTTGTTTGTATTTGTTCGCTTGTTCATGTAAGTAAATTATATGGAACTTACATTAAACTAAACTCTATTCATTATTCCTAACAATCAACAACAAAGTTAAAATGAACTTCATCTTAAGTCAACAACAATGTTTACATTTTACGCATAATCGTATAGCAAGATCTAAATCTAATAACAGAATTGCTTTGAAAACGTAAATCCACATACAAAAATATATAAAAATAATAACACAAAATAATACAAAAAGACTTACATTCCCCAATACCAAGATTAAATAAAAACAACCAATGAAGAAACTATACAATACATAAAAATAATAATAATAATAATACAAAATGAAGAAGCTATACAATACATAAAAAAAAATAATAATAATACAAAAAGACTTGCATTCAATTCAAATGAACACCAATACTAATGTACAAAATACAACCAATGAGAAAGCCATACATGAATTACCGGAAAACAACTCCGGTGCACCGGATTTTAACCGTGTACCTTTCTTTTGCAGTTTCTGACCCCTGTCACTAACTTCAAAATCAGCCCCAAGTATGAGTCTATGTCTCTTTGTTTTCCAAACTAATATCTTAAACCTAACCGCCGTCGCCAAATCCACCCTGAATACCGGCGGTCTACCACCAGTGATGTTCACGGCTGCATCCCACGGCACTCCTTGCGTGTCCGTCCAGTTTTTCCGGCGTGCTTTTTTCTGATGTCCTTGATAAAACCCTTTGAGCACGTAATTGGAAATAGGGATTCCATTTCCATTTGATTGGTTGATGTAATAATGTAAAGTGATGTTGAGTGGGTCGTAGAAAATACCTTTGTCTTTGTTCTCGTTGTCGAGCTTCAGATCGAGGTAGATGGATTGATCGGAGGTTGAATTTCGGGTTTTATTGAGAGCGGGAATGTAAACGTCTTGGATGGAACAAACTGGATTTGAAGTGCGTAAGCTTAGCCACAGAAAGAGTGAAGTGAGACCTAAGGTTAGTATGAAGCTGAAACAACACCTGCAACAGCCTGATCCGTTATCGGGGCGGCTGTAGTCCGACATGGTTCAGTTGGGGTTCCGGCGAAGAGAGAGAGAGAGAGAGAGAGAGAGAGAGAGAGAGAGAGAGATCGCACTGTTTTGAAGGTAAATTCTCCCCAATGATGGGGAAACAGCCGAGTAATTTACAAGTGGCTTAAATAATAAATATCTCGTGTGAACGCAGCCATTCATTCTCAACAATGGAAGCTTACTAGCTTATGTTGTATGTCTTCATCGTTAACATACCTCAAGGGTACGAGTCAGGGTTAAGTGTATGGGGTTGGGAAGCCTACTCCTGAAGACGATTGGCGTGAACGAAGGAAGAGAAGTCATTGATTTGGAAATGATCAGCGATTGGAAATGGAGAATCGAGACGATATCGACGAGATGTCGGCTTGGAAGAAAGATATACGGATTTTAGGGTTAGATTTTGGTGTTTGAGCCTTTGAGATATGTGGATCGATTCACAAAAGAAAAAGAAAAGAAAATAGAGGTGTGGGTGGCCAGAAATAAAAACGAAGGGAAGGAAGAAATAGGTTGTGCTAAGAATTTTAATTCTTGGGCTCAAATTTAACAGGCTCATTCTGAATTGGGTTGTCATGCTACGAATTCCCGACCTAAGTATACTCGACAACGAACGAACATGAGTTTTCTTATTGAAAAAATTCGTTAAATGGCCAAAAAGAAGCGTTTTCTCAAAGAAAATGACCATGAAAAAAATCTGACCATAGGATCCTTCTGCGGATCAAGTGATCCCTCTGAGAAAATGGAACACCTCTATGGATCTTGGGTTTTGTAATTTCTTTTTCGTTTTTTTTTTGTTTTTTTTCGTTTATTAATATTATTATTATTATTTTATTCACATAATGTATTATGTGATTATTGTTAGAAAATTTGGTTGTAGAAAGGCTTGGAAATTCTGAGAATTGTGATTATCACTTTCAAATCGAAGTATTTGGTGGTACTCACAAATCCTCAATTGGATAAAACTTAGAGAGACAAGAACCGAGAATGTTTGATGATATATTTTCGTATGTACCAGAAAATGAGACCAAAACCAACTTTAATATCTTTGTCTGATAACTGTCATATGACAGTTTTAAACTGTCATAAAACCATAAAAACTGTCATAAAAACGGATATATGGATAAGGGTCAAACCAATGGTCAATTATCTGAAAAATCAATTTTCGATCCCAGCCAGGGGCTCTGCCCCTTGGACCCCGCTCCCAGGGGCGCTGCCCACGGACCCCCGTTCGTTTAGGGGCTTCGCCCCTAAATGACAGTGTACTTTGAAACTTGATCAAACTTAACACAAGTGTGTACTTCACACATTCCTTACTTGTTTAATATTTATCAAGATCATTTTTGGTCAACACAAAGTAATCTCATTACACTTAAATAACATTGATGATCAAAATCACCAACAATTATTATGTAAAAAAATTGACAAAAAAATGATAAAAATAATAAACTTATGTTTAATATCAGTCTATAGAACTATTTGAGAATCCACAGAACTGTTATCAACGAATCAATGTACACTTATAAAGATAAGTGTACACCTATACGGTTCAGTGTATAAATTGTCATACCAGTTAAATATTATATCAACTCATCCTGGTATTGAAAAATATAAAAATGGCCTCCAATGCACCAACTTCTAAGAATGCAAATATAGAAATTGAAGATGAGCTCATGTTATAAAAAAATGCAACTCTTTACGAAAATTGAATGAATGATGTTTATTTTAAAATGGGTTTATTATGAAGTTTGTATAAGACAAAAAAAAACTAATATTCCTACAGAGTATTGTTAATTCCGTAGCAAAGTACTATTAATTCTACAGCACTGGTTCGATTTGCATTACTATTTTATCAACTCCGCAGCAAAGTACTGTTAATTCCGCAGTACTGTTTCGTCTACTATGTATCAAATGGTGTTCGATCCGCAGTACTAATATTTTACTATAAATTCACTTTAGTATGCGTATGATTTTATCTAATTTTCACCATTTCTTTCATTCATTTTTTCTGGACACCATCACATTTTCACTCACAATGGGTTCCAGATTATGGAGCGCTGAGGAGATCGTACGTCTAACACATGTGTATATTACTGTGTACGAGAGCATCAGTGTGAATGATCCAAGTTTTTCGACCCGTTTAACTTATACCTACAACGTTGATCCTCAAACCATTGCATGAAACTATCATAACATTGTTGCTGTCACAGCTAAATGGTATGAAGTAAAAAACAGAAATTTTGATAATCAACGATCTTTATAACAAAATTGATGATGAATGGCTCAATGAAGATGGTGAAGTGATATTGGAGGCATCGAAAGAGGATATACAAATCCATTAGTGATGGGTCGGAATTCGAGTATGAAGCCCATTGGAGTCTTATAAAAGATCTCCCGTACTTTTAAAATCTTTTGTAGTACGTTATTTTGATGTAGTTGGTTTTATTAGGTTATTTAATTAGACGTATTTGGTTATTTTAAGGTTATTTATACGTACTACTTTGTATAAGGTTATTTTTATGTAATTGGTTTTTATTAGGTTGTTTTCATCGTCTGTGTAATACATGGAAACAGATAAAAACACTTTATTCCAAAAACTATAAACACTACAAATACATGGAAACATATAAGACAACCCTTACAAATAATAAGATAAAGTAGTAGCAAACATTACGCATAAAATATTACAGTCTACATGAAATACTTGTTTTTTTTTCACTACATTCCAAACGTCATCATATTCGAACTCACTTTCATCACGCTCCATAACATAATGCTCTTTAACAAATTGTAAATTTTTTCATCATCTGCGTAAAAACGTGGCATATTTTTAATATAATTATATCAACGATTGAACCATGTGACTTTTTCCTTTAATTCCATCCACTTAGTAACAACATCTTCTTTAAGGCGGTGTTGTTCTTTTCCCATCTGGCCATCTCATGGTTGAACAAACCTGTGATGCGGGTCCATTCATCACCTATAAGGCAATGAGGCAGAGCTATTGGTGTCACACCCTTGTTAACGTTCATCCAACATCATGTTAGAATCATCACCTTTGTTTTCGTCCATGGACGTGGAGCATCGGCTGATGGCGCTGCATTTGAAGAAGTTGGTACATTAGTGGCCATTTCAGAATAAAGGTGTTAGTTTATTGAATAATGAATGATGATTTAAATAAGATAAACGAACAAGCTTTGACAAACAGCTATGCAGACTGACAATAAGCTCTGCAAACTTGCAAACAGCTCTGCGGACTGACCAACAGCTCTGCGGAATGACAAACAGCTCTGCGGAATGACAACAAGCTCTGCATACTTGCAAACAACTCTGCGGACTGACAAACAGCTCTGCGGATTAATGGATACAAATTTCATTTAAATTGGACAAGCCTTTTAACTTTGAGAAATTATGGAAAGTTGTGAAAATGAGTTCCTTCAATGAGGTGTTAAAAAATGTTTCTCCAACCTACTGATTTTCTTTCATAATCCGCAAATAACCAATCCTAACACCTTCACGTGCATTAAGAAAGATATGTACGATCGTTTCCAAATTTTGTTTTATGGCATTAGGATGCATGGTATGTAATCATTTATACTAAATTTTTGGTTATTTGAAGTTATTAACCGGCTACTATTCTTATATTTTCTTGCATATTCGTACGTTTCTCACGTCTATGATACCAATCATATTCGTTTGTCGCGTACCGCTAATTGAGACTTACATAACATCCATGTACATTGCAGTTGCTTTAGATGGAAATCATGAACCCCTACTTATAGTAGTTTCTTTGGGAACCATACATTGTGACGAATCATGGGTATGGTTCATGAGGAGGTTGAAAGAATGTTTAGGTGATAGTATGGAAGTTGGTTTCATAAGCCATATGTTTGACTCTATCGACTTCGCAGTACAGAGAGTCTATCCTGGTTCATATCATGGTTATTATTGTAAAAATATAGCTGAGAAAATACGGGCTTCCACCGGAAACAATACAGTTGTGGAGTAGTTGTTCTAGAAGACATGCAAAACATATAATGTGTGATTTTTATGGGAGTTTGAACACCTTACAAAATGAGGTGGATGAGAATGATCTTCACTGGGTTGACAATATTGCCATTGTAAAATGGGTACGGGCATTTTTCCCTAAGTACGTTTCAATGTGAAATTCATTGACATTCCCGATGTCGCCAATTGGATAATGAGAAATAGGCATGAGTTACAAATAACAACAATCATTCAAATGATCCATGACTTCATGCAAGGAGTGTATTGTCAACGTGCTGCATTCGGATGTAATAGTGATATGTTTTAATATAAATTATTGCATCATAATTTTTATTTGATGATTCAGTTAATTTCACAGGGGAATTTCATGGTCTTCTGACCCCTTATGCACTTAAGGTGCTTCAAAAAAGATTTATCAACTCCGATGGTTGTAGGGTTAGGCATATTGTTGACGACAGATATGAAGTGAGTAAGTATTTAACCACTAAATCCGTGCAATTAGATCGTGACATTTGTACTTGCGGGAAATGGCAAAATTGCGGAATACCTTGTCATCACGCTATAGCATCATTACAAAGGCTTGAAATTGAAGACATCCAACTTGTGGTAAATTATAAGTTAACTACTGCGGTGTATCAAAATGCTTATCAAACTGAGATAGTGAATCCTATTCCAAACCTTATGCATTGGGAAATACCAGTTGAAAGTGTTGTCATCTTACCTCCACGACAATTTACTTGAACTGTAATGCATGGATGACAACTAATATTAGTTTCTATTTACTTTTATGTTAAACTTAGTTTTGGTACGTTGACGTTGTTATATTTTAATAAATAATGTGTACATTTTAATTATTAATATTTACCTTTTAATAAAAAATTGTAATATATGGATCACAATTATTGGTTAAAGATAGCTCTGCGGACTGATAAAAGCTCTGCGGACTAACAAACAACATTGCGGACTGACAAACAAAATTGCGGACTGGCAAAAAGCTCTAAGGAATTGAAGAGTATATAAATAGTCATAAATGATCGTTGAATTTTTCATAAAGAATTGCATTTTTTTTATTCATAATATGAGTTCATTTTCAAATTTCTATATTTGCATTCGTAGAAGTTGGTGCATTGGAGACCATTTTTATATTTTTCAATACCGGAGTGAGTTGATAGAATATTTAACCTAAGTTGCACGGAAACGGATACGGCAACGGGAAACGGATACGGAACGGAAACGGGAAACGGAAAAACTCAAAAATTCAAGATACAGATACGGCACAGATACGACAACATAATATATTGATGTAGTTGATCCTTGTGTTTCTTGTTCTTGAGAACTAGAAGCCATAACAATCGATTTCTGAATTCGTGAGTGGTGAATTCTTTCTTGTTCTTGATCGTCGATAGCCAAGTGCGCAAGCAGTAAACTGTAAATGATAATATATTGAATCGATTAAAAATTTAAGGACTTAGGGAGGCAGCGATCGGTAATAGACTATTATAGTTATAGGGTAATCTCGTATAGCCCATTACACCATTATCCTATTTGGACTAAAGAAGCCCATGCAAAAAAAAGGAAACTTTGTGGAAACTTACCCTATACGTTTCTTGAAACCCTTGATACGTTTAGGAAATGTTTCCTTCCGTTTCCGTTTCCTCCAAGTATCAGATACGGGTACGACTACTTGAATGGTGTTTCCATGCATCATTGTATTTAACCGATATGACAATTTATATACTGATCAGCAGAACTATATACTAATCCGTTGATAACAGTTCTGTGGATTGATATTAAACATATGTTCATTATTTTTAACCTTTTTTCTTGTCAAATTTTGTACATAATAATTACATAATACCTTATGTGATTAAAAAAAATTAATATTAATAAACGAAAAAAAAACAAAAAAAATTAATAAAAAACCCAAGATCCGCAGAGGTATTCTATTTCCTCAGAAGATTTACTTGATCCAGAGAGGGTGCTCTCCGGATCCTATGGTCAGATTCCGAAATCCGTTTTTTCATCGTCATTTTTTTTCAAAAGAACCCCTCTTTTTTGGTCATTTACCGAATTTTTTCCTTAATCTCTTTCTTATTTATTTTTAAAACGTGTTTGTGTGATTTTTATTTTGTATTTGATTTTAACCTGATTTGTATGGAGGTTATATTTTGAATTTAGTTGACTTGGTAAAATGTTGAATTTAATGTAGTTAATAGGTTTAACCCTAATCTTTATGAAAACTCGAATGTCATATGCTAACGTGTGCTTAATTTTAAAACTATTAATTTTCCAAATAAATTTGATTTTTAACTCGCACTTCAAACTAAAACTAATTTAACTAATTTAACGATAAAGAGATTATATTAAATACCATTCAAGTTGTTCATTAATATTAACAAAAAAAATTAATAAAAAACCCAAGATCCGCAGAGGTATTCTATTTCCTCAGAAGATTTACTTGATCCAGAGAGGGTGCTCTCCGGATCCTATGGTCAGATTCCGAAATCCGTTTTTTCATCGTCATTTTTTTTCAAAAGAACCCCTCTTTTTTGGTCATTTACCGAATTTTTTCCTTAATCTCTTTCTTATTTATTTTTAAAACGTGTTTGTGTGATTTTTATTTTGTATTTGATTTTAACCTGATTTGTATGGAGGTTATATTTTGAATTTAGTTGACTTGGTAAAATGTTGAATTTAATGTAGTTAATAGGTTTAACCCTAATCTTTATGAAAACTCGAATGTCATATGCTAACGTGTGCTTAATTTTAAAACTATTAATTTTCCAAATAAATTTGATTTTTAACTCGCACTTCAAACTAAAACTAATTTAACTAATTAACGATAAAGAGATTATATTAAATACCATTCAAGTTGTTAATTAATATTATTCATTTTTTAGTTTATTTATTTTATTTTATATTTAACGATAAATAAACTGTGCTATTAAATATATCATTCAAGTTGCTCACTATTACTTATCATGTTTTATTTATTTATTTTATTTAATGTGAGTCTTCTATAACACCCGGTCTCAGGTATACATTTAAATTCAAGTTAAACTTCATATTTTACTCTTGGACTTGGCGAGTTGGAGGTTCAAATCGTCGAGTAGGATCGACTCCGGGTCGGGGAATTAAGTGACCTACTCGACGCATCGGTAGACCGAATCGGCGAGTAGGAGTTGTCTGAGTGAAACCCTAAATTGGAGGGTTTGCACCATATTTAAACATCTTATGAGGCTTCCACCCCAGCTTCCATCACCTCTAGAGCATTACACCTGAAACCCTAATCCTCCATAAGTGAACTTGAGCTTTCTTGGTTGTTTTGAGTGTTATTTGGTGTATCTTGAAGCTAGTGGAAGAAGTGGAAGATAGAAGACTCAATGGAGAAGGAGTAGATCCGGGAGCTACACCCCATTTGCCATCTTTTCTGGTAATCAAGCTTACAACTTGGTCTTCTTTCTCTTAGATCTATTTGTCCCCATATTAAGAGGGTTTTGGCTCAAAAACCTTGGTCCTTGATGTTGGGATGTCCCAAGTGGTTCATATCTCAGATTGAGGTTCTAAGGAGCAGTACATTGCATAAAGATGCAAGCTTTATGGCTATGATAGCCCCATGCATCTTGTAGACCTCATTTTTGGGTGTTTTGAGCTTAAAGTCCCATGCATGGACGTAAAGTTCATGACTTTACGTGTTATATCGATTGTAGGAGCCCAGATCTGCCTTTTAAATGAGTTTTGCACAACAAAAATCAATTTATGGACATGGACATTAGTCGACTCAGCAAGTCGTTCTTGGGACTCGGAGAGTCGGGGGTTTGGTTTCTCCAATCTTTTATGATTCGAAGGAATCCAATTTAGTTTAGACGGGATTTAGATGAGCCCAGAGGAAGGACTCAATGAAATAGACATAGTTATGGACCTGGAAACAATGGGACTCGGCGAGTTTATGAACGTACTCGGTGAGTCCAAAGCAATCTCCCAACCCATGAAGATGGAATTGATGAGTTGTTCATACAACTCGGCGAGTCACAAACTAGACACGCTCATATGATGAAGATGAACTCAATGAGTTCAAGGAGGAACTCGACGAGTAAGTCAAAGATTGTCCCGATGATATGATTGAAGGAGAGCTCGTCGAGTTCTAGCTAGACTCAACGAGTAGAGTTGGGTTGGGGACAGGTGAAAGAATAGGGACTCGGCGAGTCGAGTCAACTGTAAGTTGACTTTGACCAGGATGTTGACTTTAGCCAGGGGTAAAATGGTCATTTTACCCTAAGATTAATTATCAGTTTTTGACTTAGTGTCTTTATGGAAATTATAGTCGGACAGTCGCTGGAGCAGCAGACAGAGATTTCTCACTCAGAGTTTTAGCGGTCAGACATACGGGGTGAGTTTCCCTTCAGTAGGAACGGGTCTAAGGCACCAAGGCCGGCCCGTTTATGTAGTTACAGTATGTCGGGGTAAGTCCGATGTCGGGGTTATCCCGATGCAATTTATATGTGCAATTTATGTGTTTAGTTTATTCCGGACTTCAGTCTGATGTCAGGGTGGTCCCGAGAAGTAGTTATGTATGTTTGATGTCATGCATGTTTATGTTATGTGTTATATGTTCCGGACTCCGGTTCGATGCCGGGCAAGTCCGATGCAGTTTATGTGAATATGTTATATGTTTACGTTTATGTTATGCTCAGTCTATTCCGGACTTCGGTCCGATGCGGGGCGAGGCTCAAGTTATTCCAAACTAAGTTTGATGTCGAGCGGGGCCCGATGCAGTGGGCAAGGCCCATTAGTTGTATATGTGCTTTGTATGGTATGTGGTAGTTTGGGAGAGCTCACTAAGCTTTGTGCTTAGTTTCAGTTTTGGTTTCAGGTACTTCAGCTAGTAAAGGGAAGGGATCGAGCTGATGGCGTGACACACACACCACAGTTGATTATCCTAGGCGTTACTATGATATTTTATGAGACAATTATTTATTGACAGATTTTATGAGATTCGAAATATATGTTTGATGATTTTATTTTATGATGATGAGACTATGTGTTGTCAAATGATTTTAAAAACAAAATTTTTGGCTTGTATTTTTGGGATGTTTCAAGTTGGTATCAGAGCCTTGGTTTGAGGGATTCGGACACGCTTTCGGGTGTGTCTGAACTCAAACTAAGGACTTTGTATAGAAATTTTCAAAAGGATAATCAATTTTTGCAAAACAAAAGAGTTTTAGAAAAAGCAAAAATAATTTTTAAAAAGAAAAGAACTTTGAAAAGAGAAAAGGGTGTGATGCATGCAATCAGCCGAGCTCAAGTAAGTAGTCCCAAATTACCCATACAAGTTTATGCTATGTTATAATTATCAGCTTTTTTAGAGCAGCATGCTAGATTAGGACTAAAGATCTAGGAAGGATGCCTTATGTACCTGCTATATGTATTTTAGCTTTATGAGAACTGCATGCTAGTACAGATTAGTCAAGATGATAGCCTGAGTAGTATATGCTTGATTATGTGTACTCGATGTCCGAATGCTGCTTGCTTTGTACTTTTAGGTGTTTTAGTTGTCTTTCACTAACTAGTAAATGGATATTTTACGTTGCATATTGCGAGGATTAAATAATTTCAAAAGGTTAGGTCTAGCACTTTTTCGCAGCTCCCATTTGATTCCAACCGTTGTAGGGTAGGATCTCTCATTCAAATAATTATTTAGTCTGAGTAATATGTAATAGTATTCGCGAGCTAGTTAGGGGAAGAAAGAAGGGACTTATTATGCAGCTGATGGTGGAGAGTGGGATGGTGATTACCCTAGGGCAAGCCTAGGATGAGAGTAGCAAAGAACATTAGCAGTAGAAGGGACTTGGTGGAGTCAAGGCAGTTCTTGAGGAAAGTACACATAGATATGGAAGGTAGTATGGGCCCATACTACTGAAAGAAAGGATCCGTACTCGAATCAAGGAAGGCTGGGACAAGACCAGGGAACTTATAATATATGTGATCCCTCGAGTTATAGTAGTATTCTGACGTCTGTCATTATGTGTTTTCAGAATGGTGGTTTTACACCCGAGACCAGCAGTTGGTAGTTTAGGTTAGGGGTGGCAATCCTCGACCCAACTCGTAACCCGACACCAACTCAACACGAAAATAAACGGGTTTGGGTTGCGATTTTTGAGCCGCCAACCCACCAACCCGACAATCCGTTTATTTCATGGGTTGGGTTGGGTTACCTGTTTGGGTTCGCGGGTCAACCCGCCAACCCGATTATATATATATATATATATATATATATTATGTTTAAAAAATATATTTAATTATTTATCAGTTTTGAATATTTGATTATCGTTTAATCGTTTTCCGATTTCAAAAATGCAAAAACTTCTTTGAGTCGAATTAGCGTGCCTTAACCCCTAAGAAGCCCCTAATCAAAAAGATATTCACTCTCCAGTATCCAAATCACAACTCCATGCCTCTCGTCTCGTCGATTGAGGCATCGATCCATCAACTGTCGTAGTGTCGCACGCAGTGTACACCACTCGTCTTCTCGTCCTCCAGCTGTCGCACACCACTCATCGTCGTAACTCCTGTTTATGACTTTATGTTGAATATTTAAGACTTTATGGCTTCTTTTTATTTTTATTTTATAATTTCATTTTAAAATGTGTTGCTTATTAAATGGATTATACGGGTTGGGTTCGACCTACAAACCCACGAACCCATATACTTATACGGGTTATATGGGTTGGGTTGGGTTGATGTTTTCAACCCGCCAACCCATGACCCGCTAACCTACCAACCCACATATTATATGGGTTGGGTTGGGTCAATATATTCTGACCCACCAACCCGCCAACTCGAACCCAACCCAATTGCAAGGCCTAGTTCAGGTGTCGGGAAGGGATCAGGTTCAGGCTCTGGAGTTGAGCACTTGGATGAGCAGACTAGGGAGTTCATCTCCTCAGAGATCACGCGTAACATACTTGAGCAGACTCTTGTGATCTTCGGTTTGATCAAGGAAGGTATTATGGAGCTCATGGATGAGACGTTGAGTGCGTTTCGCACTGATGTGGCGACCATGATAGGGTCGCGCACGCTTACGTTCAAAGAGTTCAGGGCATGTGGAGCTCCTGATTACCAGGGGGCACGAGACCCCACTACTAGTACCAGATGGTTGGCAGACGTCGCCAATGCATTCCGCACCAGCAGATGTCCCGATGGGGACAAGGTTAGGCTCGCGTCCTGTCTTCTGAAGGGCAGGGCAAGTGACTGGTGGGAGGAGGTCGATAGGGCCACTAAAGATGATACTATGTTAGATGCTATGACCTGGGGTGATTTCACGACCAGGTTCAGAGTCGATTTCGCACCTGTTATTGAGGTGCAATAGGTTGTTAGGGAGTTTCAGGACCTCTAGCAAACGACAGAGATTGTGGAGGAGATTACCGCCAAGTTTAGGGTGAGGGCCCTCCTTGTTCCGCAGTATGTGGCGGATGAGGAAATGAAAAAGGCCTGATACCATGAGATGTTGCGGAGCGATATCCGCCAGTTTGTGAGCCGGTCCAACTGCAAAAGGCTGGAGGATATGATAGCGAGGGCTCGTGAGAGGGAGATTGATTTAGAGGTGGAGAGAAAGAGGAAGCCAAAGATGATGTCTAACGCAGCAGATTCAGGCAAAAAGCCCAAGTTGTCTAATCACAGGTCGAGGGGACAGCATAGCCGCAGTCGGTGTGGCAAGTGTGGCAGATTGCACGATCAGTTGTGTCACTCGCTCTTAGCAGGCGGTTTAGTAGAGCTCTGGGGGAGCTGGATTGCCCACTTGATGTTGAGATAGCTAATGACAGGACCGTCAGGATCACGAGAGTTCATAGAGGTTTTACGCTTCAATTTGTAGCACCCGTTTATTTATTAAATAAATAAATAAAATAATGAACGATTAGTAGCCCTAAAATAAATAATTATATGGCAAGGCATTGGTTTTCGGGAACCAAAGGCTACAATGTTAGAAGGAAGGGACTAAAAATGTTAACATGGCTGAAGTTGGAGCATTGGACCTTAATTGAAAAGAAATTGTCAAACAAGGGGTGGTTTAGTAAATTCTGGATTAGTTTTGTATATTGTTGAAGGTAGGGCTATATGGTAACTTGTGGGACTTCATTGAAGAGATCTTGGAGGCTAAAGGAATAACATGTGAATTATTGGGACTTTATTGAGAACAAATTTGTAGAGGAGGGGCAAAATTGTAATTATTGGAGCTGATTAAAAAGATCCCAAGGGGGATGGACCGGACTTGTAAAAACGGGCAAAGGTGTGATTGAAGCGGGATTAAAACCTGATAATTGCTTCTTCCCGGTTATCAACCCTAAACCTATCACATTTCTATAGCAGCCACCATTTCTTCTTCGGGCCTTTCCAGCCGCCATGTGTGAAGACTGTCGCCCTCACTCCGTTCGTTGTTCCGACCAGTCAGGGGTCCGTTTCCGCCGCTCCTTCGCCGCCTAACGACACAACAGCCTCATTATCATAGACTTCGTGTGCATCGGAGGTTGCTGAGACCGAGGAATACCGTCGACGTTGTCACTGCGTGATTCATGAGCAGTTAGGAGCTCTCGGTTGGACCATCGTCTTCCATCAACACCTTTTTCTTCGTTACCCGGTGCCCGATGTCGTGTATGACGAATGAGATGGATGGTGTGCTTTGGCCGTCGTTTCTAGTTTCCGGTCGTCACTTTTTACGGCTGAGTTGAGAGATATTGGTCTTCGGATCGGGTTTGCTAGCATGTGTAGGTGCTAGTTCGGGTGGGAAAAAGAAGGACCGCCACCACCACCGTGAGGTGGTGGCTGTCATCACCAAAAACCACTTGGTGGGTGCTGGTGGGTATTCTGCATTTTGGAGTGTGTATTTGTGTGGCTGAGTGATTTCAACCGGAAGAATGGGTGGGTGTGTTTCTGTTTTCCTTGGTGGGTTTGTGTGTGTATAGTGTAGCTTGGCCGAAAAACCGAGAACAACCACCACCGGCCACCACAAGGTGGTTGTGTGTGTGTGTGTGTTAGTGAGATTCGGGTTGTACAATGTAATTAGCAAAAGAATAATGAAAGGAAAAATCAACCACTACCGTAAGGTGGTGGGTACCGCCTCCTGCTGCCACCGATCGCCGTGTCGGGTGGCGGTGTGCTTTGCCTCGTGGTGTTGGTTCGTTTGGGGTGCTTGAAACCCTAATGGGCCCAATGAAGCTTAATGGACTCTAATGGACCCAATAAAACCCTAATGGGCTTAATAATATTTTAGTGGGCTTAATAGGCCCAATAAAGCCCTAATTGATCTAAAAGCCCAACAAATTAATAAATGGGCTAGTATTTGGGATGGAAACCCTAATTAGAGTTTGGAAAATCCTAATGCCATAAAAACCCTAATTTTGGGGAATTAATCGAGACAAACGGGACTTATTAATAACTTGGAATATTAAATAATAATCATTGGCGAAAATTAATCTAAGCAATATTGGACTTAATGGATTAAGTCCTTAATGGGTTAAGTAGGAAACTTAACCCTAATCATCATTTTATGTGAAACCCTAATTTCACTTGGGCCTTGATGATTGGGTTATTAAATGGGCTATCCAAGATCATGCAAATGGTCTAGAGTAATTTAATGGGCCTAGGGTAAGGCCCATGTAAGGGGCTTGGGCCCAATTTGGAAATTTGGGCCATAGATGGGCCATAGTTTGGGCCTTAATGATTATATGATGTTGGGCCTTAGAATGAGACCATATATAGGCCTAGGCCCAATTTGGAAAATTGGTCCATGTGTTGGGCTTTGATTCCTAATTGACTTTGGGCCTACGGATTGGGCCTTGGGCTTGAATAAGCCAAGATAGGGGTAATGTAGTAATTATCCAAAGAATGTACGTATGGTTATGTATTGGGACCCAATTATTAATTGGGTGTTGACAGTTCGGGAATCTGTCAGCCAGCAGCAGGGGTCGAGTGTGCGGGACTTCAGCAAGTAGGGGATTGTGTCTTCGGAACTTCAGCAGTGTGAGGTGAGTTACCTTCCAGTAGCGGTGGGTCTACGGACACAATGTTGGCCCACTAGTAGGAGTTGTATGTTAGATGATTGTCTATGTGATATCATCTAGGTTTGCTACTACCTGATATGTTACATGTTGGCATGATATGTTATATGTGATAGTAGTAGAGTTCGGTTGTTAGGACCGAAGGGTAGGCCAGACACCCGAGATATGTCTGACAGTATGTGATGATATGTTATATGTTGGCATGATATGTTATATGTGATAGTAGTAGAGTTTGGTTGTTAGGACCGAAGGGTAGGCCAGACACCCCATATATGTTTGACAGTATGTGATGATATGTTTATATGTTGTGATGATATGTTATATGCTGACATGATATGTTATATGTGATAGTGGTAGTAGGAGGGGAATAGTCCCCAAGTTCGGTTGTTAGGACCGAAGGGTAGTTCGGACACCCCAAATATGTCTGATAGTATGTTTATGTTATGATATATGTGATAGTAGCAGTAGGGGTGGAATAGTCCTCGAGGGTCGGTTGTTAGGACTGACGGGTAGGTCAGCACCCCAGAATGGCTTGACATGGGTAAGTCAGCACCCCAGAATGGCTTGACACGGGTAGGACGGCACCCCAGAATGGCCGCATGGGTAGGTCGGCACCCCAGAATGGCCGTACGAGTAGGTCGGCACCCCAGAACGGTCGTACCGGGTAGGCCGGGCACCCCAAAATTGCCCGGCAGTATATATGCTATGTGCTTTTATGGTATGTGGTATGATGGGGGAACTCACTAAGCTTCGTGCTTACGGTTTTCAGTTTTGGTTTCAGGTACTTCGTGTTAAAGGAAAGGAGTCGGCTTGATCGCAGCGCATCACACTATGGTTTTCCGCACATGAGATCTTTGGGATTACACTCTGATATTGTTTTATGATAACATGTTTGATTATTTCTACTTTGGTTTTGACATGACATGATATCACAGATGTTTTATTACACTGTTGGTTTTATAATGACATTTAAAAATGAAATTTTTGGCTTGTATTTTTGGGATGTTACAAGTTGGTATCAGAGCCTTGGTTTGAGGGATTTGGACACACTCTCGGGTGTGTCTGGACTCAAACTGAGGACTTGGTATGAAAATTTTCAAAAGTATAATCATTTTATAAAAAGAAGTTTGAAAACAAAAATTTGAAAGAGAAAAGAACTTTGAAAAGAACAAGATGTGTGATGCGTGCAATCAGCCTAGCTCAAGTAAGTTTTCCCCAAGATACCCATACATGTGATGCTATGATATGATATGGCTATGAGAACTGCATGCTAGATTAGGGCTAAGGATCTACGAGGATGCCTTATATGCCTATTATATGTGCTTGTAGACTTGCATGCTAAAACTGATCAGTTAGTGAAAGAATTGCATGTACATATTCTTGATTAGAGGATAGAATGATTTGATTGGAATATGATGGTTAGATTTTCCATTGTCTGAATGTTGCTTGCTTTGTGCTTTGTGGGACTCTTAGTAATGTGAGTAGCTATTAAGTGAATATGCTAAGTCACATGTGGCACATGCTGGATAATTTCAGAGTGATAGATTTGACCCTATTGCGTAGCTCTTGTTTGAGTCTAACCGTTATAGGGATGATTCTGTTACTTGAAGGATTATCTGATCTCTGTTGCATGTGGCTATATTCATGAGGTAGCTAGTTGACATTACTGGGAATCTTTCAGCAGCTGAGGACTGGGTGAGTTCGGGAACCTAGGGAAGCCTAGGATATATTTCAGTGAGTTTGTAGTGAGGCTTAGTTAGACTTGGGTGTACCAGTTGAGGAAGTGACTTGGAGGATTTGGGAGGATTGCTAAGGAAAGTATGGATAGGTGTGGGTGTCACACCCCAAAACCTAGAACGGAGAAATACGTTCTGGGGTGGAGGACGTCATGTACAGTATCATAACAATTGCATAATAGTTAAAACAAGCGACAACAACCATTGCATTAATATAGTGATTGTAAATATAAGCGTATTCTGTACAGTTAATAGACACCAAAAGTATAAACAAAATAAAAGATGGGTCTTGTATATGCTCCATCTTCCCAAAAGCTGCACCAGTACCTGTCTATTTTTGACTTGAGAATACAAGTTATTTTGAAAATGAGTATCAGCATAAAGCTGGTGAGGGTGCAACCTATGTAGATTTCGTTAGAGCTCTCTGTCTTTCCGTTAGCCATTTCTACGACGAATGTTTCTTTTAGTGGTTGTGGGGATTGCTTAAGTAAGTGTTTAAAGTTTTGGTTTATGAAGCTTCTTTCAGCTCCACTATCGAATAAGACACAAGCATAAGAGTTGTTGAGAAGGAACGTACCAGTGACTACTGTGAGGTCCGCTACTGCTTCATTGTGGCCAATAGCGAGTAGTCTTCCTGTTCCTCCCGTATTCCCGGCCTTCGGACAGTTTTTCTTGAAATGGCCAACTTCGCCGCAGCCATAGCAGGCCTGGCTCACTCCTGAGCTGGGGACTTGAGTGATAGGTTTGGGTTGGGATCTGCAAAACCGGACGGTATGGCCCTTCCAGTCGCAGTTGGTGCAGTGTAATTCACGGTAGGGGCCGTTGTGATGGAAGGGGCACTTGGGACACTTGGGTAAGTTTCCAGCATAGGATTTGGCTGGTACGGGGGTAGCAGGAGTGGTGGCAACATGGACGGCCACGATCTGTTGGTTCTTGGAGGAGGATTGACTTTTATTGCCCTTCTTCTGATCCCAACGCTTCTTCTTGTTATCGGTTGATTTGGGTGGTGCAGTGGTAATCGCCGTGGTTGTTGATGGGGTGGAGGGAGTTTCATGATCAATTAACCTCTGGGCCAATTCCTTGGCGCTATCAAAGGTTGTAGGACGTGATGCTAACACGTTCCCTCGATACGGGGGCACTAAACCGCAGATGTATCGTTCTATCTTCTTGCTTTCAAAAGGGATCATGTTGGGACACATAGCTACCAGGTCACAGAACCTGGCAGTGTAAGCTATTATATCAGTCCCCTTCATCTTGAGATTCCAAAGTTCTTCTTCGAGCTTCTGAACTTCGCCCTTAGGGTAGTACTCATTCATCATTAGGTCCTTTAGTGTGTCCCAGCCCATGGCGTTGGCTGTTACCAAAGAGAGTGATTTGACATGGCCATTTCCACCATGTCAAGGCCCTTTCAGTGAAAGTGGCAGCAACAAACTTTATTTTGCTTTCTTCAGGGCATGAGCACATTTCGAAAACAGCTTCAGTCCTTTCAATCCATTGGGACAAAGCAAGGATTCCTCCGGTCCCATTGAAAAACGTCGGTTTGCAGTTCATGAAGTCCTTATAAGTACACCCCTGCGCACGTGAGGGAATTTCTCCATGTTTGGAGTTGATACCCATTCCAGCTCCGCTTGCATCACCGGAATTCATTTGAGCCATAGCGGCTGTTACAGCTGCAGTCACAGTGGTTTGAAACATCACAGGATCAAACCGTGGAGGAGGAGGTGGAGTTTGAGTTGCAGGTCTGCCTTTGTTCGGACGCTTGCAGGGAGGCATCTTTTACTGGAAGTTTATAAAGATGAAGATAATAGTGAGAATCGATTGTAAATAAGTTGCGAGAGTTTCACAGACCAAACTGACATAGTTCAGTTATCAGATAGAATCATAGCAATAGAGTAGAAAAACACAAAACTTCAGACTTTCTCACAAAGTGTGTAGCTGCCAATATTACTGGTATTAATGATGTAAAATGAATTCGGAAAAAGCAACCTAACAGTAGGTCTTACATCAAACCATAAGGAAAATGTTGGCAGCCTAGAGGCCTAATTAGAGTACTTTCAAAGTTAGGAATGTTTACAAACAAGTGCTCTACCGAGCATAGAAAAAGAAAGGCTATTCCTTAAACAAAAGGGAAAGATAAGTAGATATCTTCTACTGACGACGGGTACTCATTGGGCGAACCCTAAGATCACCCAGTTGGCGAACAACTTCCTGAAGATGTCTCTCTTGAACCCTCTGACGTGCTCGGAGTTCCCTAACTTCGGCTCAGGATGCAGCTAGCTGTTGCTGCAGAGCCTCATTGGTCCTCCTAGTCCTATCCATGGCTTCTTCCAGTTGGCGGATGCGGGCAGTGTTAAGGTTGAGTTGGCATCAATTTCCACGACTCTGCCGATGGCTGCTTGACCTTGTTCGGTGTTCCTGACAATCCTACGGACCATGATGGGCAAGACTCGGTCCGCTGATCCTCCTTCGCTTATGTTGTAGAAGCTTCGGTCTCCGTCGAAAGGTGCAGGCTGACCCTGCTCATTGCTCCATTGGTTCAAGCTTATTGCCCACATGGGGGTGGGACCTTGAAATGTCGGACGGGGATTAGGGTTTGGAGCTACTGGAGGTAGATTGTTGACTTCTGGTTCGGAGTCGGAGTTATCTGAAAAGCCTTCAGCACGGTGATCATCCAAAGGGATCGGGTGATCATCTTCTGGTTCCTCATCGAGCCATCCTCCATTGCCTTGGTTCAGATAATACGGATCGTCGGGATGGTGGAAGCCAGCCATGCTATCTACGCGAGAATGGGGAAAGAAAGGTTAATAGACGTACTAATCTAGGATACTTATAAGATGATCGTTATTAGTCGACCCAATACTTGCATAGTGCATACCAATTACATGTAACCGAAGCAAGATAGTCCTTCGAATAAGCGACCCTAACTCTAGATCCCCAATCAAACAAGAACATGAAATGAAGCAAAGGTCACAGATTCTAAGTCTATAGCGCCCTAGTCACATGTAACCGTGGTGTATCCACTTAGCAACTATTGCCCTACCAGTAACGACCCTTTTAGTTATCACATATGTAGTTAGTAGAAGGCAGAATACTCCTATAGTATTCTTGTTCTAACGTTCTGGTGGTAGTGTTAGTAAGTTTTTAGACTTGTTGCAACACCACAATCACTCTTAGGCACATGCTAGTCACTCTTGGAAAAATGTAGTTGATCAGGCTACATCCACCCAGATGTGACTATATGTCTCTAAGCCTAATTTTGTTGTTCAACAATCTTAATACTTTTGTTCTGTTCTAGTATGATACTGACCCTTTGTATTGGTGAATGTATATATATATATATATATATATATATATACTTAATTAAATATTTTAGTATTTAAAAGTGTATATTCTTGTTCAGAGTGTTTTAGTCCCGAAGTGTTTTTAGTTCATATATCTTTTATGGGTTGATATACTTGATTCACTATAAACAATGCTCTGATACCAATCTGTCACACCCCAAAACCTAGAACGGCGGAATACGTTCTGGGGTGGTGGACGTCATGTACAGTATCATAAGAATTGCATAATAGTAAAAACAATCGACAACAACCATTGCATTAATATAGTGAATGTAAATACAAGCGTGTTCTGTACAGTTAATAGACACCAAAAGTATAAACAAAATAAAAGATGGGTCTTGTATATGCTCCATCTTCCCAAAAGCTGCACAGTACCTGTCTATTTTTGACCTGAGAATACAAGTTATTTTGAAAACGAGTATCAGCATAAAGCTGGTGAGTTCATAAGAATTTAGTGTCGTTGCTTGTATAAAAGTGTTTACAATCATGTAATATAAGAGTTGTAATTAACGTCTGAGAATAGTGGAAATCCCTAGAAAATCCTATATTTTCCAGAATTGAGCATTTGTAAGTTAAATCCTTCAAGTGTGTAAAAGTATTTCCATTGAAACTTTCAGTTATAAAAATAAGGTAATAAATTTCATTCAAGTAACGTAGATGAGGAAATGTATTGCCGGCTGGCTGAAATAGTGTTGCAAACTTCAATTAGTAATATATATTTATTTACTTCGGGAAGTTAGTTTGGACTTTAATTCTTAGTGTGTTAATTTGGATATGGATGTAATCTTTCATGTAACCAAATTGAATAATAATAGAGAGTCCGATGACCTTCCCGGTCATAAGTAGCATAGCGATGTTTTGTCGCCCCTGGGCCTGGTCGGCTCGGACTGTAGTTAATAGTCGGGATATAATAGCGTCCGTCCTGTATAGATCTATACATGTAGTGTTGCTTTCCTTCCGGGAAGCTCTGGTTACATGGTATTTGCATAGTAGAGTGCCGTATAGAGGGATAGTGTGTCATATTTTAGATTAGTGTATTCTCTTGTATTATAGTATAGTAAACTTTTAGTATAGTATAGAGAGTGTTTTCTTTAACGTGCCTTAACTCGTAATAGTAGTAATTATAGTGAATATCATAGTGATAGAGGTAGCTAGCAGTAGTCTTAACTATACCTATTATAGTTAAATAGAGTATGGGATTGCATGCCTTTGATTTACAAAGGTATTGAATAAGATGAAGACTTTTATATCTAACACAAATATATATGATATATAACTAAGAATTCAACGACAGTCGGACGGATAACAGTATACCCTAAGACCACAATCAAACAAGAACAGGAAGTAAGGCTAGCTATCGATCCTAAGTCCTTCAAGTCTTATATAAATATATTGGTGTAGATATAGTTTAAAAGAAAAGTAGTTTAAAAACAGTTTGAAACTCGTTTAATAACAATTTAACATAGAAAATACATTTGATAATTATCTAAAACAGTTTTGTTGACAAGTAGTTAAAAGTATAGAAAAATCCTTTTTGATTGCAAGTTATAAATCACATATGATTTGATACTATAACTTGTTGTATTTAACTTGTATCCCCCCCTAAAACATGTAAAAACATTTGAAAAGGTTAGTTAAGGGGTATGAACTCACCTGAAGCGAGTAGATCGGGTGGAAGTGTCGGGTGAGCGCTTGGTGTCAAGTGAAGACTTGAACACACTTTATGCCCCTAGTAACATATGAAGACATATGTTTACATGTAATTAGTGACTAAGACACTAATTAAACACATGTAGACATTCTAATGTGAAGAAAAATCTTTGGTCAAGGGCTAGGAGGCTATTGGGTTGCAAGGAAGGAGTGTTAGGCCTCACTATGGAGTTTACTCCTCAAATACTCACCTTGGGTGAGTTTATGGTTGAGGGACCATTTCCCCCATGAGTTTACGGCTGTAAACTCATGGGAGGAGTGTATTTGTGTGTCTTAAAGTCTCTTGTATCACTAGGAAGGTTTCCAAGGTAAATTCCAAGGCTTGAGGGGTGTTTAGGGTTCAAAAGGGGCACTCCCTTGGAGTTTGCGTCCTAGGACCACTCCTTAGGAGTTTACGGTCGTGAACCCCATGGTTTATGGCCGTAAACCCTTGGACACCCCTTATACTTCGTTTTTGAGGTCCTTAGCTCACTCCTACAAGTTTCTATGTGAAGATCTAAGGCTAAATAGGGGGTTTAAGGCTCAATTTGCATAATTTGAGGGAGTTTACGACCTAAGAGTGTTCCTGGGCCGTAAACCCTCTTTCAAGCCTCCAAACATAATGTTTAATGTCTAAAACACTTCAAGGGTAAATTCTAAGTTAGCCTCTAAGCCTAAGGAAGAGATTTGGGGGCATTTTGGCACACTTTTAGGGGTATACAGCCTAAGAAGGTTCTTGCGCCGTAAACTCCTTGTTCTTGGCCTTCTTGGATGATTTTCAAGTTATATTGACATGTAGTGAGTTTTAGAACAATCTAGGGTAAGAGAACTTACAGTTTGGGAGCGGAAACTTGCGGATTTTTGGAAGAATCGAGCCTTGAAGAGAGAGAGAGAGAGTAGAGAGAGAGTGACTAGAATGGTAAAGAGTCTAAGTTGGTGACCACTCAACCCTTATATAGGGTTGAGTTTCTGGCCAGGTGGAAGTCTACCCGATACCAACGTTAAACGGGGCTTATGTTCGTACCCGATTAAATGGTCGTATTTTAACTTGTTTGCAACTAAAACTTTTTAAAAGGATATTGAGGGTGTTTCCCGTGTTTCTAATTTATTCCGATCCTTATGAAGTCATAATAAAAGTTCAAATTTTAATTTTCCTGATCCCAATGTTAACGGAAAAGTTTAATAAGAACGAGTTCTATTAACAGAAAACGGGTTACGGTGACGGAATAAATTTCAGGTTGTCACAGTGGGAGGTAGTATTGGGCCCGTACTACTGAAAGCACATGATCCATAATTGAATCGGTGAGAGTCTTGGAGAATCTGGGAAGCTTCAGGGAAGACTTTGTGACCCAGTTTAGGGACAGAGGATGTTCCAGTTGTTGCAGCTTAGCCATTGGCAAGTGAGTTAGTAAGCGTGGCAGGGTGTCAGACCCTGAAGGATAAGATTTCCAGGAGGTTGCAGATGCGATATCAATTTGGGGCGCTTTGAGAGGAGAGGTTCATGCCAGATGCGTACAGTAGAGGGTCACGGGAAGAGACCCATGAATTCTGATCATCAGGTGAAAGGCCAGCAGGGCCTGAGTCGGTGCAGCACGTACATGACAATGGTCACGGGAGTCTGTCACTTCCAGGGTTTAGGCTGCTACATGGTAGCGGGATTGGTCATGTCAGCAGAAGGTGATCAGTAATCCTCTAGGTGTTGCGAGTATGTCATCTTCTACTGCTACTAGATGGATGTTGGGGATACGTATCACTTTGGGATTGTGAGTGAGTTGGGATAAGTCAGATCTCGGGTCGGTTTCCTGCTAGTGTTTGGGTTATCAAGGATCATATATGCCATCCTGCATGCTGAAAAGTCCTTGATGAACCCACAGAGGAATGCATCTTGCGGAGCGGGTTCAGTGTGTACCGTTATCATTCCGGATCTTTGCCGAGATCTGTGCAGGAGTATTGTTTGGAAGGTCCTCAGTCAAGGTTAGATGGATAGTTCTCCAGTGAAGTCAACGTTCAGGGGTTCTACCATGGTTCAGATATGGCCGGTAATTGTCTATGGATGAACTTTGGAGTTCAAGGCACTACCGTTGCTAGGACAGAGCTGGTGACATGAAAAGGGTAGTGTCAGTCGTGGGTGTTAGATGCACAAGTGGTTGGTCATCTCATGTTCAAGAGAATTGTATTTTCTCATTGGCTGTGTTCGGTTAGAGTTCAGTGGTACTGCAAGATTGGGAGTAGGAACGAGGATTCGTCAGCCAGAGTGAAGATTGAGGTCTAATTGATAGCATGTGAGATGGATTGAGGTTTCAGACTGGATCAGATTTTAAGAGTACTCATCAAGATTTCCGAGGATGGGAGATCTCAAGGTTTAATCGGTGATTAAACGCTAGCATTGGCAGGCACGTGTTGTCATCAGTAGGATACTAGAAGGCGAGAGGGATTGGGAATCCTTCAATTCTCGCGTACTGTGAAGACTTAGTCGAATCTAAGTGGGGGAGAGACTTTTTGTAAAGTTCTCCAAATATGAGTTCTGGTTGCGCGGGGTGCAATGTCTTGGGCACCTTGTCAACCAGAAGGGTATTCTAGTTGATCCGGCCAAGATAAAGGTCGTGATGTAGTGGGAGATTCCGAGGTCTCCAACCGAAATTCGGAGCTTCCTGGGTCTAGCAGGTTATTATCAGAGACTTATACGAGACTTCTCTGAGATTGTGGTTCCTTTGAACCGACTGACCAAGAAGTCAGTGGTTTTTCTTTGGGGGATTGAGCAGCAGGCAGCCTTCGAGACTCTCAGACAGCGGTTGTACGAGGCACTTATTTTCACCATGCCAGAGGGTGTAGATGATTTCATGGGTTACTGTGACGCCTTGATCATGGGCATGGGTGCGGTATTGATACAGTAGCAGGTTTTGGGAACCAGGTTAGAGTTCCGGTTAGGACCCTAGTTCAGTGATGTGTTAGGTGGAGTGCGCATTCGACCCGATATGGGAAGTGTTGTAAGACTACGGGGGTAGCCGTAGCATTCACTAGCAGTTGGATAGTATGGAAAGTGTTGTAAGACTACGGGGTTAGCCGTAGCATTCACTGGCAGTCGGATAGTATGGAAAGTGTTGTAAGACTACGGGGGTAGCCGTAGCATTCACTAGTTATCAGTTAGCATGGGAAGTGTTGTAAGACTGCGGGTGTAGCCACAACATTCACTAGGTTACTAGATAGTGTGAGCGCGTTGTTAGGACGCAGAAGGAACAGTTGTACCCACCAGTTCGGGTGTAGCAGTAAGGATAAGGAAATCCACAGATTGGATTTCAGAATTACCCAGATGGATTAGATCTGGTTGAGCCAGTGATAGGACTGTAGGAGCGCCACTACAGTTATGGGATCAGGAAAGCAATGGAATGTATAAGATTGCGTGTGAGATAAGGCTACCATTGGTCAGGTAGCAACCACTTCTAGCCTTGGATTTGATGATGGCGGGATTCGACATATGGATCCGATCGGTTAGATCATAAAGTTGTTAGAGTCACAGTGGCATGATAACAAGTTGCAACTAGTTCCAGAGAAGGATTTCGTTCAGAAGCCGTGTGAGGCGACTAAGTAGGAGTCCTTTGCTCCGTAGCCAGGCTGGAACCCGATATTTCAGATGATTGGTGAACAAATAGAGACCAGGGAGGTCTCGTTAGATTTTGCAAAATAGCCATGTGGCAACATACTGCCTCAGGTAGTTCAATGTTCGAGCAATTTTTGCGTTTGGGCAGTGTTAGTATTCGTGTTTTAGGCGGCAAGTACACACAGATAGCTGGTTTATTGGGGAGTGACAAGTCACTCACGGCGGGATTAGCCGAGCCTTGGCCAAGTGTAAGTGATTTGCATGGATAATTAGGCTTATAAACCTGTTTTGCAGTGGGAACCTGGAGTTATTAGAAGTTGAGTAGTCGGCTAAGGGATAACGGACTGGTTTCAACGACAATGGTTCGGTATGAGTGGTCTTTCAGGGAAGCAAACCATCTCAAGACATCATATTCCAGACGGATTAGATGTGAACTTGTTGCGAGGAATTCGTTCCCTCACGGATATTAGGGCTTTGCAAAGATTTGTCACTGTTACTATGGGAAGGCCAGGGTGTGCCCATGATGGTGACCATATTACTTGAGTGGTGTGGTGCATAAGAAATGGTAAGAAATGATTTCGAGGAAGAAATCTAATTTAAGTAGAGGAGAGTTGCAACACCCGTTTATTTATTAAATAAATAGATAAAATAATGAACGATTAGTAGCCCTAAAATAAATAATTATATGACAAGGCGTTGGTTTCCGGGAACCAATGGCTACAATGTTAGAAGGCAGGGACTAAAAATGTTAACATGGCTGAAGTTTGAGCATTGGACCTTAATTGAAAAGAAATTGTCAAACAAGGGGTGGTTTAGTAAATTCTGGATTAGTTTTGTATATTATTGAAGGTAGGGCTATATGGTAACTTGTGGGACTTCATTGAAGAGATCTTGGAGGCTAAAGGAATAACTTGTGAATTATTGGGACTTTATTTTGAACAAATTTGTGGAGGAGGGGCAAAATTGTAATTATTGGAGCTGCTTAAAAAGATCCCAAGGGGGAGGGACCGAACTTGTAAAAACGAGCAAAGGTGTGATTGAAGCGGGATTAAAACCTGATAGCTTCTTCTTCCCGGTTATCAACCCTAAACCTATCACATTTCTATAGCCGCCACCATTTCTTCTTCGGGCCTTTCCAGCCACCATGCGTGAAGACTGTCGCCCCCCCCAGTTTGCTGTTCCGACCAGTCAGGGGCCCGTTGCCGCCGCTAATTTGCCGCCTAACGACACAACAGCCTCATTATCGTAGACGTCGTGTGCATCGGAGGTTGCTGATATTGAGGAATACCGGCGATGTTGTCACTGCGTGATTCATGAGCAGTTAGGAGCTCTCGGTTGGACCATCGTCTTCCATCTACAACTTTTTCTTCGTTACCCGGTGGCCGACGTCGTGTATGTCGACTGAGATGTACGGTGTGTTTTGGCCGCCGCTTCTAGGTTCCAGTCGTCACTTTCCGCGGCTGACTTGAGGGATATTGGTCTTCAGATCGTGTTTGCTAGCATGTGTAGGTGCTAGTTCGGGTGGGAAAAAGAAGGACCACCACCACCACCGTGAGGTGGTGGCTACCATCCCCAAACACCACTTGGTGGGTGATGGTGGGTATTCTGCATTTTGGAGTGTGTATTTGTGTGGCTGAGTGATTTCAATCGGAAGAATGGGTGGGTGTGTTTCTGTTTTCCTTGGTGGGTTTGTGTGTGTATAGTGTAGCTTGGCCAGAAAACCGAGAACCACCACCACTGGCCACCACAAGGTGGCTGTGTGTGTGTGTGTGTTTATGTTAGGTCGGCACCCCAGAATGGCCGTAACGGTAGGTCGGCACCCCAGAACGGTCGTACCGGGTAGGTCGGGCACCCCAAAATTGCCCGATAGTATATATGTTATGTGCTTGTATAGTATGTGGTATGATGGGGGAACTCATTATGCTTCGTGCTTACGGTTTTCAGTTTTGATTTCAGGTACTTCGCGTTAAAGGAAAGGAGCCGGCTTGATCGCAGCGCATCACACTATGGTTTTCCGCACAGGAGATCTTTGGGATTACACTCTGATATTGTTTTATGATAACATGTTTGATTATTTCTACTTTGGTTTTGACATGACATGATATCACAGATGTGTTATTACACTGTTGATTTTATAATGACATTTAAAAATGAAATTTTAGGCATGTATTTTTTAGATGTTACACGATTATTTGATGAGTGGTTCCCAGTGGATTTGGTTTCTATTCCCCCGCGAGGGAACAAGGTCATAATAGGTACTGGTTGAGCCCCAATGGGGCAGTGATATATTGTGAATAGCAGCTGGTTAGAGTTCGCACTCCCATTTGGGGGAGAGTTAGTGATTCATGGCGAGAGGCCACAACGCGAACCACTTTATTGCTCTGTAGCGAGAGCGAGACGTCACATTCAGTAGGGCTGTGCGGGATATGTCGCGTAGGGGTGCAAACGAGCCAAGCTACTCGTGAACTACTCTAGATCGGATCATTAAAAGCTCGACTCAAAACCGGTTTTAAATGAGCCCGAGCTGAGCTCGAGCTTAATATTAAGCTCGTTTATTAAACGAGCTCAAGCTCGAGCCTATGTAACTAAACTCGATTAGGCTCGCGAGCCTAAACAAGCCTTGATATAATATAATTTATTATTATTTTCAGATATTAAAATAAATACATATTTGTGAAATTATGGATTTCAGGTATTAGTAAACGAGATTCTTAATGAGCTTAAGCTTATTTAGGCACATCAAACGAAAAATGAGTCGAGCCCGAGCCTGAGCCGACCTTGTATAATTCTTTATGAGCTCGAGCCGAGCTCAGTAAAAGAAAGCTCGAATCGAGCCGAGCTCGAGCCTCGTATAACTTAAACGAGCCCGAGTTGAGCCTGGCCAGGCTCGGGCTCGGCTCGACTCGTTTGCACCCTAATGTTGCGTATGTCATGGATACCCAAGATAAGGGTAAGGCGACAGTCGATGATGTACTGGTGGTACGAGAGTATCCGGATGTATTCCCGAAGGATTTTCCCGGGATACCTCTAGAGAGACAAGTTAAGTTTCATATTGACCTAGTCCCTAGTGCGGCTCCGATAGCCAAGGCTCCATATCGGTTGGCTCCTCCCGAGATGTAGGAGCTGTCTATACAGCTGCAGGAGCTGCTAGACAAGGGTTTTATCAGGCTGAGCAATTCGCCATGGGGAACCCGATCCTGTTTGTGAATAAAAAGGACAGGTCGCACCGTATGTGCTTAGATTACCGTGTGCTAAATAAGATAACGGTGAAGAACCGTTACCCACTCCTAGGGGTGCAAACGAGCCGATCCGAGCCCGAGCCTGGTCAGGCTCGGCTCGGGCTCGTTTAAGTTATACGAGGCTCGAGCTCGAGCTCGGCTCGATTCGAGCTTCTTATACTGAGCTCGGATCGAGCTCGTAAATAATTATACAAGCTCGACTCGGGCTCGGGCTCGGCTCGTTTTTTGTCTGACATGTCTAAATAAGCTTAAGCTCGACTTGAGCTCGTTAAGAAGCTCGTTTACTAATACCCTAAATCCCTAATCCCGAAATATGTTTTTATTTTAATATATAAAAAAAATAATAAATTATATTATACAAAGGCTCGTTTAGGCTCACGAGCCTAATCGAGCTTAGTGACATGGGCTCGAGCTCGAGCTCGTTTAATAAACGAGCTTAATATTAAGCTCGAGCTCGGCTCGGGCTCGGTTAAAATCGATTTCGAGTCGAGCTTTTAACGATCCGATCTCGAGTAGCTCACGAGTAGCTTGGCTCGTTTGCATCCCTACCCACTCCCGAGGATAGATGATTTGTTCGACCAACTTCAAGGAGCATCTTGGTTTTCCAAGATTGATTTACGGTCCGGATATCACCAGATGTGGGTCAAAGATGATGATGTGCAGAAGACCGCTCTTAGGACCAACTATGGTCATTATGAGTTTGTGGTGAAGCCGTTTGGTCTCACCAATGCTCCATCCTTATTCATGGATCTCATGAATCGCGTGTGCAGACCGATGCTAGATCGATCTGTAATAGTATTCATTGATGACATCTTGGTTTATTCCAAGACCGAGGAGCAGCACGAGGATCACCTGAGGGAGATGCTAGAGACCTTGAGGAGGGAGAGACTTTTCGCAAAGTTCTCCAAGTGCGAGTTCTGGTTGCGCGAGGTGCAGTTTCTGGGGCACCTTGTCAACCGGAAGGGTATATTAGTCGATCCGGCCAAGATAGAGACCCTGATGCAGTGGGAGGTCCCGAGCTCTCCATCCGAGATTCAAAGCTTCCTAGGTTTGGCAGGGTACTACAGGAGATTTATCTAGGATTTCTCCAAGATGGCAGTTCCACTGACCCGACTGACCAAGAAGTCGGTGGTGTTTCGCTAGGGTCCTGAGCAGCAGACAACCTTTGAGATGATCATGCAGCGACTGTGCGAGGCACCGATTCTCACCCTGCTAGAGGAAATAGATGACTTTATAGTCTACTGTGATGCTTCGATCACAGGTATGGGAGCAGTGTTGATGCAGCGGGGGCATGTGACAACTTATGCCCCGAGACAGTTGAAGCCTCACCAGGCTAACTACCTGACGCATGATTTAGAGCTTGGGGCGGTGGTGTTCTCCCTCAAAATTTGGCGGCTTTACCTTTACGGGGTTCGGTAAACTATCTACACGGACCACAAGAGTTTGAGGTACCTCATGGATCAGCTAAATCTGAACATGAGGCTGCATCGATGGTTAGATGTGGTTAAGGATTACGATTGTCAGATCCTTTACCACCCGGGCAAGGCCAACGTAGTGGCCGACGTCCGTAGCCGCAGGCGGTAGTGGCTTCGATCCAGGATATATGTCTGAGGATGACAGTGATTACTCCACTGCTGGAGCAGATTAGAGAGGCACAGGTTGAGGGCCTGAAGCAGGAGCGCCGGAAGTGCGAAAGGATAATAGGCCGAGTGGCTTCGTTTGATTACGACAACTGAGGATTGTTGACCCTACATGGGAGGGTCTGGGTACCGTACTAGGGCGGAGTACAACAAGTGTTGATGGATGAGGCCCACAAGTATCGGTTCTCAATCCATCCAGGGGCGACAAAGATGTACAGAGATCTTCGACCCGATTACTGGTGGCCCTGCATGAAGCGGGATGTAGCTTGGTATGTGGAGAGATGCCTGACCCACATAAAGGTCAAGGTAGAGCATCAGAGCCTCACGACAAGATGCAACCGTTAGACATTCCTGTGTGGAAATGGGATGATATCACTATGGATTTCATTACTAAGCTTCTCAGGACCGCACGTGGGGTTGATTCGATATGGGTCATCGTGGATCGGTTGACCAAGAGCGTCCATTTTATATCGATCCAGGAAAGAATATCGGCCGAGAATTTGACCGAGATTTATGTGCGAGAGGTAGTGGTACGTCATGGAGTGCCTGTCTCGGTGGTGTAAGACCGAGATGTCCGTTTTACTTCCAGGTTTTGGAAGTGGTTTCACGACTAGATGGGTACTCGTCTCCATTTCAGCACCGCTTTCCATCCTCAAATGGACGGACAGAGCGAGAGGATGATTCAGACTCTCAAGGACATGCTTCGGGCATGTGTGTTAGATTTCGGTGGCTGTTGGGATACGTATCTTCCGTTAGCGGAATTTTCATATAACAACAGCTACCACTCCAGTATAGACGGGCCTCTCTTCGAGATGCTCTAAGGGAGGAAGTGTAGGACCCCGATTTGTTGGGGTGAAGTCGGTCAGAAAGTCATGGGGATTACAGAGGTAGTACTTAAGACCACGGAGGGGATTCAGCAAGTCTGGAGCAGGCTCCAGACTACTCAGAGCCGGTAGAAAAGTTACGCTGACAAACAACATTCAGACTTGGAGTTTCAGGTGGGGGACATGGTCATCTTGAAAGTGTCACCCTGGAAGGGTGTTATCAGGTTTCGGAAACGGAGCAAATTGGGCCCCAGGTTCATTAGTCCATTTAGGGTTTTAGCCCGGGTGGGTCGGGTTGCGTATCAGTTAGATCTTCCAATATATCCTAGCCAGATCCACAACACGTTCCATGTTTCTCAATTGCAGAAGTGCTTAGTGAATGATTCAGCAGTGATACCTCTTGAGGACCTTCAGGTTGATGATAGCCTAAACTACATCGAGAGACCCGTGGAAATTTTAGATCGCAAGACGAAGGAGCTAAGGAACAAGAGGGTAGAATTAGTAAAGGTGCAGTGGTAGCACCGCAAGGGTTCAGAGTGGACGTGGGAGCCCGAAGAGGAAATGAGGTAACACTACCTAGAGTTGTTTCCCAAGGCAGCAGACTTCGAGGACGAATTCTAAGACAAGTGGGGGAGAATTGTAACACCCGGTCTCAGGTATACATATAAAATCAAGTCAAACTTCATATTTTACTCTTGGACTCGGTGAGTTGGAGGCTCAACTTGTCGAGTAGTATCGACTTCGCGTTGGGGGATTAAGTGACCTACTCGACGAGTCGGAACACCATATTAAGAGGGTTTTGGATCAAAAATCTTGGTCTTCTTTCTCTTAGATGTATTTGTCCCCATATTAAGAGGGGTTTGGCTCAAAAATCTTGGTCCTTGATGTTGGGACGTCCCAAGTGGTTCATATCTAAGATTGAGGTTCATAGGAGGAGTACAGGCTTAAATATGCAAGCTTTATGGCCATGATAGCCCCATGCATCTTGTAGACGTCATTTTTGGGTCTTTTGAGCTTAAAGTCCCATGCATGGACGTAAAGTTCATGACTTTACATGTTATATCGACTGTAGGAGCCCAGATCTACCTTTTGAATGAGTTTTGCACAACAGAAATCGAGTTATGGACATGGACATTAGTCGACTCGGTGAGTCGTTCTTGGGACTCGACTAGTCGGGGGTTTGGTTTCCCCAACCTTTTATGATTCGAAGGAATCCAGTTTAGTTTAGATGGGATTTAGATGAGCCCAGAGGAAGGACTCAATGAAATAGACATAGTTATGGACCTGGAAACAATAGGACTCGGCGAGTTTATGAACGTACTCGGTGAGTCCAAAGCAATCTCCCAACCCATGAAGATGGAATCAATGGTGAGTCACAGACTAGAGACGCTCATATGATGAAGATTAACTCGATGAGTTCAAGGAAGAACTCGACCAGTTAGTCGAAGATTGTCCCGATGATATGATTGAAGGAGAGCTCGTCGAGTTCTTGCTAGACTCGACGAGTAAAGTCGGGGTGGGGACAGGTGAAAGAATAGGGCCTCGGCGAGTTGGCAAGCCAACTCGATGAGTCGAGTCAAATGGAAGTTGACTTTGACCAGGATGTTTGCTTTAGCCAGGGGTAAAATGGTCATTTTACCCTAAGATTAGTTATCAGTTTTTGACTAAGTGTCTTTATGGAAATTATAGCTGGATAGTCGCCGGAGCGGCAGGCAGAGATTTCTCACTCAGAGTTTCAGCGGTCAGACATACAAGGTGAGTTTCCCTTCAGTAGGAACAGGTCTAAGGCACCAAGGCCGGCCCGTTTATGTAGTTACAGTATGTCGGGGTTAGCTCGATGCAATTTATATGTGCAATTTATGTGTATAGTTTATTCTGTACTTTGGTCCGATGTCGGGGTGGTCCGGAGAAGTAGTTATGTATGCTTGATGTCTTTGTGATTCATGCATGTTTATGTTATGTGTTATATGTTCCGGACTCCGGTTCGATGTCGGGCAAGTCCGATGCAGTTTATGTGAATATGTTATATGTTTACGTTTATGTTATGCTCAGTCTATTCCGGACTTCGGTCCGATGCGGGGCGAGGCTCAAGTTATTCCAAACTAAGTTTGATGCCGAGCGGGGCCCGATGCAGTGGGCGAGGCCCATTAGTTGTATATGTGCTTTGTATGGTATGTGGTAGTTTGGGAGAGCTCACTAAGCTTTGTGCTTAGTTTCAGTTTTGGTTTCAGGTACTTCAGCTAGCAAAGGGAAGGGATCGAGCTGATGGCATGACACACACACCACAGTTGATTAGCCTGGGCGTTACTATGATATTTTATGAGACAGTTATTTGTTGACAGATTTTATGAGATTCGAATGTTTGATGATTTTATTTTATGATGATGAGATTATGTGTTGTCAAATGATTTTAAAAACAAAATTTTTGGCTTGTATTTTTGGGATGTTTCAAGTTGGTATCAGAGCCTTGGTTTGAGGGATTCAGACACGCTTTCGGGTGTGTCTGAACTCAAACTAAGGACTTTGTATAGAAATTTTCAAAAGGAAAATCAATTTTTGCAAAACAAAAGAGTTTTAGAAAAAGCGAAAATAATTTTTAAAAAGAAAAGAACTTTGAAAAGAGAAAAGGGTGTGGTGCATACAATCAGCCGAGCTCAAGTAAGTAGTCCCAAATTACCCATACAAGTTTATGCTATGTTATAATTATCAGCTTTTTTAGAGCAGCATGCTAGATTAGGACTAAAGATCTAGGAAGGATGCCTTATGTACCTGCTATATGTGTTTCAGCTTTATGAGAACTGCATGCTTGTACAGATTAGTCAGGATGATAGCCTGAGTAGTATATGCTTGATTATGTGTACTCGATGTCCGAATGCTGCTTGCTTTGTGCTTTTAGGTGTTTTAGTTGTCTTTCACTAACTAGTAAATGGATATTTTACGTTGCATATTGCGAGGATTAAATAATTTCAAAAGGTTAGGTCTAGCTCTTTTTCGCAGCTCCCGTTTGATTCCAACCGTTGTAGGGTAGGATCTCTCATTCAAATAATTATTTAGTCTGAGTAATATGTAATAGTATTCGCGAGCTAGTTAGGGGAAGAAAGAAGGGACTTATTATGCAGCTGATGGCGGAGAGTGGGATGGTGATTACCCTAGGGCAAGCCTAGGATGAGAGTAGCAGAGAACATTAGTAGTAGAAGGGACTTGGTGGAGTCAAGGCAGTTTTTGAGGAAAGTACGGATAGATGTGGAAGGTAGTATGGGCCCATACTACTGAAAGAAAGGATCCGTACTCGAATCAAGGAAGGCTGGGACAAGACCAGGGAACTTATAATATATGTGATCCCTCGAGTTATAGTAGTATTCTGACGTTTGTCATTATGTGTTTTCAGAATGGTGGTTTTACGCCCGAGACCAGCAGTCGGTAGTTTAGGTTAGGGGTGGCAATCCTCGACCCAACTCGTAACCCGACACCAACTCAACACGAAAATAAATGGGTTTGGGTTGAGATTTTTGACCCGCCAACCCACCAACCCGGCAATCCGTTTATTTCATGGGTTGGGTTGGGTTACCCATTTGGGTTCGCGGGTCAACCCGCCAACTCGATTATATATAAATATATATATATATATATATATATATATATATATATATATATTATGTCTAAAAAATATATTTAATTATTTATCAGTTTTGAATATTTGATTATCGTTTAATCGTTTTCCGATTTCAAAAATGCAAAAACTTCTTTGAGTCGACTTAGCGTGCCCTAACCCCTAAGAAGCCCCTAATCAAAAAGATATTCACTCTCCAGTATCCAAATCGCAACTCCATGCCTCTCGTCTCGTCGATTGAGGCATCGAGCCATCAACTGTCGTAGTGTCGCACGCAGTGTACACCACTCGTCTTCTCATCCTCCAGCTGTCGCACACCACTCGTCGTCGTCACTCCTGTTTATGACTTTATGTTGAATATTTAAGACTTTATGACTTCATTTTATTTTTATTTTTTAATTTCATTTTAAAATGTGTTGCTTATTAAATGGCTTATACGGGTTGGGTTCGACCTACAAACACACAAACCCATATACTTATACGGGTTATATGGGTTGGGTTGGGTTGATGTTTTCAACCTGCCAACCCGTGACCCGCTAACCTACCAACCCACATATTATATGGGTTGGGTTGGGTCAATATATTTTGAACCACCAACCCGAACCCAACTCAATTGCAAGGCCTAGTTTAGGTGTCGGGGAGAGATCAGGTTCAGGCTCTGGAGTTGAGCACTTGGATGAGCAGACTAGGGAGTTCATCTCCTCAGAGATCACGCGTAACATACTTGAGCAGACTCTTGTGATCTTCGGTTTGATCAAGGAAGGTATTTTGGAGCTCATGGATGAGACGTTGAGTGCGTTTCGCACTGATGTGGCGACCATGATAGGGTCGCGCACGCTTACGTTCAAAGAGTTCAAGGCATATGGAGCTCCTGATTACCAGGGGGCACGAGACCCCACTACTAGTACCAGATGGTTGGCAGACGTCGCCAATGCATTCCGCACCAGCAGATGTCCCGATGGGGACAAGGTTAGGCTCGCGTATTGTCTTCTGAAGGGCAGGGCAAGTGACTGGTGGGAGGAAGTCGGTAGGGCCACTAAAGATGATACTATGTTAGCTGCTATGACCTGGGGTGATTTCACGACCAGGTTCAGAGTCGATTTCGCACCTGTTATTGAGGTGCATCAGGTTTTTAGGGAGTTTCAGGACCTCTAACAGACGACAGAGATTGTGGAGGAGATTACCGCCAAGTTTAGGGTGAGGGCCCTCCTTGTTCCGCAGTATGTGGCGGATGAGGAAATGAAAAAGGCCCGATACCATGAGATGTTGCGGAGCGATATCCGCCAGTTTGTGAGCCGGTCCAACTGCAAAACGCTGGAGGATATGATAGCGAGGGCTCGTGAGAGGGAGATTGATTTAGAGGTGGAGAGAAAGAGGAAGCCAAAGATGATGTCTAACGCAGAAGATTCAGGCAAAAAGCCCAAGGTGTCTGATCACAGGTCGAAGGGACAGCATAGCCACAGTCGATGTGGCAAGTGTGGCAGATTGCACGATGAGGTGCGCAAGGCAGGGAGTTCCAGCTGTTTCAAGTGCGATCGGACCAGACATATGAGTAAGGATTGTACAGCTTCTACCTCTACCACAACATCTGATCTAATCTTCTTTCATTGCAATCAGAGGGGACACAAAAATTCCCAGTGTCTGAGTCTAGCGTCAGTAGGACAGGTGGTGGCACTCGCTCCTGCTAGCTTGAGGATTACATACAGACGATAGGGTCGGGCCGAGGCGCCGGTGGCAAAGAGCAGAGCTTTCCAGTAGACAGCTGAGGAGGCACGAGCGACTCCTGATGTGGTTGCGGGTATGTATTTTCTCCATCACTTCTTTATTGTTATTGTTTATTTCTTATGTTTATCTGTTTGGTTATAGGGTCGTTCTTAGTGAACAACATTTCTGCTATGGTATTGTTTGATTTGGGGGCTACTCGATCATTTGTGTCACTCGCTCTTAGCAAGCGGTTTAGTAGAGCTCTGGGGGAGCTCTACTTGCCCACTTGACGTTGAGATAGCTAATGACAGAACCGTCAGGGTCACGAGAGTTCATAAAGGTTTTACGCTTCGATTTGTAACACCCGTTTATTTATTAAATAAATAAATAAAATAATGAACGATTAGTAGCACTAAAATAAATAATTATATGGCAAGGCGTTGGTTTCCGGGAACCAAAGGCTACAATGTTAGAAGGCAGGGACTAAAAATGTTAACATGGCTGAAGTTTGAGCATTGGACCTTAATTGAAAAGAAATTGTCAAACAAGGGGTGGTTTAGTAAATTTTGGATTAGTTTTGTATATTATTGAAGGTAGGGCTATATGGTAACTTGTGGGACTTCATTGAAGAGATCTTGGAGGCTAAAGGAATAACTTGTGAATTATTGGGACTTTATTGAGAACAAATTTGTAAAGGAGGGGTAAAATTGTAATTATTGGAGCAGATTAAAAAGATCCCAAGGGGGAGGGACCGGACTTGTAAAAACGAGCAAAGGTGTGATTGAAGCGGGATTAAAACCTGATAGCTGCTTCCTCCCGGTTATCAACCCTAAACCTATCACATTTCTATAGTCGCCACCATTTCTTCTTTGGGCCTTTCCAGCCGCCATGCGTGAAGACTGTCGCCCCCCCTCCGTTCATTGTTCCGACCAGTCAGGGGCCCGTTGCCGCCGCTCCTTTGCTGCCTAACGACACAACAACCTCATTATCGTAGACGTCGTGTGCATCGGAGGTTGCTGAGACCGAGGAATACCGGCAACGTTGTCACTGCGTGATTCATGAGCAGTTGGGAGCTCTCGGTTGGACCATCGTCTTCCATCAACACCTTTTTCTTCGTTACCCGGTGGCCGATGTCGTGTATGACGAATGAGATGGACGGTGTGCTTTGGCCGCCGTTTCTAGGTTCCGGTCGTCACTTTCCGCGGCTGAGTTGGGGGATATTGGTCTTCAGATTGGGTTTGCTAGCATGTGTAGGTGCTAGTTCGGGTGGGAAAAAGAAGGACCGCCACCACCATCGTGAGGTGGTGGCTGTCATCGCCAAACACCACTTGGTGGGTGCTGGTGGGTATTCTGCATTTTGGAGTGTGTATTTGTGTGGCTGGGTGATTTCAACCGGAAGAATGGGTGGGTGTGTTTCTGTTTTCCTTGGTGGGTTTGTGTGTGTATAGTGTAGCTTGGCCGAAAAACCGAGAACCACCACCACCGGCCACCACAAGGTGGCTGTGTGTGTGTGTGTGTGTGTTTATGTTAGGTCGGCACCCCAGAATGGCCGTAACGGTAGGTCGGCACCCCAGAACGGTCGTACCAGGTAGGTCGGGCACCCCAAAATTACCCGACAGTATATATATTATGTGCTTGTATGGTATGTGGTATGATGGGGGAACTCACTATGCTTCATGCTTACAATTTTCAGTTTTGGTTTCAGGTACTTCGTGTTAAAGGAAAGGAGCCGGCTTGATCACAGCGCATCATACTATGATTTTCCGCACATGAGATCTTTGGGATTACACTCTGATATTGTTTTATGATAACATGTTTGATTATTTCTACTTTGGTTTTGACATGACATGATATCACAGATGTGTTATTACACTGTTGATTTTATAATGACATTTAAAAATGAAATTTTAGGCTTGTATTTTTGGGATGTTACACGATTATTTGATGAGCGGTTCCCAGTGGATTTGGTTTCTATTCCCCTGCGAGGAAATAAGGTCATAGTAGGTACTAGTTGAGCCCCAATGGGGCAGTGATATATTGTGAATAGCAGTTGGTTAGAGTTTGCACTCCCATTGGGGGAGAGTTAGTGATTCAGGGCGAGAGGCCACAACGTGGACTACTTTATTGCTCTGTAGCGAGAGCGAGACGTCACATTCAGTAGGGCTGTACGGGATATGTCGCGTAGGGGTGCAAATGAGCCAAGGTACTCGTGAACTACTCGGGATCGGCTCATTAAAAGCTCGACTCAAAACCGGTTTTAAACGAGCCCGAGCTGAGCTCGAGCTTAATATTAAGCTCGTTTATTAAACGAGCTCGAGCTCGAGCCTATGTAACTAAACTCGATTAGGCTCGCGAGCCCAAACGAGCCTTTATATAATATAATTTATTATTATTTTCAGATATTAAAATAAATACATATTTGTGAAATTATGGATTTTAGGTATTAGTAAACGAGCTTCTTAACGAGCTTAAGCTTATTTAGGCACATCAAACGAAAAATGAGTCGAGCCCAAGCCTGAGCCGACCTTGTATAATTCTTTATGAGCTCGAGCCGAGCTCAGTAAAAGAAAGCTCGAATCGAGCCGAGCTCGAGCCTCGTATAACTTAAACGAGCCCGAGTCGAGCCTGGACAGGCTCGGGCTCGGCTCGACTCGTTTGCACCCCTAATGTTGTGTATATCATGGATACCCAAGATAAGGGTAAGGCGACAGTCGATGATGTACTGGTGGTACGAGAGTATCCGGATGTATTCCCGGAGGATTTTCCCGGGATACCTCTAGAGAGACAAGTTAAGTTTCAGATTGACCTGGTCCCTAGTGCGGCTCCGATAGCCAAGGAACCATGTCGGTTGGCTCCTCCCGAGATGTATGAGCTGTCTATGCAGCTGCGGGAGCTACTAGACAAGGGTTTTATCAGGCCGAGCAATTCGCCATGGGGACCCCGATCCTATTTGTGAATAAAAAGGGCAGGTCGCACCATATGTGCATAGATTACCGGGAGCTAAATAAGGTAACGGTGAAGAACCGTTACCCACTCCCGAGGATAGATGATTTGTTCGACCAACTTCAAGGAGCATCTTGGTTTTCCAAGATTGATTTACGGTCCGGATATCACCAAATGCGGGTCAAAGATGATGATGTGCAGAAGACCGCTCTTAGGACCGACTATGGTCATTATGAGTTTGTGGTGAAGCCGTTTGGTCTCACCAATGCTCCATCCTTATTCATGGATCTCATGAATCGCGTGTGCAGACCGATGCTAGATCGATCTGTAATAGTATTCATTGATGACATCTTGGTTTATTCCAAGACCGAGGAGCAGCACGAGGATCACCTGAGGGAGATGCTAGAGACCTTGAGGAGGGAGAGACTTTTCACAAAGTTCTCCAAGTGCGAGTTCTGGTTGCGCGAGGTGCAGTTTCTAGGGCACCTTGTCAACCGGAAGGGTTTATTAGTCGATCCGGCCAAGATAGAGACCCTGATGCAATGGGAGGTCCCGAGGTCTCCATCCGAGATTCAGAGCTTCCTGGGTTTGGCAGGGTACTACAGGAGATTTATCCAGGATTTCTCCAAGATAGCAGTTCCACTGACCCGACTGACCAAGAAGTCGGTGGTGTTTCACTTGGGTCCTGAGCAGCAGACATCCTTTGAGATGATCAGGCAGTGACTGTGCGAGGCACCGATTCTCACCCTGCCAGAGGAAATAGATGACTTTATAGTCTACTGTGATGGTTCGATCACATGTATGGAAGCAGTGTTGATGCAGCGGGGGCATGTGATAGCTTATGCTCCGAGACAGTTGAAGCCTCACGAGGCTAACTACCTGATGCATGATTTAGAGCTGGGGGCGGTGGTGTTCGCCCTTAATATTTGGCGGCTTTACCTTTACGGGGTTCGGTACACTATTTACACGAAGCACAAGAGTTTGAGGTACCTCATGGATCAGCCAAATCTAAACATGAGGTAGCATCGATGGTTAGATGTGGTTAAGGATTACAATTGTTAAATCCTTTACCACCCGGGTAAGGTCGACGTAGTGGCCGACGCCCTAAGCCACAGGCGGTAGCGGCTCTGATTCGGGATATATGTCTGAGGATGACAGTGATTACTCCACTGCTGGAGCATATTAGAGAGGCACAAGTTGAGGGCCTGAAGGAGGAGCGCCGGAAGTGCGAAAGGATAATAGGCCGAGTGGCTTCGTTTGATTACGACAACCGAGGATTGTTGACCCTGCATGGGAGGGTCTGGGTACCATACTAGGGCGGGGTACAGCAAGTGTTGATGGATGAGGCCCACAAGTCTCGGTTCTCAATCCATCTAGGGGCGACGAAGATGTACAAAGATCTTCGACCCGATTACTGGTGCCCCTGCATGAAGCGGGATGTAGTTTGGTACGTGGAGAGATGCCTGACCTACAGGAAGGTCAAGGTAGAGCATCAGAGGCCTCATGACAAGATGCAACCGTTAGACATTCCTGTGTGGAAATGGGAGGATATTGTTGGATTAATGTCTAAGTCCATAACTATAATTGGTAAGACTTGACCCGACCCGACATGGTCCATTTGGGTTGCATACCATCATGCACTTGGATAGACTATAATGAGAGAAATAAGACACTTATGGTTATTAATATATTATAAGTTCTAGTATATTAATAATAAGAATAATAAGATTATTTAATTAGTATTGATCAAGAATTAATCTAGGATTAATTAAGTGATCAAAAGAAGACTAATTAAATATATGGGTTGATTGTGTAAATCATCCATACTTGTATAGTGGGCTAATGCTCCATGGATAATCAAGTTCGGCTAAAGCCCATAGGATGGTCCATGGATGCTCCATGGTGTATTTGTACCCATGGATCATGGAAATGAAAGGCCATGTCAATTAGGGTTTACATGGTGTAACCCTAACTATATAAGCATCTTATTCTTGACCAAAATTGGCCACTAGTGTGTGAAAAGAAAGGGCTAGCCGATTTCATGAGTTGTAGAATTCTCTCAAGTTATTCTAAGTGTTTTGGTGATTGTGATTCCATTTGAGGTGTCACACTTGGGGCACTAGGCACTCAAGCTTCATGAAGACTTTCTACATCAAAAAGGTATGTATTCTATCTTGTTACACTCATTGTTTTTGTATGCTAGATTAGGATAATACCTTGGAAGTTCTTATTTGCATGTATAATAGAGAAAACATAGATCCAAGGTATTTAGGGTTGCATGTACACTTAGGAGTGTTAGAATGCTCAAAACCCAACAGTGGTATCAGAGCCTCGGCTTGTTTTCTTGATATACCTGCAATAGAAGCTGAAAAAAACGAATTTGTTGCTGTCTGATCATCAGACTCGGCGAGTCCATCAGGAGACTCGGCGAGTCCATGACTAAAATGTGATCAATTCGATCCAACTCGCCGAGTTGGTTCATGCACTTGACGAGTTGGACCCCCAGACAACATATTTTCGAGTTTTTTTGGCTAGAAATGGACTAGGAACATTACCCTAAGTTGTTTTTGAACTTATAAACTTGTTTTTTGATGTGGTAATGTTCATGCTAATCCATTTTCAAAGATAATTGTCAATAGATTCATATTTTGTATTAGTTTAAGGTTTAGACTAATTACATGAAAAAGTTTGATTTGAATTATCTTGTACTTATGAGTTGCTTAGATTAATAGAAAAGTTAATTGAAATAGTTGTTTTCAATCCATTTTAATCTAAGAGTTGAGTATAAAATGTGTTTGTGTAACTTGTCCTCAAGTTACATGAAGAGTCACATTAAAGACTCATAAAATTCATAAAAGTTGGCAATGGTTACAAAAGATGAAGAGTCTTGTCCTTAAGTTATGGAGGTTCAAGAGTCACTTCATTAAGTAATAAAATATGTAACCTTAATTAATTTCATAAGTTATAAAATAAAGAAAAGTTAATTCTTTTATTAGTTTAAAGTCTTCCATAACTTGTCCTCAAGTTATGGAACTTGAAGAGTTTTTGGATTAAAACTACTTTAAACACATAAGTTATGAAATTAATTAGTTTTGAATAGTTTCAAAACTTGCCCTCAAGTTTTGGAATTTGAAAAGTTTTCACTTATGAAGACTTTAATTCCAAGTTAGCCCTTAGAATTTTAAAAGTTAAAATTCAACCCTTATACTTTATAATATTATAAGTTAATAATATATATATGTATAAGAGTAAAGTCAATCTTACCGCTAGTACGCCTCATTCACGAAGCCGGTCTATAAGGTGGGTATAAGGTTGTTGCCTATAAAATGGCAACTTAATGGGTGTCCACTCTCACCCACCGCTTGCTTGACTGGTGGAGGGTCGTTAGCCGAACGAGTTTGACAGGACTAGAATTCTCCCTTCATTAAAAGTATTAATGAAAATACTAAGTAACTAAACTCTTAATAATACCCAATCTTAGTTACTTAGGAAAAATGTGAATAAGGTGCTAACCCATGAAATTACACTTTACACTTTGTCTAAGTCGTTAGTGGAGCGTGTGTGGTTAACCGGCACACTAACTTGGACTTAACAAGGTAGGTAAAGGGTGACTTAATATTTATCATAGTATCGATGGAGCGTGTGTGGTTAACCGACACATCGATTGAGGGGTAATTTATTAAGGGTACCAAGTGATTTGCATGGTTACTTCACACCTTGTTTTGTGATCCTCGGCATCCCAGTCACAAAACCTGAAGGGCACACTCGAGATTGAAACATGCCTTTGAACAGTTCAATGAATCTCAAAGATCTAGGAGTTTCAAAACCAATTAAAACCTAATAATACATTTCGTTTATCTTGGTGGAAATTGGTGAATCGTCATTCACCTACCTTCAAATATTTTATAGCTTGGATTACGGCATACCTCTTCTAAGTTATAAAATAGTTTGTTGGGTCCTAGCCTTAATATTTCATATTGGGTGTCATATTAAGGACTTTAAATCAACTATCTTGAATATCTCCCAAAAGTTGTCTGGTTTAGGCACCTATGATCTTCCCAAATCTTTTGAAACAAGGTTTCCTAATGAAGATGATGTCCCATGGATATCATACTTCTTTCTCCTCCTCCAACTATTCTCCCTAACCCACATGTTCTCAAAAAAAAGTTTAAGGTCACTCAAGTCCTATTGGCAAGGCAAGGTCTAGGTGTGATCACATCTTGGAGATGTAGTCACATATTGACAAGCCGGGAGAGTTGGGTGTCAAAGTCTTGAGAAAGTTGGTGGTTCAATCACTTTCTAAGTCACATAGTGAGTTCCTTTGGGACACCTATGAAACAGACTATGACAAGACCCTTAATGATCTTATCTATTTGCTAAGATCAACTTCCTAAAACTTTATGGACATTGACAATGATGACATTGGATATCTAGTAAAGCTCGCTCTTCCCGATGGAAAGGGATCGGCCATAGTCAACTCGGTTGACCAAATGGTAAAGAGAAAAGCTAAGTCTGTGATAGTCTCGTGTACCATTATCAAAGGGTCCATATGTTTATATTGCCAAAGGAAGGGGCATTGGTCGCAAAACTGCCAAATTTACCTAAGGATGTTAAAGTCAATAAGTTTGACTCTACTTCAGGTAAAGTCCACTATCTAACTCTGCTAAGTTTCTATTCTGAGATTCTTGATACATGATGTGACTGGGTCACATGGTGATGTTTAAGAATCAAAGAAAAGTGAAGAAACTTAAAGTAAGAATATGTTGAATCTGATGGCGTAGATGGATTTCTATCGCATAGCTTGAAGATCGGATTCTTAAGCTACTTCTTGGGAGTTATGAGATATTGCTTAGGAATAGATAACAACAAGTTTTCATATGGGTTGTAAGGATAAGTTTTTTCCGCAAAGTTTTAAAATAAAACAAAATTTTTGATTTTATTTATTTTAAAATATCCTTACAATAGCATTTGAGGAAAACTTGTTGCTTATATGATTCCATTAAGAGCAAGAGTGGAAATATGAAATTGATTCTTTCATTTGTGGTAATGTCTAGATTTACCAAATAAGGAAAGATTCTCATCACCCAAGTTTCAATTGGACCGGAACTTGGAATCATGCAAGTTGTATAGCATGATGAATGAGAACTTTCAAGTATTGGAAAAATTAAGACTAATTACTCGGTCATATGGATGTGTGAGTCAAGTAAAGGACTAAGGGATCGAGTACACATTCTTGTGCACTGGTCAAGTCCACCACAAAAAGATTGCTAAAACTATTCGTCATAGTTTACTAAAGCACAGTAAATATGATTATACTTACAAGCTTAAGTGTAATTCTGAGACATTGGAAAAAGGTTCCAATGTAAGGCAGAGCGAATAAGAAGAATCAAATTAGGCAGAAGGATAAAAGTTTCTCAAATCTGAAAAGATGGGAGAGTACTTTAGTATCAATTTTGTGATCATCTTAATGATTAAGAAACCATATCAAAATTAGTTCTCTAAGGAAATCTTAGTGCATTCTTATGACTAAGAAGAGGTATCTTGAATTGTTGAAATGGTTAAATCAAGAAGATGAGTCATACTTCGTTCCAATACAAGTCTTAGAGTCATACTCCAAGATTGTAACTTGAGTGACATGTCTCAAAAGAAGGTTTAAAACACTTGTCAAATGTAAGACTAAAAGTTTTCTACTCTTGTACATTTGAAATTGGTAAGTTGTGATGTTTTGGATAAAACAAAGACCAACTTAGGCCAATTGTGTGAAGTGTTTGTCTTGATAAGAATCCACACTATCTCTTGGATGTTTGACAAGGGTGTCTTATAGGTCAAGAGGACAGTGGGAGTCTTAAAAGTCTTGAAAGTCTCAAGAACTAATCAAGAATAAAACCAAAAGTTCTTCACTAGCACACAACTTGAGGTTCATAACCTATCGTGTTGACATATTCTGTGCCCATTCCAGTTAAAGTTGGTTTTGCACATGAGTTCTTAGAGTTCTCAATTTGTTGCACAACAACTTGGAAGCAATGGCAGGCCCTTGAGCTGCCAGGTGGCAAGAAATTAAGATTGAGTTCAGTCCATATGAGTTAGGATTTGTCATTATCCTTGTCTTGTGACTATGGTTTTGATAATTCACATGGATAAGAACACATACACCAGTAAATCTAAGTGTCATAAGGTTTCTCTCCGATTCATGAAAATGATGGTGAGGAAACACTTTCACTAAGTAGATTTTATCTAGATAGAAATTGTGATATTTGCATTCTCAAAGTCGTTAGTGGAGCGTGTGTGGTTTACCGGCACACTAACTTGGACTTGTGAGAAGTGGCAAAAAGGTCTAACCATTATGATTACGGCATCCCTCTTCATAATTGTTTAGACACACAAGTGTGCTAACTAAGGGAAGGTGTATGCTTTTGATAAAGTTTTATCAAAACAATCTAGTATCAGAAATCTGAACTTTGGTAAGAAAGTTAGCTGATTTTTGAGTACATGTCAAAGCTAGTGGGAGCATAAGTGTTATGCTAATAATCATCATGTTAGTGGGAGCATGATAATTATGATAAGTATTGCAAGTTAGCAATGTTAATTATAGAAAACAAAAAGTTTCAATTCGTGAGGTTGCAGGGTTGGAAAAGTTGTTTTGCTATAATTAAGGGAGAGGAAATTATGCTTCATCTCAAATCTATAAGCTTAGATCGTGAGGTTTTAATCATTTAGTCAAGGATATATATATGAATTTCATGTTGGAATGGCTCAACATAAGGAAATTCTGTATATGGGTCCATTATTTGCGTTCTAAAATTCGATTATGATTACGGCATCCCTTTTCATAATCTGAATTATGAGAACTTGGCAAATTGAAATGGAAATGTTATAGCAAAAGACTGGTTTAGTCTTTATGTGAGACATCATGAATCGTGTCCCATATGCTTCGGATATAGGATCGATTACATGTGCTATATTCACCCTTTCTAAAATTTTCCAAATGCCTGGGGCATTAAGAAGGGAAAAGGTTTAGAACTGGATATGACTAAAAGGATTAAACAATTGTCAAGGACAATCTAAGGTTTACCAAAGATTGGTTACTCAAGGACAATTGGAAGTATAGTGATAATTCTGGAAGGACCATATTGACATAATCTGTAAGGAGGCAACTCTTGTTCAGAAGTGATAGTCAAAATGGAATCTGGAAATGTTTCAAAGTTAGAATTTTCAATCTGTGTAAGATTAAGGAAACTTAATGCAAGAAGGATATTTCCAAGGAGTTGATCTCCTTTGGAATACTCTGTAATGATTGTTGCCAGGTCTTTGTGAGTTTGTGCATAATCGTTACAAGAGGATCAATGCATATAAGTTTAGAATCTAAAACATTTCAGTAAATGGCATGAATTTGGAATTCCTGCATTTGCAGTAAGGATTTGGGAGTGTGAAAAGAGAATCATTGAAGTTATGTTCAATTGATGTAGTTCACAAAGTAAAGATCATAGACAAACATAGTATGCATACTTGGTGTGTGGCATGACTAGTGTTTAAGAAAACATAGTGTACATGCTTGGAGCATGGGACAACTATTGTTTTAAATTCAAGAATAAAGTTGATAGCTGAAACAGTATACAATGAATAATGTGTAATCATATGGTGATAAATAAAAGGTGTTTTATTTATGTTCAAAGGGTTGATACCATATTGGATTCAATTATTATTGTGTTTCATTTTGCATGTTTTGACTTCCCGAATAAACTGGGTTATTCTTCCGGAATGACTAAGTTATTCAAACCATCCACAGTCGGTCATATGTTGGAAGTAGATATGAATTAAGACTGTCATGGGTTGGCTTGTAGAGGTCTAAGGTGTTGGACAAAGGGCTACAACACTCATGAGTGCTCATAAGTTCTGAGTATTGGATTCAACCCGCGCTCATTGGAATCACTTCATGGATTTTATCATGAGTGATCATGAGACGATATTATCTTATATTCTTCAAACCTAGAGATATGAGTTGTTACTATGAGTTGGTTGTACATTGATTGCACGAAAACGCATACGGTAACTCGGTGTTATAAAACGTGCCTTTGTGTATGATTCAACAAGTAGTAGAACAAGCCATATGAGTCGAAGTTTATCCGTTCCTTTTACCTTCGGGATAAAAGCGATATCTGTGGGCCCCTCGATGATTTAATGATGACAAATGGAAGTGCTCGGCCGGGCCAAGACTGATTTGATTTGTTCAATTAGTCAGTCGTCATAAATTGAAAATCGGGAAACAACAAATGGACAGAGAGAATGATTATAATCCATGTCTCAGTCCATATGATATCTAGAATGGAGGAATATATGATCCCTTATCTAATGGACAAGTCACTGACAAAGGTCAGAGTTCATCTACAAGGTCAGAGTTCGACAGAAGCTTTTGAGAGCTACGATTGCCGGTTGGTTCCTGAAGTCATACGCAATAATAGTTTTAGACTTATCCAAGTGGGAGAGTGTTGGATTAATGTCTAAGTCCATAACTATAATTGGTAAGACTTGACCCGACCCGACATGGTCCATTTGGGTTGCATACCATCATGCACTTGGATAGACTATAATGAGAGAAATAAGACACTTATGGTTATTAATATATTATAAGTTCTAGTATATTAATAATAAGAATAATAAGATTATTTAATTAGTATTGATCAAGAATTAATCTAGGATTAATTAAGTGATCAAAAGAAACTAATTAAATATATGGGTTGATTGTGTAAATCATCCATACTTGTATAGTGGGCTAATGCTCCATGGATAATCAAGTTCGGCTAAAGCCCATAGGATGGTCCATGGATGCTCCATGGTGTATTTGTACCCATGGATCATGGAAATGAAAGGCCATGTCAATTAGGGTTTACATGGTGTAACCCTAACTATATAAGCATCTTATTCTTGACCAAAATTGGCCACTAGTGTGTGAAAAGAAAGGGCTAGCCGATTTCATGAGTTGTAGAATTCTCTCAAGTTATTCTAAGTGTTTTGGTGATTGTGATTCCATTTGAGGTGTCACACTTGGGGCACTAGGCACTCAAGCTTCATGAAGACTTTCTACATCAAAAAGGTATGTATTCTATCTTGTTACACTCATTGTTTTTGTATGCTAGATTAGGATAATACCTTGGAAGTTCTTATTTGCATGTATAATAGAGAAAACATAGATCCAAGGTATTTAGGGTTACATGTACACTTAGGAGTGTTAGAATGCTCAAAACCCAACAGATATTACTATGGATTTCATTACTAAGCTTCTCAGGACCGCACGTGGGGTCGATTCGATATGGGTCATCGTGGATTGGTTGACCAAGAGCGTCCATTTTATACCGATCTAGGAAAGCATATCGGCCGAGATTTATGTGCGAGAGGTAGTGGCACGTCATGGAGTGCCTGTCTCGGTGGTGTTAGACCGAGATGTCCGTTTTACTTCCAGGTTTTGGAAGTGGTTTCACGACGAAATGGGTGCTCGTCTCCATTTCAGCACCGCTTTCCACCCTCAGACGGACGGACAAAGAGAGAGGATGATTCAGACTCTCAAGGACATGCTTCGGGCATGTGTGTTAGATTTCGGTGAGAGTTGGGATACGTATCTTCCGTTAGCGGAATTTTCATATAACAACAGCTACCACTCCAGTATAGACCGACCTCTCTTCGAGATGCTCTACGGGAGGAAGTGTAGGACCCTGATTTGTTGGGGTGAAGTCGGTCAGAAAGTCATGGGGATTGCAGAGGTAGTACTCAAGACCACGGAGCAGATTCAGCAAGTCTGGAGCAGGCTCCAGACTGCTCAGATCCGGTAGAAAAGTTACGTCGACAAGCAGCATTCGGACTTGGAGTTTCAGGTGGGGGACATGGTCATCTTGAAAGTGTCACTCTGGAAGGGTGTTATCAGGTTTCAGAAACGGAGCAAGTTGGGCCCCAGGTTCATTAGTCCATTTAGGGTTTTAGCCCGGGTGGGTCGGGTTACGTATCGGTTAGATCTTCCAACATATCTCAGCCAAATCCACAACACGTTCCATGTTTCTCAGTTGCAGAAGTGCTTAGTGAATGATTCAGCAGTGATACCTCTTGAGGACATTCAGGTTGAAGATAGCCTAGACTACATCGAGAGACCCGTGGAAATTTTAGATCGCAAGACGAAGGAGCTAAGGAACAAGAGGGTAGAATTAGTAAAGGTGCAGTGGCAACACTGCAAGGGTTCGGACTGGACGTGGGAGCCCGAAGAGGAAATGAGGTAACACTACCTAGAGTTGTTTCCCAAGACAGCAGACTTCGAGGACGAATTCTAAGACAAGTGGGGGAGAATTTTAACACCCGGTCTCAGGTATACATTTAAATTCAAGTCAAGCTTCATATTTTACTCTTGGACTCGGTGAGTTGGAGGCTCAACTTGTCGAGTAGGATCGACTCCGCGTCGGGGGATTAAGTGACCTACTCGACGAGTCAGAAGACCATATTAAGAGGTTTTTGGCTCAAAAATCTTGGTCCTTGATGTTGGGACGTACCAAGTGGTTCATATCTAAGATCGAGGCTCATAAGAGGAGTACGTGGCTTAAATATGCAAGCTTTATGGCCATGATAGCCCCATGCATCTTGTAGACCTCATTTTTGGGTCTTTTAAGCTTAAAGTCCCATGCATGGACGTAAAGTTCATGACTTTACGTGTTATATCGATTGTAGGAGCCCAGATCTACCTTTTGAATGAGTTTTGCACAACAGAAATCAAGTTATGGACATGGACATTAGTCGACTCGGCGAGTCGTTCTTGGGACTCGACTAGTCGGGGGTTTGGTTTCCCCAACCTTTTATGATTCGAAGGAATCCAGTTTAGTTTAGATGGGATTTAGATGAGCCCAGAGGAAGGACTCAATGAAATAGACATAGTTATGGACCTAGAAACCATGGGACTCGACGAGTGTATGAATGTACTCGGTGAGTCCAAAGCAATCTCCCAACCCATGAAGATGGAATCGATGAGTTGTTCATACAACTCGGCGAGTCACAAACTAGACACGCTCATATGATGAAGATTAACTCGATGAGTTCAAGGAAGAACTCGACCAGTTAGTCGAAGATTGTCCCGATGATATGATTGAAGGAGAGCTCATCGAGTTCTTGCTAGACTCAACGAGTAGAGTCGGTTTGGGGACAGGTGAAAGAATAGGGCCTCGACGAGTTGGCAGGCCAACTCGGTGAGTCGAGTCAACTGGAAGTTGACTTTGACCAGGATGTTGACTTTAGCCATGGGTAAAATGGTCATTTTACCCTAAGATTAGTTATCAGTTTTTGACTAAGTGTCTTTATGGAAATTATAGCCGGATAGTCACCGGAGCAGCAGGCAGAGATTTCTCACTCAGACTTTCAGCGGTCAGACATACCAGGTGAGTTTTCCTTTAGTAGGAATAGGTCTAAGGCACTAAGGCCGGCCCGTTTATGTAGTTACAGTATGTCGGGGTTAGCCCGATGCAGTTTATATGTGCAATTTATGTGTTTAGTTTATTCCGGACTTCGGTCCGATGCCTGGGTGGTCCGGAGAAGTAGTTATGTATGCTTGATGTCTTTGTGATTCATGCATGTTTATGTTATGTGTTATATGTTGTGGACTCTGGTCCGATGTCGGGCAAGCCCGATGCAGTTTATGTGAATATGTTATATGTTTACGTTTATGTTATGCTCGGTCTATTACGGACTTCGGTCCGATGCCGGGCGGAGCCCGATGTAGTGGGTGGGTACCAAGTTATTCCAAACTTCGGTCCAATGTCGGGCGGGGCCCGATGCAGTGGGCGAGGCCCAGTAGTTGTATATGTGCTTTGTATGGTATGTGGTAGTTTGGGGAGCTCACTAAGCTTCGTGCTTATAGTTTCAGTTTTGGTTTCAGGTACTTCAGCTAGCAAAGGGAAGGGCTCGAGCTGATGGCATGACACACACCACAGTTGATTAGCCTAGGAGTTACTCTGATATTTTATGAGACAATTATTTGTTGACAGCTTTTATGAGATTCGAAATATATGTTTGATGATTTTATTTTATGATGATGAGATTATGTTTGTCAAATGATTTTAAAAACAAATTTTTTGGCTTGTATTTTTTAGATGTTTCACTTTCTTCCTTTGAATTAAGAGCTCTTTATTTGTTTTTTTCTTATATTCTTTGTCTTTATTTATTAGTCGTATTGTAGCATTTACATTAGGCCTTGAAAAAGTTGCATAACGCCTAAACCAACCTTTTGACCAAAAGTTGCATTAGGTAAAGTTGCATTGGATCTAAGACAACTTTTTCCTTCGAAAATGCAACCTTTTTTTAGATAGTTGCAATTTTTTTTTAAATGCAACTTTTTTTATTGCAACATGTGTTATGCAAAAGCAACTTTTTAATGCTCATATGCAGCTTTTTTTAACCGTTTTAGTTACGAAAATGCAATCTTTTTTTATAATAAATTGCAATCTTTATTATGTTTCTAGTAAAGAATTGCAACCTTTCTATACAACATATGCAACATTTATTATGTCTTTAATTGCAAAAAATGCAACATTGTTTACAGTCAAACGCAACTTTATTTTTGTGATTTTTCTAATTTCAGTGTGACATTTTTTTCCTAATCATATAGATGCTACATATGTTTACTACATTGCTACAAATATTCATTACTACTAAAATTACAACATAACAATAATAACATAAATATATTATATAATTTTATGGTCTCCTTTGACATGTCTAAATTCAAAATAACAACCATAAATCAAAGTCAACACAAAATTGTCAACTATAATCAACTATATATATATATATATATATATATATATATATATATATATATATATATATATTAAAAACATTCTAGTCATGTATTAAAAATAGAAGATAAATCATATTAGCAACTATCAATCTTCTGGAGGTTGTTGTTCCGCCAACTTTTGCATCATGGCTTCAAGGTTTTCTTGTTGGTTTTTAATATCTATTCACATAAGTTCTAATTCAGCCTGTATTTTTCATGGTTCTCTTGAATCTCTTTCCGCATTTCAATCAACTCATTTATTCCAAGTTCATTTGCTTTGAATGATTCCATAAGTCTCACCGAAATCATGTATGATGCATCACCACCCACTTTTTTTATCAGTCTATTAGTAACACCTCTACCATAAAGTCGACAGCATCCATCATTATCTTTTTTCATCACAATCATATAAGGATCTACGACATCACTTTCATTTTCTAGATGTTCGCACTTCTTCATTTGTTCCTACAAGGTTATTAAAAATGAATAGGATAATTTTAGTAAAGCATCTACCATTAAAACATTATTTATATTGTAAAAAACTGCCCTTTAATGGAAAAAACAGTTTTTTAATTGTGTAAAAGACAACTACTTTATGTCTAAAAATCTCCTATCAAAAGATTGTTTTATGTAAAAAAACTGCATTGTAACATCTAAAAAAACTACATTTTAACATGTAAACAATTGTACTTTAACGTATAAAAAACTGCATTTTAATATATAAAAAATTGCAATTGAATGTCTAAAAAACTACAATTTAATGTCTAAAAATATAGTTTACTATCAAAAGGAAAAACCTATTGTAAAATTGAAATACAAACTTACAATTTTATTTGCCGTATCATCATCTGTATCAAGACATACATGCTCATCTGTCCTTTTACGTATATGTTCAAACATTTGAGTTAGAGTGGGGAATTCCTTGTTTGTATATTCATTTTTCTATACTCATGATAACATAAATTTCAAACAGAAAGTATCAAAGTGTAGGAAGATAAAAACACAAATCACAAGCAAAAAGATGACGTTAATTACCATCTCGTCACAAATTCTAGCAAAACTTTTTGGACTAGCTGTGTGCATATTTTTTGGAGATTTGCGTATTTCTTTTGCCCGCGAATAGCGTTTCTACACACACACACACACACACATATATATATATATATATATATATATATATAATTCAACTGAAATACACCAAAAAACAAGTCAAATATTAAAAAACACTAGAAATAAAGATAATGTTTATGAAATTACCGCCACATCTTTTTTTATTCCATAACACTAATAGTTTTGAGAACTCTTCTTGAGGAATGCATTCAGGTTGGTTCTTTCATCTTGTTTTATTGTCCTTAAATTAATAGAAGTGTTTTTTTTTCTTGAACCTACATTTGTATACCTTATACGAATTTCCAATTGTCCCAAGAACCCAAGTTTTAGCATCATCGGGCACATCGTATTTCCCCATAAAAATCAGTAATTAGTAAAATGAAAGGAAAATAAAAGAAGATGGAAGAATAAAGCTACTTAAAAACTTACCAATGCATACTCCTATATCTTATCTTTATGAGGAACTTTGTGCCATGAAGTACATGTCAATGGGGCATAACTATGGGTACAAGCTATTTCCTACTACGTCCTTCCCCTTTGTTATCGGTTCGACGGGTTGTCCATACTCATTACATATAATGACCTCACATTGATTAACTTTCCACGTGTGAACAACATGTAACATTGTTGGTCCTCTTTTCTTGGGTGTGGAAATTATTACATTCCAACATAGAATTATATATATATATATATATATATATATATATATATATATATATATATATATATATATATTTCAATAAGAGCCAATTGTCTATTTTCTCCGCTTTTGATACAATTATGCTTTTCTGCATTTTGTTTGAATACATCCCTTCCTCTTTGCGGTCCTTTATTCCTTAAGATTAATTCACTCATACTAGTTTTTGCTCTAGATTGTTTTTCTTTTGTTACATTCGAAACCAATGGATACTTATTAGAGACATTTGGAACAATCACCCAACGTTGCCTTGTTAAATTAGCAATTCTGTTCATGGACATTGGTGCAATATACTGTGGATGATTTTGCTGTAACAAATTTACTTTTCATTATATAAGATCAACATCAAAATGAAACAATTAAAGATTTGCTAATCTGATTACCTTTTTGGATACTTCAACACTTCTAGCAACTTCGTGGTAATCTCCATCATTATTATCACCAAAATCAGGAATATAGTCTAAATCTCTAGCACCGGTATATAATGGTTTCACTTGTTTTTTCTTTGATTTTTGACTTTCTACCAAACTTGTCAAAGAATATGCAATGCTTTTAAATCCTACATCTTTTAGTCTTGCTTGGTTTTCTTGAACCCTCAAAAGCCTATTCTTCGCGTAATCATTCATTTCTTTATGTGTACTTTGATGTTGCTTGCTTTATTTTCCCATTACTGGCCTGCTCAAAAGTGAAATTATCAATTTAAGTTCAAAATACATAATACTAGCATTGTAGTATCACTTACATGTAATATTTTCCTACAAACATAAAATTAAATAAAAAAAGAAACAAAAACTTGACAAATAAGGCACAATGCAACTCTGATGCTTATGATTAAACTGAATTGAAAGGAACCTGCAAAACAACCATACATACACCTCTTGTTCAAAATCTAAAAAAAAAGATAAAAAATAAAAAACATGAGAGTTATTCCAACAAGATAAAAATACACCAATGAATGGAAAAAAGATAGATTTTTTAATATAGACTCATAATTCGTTGCATCTTCAATGTGTGATTGAAGTGTATAAAACATTTCATGTTTTTCAAGAAATTATCTAATAACAAAAAGTCAAAAAAAATCAAGGGTTGATGTTTGATCTACATAATGATTAACAGAAAGTGTCTTGAAAGAATCCCTTGCCATAAGGAAATTTGGCTCATTGAAAAAATCATTGGTTGATGTCTAATGTTGTCGTGATTAGGTTTTTGAGATGACACATTCATGGATTGCGCCATAGCATGCTTGGTGGAGTCATGACATGTCTTTTAGAACCATGATATTCATAGAGTTTAGCAAGAAACAATTAATGACACGAACCGTTTTAGTTTTTATTATTAGTTAGCTCAAATTGTCTATATTTATAAAAAAAATTATAAGGAAACAGAGTTATTGGTAAGTTTATCTTCTCCAAAAATCGATGTCTATTTTGATGTCCCGATGTACACCCTTTGTAAATCTGTTGATGTTGATATTCTCCCCTATTTCTCGATTATTTGTCAAAACTACATCAAGCTGGTTGAGTTAGTGTAGGAAGTAGGAACTCCAATTGTTGCCAAGCGTTTTTGTTTATACTTCAGCAGTTTAGGTGTCTTTGTAAAACTTTGGAACTCATGGCTTTGACTTTTGATGAACCACGTGTTGGCCCAGAGTAGTTATAATTGTCAAATGACTTATACTTACCTTCTAATAGCCCTAAAATTCTTAATCCTTGGATTATCAAGAATGTTTAGGGATGGGGTGTTAATCAACTTCTTTTACAAGCAAAGTTTGAAAGTGATGCGATCATTCTTGATAGCTATGTCATATTCTTTTGGTTTTTATTTAAGTCGGATGTTTGCTTCTTTTGGTAAATAAGATCACATGGATTTGTACATTATATATGAGGCAGTCAATCTAGTAGTTAGTTTCTGAAATGAAAAAGAATTATAGTAAGTAAACATAAATTAAGATGCAAATTGATAATGTGTGATTTTGATTATGTTCCTTTTGTTAGGTTGATTGTTTCAATTGCTTGAATGATGTTTGGGGTAGTTTTTTTATTCCTATATCCATTGTTGCTTGAATGTGTTTACACAAGAGTTTGCTTATGATGTTTTAATTCTTGAATCTCAACTATTGTAATTATAGTTGGACCATGTGTCATTGCAGGGATGCATGAGACATGGTTGCTGAAATTTGCTTTTCTTAACTTCCAACTATATGGTAGATATCTACACTACCCTTAGTAATATTATCACATATTTGAAATACTTACAGATAATATTTCTTTGTAGGTTATTTGACCCTTTATTCAATTTTCATTGACTTGTTACATGTTTCTAAATGTATGTCATATTGACTTAAGCCTTGCTAGGTGGAATATATCCATCAAGAGAGGAAGTAAGAAATGGTATACTTTCATGCATGACAACGATACTCTAACATATGATGAAATTTGGATCCTTCAGGTTGAACCATCTCACAAAAAGATGTTGATGGAACCACTCAATTTTATTTGCAACTGCAAGAAAGACAAGCTAAAATGGATGTGTGATTGCAAATAAGACAACATGAAATTAATGTGCTACGGTCATTTTGAGACATTTGAACAATTAACTTGGTAATCTGCTAAATAGTTTTTAGCTTTATGTTTTTTTTAAAACATTTGTAATGTATTTGATACATTTTTCTTATAATGAATATTTGTTTTGCGGTTGAATATGAATGTGATTTTAGGTCACATGTATTTGGTTTTTCTATATTTTGGGCTGAAAAAATATGGATTTTATTACAACTAAATTTTAGTCTTTTTAAATAAAATCATTTTAGTTACGGATATCAACGGATACATATTATGTAGTAAAATATTCTGTAGGCAATTCTTAGGAAATGATTTTGTAGGGAATCAGTAGGTAATAATGATGTAGGGAATCTGTAGTAAAATAGGTTTTTGTAGGTAATCTGTAGGTAAATTACCAACAAAAATTTCCGTAGTCAATATGTAGGAAATTCTGTAGGCAAAGCGTGGCAACCAATTACCCACGAGCTATATTCCTATGGAGCTGTTTCCGTAAGCAATCCGTAGGTAACCCCTTTTATCTACAAATTACCTACGAAATCTGTTGTAGGTAAATAGGTAGTTTTCTAGTAGTGAAATAACTAATTGTGAGACTCATGTATTACATGTGATAATTTAAAAAAAATAACTATATATATATATATATATATATATATATATATATATATATATATAATGTCAAAATATTTAAAAACTTTGAATTTATAAGAAAATAAGAAAAATAATGAATTATTAAATTGAAAATGTTTTTTTTTTATATTTTAAATTTAAACAAATAATTTAAATAAATAAAAGAAAGTAATGAGATTTAATTTTGGTAATTTTGAAATTAAAACGTAAGTTCGTTAATAAAATTGATATATATTTATTACTATATTTATTGCAATTATTACGTTAAAAGATTATATGAAATTTAATAAAATAGAAAAATTTATAAAATGACATGTGTAAAAAAAATTCAAAATAACCACAAAATGACATTTGACAAGTTGAATGAGAGTGTGACAAGTGGAAAAAAATAACCTTCATTTATTAGAGACTAGTTGTTAGCCCATGTATTACACGAGTTAATTTAAAAAAAAATTAAATATAAATGTCAAAATATTTGAGAACTTTGAATTTATAAGAAAATAAGAAAAATAATGAATTATTACAATAAAAATGTTTTTAATCTTTTAAATTTAAACAAATAATTTAAATAAATAAAAGAAACAAATAAACTTTAATTTTGAGAATTTTGAAATTAAAAGATAAGTTTATTAATCAAATTGATATCCATTTATTACTATATTGATTGCAATTATTATATTAAAATATTATGTGAAATTTAATAAAATATAAAAACTCATAAAATTACATGTGGAAAAAAAATTAATTTACAATAACCATAAAATGACATTTGATAAATTGAATGAGACTCTGACAAGTGACAAAAAAATCTTCATTTATTAGAGAGGACTAGGTATGAGACTTATGTATTACATGTGTTTATTTAAAAGAAAAACTTAAATAGAAAATTTTAAACATTTGAGAAGTTTGAATTTATAAGAACAATTAGAAAAATATTAAATTATAAAAATAAAATGTTTTTTATTAAATTTAAACAAATAATTTAGATAAAAAAAACAATGAAGCTTTAATTTAGTAATTATAAAAATATGGGTTTTGAGTCGTTTAAAAAAATAATAATGAAAGTTCAGTAAGGAAATTAATATTTATTTATTATTGAATTTAAATATAACGTGGAATTAATAAAATAAAACAACCATAAAATTTTATGTGGATTAAAAATTAATTGAAATTATCATAAAATAAATAATAATCCTATTTAAAGAAATAGACAGGGGACCTCACGTATTTTTTTTTTATCTTTATCTAAACTAAAACCTAAAAAACGTAGCTCCACAAGTACCCTATGACGAATCATGGGACAGTTCAGAAATTTCTGCACCGCGGAATCGCCACTGGCTTCAATTCTTTGACTCTTCACATTAAACATCATGGAGAAGGAGACCAGACGGTGGAGGAATCTATTCCGCAATGTCGAAATGTAACATGAATTGATGGCAGCCGGAGTCAGAATCATCGAAGTTGGATGGTGTTGGGCGACTCTAACCTCATCGAAGATCCGAAATAACTGATTCTTGTCATCATGGGCTGCCTGAGTAGTCGGTTCAGTTGTTCATCAGTTTTCATGGATAGAAGGTGAATTATGGGTCCATGGAACTTTTACATCAACAAATAAGTTTCACTTGCAAAGTGTTATTCGCTACCCTACGTCGGTGTAAACCGTTTAATTAATATATTTTAATTGAGAACAAATGGATATTAATAGTTCTCTCTCTTTATCTTTCCGTTGAAACTCCTCAATTGCAACTTTAACTTTAACTTTGTGCAACTTTAACTTTAACTTTGAGGACATTAATTTAATCTGAAATGGATCTCACTCTTCATCCATTTCTGCTGCATATAATTGAAATCATTCCCTCTTTGCATCCGTTTGATCGACACCTCTACTATATTCTCTGCTGTTACCATAAACCATGGCTGAAATCGTTCTTTCTGCATTCTTGACAGTGGTCTTTGAAAAGCTGACCTCTGAAGCCTTGAAGAAGATTGCACGCTCCAAAGGAATTGATTCTGAGCTCAAGAAATTGAAGAAGACATTAGACCAGATCCAAGATCTGCTTAATGATGCCTCGCAGAAGGAAGTAACTAATGAAGCCGTTAAAAGATGGCTGAATGGTCTCCAACATTTGGCTTACGACATTGACGACCTACTTGACGATTTGGCAACCGAGGCTATCGAACGTGAGTTGACTGAGAAATCTGGATCCACTAGCAGCAAGGTAAGAAAGCTAATCCCAAGTTGTTGCACAAGTTTCACACTAAATAGTAGGATGCATGCCAAGTTAGATGATATTGCCACCAAATTACGAGAACTGGTAGAGGCAAAAAATAATCTTGGTTTAAGTGTGATAGCAAATGAAAAGCCCAAAGTTGAAAGATATGAGGCATCTTTGATAGATCCTAGTGGTATTGTTGGACGTGAGTATGAAAAGAATAAATTGCTTAAGAAGCTATTGGGGGATAGGGATGAATTTAGTAGTCAAAACTTCACCATAGTGCCCATAGTTGGTATGGGTGGTGTAGGCAAAACAACTCTAGCTAGAATGTTGTATGATGAAAAGGAGGTGAAGGATCACTTCAAACTCAGGGCTTGGGTTTGTGTTTCTGATGAATTTAATATCCTCAATATAAGCAAAGTAATTTATCAATCTGTAACCGGGGAAAAAAAGGAGTTTGAAGACTTAAATCTGCTTCAAGAAGCTCTTAAAGAAAAACTTTGGAATCAGTTATTTCTAATAGTTCTGGATGATGTGTGGTCTGAAAGCTATCGTGATTGGGAGAAATTAGTGGGCACATTTTTTGCGGGGTCTCCTGGAAGTATGATTATCATGACAACTCGGAAGGAGCAATTGCTAAGAAAGCTGGGTTTTCCTCATCAAGACCCTTTGCAAGGTCTATCACATGACGATGCTTTGTCTTTGTTTGCTCAACATGCATTGGGTGTAGATAACTTCGATACACATCCAACACTAAGGCCACATGGGGAATTGTTTGTGAAAAAATGTGATGGCTTGCCCTTAGCTTTAATAACACTTGGGAGGTTATTGAGGACAAAAACAGATGAGGAAGAATGGAAGGAGTTGTTGGATAGTGAGATATGGAAGTTAGGAAAGAGAGATGAGATTGTTCCGGCTCTTAGACTAAGCTACAATGATCTTTCTGCCACTTTGAAGCTGTTGTTTGCATATTGCTCTTTGTTTCCCAAGGATTATGAGTTTGACAAAGAGGAGTTGATTCTATTGTGGATCGCAGAAGGGTTTTTGCACCAACCAACTACGAACAAGTCAAAGCAATGGTTAGGTCTTGAATATTTTGAAGAGCTGCTGTCAAGATCATTTTTTCAACAAGCCCCTGATGACAAATCGGTGTTTGTGATGCATGACCTCATGAATGACTTGACTACATTTGTTGCTGGAGATTTTTTTTCAAGGTTAGACATAGAGATGAAGAAGGAATTTAGGATGGAAGCTTTGGAGAAGCACCGCCATATGTCATTTGTTTGTGAGGATTACATGGTCTACAAAAGGTTCAAGCCACTCAAAGGAGCTAAAAATTTGAGAACGTTTTTAGCATTGTCTGTTGGGGTGGTAGAAAGTTGGGCTATATTTTACTTATCAAATAAGGTCCTGAGTGACTTACTTCAGGAGTTACCATTGTTAAGGGTCCTCAGTTTGAGTGATCTTAGCATAACCGAGGTACCAGAAGTCGTTGGTAGTATGAAGCACTTGCGGTATCTTAATCTATCTCGAACTAAAATTATCCATTTACCGGAAAATGTCTGCAATCTTTATAATCTACAGACACTGATCGTTTCCGGCTGTCATAAATTGATTAAGTTGCCGGAGAGCTTCTCCAAGCTTAAAAATTTGCAGCATTTTGACATGAGGGGTAGTTTCAGGTTGAAGAAGATGCCCTTAGGGATTGGTGAGTTGAAAAGTCTTCAAACTCTCTTCAGTGACATTGGCTTAGCAATAACCGAGCTTACAAAATTGCAAAGTCTCCATGGAAAAGTTTGTATTGTGGGGCTCGGCAGTGTGCAGAATGCAATGGATGCACGTGCGGCGAACTTATCGCGAATGAGGTTTAGTGAGTTAGAGTTGAATTGGGGTTCTGAGTTTAATTCTCTTCGAACGGAAACACATGAAAAAGAGGTCCTCAATGAGCTGAAGCCTCATAATAATACTTTGAAAAAGCTTGAAATCGTGTCATATAGGGGTATAGAGTTTCCCAATTGAGTTGGGGATCCCTCATTTCTTCGGTTGACTAAAGTGTCGATTGATGACTGTGAAGAATGTACATGTCTACCAAGACTTGGGCAACTACCATCACTGAGGAAGCTGATTATTGGTTGGATGAGTAAGGTTAAGGTTGTAGGCTTGGAGTTTCTTGGGACCGGCCTTGCATTTCCTTCACTTGAAATCCTACGGTTTGATAGTATGTCAGGGTGGGAGGAATGGTCAACAAATAGTGGGGCGTTTCCTTGCCTTCAAGAGCTTCGTATTGAAGATTGTCCTAATCTGGTTCGGGTCTCCCTCGAAGCACTACCTTCACTCAGGGTTTTGAAACTAATAAAATGTGATCATGGTTTATTGAAAAGCCTGGTCAAGGTAGCTTCATCAATCACCAAGTTGAAAATAGATGATATTTCAGGACTTACCGATGAACTGTGGAGAGGTGTGACAGGGTATCTTGGTGCAGTTGAATACGTAAGCATCAAACGGTGTAACGACATAAGATACTTGTGGGGATCAGAAGCAGAGGCAAGTATGGTTCTTATGAATTTAAAAATGTTGGATTTAAGAGAATGTAAAAGTTTGGTGAGTTTAGGGGAGAAAGAGGAGGATATTATTAATAGTGGGAGCAACCTAACATCTTTTCGGATCTTGAAAGTATCGGATTGTAACAGCTTGGAGCATTGCAGTTGTCCAGATAGCATGGAGGATTTGGATATTGAAAGTTGTGATTCAATTACATCCGTCTCCTTCCCAACAGGAGGAATGCAAAAGCTCAGGTCACTTGTCATCACCAATTGCAAGAAACTATTGGAAAAGGAGTTGGTTGAATCTGAAATCAACATACATAATTGGCCAAATCTGAAATCGATCACTACGTTGGGTTACTTCATTAACCTCGTCAGGTTGACAATAATAGAGTGTTCGAGTATGGAGTCATTTCCTGACCATGAGTTGCCAAATCTCACCTCTTTAACACATCTGGATATACAAAAGTGTACAAGTACGGATGCATCTTTTCCTCGTGGGCTTTGGCCTCCAAAATTGACTTGCCTTGAAATAGGAGGGTTGAAGAAGCCCATCTCCGAGTGGGGCCCACAGAATTTTCCAACCTCACTTGTTGACCTAAGATTATATGGCGGACCATATGATGACATTAGAAGTTTTGGTGAATTGTTGCATCTTCTTCCTTCATCCCTTACTGATTTTGGTATAGATGGATTTGAGAAACTGGAATCAGTTTCAAGTGGACTGCAACACCTCACCTCCCTCCAACGTCTCATCATTCAGAACTGCCCAAAGACGAGAGATCTACCAGAAAACTTGTTGCCTTTGCTTCTGGTATTTTGGATCACTGGATGCCCAAATCTGAAACAAAAGATTAGTAGAGGAGGCATCTATTGGCCCCACGTCTCCCTTATCCCTTGCTTGCGGATAGACCGAATTTTACCAAATGAAATATGAAGGCATGCCCCTCTTCTTTGAAATCTTTTAGTTAGTTATGCTTATATAATATATTTAGTAACTCATTCAAACAATTTTTCTCTACATATTTTTTAGGTACAACCTTAATTACAAGTACGTTTTTTTTGATGGATGTGATTAGGAATTAGGATTATTACATGGAAAGGTCATGATGGAAACAATAGGAATACATTCAAATCATGAAACATTTTGATGATGTATCAAAATCAACTAATAGCAACCAGGGTTTGTATACATTTCACAATGCCAATTAATATGTTGTCCATCAATGATGCATTTCATCCAATATTAATGCTAATGTATTTTGATGCCTCTAAATATGATTCCATATACTTGTGAAACCATTAAGAACATAAATCCTGTTTGATTATCTTTTTAAGGTGTTTTATATATTTGTTAAATTTATTTTTTAGAAATATTTAATTTAAATTCCTATCTTACTAATTGAGGTCAAATGTATTTTTCTCACTCTTCCACACTTATAGTCGAGCAATAAAAGATCAAATGTTGGTGGATGCAATGACTTTTTAAATGAAAGCATCAGAGGAAATAAAAGATCAAATGATGATGGTTTACAGAGAAACACATTTATATGGTGCTGCTTCTGATTTACAAGGTTTGTTTCTATCAGACTCACAAACAGGGATGTTCACTGAAAGCCCTTATATGGCTAATTTTTTTTTCCAAATTTTCTACTTCAGTTTTTCTTGTTCTAAATTTGTTTAAAATGGAATGTTGATGTATATATAGGTGAATGACTTACTGCCCAACGATCATCCATGAAAGTTAACTGCAGAACTCCTCCTAATGATCCAAGCTGTGAAGGCTCAATTTCTACATAGCCTTTATGTTGCAATCTTGTTTTGCTTTTATATAACTTTGCGATATTTACATGTTTTCTAGACTTGATTGAACCCAAAGAGAAAGAGAACATCTTGTTTTCATCAAGAGCATCCTATGACGTTTATGTTTGAAAGTTGGATTGAAAACATAGCAAAAAAAGATAACTCCATCTGCTATTCAAAAAAGTTGAAAACAGAGTCCATGTATCCTTAACTTTCATTGGATGATGTATAACTTTAATAACTCATTTTGCTTTCTGATAAAATTATTTGCCAGCAGACAGAATGCACTTTGAATTACGCTTTTTAATTTATTACTATCTTTGATATTTTTTGCTTTTCTCCACTCTAGATTCTTGTATACTTTCTTTGGAGAAACTAACTTCTATATTTACAAATAGTTATTGATTTACACCTAATGGTACTACTGGAATGATGTCCTCTAGAGAACTTCCGGATGTAAAATGACAATGCGCATATGGTCAGTTGTAGATGCTAAACTACAAAGAATCGTTAACCCTTTAGGACCTTATATTTTATGAAATAAAATAAACTTTGTTTGGACTCATAGTTGATGGTGTTAATTGCTCTTTTACATAAATTCCTCCAACCACTCAAACTTTGTGCTACAACATTAATAATACATACAACCATCATAGCGAGTTACCTTTGTTATTTATTACTCAATGATTTTAGAACGTCAATTTGATTCTGTATTTATAGTATGTATTATATTGTTTTGGTGTGATTAGTAATTCTACCTCAAATACAAAATATATAAAGTTATTTTATGTATTTTGTTTGATGTTCCAAATCAACATATACTGATATACAACTACTAATTGTGAGCAAAATGTAAATGACTATCTTTTGAACAAGTAAACAAATACCGAAGTAAAAGAGGTTTTCTACAACTAAAGATTAAAAAAACAAAAGTTTAGCATTAAAACTGACAGCTGTGGGATTTGAACCCACGCCCTTTCGGACCAGAGCCTAAATCTGGCGCCTTAGACCACTCGGCCAAACTGTCTAGCTGATAATTATACCTGGATTACTCGTAATGATCCTGTAATACAATACATAAACTTTGAAGACACAACATGCAGATTGAACTAAAAGAGCTGTTGTACGTATATTATGACTCTAAAAACAAAACAGATCATATGAGCGCCTATCATTTTACTAAATATACTAGATTATAACCCGCGTTAAACGCGGGGAACGCATAAAAAAACATACAAATGTCTATAGATGTTGCATAATAATTATAAAAAAGATTATGGTTATTAGTATTATTGAAATGTGTAGAAGATACATTGAAATCGATAAATATCTATAATTGTTGAATAACCTCTTTGTTTACAACATTTTTTGTTTTATTAATTGAATGACCTTTATCGTCACATATGGTTATGATATTGTTATATAAGCATAAGTATTCTAATTAGACATTCCTTCCATAATAATGTTACTTAATTTAAACATATATTGACAACCAATATATCGTTTTTCTTTTCACAGCATTAAATATTGATAACTATTTCATTTATTCAATTAAAGTCATAGAGTATAACTTATAGAATGTTAAATGTTATATGAATTTAATTTTAGTATATCATCAATGTAAATTCTTTTCTAAATCATGAATGGTTTATTTTAAATTGATTATGAATATACGTGGTAGCTTTTATGTTTGTTCTTACTTATTTGGTGTTTGCAAGAACTTTGCGTTAGTCTTAGCGTAACTTTGAATAATTTTAGTATATCATCAATGTAATTTGGTATATCTTTCAATTATATGAAATATCAAATAATAACATTTCATTACCATTGTGATAATTTACTTTGAATATTGCATTTTTACTAATCTTAACGATCTTATTTTTTTAATAACCGTAACGCTTTTACTAATAGTAATTACAAATTTCTTAATATCTTATAATTTTTTTTTATCTTACTTCATAATTTTTCAAAACTATACTATTATTAAGATTGACCGTCTTAATAGTTTTTTTTTTTTTTTTTTTTTTTTTTTTTTTTTTTTTTTTTTTTTCAGTCTATTCAATTTTATATTTCGTTGTACAACATTATCGTTCGTATGTATTCTGAAATTTCATTTAAAAATGCTTAATGTTTACATCTTGATATTTTTTTTTAATAAACTCATGTAATAATTATGGAATATATATCTTGTTTGAATTAACATTTACTTCCTTCACTAAATTAAATTCTTCATTAAACGGATATATTTTGGAAAGTAATAATTATAATGAGGCAACATTATCTAAGACATAAATGTTTGATATACTTTTGTAGGGAAAATACCGGGATCATTAAAAAAAATTATATAAAGAAAATACAAATTTAAATTGGATGAAATTAATTATGGATGAAAATACTGACGAAAATTATTTTGGAGGGAATTGTATTTTGTAAAGTACAGTACTATGACAAAATTCGAAATATATATTGTTGTGTAAATTTATAAATTTTATTGTTACTATATAAAGATAAAACAAAATAGGCTGGTATGTTAAACAAAAAAAATAATTTTAATGAACGTATGTAACTAAAAAATGGAATTTGAAGATGAAAATTTAAAACTTAAAAGTATGAAGAAATGTGATAAAAAAATGTGTGAAAGAGATCTAACTACAGTCGACCAATTTGGTAGTGAGAAGATCATAAGTGGACTCTGTGATAATGATCAACGAATTATTTCCTGTATGAAAAAATGTGAATTCTATAATTAGTAGATTCAAAATGTTTTAAATAATGCTAAAATAAACATGTATATTGAAGTATAGATAAACATTTAATTTTCATGTATATTGAAATGTCGATAAACATGTAATTTTCATGCAAACGACATGTTTTATGGTATCATGTAGAAAATACTTTAGAAAATAAAATGTTTTAAATACATATATTTGACTTAGATCCTGATCAACCAGGTTCATAAACCATTTCTCTCTTGAATTCTCAATAATCACTTTTATGGGATTAGTCGACACTACCTGACCAAGAAATTCTAGAACAAAAAAATAAATGGTTGTTGTAGTATAGATGTGTAATACAATAAGTATTTACGTGTAGATAAGATAGAATGTTAAAATCAAATCTTACCAAATGCAACACGAGTGTCGAGATTCCTGGCTATCAAATCCTGGAAAGTATCAAAATTATAAGGATACACCATATCAACAAAATCATTTGATACACGAACTTTGGTTGTTTTGTAGAAATTCTTCTTATGCTTATGATCAACCAACATGTAATCTCCTTCATTTCTGGCCATACTAAAACTACTAATTTCCCTTGCAAATTCTTTAACAAAGAGGGCTTCAAACAGACTAATGAGATTTTTTTTTATTGTTGCTTGTATTTTAGTGTCATGTAAGTGAAAAAAAATTGGTTAAGCTTAAAATTTTATAAATTAAAAGCAACATAATAATAATAAAAAGAAAAACTTGTACCTACTCGTTAATTAAAATCATGTCCAAGCTGTTGAACATGTTTGAGTTGTTTTTTTAAGTTTGCTTCCAAAGCAAGAGTACTTGAACACAAATGTTTCAGGTTTCCTTAGATGCATTGATGTCAGCAACCTTTTAAAAGACGATCTCATCACAATTGTTTTGTGTCATAGGTGTAAAATGAAAGAGAACACAATTATAATCAGAAAGAACTTTTATATGAAATAAAAGAGACATATACAATGTATTTATCTATAAAGATGTATGATTCATAAAGAGGTATGAAAGCTATTATAGCCGTCAACAAAATTGTTTCCATACTTAATTTTAAAGGATGTAAAAATATATTATATATTATTTCCTATTAAATCAACCTAAAAGTGTAATAGGATCATACCAAAATATTTTTAAATCATACCAAAATTAATCGGATTCTTATGACACAGTAATAATTAAAAAAAATCATAATCATCTATAATATATAAAAATAACATTTTCCTTATTAGTGTCAATTCCAAATATAGTTAATCTTTGTTTTGTTAAAGGTACATTATATTTTCCTGTTCATTTGAAAATTTTCAAAAAAATAGTTAACCGATTTCATGTAATTTGTGACATAGAAAATCGAAATATATGAATACATATATTTGATATAGGGAAAAAAAATAGAAAAAATATAAAAAACGAAATAATGTATTAACCTTTTACTGCACAACAACGAAGGTTTGAAGCAAAGAATGACGATGGAAGTTATAAAAAATAAGAATGATGTTGTAGAAGAATGTTTGAAGAAAAACAACGATTGAAAATAAGTGTGAGCCGCAGATTCAATGATGAATTGTATATATAAGTGATAATTTGAATCTAATTTTTTGGTATTAATGGTTTCCTAATAAAAATTGATTCTATATTAATGTTTTACTAATATAAACAGATTTATATTAATGATTGATATTAATTCCTTAATTGAAATGGTTTGTTACTAATATGTTTTTAAAGCTGACCATATTAAAACCTTTATAACCGGAAATTAATATTTTAAAATATGGGAAGATTTTATTGGAATTATACACATTCTATTTCAACGGCCGTAAGTTTATTTTGTTTGACAATTAGAAAGCTTTTATTGGAATTAAATATATTCCATTTGGGGGAGATGGTGTCAGCAATTTGATCTAAGGGTAAAAAACATAGGATTAAAATACAATCAATGACCCAGATTGTTTAAGATGATTTCATAAGGTTTCTCTTTTAATAATATTTAGAGATACTATCGATTAAAATAAGAGTAAATTACATGAATGGTTCCTATGGTTTGGGGTAATTTACATGCTTGGTCACTAACTTATTTTTTTAACTTGGAAAGTCCCTACTGTTTATTTTTATTACACACTTGATCCCTATTGCTTGTTTTTGTTACGCACTTAGTCTCTGTCTTACCTAAAAAGAATATTATTTAAATAGGGAAAAATGATGAGGTAAGTAATGTAAGGTATGGGGTGGGGTTGGGGGTGTGTTTATTTAAATAAATTAAAAAAAATTAAGGGAAAATAGTTTTTTAGATAAGACAGGGACCAAGCGCGTAACAAAAAAACAAACAGTAGGGACCTTCCGAATTAAAAAATTAAGTTAGGTACCAAACACGCAAATTACCATAAATCATAGGGACCATTCGTGTAATTTACTCTTGAAATAAATAAAATCCACCTTACAAATGGAAACTTTTTTTACCTAGAAATTAAATATTAGCAACTACGGAATTCATTAACTTAAAGCAAAATCACCACATAAATTACAAGTTTATATAAGACATTTAGGCCCCGTTTGATAGGTATCTTTTCAGACTCGAACATATCTTTCTGACTGAATGGACTGAAAAATACTGTTTGATGTGCACAAAAAATTGGTCTTTCCCAATAAGATATGTTTTTCCCAGAAAGTCACAAAATCATATATTTTTTGCTAAATAGGTTGGAAAAAAATTGTGTCCCATTTCCCGTCTCTTTCTTTTTTGTATTATTAATTTCTTTTTAATAAATTTTTTAATTTCTTTTTTATTTGATTATTAATTTTTTATTGGATTATTATATATTAATAAATATTATTTTTAATATATAATATTTATGTATTAATTAATGTTATTTTATTGAGTTATGAATTTCTTTTAAATAATTCTTTTTTATTTCTTTTTTATGGATTAATTCATTTTATTGGATTATTATATATTAATAAATATTACTTTATTGGATTATTAATTTCTTTTAGTTAATTTTTTTAATTCATTTTTTATTAGATTAATTTTGTTTGGACACCACCACCACCATCCTAATATATTTTAAAAAATTTTATCCATCCCACCACTATCGGACATAAACCGGGACAAGAATCGCATGTTGAGTTATTAAAAAAAAAAACTAAAATGATTAGAAAGAATAGCAATGTAACATCAACTTGAAAAGTAATTAACTGAAAACAAATTAATCGACATTCTATTTGGATTTTTAAATGATTATTGTATAATTTTGATTTTATATGACAATTTGTATGTTTTATAATTCTTCAACAATTTCATCCATAACAGTATAGAACAACAGAGTAATATTGTCATTTTCATCATTTAGCACAATCAATCAGATGTACAATCAAACATGGTTTCTTTCTCAGTCAGAAAACTTTCTCATACAACACTTTCACAGATAGCACTTTCCCGAACAGAAACTATCAAATACGACCTTATTCTAACATGGTTTGCTTGGATCAATCTTAATCAACTTTGCTCTCAGTTCTACTAAATACCTTATGCAAATAAAGGTACGTGTCTAAATCAAATGCTTATAGCACAAACATATATATATATATATATATATATATATATATATATATATATATATATATACACACACACACAAAGCAACCTTAAGGATATAGAAAATAAAGCTTAAGTTTCAAAGTGCAACTTCAGGAAATCCAATTCTTAGGAAACCTGTTAACAAGTAAGGTATCATGAGGAAACAACCAAGGATTTTTGAACAATTCAATTTTTTTTGCTACAAAGATAGAACCAGGGAACTTGTAGAGTGTGTGATACCTCTCGAGGTTATGTATGACCTTGATGATTATGTGTCTTGTTTCAGAATGGTGGTGACACATTTCGGAGCAGGAGGTTCAAGGTCCAGATCAGGTTTAGGATCTGGTTCGGGTGCAGGTTTTGAGCCGGTTGATGACAGACTATGCGAGTTTATCACGTCAAAGATTATAGGAGGCATCCTTGAGGTGAACCCGATGATTTTCGGGTCGATCAAGGAAGGGATCATCGAGCTGATGGAGGATCGTCTCAGGGTGTTCAGGAGCGACATGGCATCTGGCCAGATAGGGACTCACATACTCTTCTTCAAGGATTTCCGGGGATGTGGTGCGCCAGACATTCACAGGGGTGAAGGACCCCATTATGGCCAGGACATGGATTGCAGACATGAAGTCTGCTCAGTTGACGAACTTCTTCCCTGAGGGGTTGAAGGTCTGGTATGCTGCAAGTTGTTTGAGAGACCGAGCTCAAGATTGGTAGGAGGCGGTTAGTGATTCGATGGGAGCACTGACCATTGAGGCTATGACCCAGTAGGACATTATGACCCGGTTTAGGGCTGAGTTTGCACCGGTTATGGAGCTTCATCAGCTGGACATAGAGTTTCTAGATATGAGGCAGGCGACTGAGTCGGTGGCGGAGATTAACGCAAAGTTCTGGGAGAGGGCGTTATTGGTGCTTTAGTATGCAGGGGATGAGGAGATGAGGAAGACTTGATACCACGACATGTTGAGGGCTGACATCTGGAAACATGTCAGGTACTCGGCATGTCCGACCTTGGAGGATATTATAGCCAGGGTGAGGGAGATGAAGATTGACATAGAGCACCTCCGGAAGAGGAAGGAAGAGGCTGGGCAGGTTATTGGGGTTTTAGCATTGTCTGTTGGGGTGGTAGAAAGTTGGTCTATATTTTACTTATCAAATAAGGTCCTGAGTGACTTACTTCAGGAGCTACCATTGTTAAGGGTCCTCAGTTTGAGTGATCTTAGCATAAGTGAGGTACCAAAAGTCATTGGTAGTATAAAGCACTTGCCGTATCTTAATCTATCTCGAACTAAAATTATCCATTTACCGGAAAATGTCTGCAATCTTTATAATCTACAGACACTGATCGTTTCTGGCTGTCATGAATTGATTAAGTTGCCGGAGAGCTTCTCCAAGCTTAAAATTTTGCAGCATTTTGACATGAGGAATACTTGGAGGTTGAAGGAGATGCCCTTAGGTATTGGTGAGTTGAAAAGTCTTCAAACTCTCTTCAGTGACATTAGCTTAGCAATAACCGAGCTTACGAAATTGCAAAGTCTCCATGGAAAAGTTTGTATTGTGGGGCTGGGCAATGTGCAGAATGCAATGGATGCACGTGCGGCGAACTTATCGTGAATGAGGTTTAGTGAGTTAGAGTTGAATTGGGGTTCTGAGTTTAATTCTCATCGAATGGAAACACATGAAAAAGAGGTCCTCAATGAGCTGAAGCCTCTTAATAATACTTTGAAAAAGCTTGAACTCGTGTCATATAGGGGTATAGAGTTTTCAAATTGGGTTGGGATCCCTCCTTTCATCGGTTGACTAAAGTGTCAATAGATGGCTATGAAGAATGTACATCTCTACCAAGACTTGGGCAACTACCTGTTGGATTAGTGTCTAAGTCCATAACTATTTTGGTATGTACTTGACCCGATGGTGCATGGTCCTTTTGGGTTGCCTTCACCAAAACAACTTGATTGGAGAAATAAATAAAGAGAGAGAGGTTATTATGATTTATTAATATGTTATAAGAATAATATATTAAAGGAGAAATCATATTTGTTTAATTAATATTGGTCAATAATTAATTAAGAATTAATTTTGTGATCAAGTGTAATTAATTAAACTAGAGGGGCTGAATTGTAATTATGTGATAGTTACAAAATAAGGTAAGGATTATCTTATATATATGGTGAACGAATTTGAGGTGATAATCACTTAGAATTCGACTAGGATAAGGGTTTCTAAGAGTTATCTTATGGTTGCTTGGTGGACAAGCAACTATATAAGGATAAGGACTGAAAACCTAATCCCAACCCTATATAAAGACCCCTAAGGCCTTAGAATTCGTGTACTTCTTCCCAAGAGGATCTAAGGACGAATTCTAACCTCCCTCCTCTCTCTTTATACCTTCTCCACTTGCTTATGGTGTTTGTAAGCCTTTAGAGGAGTGACACTTGTGACTCTCAGCTTTCCAAGGTCAATTCAAGGAGGAATTGGATTGTTATTGCTATATAACAATCAAGGTATGTTCTTAAACCTAATTACATGTGAATTCTGATTTCCATATGCTAGAGTTAGGGTATATAGTCTTGGATTCAAAGTATGTACAATAGAGAAACCTAGATCCAAGCTTTAGGGTTTGTATGAGCACATAGGATGTCTTATGTCTAAAACCCATCGGTGGTATCAGAGCCTTGATTGGTTTCTATTGTATTGATGCTTGATATATCTAAAAAATTCGTTTTTTTTGGTGTTTTGGAGGCTGGACTCGCCGAGTCCAAGGTGACTCGACGAGTCCAAGCCTGACTCGACGAGTCAGCTCGTCAGATGGAGGGTACTTCGGGATTTCTTGCTGTTTTTGCTTATGGATAGTTACCTTATCATGTTAGATCAATATTAATCCGATTATATGATATATTTGACTATATTTTTGATCTAATTGAAGACATTTATCAATTAATAAGATAATTGTTTCCTTATAAGATAATTGATTAATTATTTTGAGTAATTTGATAAATTGTTTTGCAAGAAATCATTAAATAAATCAAATATGGATAATTATGTGATTAAATGTTAATTTGAATTATTTGTTATTTGATCCTTGTAGTTATGAAAAGTTTCATATATTGCCCTTTAGGTTTTATAATTTAAATTTGAACCCAAAAGTTTTGTTGTTTTGAAATTTAAATAGTTGAAACCCTAATGTTTTGAAAAAGGTTTCAAAACTTGCCCTCAAGTTTTGGAATTTAAATTTTGATTAAATAGTTTAATTTTGATGCATATTTAAATTCTAAACCCTAATGTGTTGAAATGTTTCAAAACTTGCCCTCAAGTTTTGGAATTTAAAAGTTGATTAAAAGTTTAATTAGGAATGTTAAATTCTATAACTCTAGTATTGTTTTGAAAAAGTTCACATCACACCCTTATGGTTTTATTAATTAATTAAGGTGTATAATTAAAGGAGGTTTAATAAATCCATAAAAGTTTAGGTTAACCATTTAATAGAATTAAAAGTGTAATTGTTAAAGTTAACCACATAGTATTTTAAAAGTTATAAAATACACCCTATACTATATATAACATTAAAAGTCTAACATTATATATATGTATAACTAAAAGTCAGTCTTACCATTAGTAGGCCTCATTCACGAAGCTGGTCTATAAGGGGTGTTTAAGGAAATTGCCTATAAAATGGCGATTGAATGGGTATCCACTCTTACCCACCGCACTCTTGACTAGTGGAGGGTCGTTAGCCGAACGGGTAGGATAGGACGAAACCTTCCATTATAAGTATAATGAATTACTAAAGTAACTAAATGTTTTCATAAAATTCCCAATCTTAGTTACTTAGGCAAAAGTGAATTGATGCAATTCCATGAAATTACACTTTGTGCCCTTGCGAAGACGTTAGTGGAGCGTGTGTGGTTAACCGGCACACTAAATGGGTCTAAGCAAAGGTAGCAAAGGGTGACTCAATGTTTGTCATAGTTCGGTGGAGCGTGTGTGGTTTACCGGCACATCGAATAGGTGACTGTAACATGTGAGGGCACCATGTAGTTTGCATGTAACATCCCAAAATTTAAGACCAAAAATTTCTTTTTAATAAAACATTACTTTAACCAAGGACATCATTCCATAACATAATCTGAGTATAGGTTTTCAAAACACATGTTTATTATCAGAGTAAACATTCCCAGGTTGACTAATCTATGGTGTGTGCCATGCGATCACCCCGAGCTCCTCCCTCCGCTACCGGAAGTACCTGAAAACAAAACTGAAAACCGTAAGCACGAAGCTTAGTGAGTTCCCCACCTTACCACATACCATGCAAAACCACATACTGCACATACTGGGCCACGCCCGCTATCCGGGGCCTCGCCCCCTACTTCGGGCCTCGCCCGCTACAACGGCCTCGCCGCTCCAGACCCCGCCTGGCTTCGAGCCTCGCTCGGATACAGATCTGTTTCACTTAGGCCTCGCCTGTCACAGGGCCTCGCCCTCTAACATATAATAGCACATAAACATATCACATAACATTACATAAACTAAACATATACTAACAACTCTTGCTCTAAGGCCTCGCCTATCTCTGGGCCCCGCCCGAGTTCTGCTACTGATGAGTCATGGAACCTCGTCCATACTCCTGCTGATAGTGAGGTTCGGGCCCAGCCCACCCTCACTCCTTTCCTAACTTGGGCCTCGCCCCTGCTCTGCTGCTACTGAGATGTGGAACACCATCCACACTCTGCTATTGGTGAGATACGGGACCTCGCCCTCTCTCACCTCCCTACCAGGCACATACAAGTATCACACAGACAACAAGTATAGACTATCACATAAACCGCTCCTTGGGCACCCGCCCTCTGTCATTGGACCTCGTCCAAAAATCATACTAGCATACTGTGCCTAGGGCTAACCCCCGGGTCTTCTACTCATAACTACATGGGCCGGCATTGTGGCCGTAGACCCATTCATACAAAGGGAAACTCACCTGATATTGCTGAACTGCTGCTGCTAACCCCTTTGACCGCTACCTGACCGCTAACTCCGAATTGCTGCTCCGCTAGCTCCCCGAGCTACCAACAACAACCCAACACTTAGTCTAACTGACCTTCAAAGGTCAACCAAGTCAACTCTGGTCAAAGTCGATGTCCTGGTCAAAGTCAACCTTCCAGGTCAACCCTACTCGCCGAGTCACCCTACTGACTCGCCGAGTCCATAAATCCAGAGTCCTTCCACTCGCGACTCTACTCGCCGAGTCAGCCCCTGACTCGCCGAGTTTACTGATTCTCGATTCCTGTCCTGACCAACTCACTGAGTCCTGGCTCGACTCGCTGACTCGAGTCTTAACTCGAAGGGTTTGGGACCACTCGACCTGACTCGCCGAGTCTAAGAACAGACTCGCCGAGCACACGACAAACTTCATCCAACTCGACGAGCTGTTCATCTAACTCGCCGAGTTCATGCCCATCTTCATCCGACTCGACGAGTTGTTCATCCCACTCGTCGAGTTCCTCCTCATCTTCAAGCTACTCGCCGAGTCCACTCGAAGGACTCGTCGAGTCCACTAAGATCCACTTTCATGCAGAGGACTTTCGAGTCATGCATGAGCTCCAAACTATAGATCTACCCTCCCCAAGCCTATTTCCCACGTAAAGTTGCAAACTTTACGTGTAGAGAGTGAGATCTAGGCAAAATACACCCATAGCTAGGGTTTAGGACCAAGAGACTCCAATTTCCACCCAATGGCTGATACTTTCTGGGATTACAAACCAAAATAAACATGGATCTGAGGTAGCAACCTCAGATCTGGACCTCAAGCTCAAGATTGGTCTTAAACATGGCTTAAAAGCCCCAAAACTCATAACCAAGGGAAAATCTGGAGGAGATAAACGAATTGATACCTTCTAATGCTCTGAAATGCTTCCCAAACTTCAGATCCAAAGCCACTCCCTGATGCTTCAAGGATTCCCACTCCTTCTTCTTCCTTAAACCCACTCAAAAATGGCTAGAAGCTTGAATGAACACAATGGGGGCTTAAGGTGCGGCGTTTTGGGTGCAAGAGGCTGTAAAGGAGCCCTAGGAAGAAGATTAAGATGCTTAAATAGGCTCCAAGCCCCGGATTTAGGGTTTTCCTCGCACAGACCAGACTCGCCGAGTCCACTTGGCCGACTCGTCGAGTCGGTCACTTTCTTATCGACCCGGATCCCGCTCCGACTCGCCGAGTCCTTCCTTTGACTCGTCGAGTCCCTCTTAAATTTAGGGTTTCCTTTACTTTCTTGGCTTTCAAAATCCTGGGTGTTACAACTCTCCCCCACTTAAACTGAACTTCGTCCTCGAAGTTTATCATGGCCCACCGCCTGCGATCTGCCTCCAATACCCAACACCAGCCGCCTACCTGCGCTGGTCTTCCACCGAATACTGCACTGAACCCACAGGGGTTCTCCACTTCTTTCCTTGCGCAAATCTCTTGCCTTCCCAAGGCAAAGTCTCATTACCGACTTTTCCTTTGACACTGTGAAGGTCCTATCCTTCACTAGCTCCTTCATCTCCCTGCTATTTCCAGGACGGGTCATCACCGTCAGCACTCACTGACACTCCTTCCTGCCAACACTTGGTGTCGAGCACCCCTCGACTCAACTAACTGAAGTCCACCATACGCTGCATACTCGCACTGCCACCGACTGGCAATTTAACTATTCCCCAACTGACTTCCTGATAAACCGGGACCGCCCTGGTCCCTACCAACCTATCAATGACTGGATTACCGGTTCCCACCGATAGCTAGTCCCAACACCATCCCTGGTCGCTCTCAGCGACTTCCAAGGATACCTCGACCATCTATAACTGCTCAATCAGTCCTGCCATCCAGGCACTACAAACCTGGGATCCCCGATCCCTTAACCTGACACTAAAATCCCGACCAGGTCCCACCTGCGCTGCTAAAAACTCACGGGCCTTGCCCACAGGTCTCACCCGACCGTACTACTGAGCAACCCTGCTCCCAGGTCTCACCTGCACCGCTAATCTCATACGGGCCTCGCCCACGGGTCTCACCCAACTATATACTGGAGCGGCCTCTCCCAAGGTCTCACCTCTCTAGAGCTATACAGGCAACTCCCTACTACTCTCATCCACTACACATTCCTGATCCCTACCTGATCACTAGGAGATAAGGGCCTCGCCCCGACTCCTGCTAACGAAACTACTAAGGAATGCTACGGCTTACCCGTAGTCTTACATCCCTACCACTGACTGCTAATACGAAGGCACCCACGTGCCATCGACTTCTCAAGATCCTTATTCCGACTCCCGCGAGTCCTTCAGGCGATCCACAATCTGAATTCTCAATCATAACCAACCATACCATCCCACGCGCTAGCTGATATGGAGTTTCTCAAACTCCCAACTCTGGAATCCTCAATCCATCAAACGTTGAACTACTTCTCTTCCCTCTCGGAGGTCACGTACTCGTTCTGGGTCTGCGTGCTCTTCTCCGGGCACACCCGGAGGATTCTCCCCCACTTCGATCCTGCTTATCCCTTGCTGCTCATCACTCAAAGAAATCCCGATCCTTGCTACCATTCCATAACCCATCCACTGAGGAACCCAAGCCCGCCATAGCTAGGGCTTTAGCCAATCCATCACAAACACTGCACCACTCTGAACTAACGAAACAACCCAAATCCCTCCCAAGCATGCTACAGTTACTGCATCCTTCGAAACCTTCTTCAATAGAGCACATTCCCCCCTAACTCCCATACAAATATCCAAGGTATGCAAATGGCATATAACTCGATCACAATCAACCAATCAAAATAAAACACTCATACCGATAATGATGCAGAACCATAACAATGAAATCATGCACAAAATAAGAGAACTGAGAATGGAAATTGCATACCTGCAACGTCCGGCGATGCTCGCGCCTCCAAGGTCGTCATCTGAAAAGCCCTGCTCCCTGCTGCAGGTGCCTCTACCCGGCCCTGACGGCCATCTGCGATCCTCAAGGTTGCAGGGGCGGGTGCCATCACCCGTCCTGCTGAAGACAAACTGGGGCACTGGGCCTTCTTGTGGCCCCGCTGGTTGCAATGAAAACATATCATGTCTGATCCCTGGGCGGCGGTAACAGTACAATCCCTGCTAAAATGACCAGTCCGACCGCACTTGAAGCAGCCAGACTCACCACCGCTACCACTCCTGCACGCGCCCCCGTGCGCCCTGCCACACTTTCCGCATCGACTGCGGTCCTGACGATCCCTCGATCTCGAATCCGATCCCTTGGGCCTTTTGCCCGAACCCGCTGATACCTGAACCTCATCCGGCTTCCTCTTCCGGATCTGCTCCAAATCAATTTCCCTTTCCCTAGCCCGAGAAATCATATCCTCCAGCGTCTTACAGCTGGACCTGCTCACGAACTCCCTGATGTCGTCCCTCAACATCTCATGGTACCGAGCCTTCTTCATCTCCTCATCCGCTACATACTGCGGAACAAGAAGAGCCCTTTCCCTGAACTTGGCGGTGATCTCCGCCACAGTCTCAGTAGTCTGCGTCAAATCCTGAAACTCTCGTGCCAGCTGCTGCACCTCAATAATCGGCGAAAACTCTGCCCTGAACCTGGCCGAGAAATCACTCCAAGTCATCGCGTCCAACGCGGCATCATCCCCCAAAGCATGACCAATCTCCTCCCACCAATCCCTCGCTCTGTCCTTCAGAAGACAGGAGGCGAGTCTAACCTTGTCCCCCTCGGGACACTTGCTTGTACGAAAAGCGTTGGCAACATCAGCCAACCATCTGCTGCTAGCAATGGGGTCCCTAGCCCCATGATAGTCTGGTGCCCCGCAGGCTCTGAACTCTCGAAATGTCAAGGTACGCGCCCCCATCAATGCCATCATCTCAGTACGGAAGGCTCCCAGCCTCTCCTCCAAGATCTCCAGTATGCCCTCCTTGACCGTGCCAAAGATCACAGGAGTCTGAGCTAGAATACTGCGCGTAACCTCAGCTGATATCAACTCCCTCATCCGCTCCTCGAGCTGCTCGGTCCCTGAACCCGAGGCTGATCCCTCTCCGGCGCCTGATCCGCCCGCTGGTCTCTCTCGCAATGTCACCATGCTGAAAATATACCACAACCATAATCAGAATACCCATCATTGATACAAGATCAAACATGCTCTACCAGGTTCCCGGTCTTGCCTCCGCCCTTCCTGAATCGAGTACGGATCCTCTGCTTTCAGTAGTACGGGCCCATACTACCTTCCACATCTATCCGTACTTTCCTCAGGAATTGCTTTGACTCCACCAGGTCCCTTAACCACTCATACTGCTCCCAACTCTATCTCATCCTAGGCTTACCCTAGGGAAACCTCTGACTCAACTCAAACCAGTCCTCAGCTGCTGAAGGTCTCCTCGTGATGCCAATCAGCCATCACCTGGATACCATCACATGCGACGAGGCTTAGATAATCCTTCAAGTAAAAGACTCGTCCCTACAACGGTTGGACTCAAACGAGAGCTGCGCAATAGGGCCAAATCCAGCACTCTGAGATTATTCAACCCTGATCACATGTGACGTGACGTATCCACCTAATGGCTAACTCCCATCACTTAAAATCCCATAATGCACAAAGCAAGCAGCATTCGGACAAGGGGAAAATCTAACCACAACATACTCAACAATCATATCCACATAGCAAGAATCTGAACTAGCAGGCAACACAAACTCATAACCTCAGGCATAACCTAAACAGGCTATCCTACTACTGTCTAATCAGCACTATCATGCAACTCAAAAGCACAAATAACAGGCACATAAGGCATCATTCCTAGATCCTTAGTCCTATTCTAGCATGCTGTTCTATCAACTGATAATCATAACATAAACTTGTATGGGTATTTTGGGGTACTTACTTGAGCTCGGTTGATTGCATGCACCACACCTCTTTTCTCTTTTCAAAGTTCTTTTCTTTGGAATTCTTTTTGTTTTTCTAAAACTGTTTTTCGTTCTCAAAATTCTTTTTACAAAACTGTCCTTTCACTTTTGAAAACTTTTTATCCGACCCCTCAGTTTGAGTTCAGGCACACCCGAGAGTATGCCCGAATCCCTCAAACCAAGGCTCTGATACCAACTTGTAACATCCCAAAATTTAAGACCAAAAATTTCTTTTTAATAAAACATTACTTTAACCAAGGACATCATTCCATAACATAATCTGAGTATAGGTTTTCAAAACACATGTTTATTATCAGAGTAAACATTCCCAGGTTGACTAATCTATGGTGTGTGCCATGCGATCACCCCGAGCTCCTCCCTCCGCTACCGGAAGTACCTGAAAACAAAACTGAAAACCGTAAGCACGAAGCTTAGTGAGTTCCCCACCTTACCACATACCATGCAAAACCACATACTGCACATACTGGGCCACGCCCGCTATCCGGGGCCTCGCCCCCTACTTCGGGCCTCGCCCGCTACAACGGCCTCGCCGCTCCAGACCCCGCCTGGCTTCGAGCCTCGCTCGGATACAGATCTGTTTCACTTAGGCCTCGCCTGTCACAGGGCCTCGCCCTCTAACATATAATAGCACATAAACATATCACATAACATTACATAAACTAAACATATACTAACAACTCTTGCTCTAAGGCCTCGCCTATCTCTGGGCCCCGCCCGAGTTCTGCTACTGATGAGTCATGGAACCTCGTCCATACTCCTGCTGATAGTGAGGTTCGGGCCCAGCCCACCCTCACTCCTTTCCTAACTTGGGCCTCGCCCCTGCTCTGCTGCTACTGAGATGTGGAACACCATCCACACTCTGCTATTGGTGAGATACGGGACCTCGCCCTCTCTCACCTCCCTACCAGGCACATACAAGTATCACACAGACAACAAGTATAGACTATCACATAAACCGCTCCTTGGGCACCCGCCCTCTGTCATTGGACCTCGTCCAAAAATCATACTAGCATACTGTGCCTAGGGCTAACCCCCGGGTCTTCTACTCATAACTACATGGGCCGGCATTGTGGCCGTAGACCCATTCATACAAAGGGAAACTCACCTGATATTGCTGAACTGCTGCTGCTAACCCCTTTGACCGCTACCTGACCGCTAACTCCGAATTGCTGCTCCGCTAGCTCCCCGAGCTACCAACAACAACCCAACACTTAGTCTAACTGACCTTCAAAGGTCAACCAAGTCAACTCTGGTCAAAGTCGATGTCCTGGTCAAAGTCAACCTTCCAGGTCAACCCTACTCGCCGAGTCACCCTACTGACTCGCCGAGTCCATAAATCCAGAGTCCTTCCACTCGCGACTCTACTCGCCGAGTCAGCCCCTGACTCGCCGAGTTTACTGATTCTCGATTCCTGTCCTGACCAACTCACTGAGTCCTGGCTCGACTCGCTGACTCGAGTCTTAACTCGAAGGGTTTGGGACCACTCGACCTGACTCGCCGAGTCTAAGAACAGACTCGCCGAGCACACGACAAACTTCATCCAACTCGACGAGCTGTTCATCTAACTCGCCGAGTTCATGCCCATCTTCATCCGACTCGACGAGTTGTTCATCCCACTCGTCGAGTTCCTCCTCATCTTCAAGCTACTCGCCGAGTCCACTCGAAGGACTCGTCGAGTCCACTAAGATCCACTTTCATGCAGAGGACTTTCGAGTCATGCATGAGCTCCAAACTATAGATCTACCCTCCCCAAGCCTATTTCCCACGTAAAGTTGCAAACTTTACGTGTAGAGAGTGAGATCTAGGCAAAATACACCCATAGCTAGGGTTTAGGACCAAGAGACTCCAATTTCCACCCAATGGCTGATACTTTCTGGGATTACAAACCAAAATAAACATGGATCTGAGGTAGCAACCTCAGATCTGGACCTCAAGCTCAAGATTGGTCTTAAACATGGCTTAAAAGCCCCAAAACTCATAACCAAGGGAAAATCTGGAGGAGATAAACGAATTGATACCTTCTAATGCTCTGAAATGCTTCCCAAACTTCAGATCCAAAGCCACTCCCTGATGCTTCAAGGATTCCCACTCCTTCTTCTTCCTTAAACCCACTCAAAAATGGCTAGAAGCTTGAATGAACACAATGGGGGCTTAAGGTGCGGCGTTTTGGGTGCAAGAGGCTGTAAAGGAGCCCTAGGAAGAAGATTAAGATGCTTAAATAGGCTCCAAGCCCCGGATTTAGGGTTTTCCTCGCACAGACCAGACTCGCCGAGTCCACTTGGCCGACTCGTCGAGTCGGTCACTTTCTTATCGACCCGGATCCCGCTCCGACTCGCCGAGTCCTTCCTTTGACTCGTCGAGTCCCTCTTAAATTTAGGGTTTCCTTTACTTTCTTGGCTTTCAAAATCCTGGGTGTTACATTGCATGGTTATTCACACCCGCTTTGTGATCCTCGGCATCCCAGTCACAAACAAGAGGGGCATATCGAGATATAAACATGCCATTGAAAGTTCAATGTATCTCAAAGGATCTAGGAGTTTTCATAGATTTAAAACTTAAATTTCTTTTTCGTTTTTTCATGGTGGAAATTAGTGAATCGTCATTCACTTACCTTCAAATATTCTGCAACTAGATTACGGCATCCCTTTTCTAGGTTGTAGAATATTGTGTTGGGTCCTAGCCTTAGTATTTCATTTGGGTGATTTACTAAGGAATCAATCAATCAACTAACTTGAATTTGTTTTTCTCCCGTTTTGTAGATGTCAAAGTTCGACAACTATGGTCTTCCCAAATCCCGTGGAACAAGCATTCCACATGAAGATCGTATTCCACGATTCAATCGAGGAACGAGAAATCATGCTTCACTTCCTCCTCCTCCTCCTATTGTTCTCCCTAACCCACAAGATCGAAGAATTGAAAGGTTCAATATCACTAAAGCCCTATTGGAAATGAAACATGAAGATGGTAAACCCGTGTGTGCCCACGTTCTAGAAATGAAATCACACATTGATAGGTTGATAATGTTAGGTGTGTCATTCCCAGATGAGTTGGCTGTGAATTGGGTTTTGCAGTCACTTCCCGAATCATATAATGAGTTCAAAAGAAAGTATTATATGATGAATCATGACGACAACCTCATTGACCTAACTTACATGCTCATTGCCGCTGAATCAGAAATGATTTGGCGAAGCAATGGAGCGTATTTGTTGGAAAAATCAACCGACCATGCTTCCGAGGACGTTCTAGGAGAACCGACCTGCGTTTACTGCCAAAAGAAAGGGTGTTGGATACAAGTCTGCCCAAAGAGCCTGACGAGTCCAGAAGATGGGAGAGTCAAAGAGTATGGCTGCGCTTCAGGTAAAATCCACTATCTAACTCCATTAAGTTCCTATTCATTAATTCTTAATACATAATGTAATAAGATTGCATTTGAATGTTTTACAGGATCGGTGAAAAGAAAGGAAGCTTGGTGAAAGAGCAAGATGAATCTAATCACAAGGAATGGATCTTGATCGCATGGACTTGAAGATTAGATTTTGATCTTAGATAGTTATGATAGAGTTGTTAGAAATTTTTCTTTTGAAGTACATAGTTTTCAATGGATTTTGCATTGTAAGGACATATGTTTTCCGCTGCTTTTATAAATAAAATAAATTTTCGTTTTACTTATTTATTTATTTGTTTATTTCCTTGCAATGAAATCGTCATGAAAATTGGTGTTTGCATACTTCTACAACAAATGGATTTGTTTCTTATTATATTATGGAAAGTCGAGAATTTACCAAATAGGGAGAGTTTCTCATCGCCCAAGTTTCAATTGGACAGAAACTTGGAATCATGCAACGTGGATGCACGATGAATGAGAAATTTTGTATTTGGAAATTAGACTAATTCATTGACAAAGTGTCAAGTGAAGGACTAGGAGATCGAATACACAAAGTTGCATGTTGATCAAAGTCCACCATAAGAGTAACAATGATATTCGTCATGATTTACTAAAGGTTTAGTAAATATGATTATACTTACAAGATTAAGTGTAATTCTGAATTGATTAAAGGGTTTAAATCAATAGCAGAACGAATAAGAAGAATCAAGTAGGCAGAAAGATAAAAGTTACTCCATTCTAAGATGAAGGGAGAGTACGTTTTATGCTTTATGATAGGTCTTAATGATTAAGAACCATATCTCAATTGATCCTCTAAGTGAGTCTTAGTACAATTGTATGTCTAAGAAGAGGAATCAAGAATTGAAGAAATGGTTAAATCAATAAGTCAATCATACTTCGTTCCAATAACAAATCTTAAAGTTAAGATTGTGACATTGAGTAAAAGGTATTAAGAAGGTTTGTAACTTTCATTAAATGTGGAAAGTTGTGATGTCTTGGATAAGACAAAGACCAACTAGGACCAATTTATGAAGTGTTTTGATAAAAACTACACTAACTCTTGAATATTTGTTTGTCAAGAAATGGTTATTGACAAGAGAACCTTATATGTCAAGGAGTCAGTGGGAGTCTTAATGGTCTTGAAAGGTTTCAAGAACAAATCAAATAAACCTTAATGGTCATCACTAGCACACGAGTTGAGGTTTACAACCTATCGTGTTGACATTATTTTGTTTCTGTGCCAATCCAATCGAGTTAATTATGCATGTGAGTTCTATGAGTTCTCATTTTGAACGCATAAAAGGCAAAGCACCCTAATCAATGAAAGGTACATTGATAGGAAAGGGTGAGCTGCTTAACTACTTGGAAGACATGGTGGGCAGCTGTGCTACCATAAGGCAAGAAATCAAGATTAAGAAAGCTCGGTCCATATGAGTTTGAATTTGTCATAAACTTTAGTTTTAACAAATTCACATGGATAAGAACACATACACCGCTCAAATCTAAGAGTCATAAGATTTCCTCCTTCATGAAAATGATTGTGAAGAAATGCTTTCACTAAGAGAGATTTTAAGAAGATAGTGATTGTAAAATTGCATTCTCAAATTCGATTATGGTTACGGTATCCCTTTCCATAATTTGAATTGTGAGGTTTGGCAATTAGTCTTAATTGTTTAGACACACATATGAACTATCGAAGGCAAAGGTGTATAAGTTCAAGAAGCCTTGATAAAAGATTATCAAAGCACTATGTATTAGAAACATGGACTTAAGAAATTCAATAGGTATTGTCTTTCTGGAAGTTAAGATGTTTAAGAATACATGTCGAAGCTGGTGGGAGCATAAGTGTTATGTTTTATAATAATCATCAAGATAGTGGGAGCATAAAAGTTATGATTGTATGATTATTAAGGAAAGTATTGCAAGGTTAGCAATATTAATTATAGAAAACAAGAGTCATACTTTGCAAAGTTGTAAGAGTTGAAAGGTTGTTTTGCTATAATTAAAGGAGAGAATATTACGCTTCATTTCAAATCTAAAGGATTAGGTTGAGAAATGTTAATAAATTTAGTCAAAGGTACATAGTGTGTTCTTAAAATTTCGATTATGATTACGGCATCCCTCTTCACAATTCGAATTTTGAGAACATAGCAAATAAAACATTATGCGTCGTGTCCCATACGCTTTGGGTATAGGATCGATTGCAAATGTTTTAATGTTTGACCATTCTAAAATTTTCCAAATGTCGAGCGCATTTAGAGGGAAAAGGGACTAGAATCGGTTTTGACTAAAATAATTAAACAACTATCAAAGGACAATCCAAAGTTCGACGAGGATTGGTCACTTGTGAGTAGTTGGAAGTATAGTATTGGAAAATTATGGAAATGTTTCCATAAGGGATGGACCACATCGACATTATTAGGAATAGATAAGATTCTATTAAGAATGAGTTGTCATATGGAACATATGGAAGTGTGTCCATATTGGGAATTGAATATTGAGAAATCTATGAATAGATTAGAAACTTCTATGCAAAAGGATGTTCAAAGAATATACTTTGAGTGAGAGACATCACGTCTATGGAATTGTCTTGTAACAATCTCCGATAGAGGACTTTGTAATATCATTGGCAATAGTCTTTGTGACTTTGGTGCAGTAATATTACGAAAGGATAGTTGCATATAATGTTAGAATCTAGAATATTCTATAAGTAGCAAGAATTTGATATTCTTTGACTTATGAAAAACGGATTTGGAGTTGTAAAATGAGAATGATTGGAAATGTGTTCAATTTGTCTATTTCACAAAAGTAAGAACCAGAGGTAAACATTGCGTGCATGCTAGGAGCATGGGACAAGTGTTGGAATTCAAGTAAGAAGTTGATTACCCGAAACGACAAATAATGAGTAATCAATATGGTGATAAATAAAAGGCGTTTTATTTATACTCAAAGGTTTGAGGCCATATGGGATTAGTATTATTCTTGTGTTTCACATTTGCATGTTTTGACTTCCAGAATAATTGAGTTTATTAAGAATAATTGAATTATTCGAACGGGCCACAGTCATTCATATGTTGGAAGTAGATATGAAGGAAGACTGTCGTGAATTGGTGTGTGGATTGTCTAAAAGAGTATTAGACATAAGCAAATGTTTGCTGCAACGTTCATGAGTGCTTATGAATATGATTTGAGCATTGGATTAAACCCACGCTCACTTAGTTCACTCCATGAATTGTATCACGAGTGATTGGTGAGACGATAACATCTTATATTCTTGAAACCGAGATGTGTGAGTTATATCTTGCGAATCGGTTGCACATTGATAATATGTAAACGCACTAGTAACTTGGTGTTATAAAACATATTGTTGTGTGTGATTCGGTGCGTGAGTGCAAGCGAGCATTGTATCAAAGTTTATCCATTCCTTTTATTCAAAGTAGGATAAAGGCGATATCTTTGGGCCCCTCAATGGTTTAGTGATGACAAACGTAAATGCTCGGCCGGGCTAGGGCTAATTTGATTTGTTCAATTAGTCAGTCGTCATAAATCGAAAATCGAGATATAGTACAAAGAGAATGATTTGAAATCATATCTCATACGATATCTAGAATGGAGGAATATATGATCCCTTATCTAAGGACACGCGTATTTGATGTGATCAGAGTTGACAGCGGCTTTGGAAAGCTACGATTGCAGATCAGGATCCGAAGTCATACGCATAATAGTTGTTAGACTTATCCAAGTGGGAGACTGTTGGATTAGTGTCTAAGTCCATAACTATTTTGGTATGTACTTGACCCGATGGTGCATGGTCCTTTTGGGTTGCCTTCACCAAAGCAACTTGATTTATTAATAAATAAAGAGAGAGAGGTTATTATGATTTATTAATATGTTATATGAATAATATATTAAAGGAGAAATCATATTTGTTTAATTAATATTGGTCAATAATTAATTAAGAATTAATTTTGTGATCAAGTGTAATTAATTAAACTAGAGGGGCTGAATTGTAATTATGTGATAGTTACAAAATAAGGTAAGGATTATCTTATATATATGGTGAACGAATTTGAGGTGATAATCACTTAGAATTCGACTAGGATAAGGGTTTCTAAGAGTTATCTTATGGTTGCTTGGTGGACAAGCAACTAGATAAGGATAAGGACTGAAAACCTAATCCCAACCCTATATAAAGACCCCTAAGGCCTTAGAATTCGTGTACTTCTTCCCAAGAGGATCTAAGGACGAATTCTAACCTCCCTCCTCTCTCTTTATACCTTCTCCACTTGCTTATGGTGTTTGTAAGCCATTAGAGGAGTGACACTTGTGACTCTCAGCTTTCCAAGGTCAATTCAAGGAGGAATTGGATTGTTATTGCTATATAACAATCAAGGTATGTTCTTAAACCTAATTACATGTGAATTCTGATTTCCATATGCTAGAGTTAGGGTATATAGTCTTGGATTCAAAGTATGTACAATAGAGAAACCTAGATCCAAGCTTTAGGGTTTGTATGAGCACATAGGATGTCTTATGTCTAAAACCCATCACTACCATCACCGAGGAAGCTGATTATTGGTAGGATGAGTAAGGTGAAGGTTGTAGGTTTGAAGTTGCTTGGGACCGGCCTTGCATTTCCTTCACTTAAAATCCTATGGTTTTCTAGTATGTCAGGGTGGGAGGAATGGTCAACAAATAGTGGGGCGTTTCCTTTCCTTTAAGAGCTTCGTATTGAAGATTGTCCTAATCTGGTTCGGGTCTCCCTCGAAGCACTACCTTTACTCAGGGTTTTGAAACTAATAAAATGTGATCATGGTTTATTGAAAAGCCTGGTCAAGGCAGCTTCATCAATCACCAAGTGGAAAATAGATGATATTTCAAGACTTACCGATGAACTGTGGAGAGGTGTGACAGGGTGTCTTGGTGTAGTTGAATACGTAAGCATCAAACGGTGTAACGACATAAGATACTTGTGGGAATCAGAAGCAGAGACAAGTAAGGTTCTTATGAAATTAAAAATGTTGGATTTAAGAGAATGTGGAGTTTTAGTGAGTTTAGGGGCCCACAGAATTTTCCAACCTCACTTGTTGACCTAAGATGACATGAGAAGTTTTGGTGAATTGTTGCATCTTCTTCCTTCACCCCTTACTGATTTTGGTATAGATGGATTTGAGAAACTGGAATCAGTTTCAAGTGGACTGCAACACCTCACCTCCCTCCAATGTCTCATCATTCAGAACTGCCCAAAGACGACAGATCTACCAGAAAAGTTGTTGCCTTCGCTTCTGATAATGTGGATCTCTGGATGCCCAAATCTGAAACAAAAGATTAGCAGAGGAGGCATGTATTGGCCCCACGTCTTCCTTATCCCCTGCTTCCGGATAGACGGAATTTTACCAAATGAAATATGAAGGCATGCCTCTCTTCTTTGAAATCTTTTAGTTAGTTATGCATATATAATATATAATATATTAAGTAACTCATTCAAAGCATTTTTCTCTATAATTATTTAGCTACATCCTTATTTACAAGTATGTATTTTCAAAAGTTCTTTTCTGTCTCCATATATATTTGGTTTATAACACGGATATGCTTACTGATTTCAGATTTTACCATTTATTTTTGTTGATGAATGTCATTAGGAATTAGGATTATTACGTGGAAAGGTCATGATGGAATCAATAGGAATACACTCAAATCATGAAACATTTTGATGATGCATCAAAATCACCTAATAGCAACCAGGGTTTGTACACCTTTTCACAATGCCAATTAATATGTTGCCCATCAATGATGCATTTCATCCAAGATTAATGCTAATGTATTTTTCATTAAATATGTCCATTTTGATGCCTCTAAATATGATTCCATATATTTGCGAAACCATTAAGAACATAAATCCTGTTTATCTTTTTAAGGTGTTTTATATATTTGTCGAATTTAATTTTTAGAAATATTTAATTTAAATTCATATCTTACTAATTGAGGTCAAATGTATTTTTCTCATTCTTCCACACTTACAGTCGAGCAATAAAATATCAAATGTTGGTGGATGCAATGATTTTTTAAATGAAAGCATCAGAGGAAATAAAAGATCAAATGTTGATGGTTTACAGAGAAAGACATTTATATTGTGCTGCTTCTGATTTACAAGGTTATGTTTTAGAGTTAGATTGAAATCTGAGCAAAAACAGAGAACTCCATCTGCTCTTCCAAAAAGTTGAAAACCGAGCCCATGTAACTTTGACTTTCATTGGATGATGTATAACTTTAGTAACTCATTTTGCTTTCCGATAAGATTATTTTCCAATTGCCAGCAGACATAATGCACTTTGAATTAGGGTTTTTAATTTGTGCCGAGCTTTGATATTTTTTTGCTTTTCTCCACTCTAGATTCTTGTATACTTTCTTTGGAGAAACTAACTTCCATATTTACAAATAGTTATTGATTTACACTAGATTGTTGTTTAATTGGGAGTGATGTCCTCTGGAGAACTTCCTCCTGTAAAATGACAATGACCATATGGTCAATTGTAGATGCTAAATTAAAAGGAATCATCAACCCTTTAGGCTCACAATATATTTTGTAATGTAAAATAAACTTATGTTTGGACTCATAGTTTATGGGGTTAACTGCTCTTTTACATGAATTCCTGGAACCACTCAAACTTTGTACTCCACATGCATCCGGTATTGGAACTAACTTAACACTAAAAAACAAACTAATAGTATTAGGAGTGGGGCACACATGCCCCCAATGGCTAAAATTTTTTACATATAAATATTCCAATTATTTTAAAATGTTTATGTAAAGGCCATTATGTTTTAAAAAAATTCAACAATGCCCCCAACAAAAGAAAATGATGAAATTGCCACTAATGATCATAGCTGATGATAACCCAAGCAGCCGTCAGATAAGACCATCAATATCAAGCATCTACTGATACACAACTAATCCTGAGAAACAAAAATATAGCATAGCAAAAGTCGTATGTGACATCCATTTGTTATAATCTTTTAACTAAAATAATACTCCAAAACATATTTTTTTGTCATGAAGATATAACATCATAAATCAAACATGTTAGAGTGTGAATCTCACTTAAATATAACTTAAAATGATATGCTTTTATGTATACTCTTAGTAGCTTGTTACACAAAGTCTATATATACAATGCATCTCCCCCCGCTTCAAATTTGAGACTGATGGTTCGCGAGTTAGAATTGTTATTTATTACACAATGATTTTAGAATGCAAATTTCATTCTGTATTATCTGTATGTATTATACTGTTTTGGTGTGATTAGTAATTCTACCTCGAATACAAAATATATAAATTTATTTTATGTATTTTGTTTGATGTTCCAAATCAACATATACTGATATACAACAACTAATTGTGAGCAAATATAAATGACTATCTTTTGAACAAGTAAACAAATACTAAAGTAAAAGAAGTATCCTACAACTAAACACTAAAACACAAGTTTAGCATAAAAAATTTGACAAAGTAAAAGAAGTATCCTACAACATTAAAAACACATAAAACACAAGTTTAGCATAAAAAATTTGACAGCTGTGGGATTTGAACCCACGCCCTTTCGGACCAGAGCCTAAATCTGGCGCCTTAGACCACTCGGCCAAACTGTCTGGTTGAAAATTTATTTTGATCAAGACTTAATGATCCTATAATAAAATACAATAAACTTTGAAGCCACAGCATGCAAATTGAACTAAAAGAGCTGTTGTACGCAAATTATGACTCTAAAAACAAAACAGATCATATGAATGCCTATGATTTTACTAAATACTATCGATTAAAATAAATAAAATCCACCTTACAAAATGCAATCTTTTATTTTTACTTAGAAGTTAAATATTAGCAACTACGGAGGTCCTAATTCATTAACTTAAAGCAACATCACCATGTAAATTACAAGCTTATATCAGACATTTATTCTAACTTGGTCTGTTTGGATCAGTATCAATCAAATTTGCTCTCAGCTCTAGTAAATACCTTATGCAAATAAAAGTATATGTGTCTAAATCAAATGCTTACACTACAAGGATCGAGCCCTATGCAGACGACAATTCTGGACTCTGTACCAACGACATGTCGTCGGTAAAGGGTATACAGACGAAATTTCATCGGTACAAAGTTGTCGGCATAGCTCCGTCGCTATAAGTCAAAAATGTCTTCGGGACACGAAAGAAAAAACGAGTGATCCTTCATGGTGTATAAAAGTAATCAACCAAATAAAATATGAGAAAAATTATATATCATGGTGTATTGAAAGGAAAAAAATAATAATAAACTTCATTCACTCACGTACACACTGTGTTACATAGGAAAAAAAACAAAAAAATTACCTCAAAATCGGTGGTGAAGATAGCAAAATAACTGGAAATCGTTTTCTCCGGCGGTGGTGAAGCTTGTTGCCGGCCGGCAGTGATGATGAAGGCTATGATTTAGGGCTCCAACAACCGGAAAAATCCCCCAAAATCGGAATAAAACTCAAGCTACGACAAATTAAGAAGAAATCAAGGACCAAGAAACTTACCTATAGGTCGACGATGAAGCGGACCGGCCAGAAATCACCCTGCGTCGCTGAAGGTTTAGAGGAAAAAGGAGTGCAGGCGCGACTGGAAAATGAACGCTGATACGAGTTTTGTTATAGGGAAACCCTATACTGACGACAAGTCGTCAGAATAGGTAAAGGAAAAACGACGCCGTCCCACTTTACGTCATTAAAAAAATAAATAGAAAAAAGAAAGTTTTCAGGACGACATATCGTCTGGACACATATTTCACACGGATCGATCCCACTTTTTCCAGATGACAAGTTGTCGGTATAGAAGTACGAAACGACATCGTTTTCCTTTTCGGCGACACGGATTAAAAATAAATCGAAATTATTTTTTTTAACACCCTATACCGACGACATGTCATCGGCATAGGTGGACGAATACGACGGTGTCTTTAATTTCTGCAACAAGGAATATAAATAAATCAGAAATATTTTTTTAATATCTTATATAGACGACATGTCGTCTGCATAGGTATTCGACATACCGCCAATATTTTGCCCCTTCCCGTCGAGTCTATACCGACGACTTGTCGTATGGATAGGGTTTCTGGTCAATGAGATATTGTCAAAGTTGGAAAACGTTTTACCGACGGCATGTCGTCGGTATAGTGTGGCTTTTGCCGACGACATATGTCGTTTGGATAAGTGTCGTCTCCATAGGGCTCGATCCTTGTAGTGTTATGGCATATATATATATATATATATATATATATATATACACACACACACACACACACACACACACACACAAAGCAAACTTAAGGATATAGAAATTAAAGTTTAAGTTTCAAAGTGTCACACCCCAAGACCAGAACGGCGGAAACGTCCGAGGCGGATGACTTCATTGTGTAGTATCATAACAATTGCATATAAATGAAACATAGCAAATCCAAACAACATACATCAATATAACAAGCCTACATTGTTTTACATCATGATTATGTTCTCAAATTTTACACAAAAGAAACATCGGCAAGCAATTCCCAAAATACATCAAAATAATCCTAAGTTCGCGATCCATAACCTGCTTATTGGTTTCCTGAGAATACAAGTCGTTTGAAAAAACGTCAACATAAAATATGTTGGTGAGTTCATAAGCATTTTTGTATAAAACTTCGTTGATAGTTTAGAAATCCAGAAAATCCAATATTTTATTATCAAAATAGTTGTGAGTCTTGTTTCTAATCGAGTATAGTTGCATCTGTCCCTTAGTTCATCGTTTCCAAATCGTATTAAATTGTTTTCCTCCAAAAAATCCTATATTTTTTGATGTAAATAAAATATAGTAGTCTTAATAAAAGTATAACACTTGTGTGGAAAAAGGTTTTGTTGAGGTAATCAAAACATAGTTGATTGTAAGCCAAAAGTGAATTCTTTATAAACACATTTATGATATATTCTTGTGAGTCATTATAACCATACTGATGTGACGGAGTGCCTGTTATGACGTTCTTCAGGCGTCGGTTTTGTTCAAGACATTTGTCACCCTAGACTGACCGGTCTAGCTGTAGCGAACAACGAAGGTGCAGGGTGTCAACCCCGTCTAGATCTATACACAAATTCTTACTCTCTCTCCAGGAGACTCTAGTTATAACTTTTACAGGACTTAAAGCGTACAATATTGTATTAATATACGTACTGTGAAGATTTGTATGACTAGAATACTAACCGATATTTGAGCAAATCATGAAAACCATTATTTACAAAATAAATAATAATACTTGTAGTCGTAACTAGATATTTCATTTCGTTCGTTTCGTTTGTTGGAATCAATCCACTTTGAATATTTATCAAAATGACCCAATGTTATCGAAGCCGGAAAACAACCCTTTTCCTTTATAAAATACTAAGTGCGACTCAATTGTCGGAAAATGCCAAGTTATGATTTGTATATAACCTTGACTTGTGTGAGTTTATGACAGCAACTTTATGACACACAAATATTTCTGTCATAAAGGCTCTAATTGGACATCTTCCTAACGAAATTATTGATTCCAAATAGTCATAAAATGCCCCCTGATAGTTTGCTAAAAGTCATTAATATAGAATAAAGTTCCCTATTTGAAGATTCTAGCAGTAGTGTTAGCTTATAAGGTCTATTTCGGCAACTTTTTGTTTATGTATATATAGAGACATGGAATAAGGGAGTATGCTGGACACACCCAAAAGCTTGGGAGGCTCTTTTGTAAACAAGTATTCCTTATGAAATGATTTAAAATATTATTTTATACTTCTTGAGATTTGAAATTTTCATGTTCATGGGAAATTATATTAAAATAGTAATATCTCAACACACATACCAAACATACGTTCACATGCAATTATCTAAGAAATTTAGAACAAGAGTTGACTTGTACTCTCCCCCAAAAACAATAAAAGCTTCGAAAAAAGTGTGGTATGAGGTTCACCTTGGTTAGCTTGTTGTGTGATTTGAAGAGAGGCGAGGAAGTTTCCAAGCTCCAAAACTTGGAAGATTCTTAAATCTTTAGAGTACTCTAAGAACAATTTTTATGTGTAAATATAATGAAATCTAAGAATAATGTGAAGAATTATTATTCAAAGAGGATAAAATACTTACAAAAGAAATCTGGAAATTTTCTTTGAAGAAGATGAGACTTGAAGCTTGAGTAAGTGGAGAGCACCGTTAGGAGCTTTTTGGAAGTGAAAATGCGAAGTGGAACTTGGGGAGGAAGGGTTCACATATCTAAATGGGAGGATAAGGGGGTGACTTGACATTTGCATGGAGGGTTGGTGGGTAAAGCTTATTTTCTATGGGTACTGTGTGTTTTATTGAGATTTGCATGGAAAATAAGAGATTTACCTCACATCATAAAGTCAAACCCCCTTTTATCTTCTTAAAATCTCTTTAAAAATCTTGGATATTATTTTATATAAATATGTTTAAAATAATTAATTTTGGCATAAAATAGGGGTTTGAGGGGTTTAGGATATTAAAAAATCGAATTTAGAGGGATTCCCGACGTCAAAATGTCAAAAACTGAAGAAAAGGTCCGAAATGAGCAAAAATCCGAAGCCTAGAAGCGAATTCCGGAGTCCATATTGAATTTTCGGAGTGATCTACTTAGTTCCGGAGTTACAGGCGAAGTTCCGAAGCTAAGTTTCAAATTTCCGGAGTGCTCTTCTCGGATTCCGGAGTCAGGATTGCGAAATCCGGAGGTCTGGTTTGGATGTGCGAAGCTGGCTCCCAATTCCGAAACAGCGCGAGGCGAGGTCTTCCGGAGCGAGGTTCCGAAGCAACCGTAACTTTCCGGAGCATGCGAGATCCGAAGCAAAAAAAGGGGTTCTGAAGATGCGACTTCTCTTGGCTCCTTAGAAGACATTCCGGACTAAGAAGGTTCCGGACCAGGAGGGTTCCGGACCAAGAGGGTTCTGACCAAGAGGTTCAGGATCGACCAAGAGGGTTCAAGACCAAGAGGGTCCTTTTGGGCTTTTCTCCTTCGGTTTTAAGTTGTTTTCGACTGAGGAAGGTACATGGAGAGATTTGGGAGAGATTTCACATACTTGAGAGATTTGGGAGAGATTTCACATACTTGGAGAGATTTGGGAGAGATTTCACATACTTGGAGAGATTTAGGAGAGATTTCACATACTTGGAGAGATTTGGGAGGGATTTCACATACTTGGAGAGATTTGGGAGAGATTTCACATACATGGAGAGATTTAGGAGAGAGATATACGGTGGGAGAGATTGAGAGAGACTTTATCGGGAGCCTTTATTAATGTTTTTATTCGTCGAGCAAGGACTTTAGACTTAGTTACATCCCATTTTGAGTGTTATACACCCCTGAAGGGTACTTATTAGTATTTTATAGAGCTGTTACTTCCTTAAATTAGATTAGGGTTTTAAATTTTGAACATTTGGAACTTCCAAGTTTTACTTTGCATTCGGATTTATAGTTGTACATTAGTAAGTTAAAGATATCCCTAACATATAAACACTAGTTGAGTTGAGCATGTTGACTTGTTGACCTTGACTCGACTTTGACTTGACCAGAAGATTGCCGGTTGTCACACAAAGTGCGACTTCAGGAAATCCAATTCTTAGGAAACATGTTAACTAGTAAGGTATCATGGGGACACGGGCTAGGCAGATGCAGTGACGAAGTGGAAAGTCCCGAGATTGAGGTTCTAAAGGATTTTTGAATAGTTTAATGAAAACTTTTTTTGCTGCAAAGAAAAGCTTCTAATTGGGTTGAGGACTATAAGAGGATCCCCTTTGTATGTTCTTGTTTGATTGTTGCATAGGGATATAAAAGCATGGTCCAAATACCTGATTGAGTCTTTCAAAGTTTCGTGAAGCTACGTTAAGCAAGTTCATCAATAGTCATATATCTATGTAATAGTAGACCTATGTACGTGAAACTGGGAAAGGGAGTACCTAGGATCGAAGCATAGTTATACAAAGATTGATTTGGGGACAAAATTTTATTAAGTGTATGAGTTGTAACATCCCATTTTCATTTAGCTATTTAAGTATTCGTTTTAATTATGTCGTGTGTATTTAATAGGAATGCAATGATTTAAAAATAATAATAATATGTAAATAAATATATAAGTACATAACAATAGTATTAAATGTTAGAATCCTAAGTCACGTAGGACCTTGGAGACCAAACAATCTAGTTTATGGCAAGTTGGTCTAAAGCAAGTTTTTGTATTCTACAAGTTGGTATCTAGGATTATATATGCATTAGATTGAGTTATGATCATTGATAGACACTGTATACACCGTGAGTTTTGAGTGATTTTCTTAGAATAATCAAAGTGCTATTTTGGTTAATTGTGTTTACATATTCTAAACTTGAATTGGTAAGAAGTTAAAGTTAAATGTAAATGGCTAAATTAGGATTTTTTTTAAATACTTCAAATGTTAACTTTGACATTCATTGGATGATGTATAACTTTAGTAACTCATTTTGGTTTCTGATAAAATTATTTACAAGCAAACAGAATACACTTTGAATTACGCTTTTTAATTTATGACTAGCTTTGAATTTTTTTTACTTTTCTCCACTCTAGATTCTTGTATACTTTCTGTGGATAAACTAACATCCATGTTTTCAAATACTATTTGATTTAAACCTAATGATACTACTATTCTAAGTCTATTGTAGACACCAGGTTGTTGTTTAATTGGGAGTTATTCATTTGGAGAACTTCCTTTTGTAAAATGACAATGATCATATGGTCTGTTGTAGATGCTAAATTACAAGGAATCATCAAGCCTTTTGGCTCACCTTATATTTTGTGAAGTAAAATAAACTTATATTTGGACTCATAGTTTATGGGGTTAACTGCTCTTTTACAAGAATTCATGGAACCAATCAAACTTTGTACTACACATACATACATCCTGTATTGGCATTTTGTTACCTTGTTTGCTTTTGTAGAAGTTTTCCCGTTATTTTGTAATCAATTTAATTATGAAACAAGAAATGATTTTTGTGACGGACTTAACACCTAAAAAACAAACTAACAACTATCGACAAGGTATACATGACACATTAATTAGTAGTCCAAGCTTCAAGTGTTACTGTTGGATTAGTGTATAAGCCCATAACTATATTTGGTATGTACTTGACCCGGTTGTAGCATGGTCCTTCTGGGTTGCCTTCACCAAAGCAACTTGACTAGATGAATAATGGAGAAAGAGGTTATTATGGTTTGTAATACATTATATGAATAATATATTAAAAGAGAAATCATATTAATTAATTAACATTGGGCAAGAATTAATTTAAAATTAATTTTGTGGTTAAAAGAGGTTAATTGAATTAAAGGGACCGAACTTGTAATTATTGGATAATTGCAAAATGGGCTGAGGAACCCTTGGAAAGGGGTTGGACGAAATCTTATGGGAGCCCATAAGGATTTCGTCCAAGGGGCTAAGTTCTGGAAGGTTCTTGTGGGCTGCTTAGAGCCTAAGCAACCGAATGAGGACTTTGACTGAAACCCTAATTCCTTACCTATATAAAGGGTCCCTAGGCTTCATAATTTCGGCAACACCAACCCTAAGAATAGTCCCAAGAGCCGAAATTACCTTCTCCTCTCTCTCTCTAAGATTCTCCAATTTGCTTTCGTGTTTGTGATCTATTAGAGGCACAACATTTGAGGTGCTAAGGTTCTCAAAAGCTCAAGATCTTCAAGCTACAATCAAAGGTATGTTTCTAACTTGGTTTTAGTTATAGAAATCGAGTTTTGTTGTATGCTAGATTAGGGTTTGCAAGCCTTGGATATGTAGTAGTGATGATTCTGATGGCATGTGCAAAATTAGAAAGATCTAGTGATTCATCATACAAATTCAAGAACATAAGGAGTAAATAAATCTTTGTAAGCTCTTATTAGATCTAGAAAGATTATACAAATGGGTCTTGTATACAAATTCTCTCTCTAGTCTAACACTCCAAAATGGACTCTTACATAATGGGAGTCACTCACTTCCTATTTATAGGAAAAGACTCAACCCATTTACACATACAAAGAGGAAAGCCTAAACACTACATCCAAGCATGACTTTGCACCCTAACATTCTCCCCCTCAAAGTTAGGATTGGATGTCCGGCTTTAATCTCCAACGAGCTAGTGCGATCAAGACCAAACTCCCCCTCAAAGTAACACCGGTCTTCAAATCCGCAAATGAATATTCGACAAACCCGAGAAGCTTCGAATACCCATCATTCTTCCCCTTTTTATAATCAAAAAATGATTATAAAACCCACTAAGGATGAGAAGCGCCTGAGGAATAGTCTTCACAATACTCCCCCTTGATGTGTACCAAAAATGAATCACCAAAAATCTTGCACGGAACAACAATCACGAAAAAGCCACAAAAAATTTCCAATTTATGAAATTTTTTGACTTTTTGGGTGAAAGTTGCAAGATTTTTCAAAAACCGGGTAGAAATTATCACTTTCTGAAACTTGCAGGGACCCGTTGCGCCAAAAACAGCCAAATATGCGAAACTCTAGCCCATTTGCGAAACCGGGCATAAAGCGTAATTTCGCACAAACTGCAGGGACCAAAACTGAAAATTCTGCAATTTTTCAGCTTATATTACCCATTTTGCGAAGTTGGGTCAATTTTGTCATTTCGTGAAAAGATCAGGGGTGCAAACTAAAACTCTTTGTTTTCTTCTTCCCCAATTCACTAATCAGTGAAAGACTTCTTCGCATGTTCCAGATTCGCATATTCCTTACAAATGCTTCGCATCTTTAACCCAATTAACCAAATGTGAACCTTGTTTTCCTTATATGCGAACTCAATAGATGCGAACCCGATTTTTCTTTTATATGGAACTGCTCCCAAATGCGAACAGTATTACAACCTTATGTGCAAATCTTGTTTTACCATTAACCACACATTTTTCTCACCAAATGCGAATTTATGTTTGAAATCCAGATGCGAATACAATTTGAGTCACTCATATGCAAACTGATCTCAAATGCGAACCCAACAATTTTGTTATCTGATTTCTTAACTCCATTCTACACCAAAATCACTCCCAATTTCTTCGTTATCATCCAAGCCAAATATGCGAACTGAACAAACATGGCAGATGTGATTGAAATGCAAACCCATATGTGAACCAACAAAAAAATCCATATGCGAATTCAGGTTATTTCATATGCGAATCCACAGCCATCGATATGAAATCAATACCAGTTACAAGCAATTAGTAGCAACTATCGATCCTAATTTCCAATTACTCAGCCTTCGCTTTTCATTCAACCCGTCGCATAAACGATCCTTTGACTCACAATCGACTCCCAATCGATTCCTCAATATACTAACATCGATCGACTTCTCAAAAAAAAAACATCGACATTAGCACGAAGCAAATCATCGTCATTCAAAATCAAAATTGAATGGCTTCGCATCTACTTGCGAAAATCAACAAACCAAATCAATAAAATCATCAACTCCAAAATCAAAATCAGAATTCCTTTGTTCCTTTGAACTCGATTTCCACTCCGTATATTCTCAAATTTAAAATCGATTCGAACAAGACACACTCAAATCATCATCTATCGAACTCGCAAAAATTAAACTTGCGAACATCAACTTCCAAATCTATTCGATTCACCAACCGATTCCAAAAATCAAAACAAAAATTCACAAATCTAGAACCAAGAATTCGATTTTGACTTATGTTCATGTTTGACTTTCTGTTCATCAGATGATAATCTCCAAACCAAAATCGACTTTAGAACTGAAATCAAATCAAAAGATTTTCGATTTCAACACATGAGATAATTAATCTCAACCGATTTTGAAATCAATCATCTTGAACAACTAGCATCCACCGAATAAACTTGTCAATTGGTACGATGACTACTATCAGGACTTAAAATCAAGAAATGGATTTCGATTTTCAGTTAATCAACTGATTAACAACCATTGAGACAACGATGTTGAAGAATCACAAGCCATCACAATAGATGAGTTTAAGGTACAAGTGGGATATGCGTGTGTATGAGTCGATTGACGAACAAGATTTCCAAGTGAATCTTAATTCTTTCAGATCTTCTAAATATACGATTGGGCTCCTTGATCAATGAATGAACAGTAATGAATCGAATTATATGATCAGTAAAATTAGAAAGCATTGGGCTCACTATATAACGAAATCTGAATTGAATTGGGTTTTTACTTTGATTTGGGCTCAACATTTGTATTTATGAACAGTGAATTTAAACAAGTGTTTAGGATTGGGTTTTGAATAATACTCGAATTTGATGAACAATAAAATTCGAGATTAAACGAGAATTTGGTTTTGATCTAAACAAAAATAATTGGATCAACTATGGGGTTTGAAACAGATTAGATCCAATGAGGCAAATCGATCAAAAATGAAAAACACAAAGCATGAATCGAAATCATGGACGTTTTGGAATCCATTTGAGAATTTGAGTTACCTTTTTGACGAATCGAGTTCCGTTTTCAATGAACGAATCAAATTTGGAAGATCTTGGTTCTTTTGTTGGAATGAGAAAATCTCCAAATTGAACATTGTACCACCCACCATGCGAGATGTACAACTCGTTCTTCGTGTTCTTCGTCGATCCAAGAACATCTTCAAAAGAACCACCAACACTTTTGGGTTTTGACTTCAAATTTAATTCAACACTTGGAGATTGTTGCTTTGGAACCCAAAATTGCTTCACCGATTTCGGCTTCACAACATATGACGATTTTTGTGAGTAAACCCGCTTGTTCTTCCGATTCATCTTCTTCTTCTTTTTCTTTCTCATCTTTTTACATCTTGAAGACTTGACTTCATGAACAAACCCACTTTCAACAACATGAACATTTTGAGTTTGAATCAAATCTTTTGGAGTTTGATATTTGTGATTTTCTTGGATCACCGGCTTCCGATAAGGAATCATTCCTTCAAATGAATCACAAGAACACAAAATATCATCAATTTGAACTCCAATTGAGCAAAAAACTTTTTCATATTGAGAATCAACTTGAACTCCTTTTTCTTGAACATCAAGAGCATCACATTGAACTCCATTGTTTTGAACTTCTTTTCCTTGAACATCATGAACACGATGAACATCATCAAGAACATGTTCTTGTGCTTCACGACAATTTGCATAATATTCAAGTCTATTTCTTCCCGGTTTACAATTAGCAAGAGGAATTCCTTTTATGACTTCACCATTCCTCTTATTTCTTCCTCTTTCTTGATATGTTGTAATCAATCGATCAAACAAATCTTTGTTTTGATAAATTGGATAACCGATGTAATCTCCCTTTCTATCCCTTTCTCCATTTGACATAAGTGCATCTTCACTTTGCGATCCAACAGTTAATTGATAAAGAATGCATTCAAAAGAAGTGTATACGTATAGAAAACTTTCATTTCGAACCAACCATTGCTCCATAATTGCTTCTTTTCTTTTGAATCAAATGTTATGAACTTGAGTTTTCTAGAAAGAGAAAGTGTAAATCAAGTAGATCTCTAGAGAGAGAAAGTGAATATGAACTAAATTCTAGTGAGAGAAAGTGGTACAAACAAGTATTCTAGAGAGAGAAATTCGAATTATGGATCAAATCAAGGAAAAATTCGACTTCAAGAACACAAAAACACTCTAATCACGAAGATCCATAAGAACATGAAGAATCACCGAATCAAGATAGCCATCAAGGATCAATTCTTGATGAAATCAAGAACACCCGCTCTGATACCAATTGTAGTAGTGATGATTCTGATGGCATGTGCAGAATTAGAAAGATCTAGTGATTCATCATACAAATTCAAGAACATAAGGAGTAAATAAATCTTTGTAAGCTCTTATTAGATCTAGAAAGATTATACAAATGGGTCTTGTATACAAATTCTCTCTCTAGTCTAACACTCCAAAATGGACTCTTACATAATGGGAGTCACTCACTTCCTATTTATAGGAAAAGACTCAACCCATTTACACATACAAAGAGGAAAGCCTAAACACTACATCCAAGCATGACTTTGCACCCTAACATTCTCCCCCTCAAAGTTAGGATTGGATGTCCGGCTTTAATCTCCAACGAGCTAGTGCGATCAAGACCAAACTCCCCCTCGAAGTAACACCGGTCTTCAAATCCGCAAATGAATATTCGACAAACCCGAGAAGCTTCGAATACCCATCATTCTTCCCCTTTTTATAATCAAAAAATGATTATAAAACCCACTAAGGATGAGAAGCGCCTGAGGAATAGTCTTCACAATACTCCCCCTTGATGTGTACCAAAAATGAATCACCAAAAATCTTGCACGGAACAACAATCACGAAAAAGCCACAAAAAATTTCCAATTTATGAAATTTTTTGACTTTTTGGGTGAAAGTTGCAAGATTTTTCAAAAACCGGGTAGAAATTATCACTTTCTGAAACTTGCAGGGACCCGTTGCGCCAAAAACAGCCAAATATGCGAAACTCTAGCCCATTTGCGAAACCGGGCATAAAGCGTAATTTCGCACAAACTGCAGGGACCAAAACTGAAAATTCTGCAATTTTTCAGCTTATATTACCCATTTTGCGAAGTTGGGTCAATTTTGTCATTTCGTGAAAAGATCAGGGGTGCAAACTAAAACTCTTTGTTTTCTTCTTCCCCAATTCACTAATCAGTGAAAGACTTCTTCGCATGTTCCAGATTCGCATATTCCTTACAAATGCTTCGCATCTTTAACCCAATTAACCAAATGTGAACCTTGTTTTCCTTATATGCGAACTCAATAGATGCGAACCCGATTTTTCTTTTATATGGAACTGCTCCCAAATGCGAACAGTATTACAACCTTATGTGCAAATCTTGTTTTACCATTAACCACACATTTTTCTCACCAAATGCGAATTTATGTTTGAAATCCAGATGCGAATACAATTTGAGTCACTCATATGCAAACTGATCTCAAATGCGAACCCAACAATTTTGTTATCTGATTTCTTAACTCCATTCTACACCAAAATCACTCCCAATTTCTTCGTTATCATCCAAGCCAAATATGCGAACTGAACAAACATGGCAGATGTGATTGAAATGCAAACCCATATGTGAACCAACAAAAAAATCCATATGCGAATTCAGGTTATTTCATATGCGAATCCACAGCCATCGATATGAAATCAATACCAGTTACAAGCAATTAGTAGCAACTATCGATCCTAATTTCCAATTACTCAGCCTTCGCTTTTCATTCAACCCGTCGCATAAACGATCCTTTGACTCACAATCGACTCCCAATCGATTCCTCAATATACTAACATCGATCGACTTCTCAAAAAAAAAACATCGACATTAGCACGAAGCAAATCATCGTCATTCAAAATCAAAATTGAATGGCTTCGCATCTACTTGCGAAAATCAACAAACCAAATCAATAAAATCATCAACTCCAAAATCAAAATCAGAATTCCTTTGTTCCTTTGAACTCGATTTCCACTCCGTATATTCTCAAATTTAAAATCGATTCGAACAAAACACACTCAAATCATCATCTATCGAACTCGCAAAAATTAAACTTGCGAACATCAACTTCCAAATCTATTCGATTCACCAACCGATTCCAAAAATCAAAACAAAAATTCACAAATCTAGAACCAAGAATTCGATTTTGACTTATGTTCATGTTTGACTTTCTGTTCATCAGATGATAATCTCCAAACCAAAATCGACTTTAGAACTGAAATCAAATCAAAAGATTTTCGATTTCAACACATGAGATAATTAATCTCAACCGATTTTGAAATCAATCATCTTGAACAACTAGCATCCACCGAATAAACTTGTCAATTGGTACGATGACTACTATCAGGACTTAAAATCAAGAAATGGATTTCGATTTTCAGTTAATCAACTGATTAACAACCATTGAGACAACGATGTTGAAGAATCACAAGCCATCACAATAGATGAGTTTAAGGTACAAGTGGGATATGCGTGTGTATGAGTCGATTGACGAACAAGATTTCCAAGTGAATCTTAATTCTTTCAGATCTTCTAAATATACGATTGGGCTCCTTGATCAATGAATGAACAGTAATGAATCGAATTATATGATCAGTAAAATTAGAAAGCATTGGGCTCAGTATATAACGAAATCTGAATTGAATTGGGTTTTTACTTTGATTTGGGCTCAACATTTGTATTTATGAACAGTGAATTTAAACAAGTGTTTAGGATTGGGTTTTGAATAATACTCGAATTTGATGAACAATAAAATTCGAGATTAAACGAGAATTTGGTTTTGATCTAAACAAAAATAATTGGATCAACTATGGGGTTTGAAACAGATTAGATCCAATGAGGCAAATCGATCAAAAATGAAAAACGCAAAGCATGAATCGAAATCATGGACGTTTTGGAATCCATTTGAGAATTTGAGTTACCTTTTTGACGAATCGAGTTCCGTTTTCAACGAACGAATCAAATTTGGAAGATCTTGGTTCTTTTGTTGGAATGAGAAAATCTCCAAATTGAACATTGTACCACCCACCATGCGAGATGTACAACTCGTTCTTCGTGTTCTTCGTCGATCCAAGAACATCTTCAAAAGAACCACCAACACTTTTGGGTTTTGACTTCAAATTTAATTCAACACTTGGAGATTGTTGCTTTGGAACCCAAAATTGCTTCACCGATTTCGGCTTCACAACATATGACGATTTTTGTGAGTAAACCCGCTTGTTCTTCCGATTCATCTTCTTCTTCTTTTTCTTTCTCATCTTTTTACATCTTGAAGACTTGACTTCATGAACAAACCCACTTTCAACAACATGAACATTTTGAGTTTGAATCAAATCTTTTGGAGTTTGATATTTGTGATTTTCTTGGATCACCGGCTTCCGATAAGGAATCATTCCTTCAAATGAATCACAAGAACACAAAATATCATCAATTTGAACTCCAATTGAGCAAAAAACTTTTTCATATTGAGAATCAACTTGAACTCCTTTTTCTTGAACATCAAGAGCATCACATTGAACTCCATTGTTTTGAACTTCTTTTCCTTGAACATCATGAACACGATGAACATCATCAAGAACATGTTCTTGTTCTTCACGACAATTTGCATAATATTCAAGTCTATTTCTTCCCGGTTTACAATTAGCAAGAGGAATTCCTTTTATGACTTCACCATTCCTCTTATTTCTTCCTCTTTCTTGATATGTTGTAATCAATCGATCAAACAAATCTTTGTTTTGATAAATTGGATAACCGATGTAATCTCCCTTTCTATCCCTTTCTCCATTTGACATAAGTGCATCTTCACTTTGCGATCCAACAGTTAATTGATAAAGAATGCATTCAAAAGAAGTGTATACGTATAGAAAACTTTCATTTCGAACCAACCATTGCTCCATAATTGCTTCTTTTCTTTTGAATCAAATGTTATGAACTTGAGTTTTCTAGAAAGAGAAAGTGTAAATCAAGTAGATCTCTAGAATGAGAAAGTGAATATGAACTAAATTCTAGTGAGAGAAAGTGGTACAAACAAGTATTCTAGAGAGAGAAATTCGAATTATGGATCAAATCAAGGAAAAATTCGACTTCAAGAACACAAAAACACTCTAATCACGAAGATCCATAAGAACATGAAGAATCACCGAATCAAGATAGCCATCAAGGATCAATTCTTGATGAAATCAAGAACACCCGCTCTGATACCAATTGTAGTAGTGATGATTCTGATGGCATGTGCAGAATTAGAAAGATCTAGTGATTCATCATACAAATTCAAGAACATAAGGAGTAAATAAATCTTTGTAAGCTCTTATTAGATCTAGAAAGATTATACAAATGGGTCTTGTATACAAATTCTCTCTCTAGTCTAACACTCCAAAATGGACTCTTACATAATGGGAGTCACTCACTTCCTATTTATAGGAAAAGACTCAACCCATTTACACATACAAAGAGGAAAGCTTAAACACTACATCCGAGCATGACTTTGCACCCTAACAGGATAACTATTGCATGTATAACTAGAAAAACTAGATCCAAGCATTAGGGTTTTCATGTACACCATAGGATCGATGTATTGCTCATAACCCAACAGTTACAACCATCATTTTCACAACATACAACCGTTGTAGCTGATGATCACAAAATTCTAATCTTGAGGAAAAAAATTCTATCATAGAAAAAGTCTTGAATAAAGCCAATTTGCATGTGACATCCATTCGTTATAATCTTTTAACTAAAATATTACTCCAAAACATATTTTTTTTACGTGATGATATAACTTTATAATCAAACATGTTAGAGTGAGAAGCTCACTTAAATATAACTTCAAATGATATGATTTTATGTACACCGTTAGTAGCTAGCTTAGTAGCTTGAGACACAAACTCTTTTTGTACATTGCAACCCCTAAAGTGTTAAATGGGTAACATAAACAAAGATTACTGCATAAACTCACACACCTTTACTAATGTAAAAACTAACTCAAAAACTTCAATATATGAATCTGATTACAAGAACCTATCATATATATACTAGACATAACTCTTTAGTAGTAAACTAGGATTCCTAAATAACTTTCCATGTAAAGCATTTCTTATGGCTCAAGGAAAACTCTGGAACTTGGACAACACTCCAAGGATATATGAACTGGATCAGAACACTACTACAACTTTATCTGACTTAGTGATATTTTCCAACAATCACCCCTGAATTTATGAGTTGAGGGTAATTCTTGCACGCCTTGTAACTTTCTCATCTGTGTGAACCTTATTGGAGCAAAGAACTTCGCAAGTAGATCTGTACGTTGTTTGTCTCTCAAAACATGCTCAAGTGTCACTATCTCGTTTTCAACATGCTCTCGAATGAAGACGTAATTTGTAATTGTTGGATTAGGTGTCTAAGCCGATAATTATAATTGTTATGTACTTGATTTGATAGTAGCATGGTTCTTTTAGGTTACCTTCACATTGACAACTAGACATGATGATTATTGGAGAGAGAGGTTGAGTTTATTATTTGGAATAATAAATTGGTGCATAAAAATGATTTATTAATATATTATAAGAATAATATATTAATTAGAAATCATATTAATAATTAGTATTTAATCAAAAGTTAATTTGGAATTAATTTTGGGATTAAATGAACTGATTAAAAGTGCAGGGGCTATTTTGCAATTATTTGATAGTTGTGGTTTTGGCCCATTGGATCAACATTGTTAGGGAGGGCCGAAAATCCCTAGAAGGATTTAGAGATTTTCGTCCAAGCCCTAAGGAATGGGTCTATGGGCTTGCTTAGGCCCTAAGCTAAAGGATTAAGGTTTCCACCTCAAAACCCTAGCTAGCCTCAATTATAGATAGACCCATTGGGCTCTTGAATTCGTGCACCTCCAAGAAACCCTAGAAGAGTTGAATTTTTGAGAAAGTGACTCCTCTCTCCTCTCTATCATATTCATCCTCTTGCTCTAGTGTGTTTGTGAATCGTGAGCCATTAGAGGTACTACGCTTGTGGTACTTGTTCTCAAAAGCCAATATCTTCAAGTTTTAGTTGTTATTACTATATAGCAACAAAGGTATGTGTTCTAATCCTTCTTATGTAGATTTCAAATTATTTGATGCATATTAGGGTTTTCTATTTTGTGTTCAATGCTTGTATGTCTAATAGAGAAAACATAGATCCAATCTATGGTTGCATGTACACATAGGATTGTTTGTATAAAACCCATCAATAGTATCAGAGCTTTTGGTTTTGTATTCAATTAGATTTGATACAATTGATTGAGCTTAACAAAATTAGGGTTTATGGCTTTTAAACCGTAGGGCTTGGATTTTTTGAAATTAGGGTTTCTTAACCCTAGTTTCGAAACTTGGTTAGGGTTTTTTGAACCCTTTCCTTTGACCCTCATGATTTCGAATTTTAGAGTTTGCTAACCCTAGAATTTTCGAAAAATGCCTTCACAAGATTAGATTTAGAAAATCTAGGGTTTTGGGTAGGTATTATCTTTTAATTGTTTAAATGGATAATTAATGATTTTAAAATATCCCTTCCCAAAATTTCGAAATCTAGGGGATAAAGGGATTAGGTTAAATTATTTATTTAATTTAATGGATAATCCTGATGAGATTTGATAACTTCAGTTAATTGTTTAATTTTGGATAATTATTAAATCAAGGTTTTTAATATTTAAGATTTTAAATTAAAAGGTATTAATTTCGAAAAAAATTTAAATTAGATTAAAAACCCTAGTATTTTGAAATGTTTAAAATACCCCTTTTTACTAGAGAATTTAAGTTAAATATTATATATGTATAAGAAAAGTCATTCTTACCGTTAGTAAGCCTCATTCACGAAGCTGGTCTATAAGGGGTGTTTAAGGAAGCAACCTATAAAATGACCGTTATTGAGTATCCATTCTTACCCACCACACTCTTGACTAGTGGAGGGTCGTTAGCCGAACGGGTAGGATAGGATATTAATTCTCTTATTAATAAGTATAATGATAAATATAAAGTAACTAAATGTTTTATAAATTCCCAATCTTAGTTATTTTAGGAAAATGTGAATTTCATGCTAACCCATGAAATTACACATTGCACCTTATTAGTCGTTAGTAGAGCGTGTGTGGTTAACCGGCACACTCATTTGGGACCAATATTGTTCGCAATGGGTTTCTTGTAAATTATCATTGATCAATGGAGCGTGTGTGGTTAACCGACACATTGATTAGGTGATAAATAACGTCGAGAATGCCAAGTTAATTTGCATGGTTATTCACATCTCGTTTGTGATCCTCAGCATCCCAGTCACAAAGTGAGAGCATAAACGAGATTAAACATGCCATTGAATAGTTCAATGAATCGAAAAAGATCTAGGAATTTCATCTAAAAGCTAATTCATTAAAATTTTGTTTTCGTAGTGGAATTGGTAAATCGTCATTTACATACCTTCAAATAATTTACAATTTGATTACGAAATCCCTCTTCTGAATTATGAATTATTATGTTGGGTCCTAGCCTTAATATTTTATTTGGGTGTTATATTAAGGATTTAAATCAACTAACCTGAATTTTCTCCCTTTATAGATGTCGAGTTCAGACAACTATGGTCTTGCACATTCCTTTGGAAAAAGCTTTCTTTTTGAAGATAATATTCCATGTGTCGATCAAGGAGAAAGATCATTCCCTTTGTTGTGCATTGGTGGACCTGGAAATCATACTTCTCTTCCTCCACCTCCTCTAGTGATTCTCCTCGACCCACGTTTTTATCAGATTGAAAAGGTCAAGATTACTCAAGCCGTGTTGGCATGCAAACACCTAGATGGAAATTCTGTGTGTGCACATGTTCTAAACATGAAGTCGCACATCGACAGATTGGGAATGTTGGGTATCTTTTTTGTAACATCAGTAAAATTCATGAAAATTCTAAACTTTTTAAACATCACAAAAGCCATTCATTGATTACAAATTGTTTCCAAAATAGTATCATATCAGAGAATCCCAGAAATCATGACATAAAATATGAGGAGGTGCATGATCAAGCCTTCGCCTTCCCGTGATCATCCGATGTACCTGAAACAAAATCCACAACTGTAAGCCTAAAGCTTAGTGAGTTCCCCCAAAATACCAATACACAACAAGTAGCACATAAACAAATAACAACATATAATGGGTCCACAACTATACATACTGGATTACCCCTGAGCCCACAACATGAGTTTGGTTTGCCTATCGGGCCCATAGTTCATGTTTGGATTTCTCCCAAGCCCACAGCATAAGTCTGGCTTGCCTATCGGGCCCACAACTTATGTATGGCTTACTCCCTCAGCCCTTGGGCTGGAATACAAAGGATTAGCCCGCAGTACGAGTCTGACATACTCTGACCAACCGTCAGCTCATATCTGGAATGCTCAGGAGTCCTCATTATGAGTCTGGCATGCCCTCCCTGGCCCTCAGCTCAAATCTGGCATACTTTCGGATTTGTTGGCTATCGCACGGAGCAGTACAACCTTAACTCAACCCACACAACATGTCAACATGTAACAGATAAATACTCATATAGATAATCAGTCAGTATCATAGGTAGTCCTATAGATCTACCAGACTAGCATATCAAACTAGCATGCATATCTAACTCATACTCGGCATATCAATAACTACTAGGATATCAATCCAATAGGTCGACCTTGGTGCCTTCGACCCCTTAGTATAGTGAGGAGAATTCACCTCACAACTAGCATTCACTGACAAGATCCAACCCTCGAATCACAAATCCGAGCTCAACCACCTACCATCACCATGTGACTAACTCCATCAAAATCTTGAATTTCCAAAATACTCTCAAAGTCAAACTTGGTCAACCATGGTCAAAGTCAAAAGTCAATAGTTAAGGTCAATAGTCCATGTTGACCCAACTCGTCGAGTGCATCCAGTAACTCGTAGAGTTCCTCCAATGTTCAGAAAACTAGGATAAACCTTTGACAACTCGCTGAGTTATTTCATCAACTCACCGAGTTCGTTCATCATCCAAAAGACGAGAAAACTCGACCCAACTCGTCGAGTTCTTCATTATATAGTAAGCGGATAAACCCCCACCAACACATCGAGTTGGCAGAGCAATTCGTTGAGTTCGTCCTATCCTTTATGCATTCAGACGCTTCGAAGCGAGTCTAATGCTCCAAACTACAGATATGGTCTCCTAGGACTGAGATACCACGTAAAGTTGCTAACTTAACGTCCATGTATGGTATCGAAGGGACATTGGAAGCGAAGCTGCCCATACTACTTGAGAGATTTTAGAGAAAGTGAAGTCAAATTATATGACTCTACATCAGGTACATCCACTATCTAACTCAATAAAGTTCCTATTTATAGATTCTAATTACATGATGTGATAATCATATTTTGATGTTTTGTAGGATCTAAGAGAAAGAAGGAAGCTTAGGAGGAGTAACCTGAGTCTAATCATAAGGAGTGGATTTCGGTCGCATGGTTCGATGATCAGATTTTTGAGCTGCTGCTTAGGAGTTGTGAAAGATTGATAGATTGCTTACGAATATTTTGAAACATAGTTTTCATATGTATTTGCATTGTAAGGACAAATTTTCCGCACATTATCAATAAAGTAAATTTTGGTTTTATTTTATTTTCTTTATGATTACTTGCAATGGTGTTTATGAAAATTAGTGTTTATATTTCTATTATTAGAAATATGGATTTGATTCTTAGTTATATCTCTTGTGGTAGTGTCATAATTTACCAAGCGAGGAAGGATTCTCATTACCCAAGTTTCAATTGGACAGAAACGTGGAGTCATGCGATTTGAATTGTGTGATGTATGAGAATCTTGATTCTTGGGAAATTAGGACTAATTCCTTGTTCACATGTATATGTGAGTCAAGTGATGGACCAAAGTATCTAATACAAATCGATGTGGACTGGTTAGATCTACCACAAAGGACGATAAATCTATTCGTCATGGTTTACTATTGGTTCAGTAAATATGGTTATGCTTATAAGATTGAGTATAATTCTGGTACCTTGAAAACTTTTCAAAGTATAGCAGAACGAATAAGAAGAATCCATTGGGCAGAAAGATAAAAGTTTCTCCAATCTGAAAGGAAAGGAGAGTACTTTATATCATGTTTTTTGATCATCCTAATGATTATGGAACCATGTCACAATTGATCCTCTAAGGACACCCTAGTGCATTTATATGACTAAGAAGAGGAATCAGGTATTATTAAAATGGTTAAATCAAGAAGATAAGTTACATTTCATTCCAAAAATCAAGTTTTAGAGTTACACTCTAGTTACTCCGAGTTGTACATTGAGTAATATGTTCTAAGTAGGTTCATAGCACCTCATGAAATATGGAGTAGAAATGTTTTCTTGCTCTAGCACATTTGAAATTGGTAGTTATGATGTTTTGGTTCAAACAAAGACCAACTAAGACCAATTATATGAAGTGTCTTCTTAATAAGAACCTACACTAACTTTTGAATATTTGGTTGTCAAAGAATATTCCTTGATAGAGTGTCTTCTATGTCAAGATGTCAGTGGGAGTCTTGTTGATCTTGAAAAGTTTCAGGAGATAGTCAAGAGTAAACCTATTAGTAATCACTAGCACACCACCTAAGGTTGATAACCTATCGTGTTGACATATTCTTGTTTCTATACCTATTCCAATTAAGTTGACTATGCATGTGAGTTCTATGAGTTCTCATTTGATTGCATAAGACAAATCACCTTGATTAGTGAAAGTACATTGATCTATATGGGTGAGATGCTCAATAACCTGGAAGCACTGGTAGGCCCTTGTGCTACCAGATGGAAAGAAATTAAGATTAAGCAAGTTCAATCCATATGAGCTTGAATTTGTCATAAACCTTGTCTTATGATAGTGGTTGGAAATGACAAATTCACATGGATAGGAACACATACACCATAAAATATAAGTGGCAAGAGGTTTCTCTCTGCTTCATGAAAATAATTATGAGGAAACACTTTCTTAGTAGATTTTAAATGTTTGATTAATGTCATTAGAGTTAGTAGTTGTGATAATTGCATTCTCAAATTCGAGTATGATTACGTCATCCTTTTTCATAGTTCGAATTGTGAGAAATGGCAAATAGTTTGAACATTCGGGAATTATTGTTATAGGTTATGGAAGGGTTTAGACACACACATAAGCTATCTAATGAAAGGTGTATGAGCTTGAGAAGTCTAGAAAAAGACTTATCGAAGCACCACGTATCAGAAATCTGAGCTTTGATAAGAAAGTCAATAGGTATAGATTTCTAGAAGTCTAGCTGATTTCTGGGTACATGTCAAAGCTAGTGGGAACATAATTGTTATGCTAGTAAGAATATAATTATTATACTAGTAGGAGCATAATTGTTATACTAAGTGTTGCAAGTAGGCAATGCTGGTTGTAGGAAACAAAGGTTACAAATTTGCAAGTTGCAATATTTGGAAGTTGTTTCGCTATGGAAAGTTATAGGGGAAAGAGCACTTATACTTCATTTCAAATTTAAAAGTTTAAACCGAAGGATTTAATAGAACTTAGTTATGAACATATATGAATATCATGTTGAAATGTTTCAACATAGAAAATTTAATATATGGAAATATTATAGCAAGGGACTGGTTAGATATAAGTTTTTTAAGACATTATGAAACGAATCCCATATGCTTTAGATATAGGATCGATTGCATATGCTATAATATTCACTTGTTCTGATTTTCCAAATGCCTAGGGCATTAAGAGGGAAAAGGACTAGAACCGAACATGACTAGAGTTGTTAAACAACTGTCAAGGACAATCTAAGATTTACCAAAGATTCCTTGCTTGTGAACAGTTGGAAGTATAGTATAAATTTGGAAGGACCATATTGACGTGTTCTAAGTGGAGGTAACTCTTGTTCAGAATTGATAGTCATATGGGAATATGGAAATGTTTCCATAATGGGATTTAGTTATTGAGATCTGTGTGTAAGCTTAGTAACTTTAATGCAAGAAGAATGTTCAAGAAATGCTCCTTGAATGTGAGACTTCATTTCCATGGAATTATTTTTGTAACCAATCTCCAATGGAGTGATTTGTAAAATCATTGGCAAAGTCTCTGTAACTTTGGTGCCTGGACATTACAAAAGGATCATTGCATGTAAGTTAAGAATCTAACGGATTCTAGTAGTGGCAAGAATTTGGTATTGTTACACTTGTGATAAGGATTTGGAATTGTGAAATGAGCATTATTGGAAATGTGTTCGATTGATCTGTTTCACAAAAGAAGGACCATAGATAAACATAGTGTGCGTGCTTGGAGTATTGCATGACTGCTGTTTTAATTCAAGTATTAAGTTGATTACACGAAACATTATACAAAGAATAAAGTCCGATTAATATGGTGATTAAATAATAAGTGTTTTATTTATATTCAAAAGTTTTGAGACCATATTTAATTGGGTTGTTCTTGTGTTTCACTTCGCATGTTTTACTTCCCGAATAACTAGGTTATTCGAAACATCCACTGTCGATCATACTTTTGGAAGTCAGTAGTGAATTAAGACTATCATGAATCTGACTGTAGATTGTCTAAGACCTTAGACATAACAGAAGTTTGCTGCAGTGTTCATGAGTACTGCTGAAATAGGAATTTGAGTATTAGATTAACCCACGCTCAAAGAATTACTTCATGGATTTTATCACGAGTAATTTTGAGATGATAATATCTTATATTCTTCAAACGGAGATATATGAGTTGTTGTTTACAATTCGGTTGTGCATTGATAATACGTAAACACATCAGTAACTTGATGTTATAAAATGTATTGTTATGTATGATTTGATGAGTGAATATTACAAGCATATAGTCAAAGTGTACCATTCATTTTACCCTAAATGGGATAAAAGCGATATATGTGGGCCCTTGATGATTTAGTGATGCCATCTGAAGCTCTTGGCCAAGCCTAGACTGATTTGATTTGTTCAATTAGTTAGTCATCATAAATTGGAAATTAGGAAAAAAACCTTGGACAGAGAGAATGATTATAATCCACGTCTCATGTCCATACGAGATCTGTAGAACAATTGGATATTTGATCACTTATCTAAAGGACACGTAACTGACTAGGTCATAGTTCGGCAACGGCTTTTAAGAGCTACGATTGCTAGTCAGATTTTGAACTCATAATTGAAATTATAGTTATTAGATGTATCTAAGTGGGAGACTGTTGGATTAGGTGTCTAAGCCCATAACTATAATTGGTATGTGCTTGATTTGATAATAGCATGGTCCTTTTGGGTTGCCTTCACACTGACAACTAGACATGATGACTATTGGAGAGAGAGGCTGAGTCTATTATTTGGAATAATAAATTGTTGCATCAAAATGATTTATTAATATATTATAAGAATAATATATTAATTAGTATTTAATCAGAAATTAATTTGGAACTAACTTTGAGATTAAAGGAACCGATTAAAAGTGCAGGGGCTGTTTTGTAATTATTTGATAGTTGTGGTTTTGGGCAATTGGATCACTCTTGTTAGGGAGTGCCAAAAATACCTAGAAGGATCTAGAGATTTTTGTCCAAGCCCTAAGGAAGGGGTCCATAGACTTGCTTAGGCCCTAAGCTAAGGGATTAGGGTTTCCACCTCAAAACCCTAACTAGCCTAAATTATAAATAGACCCCTTGGGTTGTTGAATTCGTGCACCTCCAAGAAACCCTAGAAGAGCCAAAGTTTTGATCAAGTGACTCATATCTCCTCTCTCTCATATTCATCCTCTTGCCCTAGTGTGTTTGTGAGCCATTAGAGGTACTACGCTTGTGGTACTTGTTCTCAAAAGGAAGGATCTTCAAGTTTTAATTGTTATTACTATATAGCAACAAAGGTATGTATTCTAATCCTTCTTATGTAGATTTCAAATTATTAGATGCATATTAAGGTTTTCTATTTTGTGTTCAATGCTTGTATGTCTAATAGAGAAAACATAGATCCAATGTAGGGTTGCATGCACATATATGATTGTTTGTATAAAACCCATCAGTAATGTCTCAAAAATATTGATAAAAACTTTGTTTTAAATTCATAAAATCCATATATCATGTGTTTCAAAACCAATCATGGTACAAATGTATCAAAATCATCAGAGTAAAATAAACATCGATGCAGAACTCATAAGGGGATGTTGTATAGTCAAGTCGGGCATTTCCCTTTGGAAATGGAAGTACCTAAAAGTGTTTAAGCCACAAACTGTAAGCACAAAGCTTAGTGAGTTTCCAAAATACCACATACCATACAAATGGTCCCAACACAACTTGTAAATAGGGCTAGCCCAACATATATACAAATGAACCCAGCCTAATCATGCAAATGGGTCCAACCCAACATACATACAAACGGGCCCAACCCAATCATGCAAAAGGACCCAACCTAACATACATATTAATGGGCCCATCCCAACATATAATAAATGGGCCTAGCCCAACATATACAAGCAAAAGTCACAAACACAGCTAGCATCCTACATATTATAGTGAACAGACTCACCTATCTCACGTGATCAACTAAAACACAGCTCACTGCCATGTGAATGACACTACAGCACACCTATCGAGTCAAACAAGGTCTCACCTTATTCTAACTTTCAAAACTAGCCATTTTGACCAAAAGTCAAACTAGGTGAACAAGTCCATGGTCAAGGTCAAAGTCAACGGTCAACACTTCCATTAGCTGACCCTCACGTCGTGATTAGCTCATGGTCACGTTGTGGAAAATAGATTCTACCTGGTCCCAACTCAGTCATGATTTAACTTAGTCTCAGCTCAATTCATTTTCGTTCCAGATTACCATTACGTCGTGATGGCTATACCCTCACATGCTGACCGAGCCAGTCCTAAACAATCAGGAAAAGTCTCTTTGTCACATCATGCGTCGTGACTCATGCAAAATGGACATCTTAATGCATTCAACCCTAATACTTGAACCCATGCATTCAAACATTCCATGGGGTCTTATAACTCTAAAATGAACCTACAAATCGATGCTTTATGGACATGCATGTCTAATGCATTTCTAGATCTCATTTTGGGTCAAAATGAAGAAAAATCACCAAACCTCACATACAAGGGTCCAAAACACATTCCATTTTTAGATCAGAACCATGTGATGAACATAGGACCTCAAGGATCCATTAAGTTTCCAACTTGATGGAATCCCACCGTTCTAACAACTCATACATGAAGAAAATGAGACAAAACACTAGATCTAACAACCTAGCATAAAACCGTTTAGATCTTGGACACTTACAAAGGCTTCATGCCTTGGGAGAAGTGAGAACAACCCCTTTTGGATGAGGGTATTATAGATTAAGTGATCCGAATGTTCGATTGTGTTTAAGAGCCCAACGGTGTATCGGTAATTAGGAAGTTCGAGTCTTTATGAATTTTGTGTTTTGTTTGGGAAGTCTTAAAGCAAGGATAACTTGATAGAAGTGTAGATCTTCTCATTACCTTTCCGTGGATATAAAGAACGTCGAAAATAAACTTAGGAAGAAGGAGTTATGGCCGTTTGAAATTTAAGTGTTTTGGAGCTTGGTCGAGTACGCGGGGCGTACTCACCAAGTACGCAGGGCATAGTGGTTGGTTAGGTCATGGATGTCCTCTGAGTACGTCAGGCGTACAAAGGGGTATGCAGAGCGTACTCCCTTCAGATATAAACCTTAATTTTTAGGGTTTTACCCTTATTTAAGCTTCTTTTGTTCTTTGAGTCTTGCCTCTTATCAACCTCTATATCTCCTAAACCCTAATCACGAACCTTAGCCACCACCTTGGAGCTCTTAAGCTATTGTGAGGAATCTTGGAGTGTTTTTGTGCATTTTGAAGAGATTGGAGCTTGTTGAGGAATCATCACTTGGAATGGAGCTTGGAGATCCAGAAGTTACTAATCTTTTTCAACCTATTGAAGGTAAAAAGCTTTAATCTTGTCATCTCTTTTAGGTGGATCTAGTTTGGGGTGGTTTGTAGCACATTTTGGTCTCACCGGTTTGCTTTTATGAAAATGAGTTTTCTCCAGGAGTTTGGTCCCTAGATTTGGACGTTTTAGGTGTCCTAAATACATGAAAATGCAATCTTAATGGATAATATCAACCCATGCATGAGTATTAGTTCTCTTGTTGAAGTTGTAAAGTTAGAATTTGGATTTAGGACCCTTTGAGCCATGCAAAAGCTCAAAAGCAACAACTTTATGGATTAAATCATGATTTGGAACATGTTTAGAGTATTGGACGCTTTGGATTAAGGGATTAAGACCTTTTCTAAGTGGATTGTGAGCAGTGTGCATACGCGGGGCGTACCTCCTAGTGCACATCACGTACTGGGCCAACTCGGTGTACACTGGGCGTACCAACTGAGTATGCAGTGTGTACTCAATTTGTTTGGGCTTTATTGATTTGTTGACCTTTTGACCATTGGCCATGATGGGTTTTATGACCAATTTGGAAAATTGCGCCATATTTGTCCTTTGGGTGATTATTTTAGAATTTGGGCTTTTGGACAAGTAGATTGGCCCTTGGCCTTGGACCATGTTCAGACAAGGGTAAAAAGGTCTTTTACCCTTATTTTGACTCTTAGTGTGAATTGGGATCCAATTATTAGTTGGATGTTATTTTGTGATTGACAGCGCGGGGGATTTTAGCAGATTTGTAGCCAGATATTTATTTGTGGGTTTTAGCAGTCTGAGGTGAGTCTCCTCACTATATATATGGGCCTAAGGCACCAATGCCTACCCATTGACTTATGTATTGTTGAAAGACCAAGGGGTGGCCCTTGGCATTGTATGAAAGACCCGAAGGTGGCTCCTGGAAAATCTGTATGCAAGATCAGGGTTCAGATCCTGACAATTAAGTAGATTGTTAGTTGTAGAATGTATGCTTCTTGTCTTTGTGATGCTTGCATGGAAGATTAGGAAATGGCTCTTCGAACTTGTCTGTAAGAGCCAGGGTTTTGGCCCCTCCATAGCAAAGAAAGACCATGATATGGCTCATGGCATAATGGCAGGACTATGGCTGGCACATAACATTCTCTATTGTATGTATGTTATGTGGCATTTTGGGGAGCTCACTAAGCTTTGTGTTTAAGGTTTATTGTTTATGGTTTCAAGTACTTCTGATTCTAAAGGAAGGGTCCGAGTTGATCGCAGCGCACACACCCATCATCTTCCGCAACTTTGTGATTTTGGGTTTGTACTCTGATAATGGTTTTATTATGAAATACTTCTAAATGTTTGAGTAAATGATACTTGGTGTTTGATTGTATTAACAATGAAATTTTTACCTTATGATTTTCAGGACGTTACAATCAAATTGATATTTTGTGTCTAGTGCAGATGGCTTATTCAATCTGCGAGTTGACTACAAACTTCAACAAACTGGACAAGTTTGAAGGCAATGATTTTAGGTATTGGCAGAAGAAGATGCACTTCATGCTGACGACACTGAAAGTTGCGTACTTGTTGAATACTCCCAGGCCAGAGGTGAATGAAAGCGAGACATTGGAAGAAACCAGGGAGAGAAGCACGTGGGACAACGATGAGTCGATGACTACATGTAACGACCATAAAATTCCAACCAATTTAAACTTTTCAAAAACATCCCGATTTCATAAATTATTACAAAAAGGTTTTCAATACAATTACTTTAGAGTATTCCCAGAATCATATCACAAAACATAATCATGAGGAGCGGTATGATCACGCCTTTGCCTTGCCACGGTCTCCTGAAGAACCTGAAAAACATTGAACCACAACTGTAAGCCCGAAAGCTTAGTGAGATATCCCCAAAATACCAACCACATATACCATACACGCATAACATGCCATATCATAACATTACACAAAACAACCATGCACTTCGGGTCTACTGTATGACTGTAACATCCCTCTCTGGCACGTATCACAATATTGTCCGCTTTGGGCCACTCGGCATGAGGACTTCCCAGGGGGTCACCCATCCTGGTACTACTCCCGCCCGAGCACGCTTAACTGCAGAGTTCTTATGGGATCTGCTGCCCTCACGACTTTTAAACGCGTTGTGATAGGGAAGGTATCCACACCCCTTATAAGGAATACTTAGTTCTCCTTCCCAGGCGATGTGGGATCAGATCTAACCCACTTTCACCCCCCATTATAGGGTTCGACGTCCCCTTCGAACACATCGACCCGTGCCCTGGCTCTGATACCAACTTGTAACACCGTAAATTTCAAAACATTTTTTTCGCATTTTATAAAAGCATAATTCATTTAGTATTCATAAAAACATCAGTGTTTGAAACTCAAATCCATAACATATAAAAATCCCAAGATCTCATAACATAAAAGTCCCGTGTGTGTACTGATCAGGCCGGCGCCTTCCCACGGTCATCACTAGTACCTGAAACAAATAACACCAAACACTGTAGCACAAAGCTTAGTGAGCTCCCCGAAATACCAGACATAGCACATATTAGCCACTTGAAGCTATAACTCTGTGGGTCCGTGGACCCTACTCTGTGAACCCTCTGGTTCTAACTCTATGAACCTTCCGGTTCCAACTCTATAAACATGCACATCATAAATCACATAGAAAAAATGCAGTACAACACATAACATACATATAGCATACAAATATTCTGTCACATAACTCTGATTACCTACTCAAGGTAAAGTATAGTGAGGAGACTCACCTCGCGTATCTCGATAACTCGCAAATTCCTGAAATCACTAGTGCTCGATCTCCCGAGCTATAGTCCTCCTATAACACAATACATCTCTAATTAACACTTTCCCAACTAAGGTTGACTAACCCTATCAAGTGAACACTGATCAACTCTGGTCAATGGTCAACAGTCAACTCAACTCGTCGAGTCTGGCGTGTACTCGCCGAGTCTCTACGGGGACCTGATTCCTCTAAGTCCCTTCCGACTCACCGAGTCACTCACCCGACTCGGCTACTCAAACCCTGGTTCAAAATCACTGAACAACCCGCACCAACTCGTCGAGTCTGGAAATGAACTCGGCGAGTGCATTCCATGCACAACCCCAAACGAACTTCTAAGGTCAGATATGCTTCACTAACTCATAGATCCAGTCCTTCCAAGCTTATTCATCACGTAAAGTTCATGTCTTGGCGCTCATAACACACCTAATGACTCATAAATGGTGTTTTGACCTCAAGCACAAAGACCCCAATCCAAAACCTCCATGGATTCATAAAAAGCTTGGACAAAGGGACACTCTGGACCTCCAAGGGTCCAGATCCAGAACCTAACTCGCTTAAGGGACCAAGGAAGCACTAGATCTAGCCACAAAAGGGCTCAATAAGCCCTAAATCAACATGAACATCACCATAACAGAGAATGGTTCGAAAATAGTACCTCAAACGTGATGTTCTGGACCTCAGATCTTCAGGAAGTTGATTATCTTGTTTCCCCTTGGCTATTGCTTCCTTTCCCTTGCTAGATAACACCTTCAAGGTCAACAATGGCTCCTTATCTCACTCCAAACGCTCAAGCTCACTAGGGTTTCACTCTGGGGACTGGTGAGCACAAATGACGGCCATAAGGCCCTTTAAATAGGCCCCAAACACGAGAAATTAGGGTTTCATTAAACAACGCAGACTCGCCGGGTCCACCAATGTGACTCGTCGAGTCCGGTCATTAATCCAGGTGAGAAATCGCGTCTCTACTCGGCGAGTCTTCGCACCAACTCGCCGAGTTTTTCCACAAAACTCAAAATAAAATGAATAAATATAATACCTGAAATTCCAGATGTTACAGTGACTGGTCCGCCGCACCGGCCAACAGTCCACCTGGTCCATCCTCCGAGTCTAGCCATATACATCGAGTCTACAGTGTGATTGGTCCGCCTGCTCTAGGCCTTCAATCCACCTGGTCCACTCTCTGAGTCTACAGTATGACTGGTCCGCCCGCACCAGGCCTTCAGTCGGCCTGGTCCACTCTCCGAGCCTCGGCACGTCTGGTCCGCCCTCTTGGGGGCCTACAGCCTATCCGGACCGCTCGCTGGGCCTTGGGGACAACCGGTCCGCCCTGGGTATCTTGGCCTACAGCACAAAGTAGGACCCGCCTCAACCCAACCCCAGTCCAACAACCATGTGCACATAAACATACAATCATATAACAATTCACAGTCAACACGCCGATCTAGCTAATCACATAACATATCATCATCCTAACCAGGATACCGACCTAACTGGTCACTAGCATAGCATCAGCCTACATACTAGGATACCGACCTTCAACCAATCTGGACCACTCTCAGAACCTTCAGCCGATCTGGACCGCCCTCCAGGGCCTTCAGCCTGGCTGGACAGTTCTCCGAGCCTTCGGCCTGACTGGTACGCCTACCGACCTTCAGTCTACCCGGACCGCTCAACTAGCATTCATCCCTCTGAGTTATCCCTCCAGGAAACCCTCCGATGCATATTGTTCTAGCCCTCTAGGGGTTCCGAACTCTATCTCCATCATACTTACTCAATCCTGGCCTGATCCCAGGCCCTCCATAATAAATGCCCTAGGTCTGTATCCCGCCCCGCATGCCTGCCACTTACTCATACCAGCCTACGCTCTTGGCTGACAGAACACTGCTGAATCCCAAGCAGCTAAACAACCTCCCATGCTCATCGATCTTCCAGAGAATTTTCCAATTCTCCCCCACTTATAACACTGACTATCAATCACCGGTCGCCCTCACCGACCTCCCTCAACAACCATTCTCAACACAAACAGTTACACGCGAACTGCGTCCCGCAAGCACGAGCAACCTTCACAAAATCACATATCAACACTGATCATCCGAAGCTCGAAAGAAACTCAATTTTCAGCTAACCAATCCTCAGACTACAGATGCTACCTGGTATTCCGACCAACCGCCAGACTTCCACTAATAACCCTCATGAATGATAACCAACGAAATTCCCAACACTAAACCCATAACCATACCATAACCCTCAAAGAACAACGAATACCATACCGAAAACCACACAATGAGACTAGCAAATAAACAATACTCCACAAAAATCACAAGATAACAAGATATCAAGAAAGAAACATACCCACAGCTGCATCCGACACTGCTCTGACCTCCTCTGCTGTAAGCTGAAAAACACGACCCTGAGCCCTTGGGGGCTCCGCTCCACCCTAACCTTCGCCCTTGATCCTCAATGTGGCCGGTGCTGGAGCCTGCACTGGTCCTGCAGCAAGCTATGGATAGTTGACCCTCAAGTGCCCAACCTGATGATAATGATAACAAATCCTCAAATCCCGAACCGGGGCTGACTGCCGACAATCCCTCGCATAGTGCCCCTCCTTTTCGCACTTGCGGCATGCACCACCGGACCCACAAACTCCGGTGTGACCCTTCCTATACTTCCCACAACTGTGGTTGCTCTGGTCTCCCACCCTAGAATCAACTGTCCTGTGCCGCTTCGGCGTCGACTGCGACTGCACCGGAGCCTGCCTCAGCTCACACAACTGCAACTCAATCTCCAACTCACGCCACCTGGCGGCCTCCTGCAACTCCAACAAAGTCTCGCACCTCTGCGTAGACACAAACTGTCTGATATCTCTCTTGAGCATACTCAGATATCGGGACATCTGAGCCTGCTCCGAAGCGAACTCAGGGCAAAACATCACCCTCTCAGTGAACATCCTAGTGATCTCCGTCACCGACTCCGAATCATGCTTCATCTCAAGAAACTCCTGAGCCAATCTCTCCCTCTCAACCCGCGGCACATAACGAGTGTTGAACATCTCTCTGAACTGATCCCATGAAACCGCAACCCTCTGCGCATCCGAATATGACCCCGTGGTCAATCTCCACCAATCCTTCGCCCCGAGCCTCAACAGGTTCAGAGCACACCTCACCCTCTGATTAGCAGGGCATGAACACGTGAAGAAACACCCCTCTACGTCCGAAAACCATCTCATAGCAACAATCGGGTCCTGAACTCCATCAAAGGTAGGAGGCTTCGTATTATCGAAGTCCTGATACTGAAAACCTCGACCGGCTCCTTCCTCTGCCGCTGCTACAGCCGATGTAGCCGCCGCGGCAGCCGTCTCAGTGAGAGCCGCATAGCGCTCATCAAAATACTCAACCATGGCGGTCTTGATCGACCCAAACAGTTCTGGCAACTGTTCTGGAAGCTCGGCCCAGAACAACGCAACAACCTCATCATGCAGGATCTCACGGATCCTAGCATCCAACTTGCCTGTGCTCATCTGACCAATAACCTCGGGCAGTACTGACCCACCCTGACCGCCCTCTCCGGCTCCTGATCCTGACCCGGATCCGCTCCCAGCATGCCTCGTGATTACCATACTGAAAAACACCATAAAATCTCAGACACTTCCCACTATCCCGGGAATCAACTCTCAACCCAACCCTAGAGGTCATGGTTTCCCTGATACGCGTATGGGTCCTGTGCTTTCAGTAGTACGGGCCCATACTACCTTCCACACCTACCCATATTTGTATGAAGTACTACCACAACACCCTAGTGAAAAACATACATAACAAGCGCTCAATCCTCACTCCTAGAGGAACACCGAAAATCTCCCACAGAGGACCCTAGGCTAGCAGACATCATAAATCAGGAAACACTATCATGAAACCCTGAAGATCTCTAGCCTAGTACTAGCATGTTGTTCTATCAAAGCTCAAAACAAATATCATGTATGGTATTTTGGGGTTACTTACTGGCTCCGGCTGATCATACCTTCGCGTCCTCCTTTCATTTTGAAAACCATTTTAAATTCTCTTTTAAAAAACTCTCCCTGATTTGAGACTGGATTCACACGAATGTTCCTCCAATTCACTCAAACCAAGGCTCTGATACCAGCTTGTAACTACCATAAAATTCCAACCAATTTAAACTTTTCAAAAACATCCCGATTTCATAAAATTATTACAAAAAAGTTTTCAATACAATTACTTTAGAGTATTCCCAGAATCATATCACAAAACATAATCATGAGGAGCGGTACGATCATGCCTTTGCCTTGCCACGGTCTTCTGAAGAACCTGAAAAACATTGAACCACAACTGTAAGCCCGAAAGCTTAGTGAGATATCCCCAAAATACCAACCACATATACCATACACACATAACATGCCATATCATAACAGAACACAGAACAACCATGCACTTCGGGTCTACTGTGTGACTGGTCCACCGCACCGGCCAACAGTCCACCTGGTCCACCCTTCGAGTCTAGCCATATACATCGAGTCTACAGTGTGATTGGTCCGCCCGCTCCGGGCCTTCAATCCACCTGGTGCACTCTCTGAGTCTACAGTATGACTGGTCCGCCCGCACTGGGCCTTCAGTCGGCCTGGTCCACTCTCCGAGCCTCGGCACGTCTGGTCCGCCCTCTTGGGGACCTACAGCCTATCCAGACCACTCGCTGGGCCTTCAGGACAACCGGTCCGCCCTGGGTATCTTCGCCTACAACACAAAGCAGGACCCGCCTCAACCCAACCCCAGTCCAACAACCATGTGCACATAAACATACAATCATATAACAATTCACAGTCAACACGCCGATCTAGCTAATCACATAACATATCATCATCCTAACCAGGATACCGACCTAACCGGTCACTAGCATAGCATCAGCATACATACCAGGATACCGACCTTAACCAGGTCTCTAACATATACCATCCTAGCTACCAGGATGCAAACATATCAGAGCAATAACATAACAACAAATACCCGGATCTCAACCCGATAAAGGGCCGACCCTGGTGCCTTAGACCCTGTTGATATAGTGAGGATAACTCACCTCGCAACTGCCGACTGAACAGATAAACCCGAGATGCTCTGACCACTGATAAGATCTCCACCACTGGCCAACCACCAAAACATTGAACTCAAAATAATATCCATAATTACCAAAATGCCCCTTGAAAATAACTGGTCAACTCTTGGTCAAAGTCAAGGTCAAAGTCAACCCCTGACTGACTCTACTCGCCGAGTCAACCCAATGACTCGTCGAGCCCACATACACAGAACTTCCCACATCCGCGACTCAACTCGCCGAGTCACCCCGAGACTCGCCGAGTCCAGCAACTCTGAGTCCTTTCTCACTCGACTCACCGAGTCATCCCTTGACTTACCGAGTCACAGCTCAACCAGAATAAGCTTGGACCTCACGACCAGACTCGCCGAGTCCAAGGCTATCTTCAACCTACTCGCCGAGTTGTTCTTCCAACTCGCCGAGTTCCAACCCATCTTCAAGCAACTCGCCGAGTACACCTTTGTGACTCGCCGAGTGCCTCTAGATCTCATCCCATACAGAAACCTTCCAAGCGATGCAATTGATCCAAAACGTAGATCTACCCTCCTACAACCCATCCATCACGTAAAGTGGAAAACTTTACGTGAATCCAAAGAGATCTAGGCATTTACACTCTAGGGCTAGGGTTTGGGATAAGATGACTTCACCAAACACTCAAGAACGGTGACTTTAATGCACTCCCGACCTTCTCCATTCCAGATCTGTGGTAGCAACCTCAAATCTATCCTTCAAACTCAAGATACCACAAGCTAAACTTCCCACACATACCAAAAATGATGAATCTAGATGAATAGCAGCCTAAGAAATGAGATAATACCTCAAAAGGAAGCCTCAACAGCAAAGAAATCCGAATCTTAGCGAAGCCCCTTGCTCCAAGCCTCCTAACTCTCCAAGATCTCCTCCAAAATCTATTCTCCAAGGCTTAAATGCACTCAAATCCTTCATAATCGCGTTTCTAGGGTTTTCTGGACTTCAAGGGAGGGTAAGGAGGCTGGGGAGAGGGTATAATGTCCTTTATATAGGGCCCATCCTCCGAAATTAGGGTTTTCTCCACTCAGCACCAACTCGCCGAGTCCAGCCGCTGACTCGCCGAGTTGGCCACTTGACACGCGACCAGAGTCGCGACCCTACTCGTTGAGTCCACTCGTGGAATCGCCGAGTAGCCCTTTCCCAAATAAACTTTTAACCCTTCGACTCTACTCTTGATATTCCGGGATGTTACACTACATCTGCAGATGTCATATTTTAAATTATATGTATGATTTCTTATTCAATAACCATGGTGATGCTAAAAGTGCCAAGGAATTGTAGGACATCCTTGAATCAAAGTACATCGTTGATGATGCTTCTAGCAAGAAGTTCATGGTAGCAACCTTAATAACTATACAATTGTTGATTCAAGGTCTATCGTGGACCAATACAACGAACTGCTTCGCATTATGGGTCAATTCAAACTACACAAAATGAATATGGATGAATCGATTGATGTGTCAAGCGTGATTGATAAACTTTCACCATCATGGAAAGACTTTAAACATAACTTATATGATAAAACTGGCAATTCTCGTCAGTTTTTGAAACCATCAATCATGCCATTAATTTCAGGATTGCTTGACCACTTCCGAAGATGAGAACCCTAATTGAAACCCTAGTTGTCAAGTATAAATACAACTATTTTCTGTAAGTGGTTAGGGATTTTTCTCAGTTCTTCTTTTTCTCGAACAAGCTAATAATCCTTTTAGCAATTTGGCTCATATTTTTGTGCCTAGATTCGTAAGTGTCATTTTGAATTATCTTAGACCGGAATTCTGATAACCCGGGCATAAAGTTAGAAATAAGTTTGAAATGAGAACCTAAGTGATCCATTGAGAATCCAGAACTCCACCATAAACCCTTTTATAACATGACACCCCTCCCCCTCTTTTTTTTTTTTTTTTTTTTTTTTTTTTTTCTATATCCCCTACAACACCGACCAACCCCTCTTTGTCTTTATTTCTTTTTGCTTGAAAACCAGAGCGACAGTGGTCGGCAAGGCGGCAGCATCCAATGATGGAGAGCCCGACAGGCCGACACCCACTAGTGATTTCAATTTGGGATTTCTACCCTCATTTAGTTAGTTTCCTATATTTGGGGTCAATCTGGAATTTCGATGTGTTTGTTTCCTGTTAAAATTTGGATTTCGATTTATTTGTTTCAGATTTGAGTGGGAGGTGGTGATAAATGATGGTGGTGGTGATATAAGGTGCTTGTGTTATGCTATCATTTACTCCAATAATAATTCTAAATAACAAGAAAGTATAAAATCAAAAGAAGACAAAAACATAGGCATTATAGTCATTTGGTATGCAAGCATGGTAAAATAAGGACCAAAAAGCTGATTGATTTTTCAACACTGAGTCAAATTTCCAAAACTATGACCACATCTCGAGATTTTTGTATAGTTTGTAGCACATGGACCAAAACTGTAATTTACTTCTTTATTAGTTATTAAGGCATCAATGTTGGGCAATGTTTTAAAACCCGGGTCAACCCGGCCGGTTGAACCGGTTGGACCGTGACCCGGTGTAGAAGGCGGGTCAATTAAGACCGGTTTTTTGTAAAAATACGAACCGGATCGAACCGGCCGGGTTTTCCCTAAACTGCGGTTCGACCGCTTATATCGAACCGGTTAAAACCGGATTGACCCGTTTTAATAGGGTTTGGATAGTTGGATACAAGTATCGAACGCCAAAACAACAAGCCGTTTGCGGTTTCTTTAATGTTTTTCAATGTTTAAACTTTGTGGACATCAAATTATTGGTTTTATATGTTTATGGATTATGCATGAAAGTAAAAATATATAAAAATAGAAAAAAATCATAAACCGGGTTGACCCAGCGGTTCAACCGGTTGAACTGATTGACCCGTGAACCGGTGATCACACCGGGTCAACTAAAAACCCGGGTTTTAAAACATTGATGTTGGGTTATTCAAACTGGTACTTAATAATAAAAAAAAGTCATTATTATAAAGAGAAGCACAGGCCACGTTGAGAAGTCACGTGACGAAAAATAGTGGTGCCCAGCTGCCAACTAGAAGAATGGTACAAAAAATTATTAAAAATATAATAGCTATAAGCCTATAGCATCATACCATGATTTTTACTATAAAACAAGGCTTAATCCTTCTTTCCCGAACACTATTTTCATCTACATCCCTAATACATACCAGTGCTTCCATTTCACTATAAGCAATGGCTGAAATTGTTGTTTCTACCTTCTTCACGGTGGTCTTTGAAAAGCTGGCTTCTGAAGCTTTGAAGAAAATTGCTCGTGCCAAAGGAATCGATTCCGAGCTCAAGAATTGAAAAGATCATTAGGCCAGATCCACGCTCTGCTTAATGATGCTTCTCATAAGGAAATAACTGATGAAGCTGTTAAAGCATGGCTGAATGATCTCCAGCATTTGGCTTACGACATAGATGACCTACTTGACGATTTGGCAACTGAAGCTATGCATCGTGAGTTGACCGAGGTATCGGGAGCCACCACCAGCAAAGTAAGAAAGCTAATCCCAAAATGTTGCAGCAAGTTCTCATTAAGTAGTAGGATGCAATATAAGTTAGATGATATTAGCACCAGGTTACAAGAACTAGTGGACGCAAAAAATGATCTTGGTTTAATTGTAGTGACAAATGAAAACCCAAAATTGTAAGATACGAGGCATGTTTGGTAGATGCAAGTAGTATTGTTGGACGTGAAGGTCATAAGAAGGCATTGGTTCAACAACTTTTGGTGGGTAAAGATGAATCCTGTAGTCATCAGAACTTTAGTGTCGTGCCCATAGTTGGTATGGGTGGAGTAGGTAAAACAACTCTAGCTAGACTTTTGTATGACGAAAAGGAAGTGAAGGATCACTTCGAACTCAGGGCTTGGGTTTGTGTTTCCGATGAGTTCAATATCTCCAGTATAAGCAAAGTTATTTATCAATCTGTGACTGGGGAAAACAAGGAATTTGCAGATTTAAATCTGCTTCAAGAAGCTCTTAAACAGCAACTTATGAACAAACTATTTCTAATAGTTTTAGATGATGTGTGGTCTGAAAGCTATGATGACTGGGAAAAATTAGTGGGCCCATTTCTTGTGGGAGCTCCTGGAAGTAAAGTTATCATGACGACTCGGAAGGAGCAATTGCTCAAAAAGCTGGGTTATGCTCATGTAGACTCACTACAGAGTCTGTCACATGACGATGCTCTGACTTTGTTTGCTCAACATGCATTGGGTGTAGCTAACTTTGACTCACATCCGACACTTAGACCACTTGGTGAAGGGTTTGTGAAAAAATGTGATGGCTTGCCTTTGGCTTTAAGAACACTTGGGAGGTTATTGAGGACCAAAACAGATGAAGAAGCATGGAAAGAGCTGTTGGATAGTGAGATATGGAGTTTAGGAAATAGAGATGAGATTGTTCCGGCTCTAAGACTAAGTTACCATGATCTTTCTGCCTCTTTGAAAATGTGTTTTGCATACTGCTCCTTGTTCCCCAAGGACTACGAGTTTGAGAAGGAGGAGTTGATTTTATTGTGGATGGCTGAAGGGTTTTTGCACCAATCGACTACAAGCAAGTCAATGGAGCGTTTGGGTCTCGAATATTTTGAAGAGTTGTTGTCAAGGTCGTTTTTTCAACACCTGCCTGGTGACAAATCGTTGTTTGTGATGCATGATCTCATGAATGACTTGGCTATGTCTGTTGCTGGAGATTTTTTTTCAAGGTTAGACATTGAGGTAAAAAAGGAATTTAGGAAGAAAACTTTGGAAAAGTACCGCCATATATCATTCCAGTGTGATGATTTCATGGGTTATGAAAGGTTCGAGGCATTCAAAAGAGCTACAAATGTGAGAACATTCCTAGCATTGGATTCTACGAGGCACACAAATCCTGGATCATTCAGCTTTTCAGATAAGATTTTGGCCAACTTAGCTCAACAGTTACCATTACTAAGGGTTCTATGCCTGAGTTACCTGACAATAAGCGAGGTTCCAGAGTGTGTTGGTAGTATGAAGCACTTGTGTTATCTGAACTTATGTCGTACCCACATCAGAAGTTTACCAGAAAATGTGTGTCGTCTGTATAATTTAGAGACATTGATAGTTTATCGCTGCACTTTTTTAGCTAACTTGCCTGGGAACTTCTCAAAGCTTAAGAATTTGCGTCATTTTGACTTTAGGTGTACTCCGCTTGTGAAGAAAATGCCCTTAGGTATTGCTGAGTTGAAAAGCCTACAAACTCTCTCTAAAATCATTATTGAAGGAGACGATGGATTTTCAATGACCAGCCTTAAAGACTTAAAATATCTCCAAGGAAAAATTTTCATTACTGGGCTGGAAAAAGTGCAAAGTGCAATGCATGCACAAGAACTAAACTTTTCCCAAAAGAGGATAAGTGAGTTAGAGGTGGAATGGAGTGATGTATTTGATTGTTCTCGAAAGGAAACACTTGAAAAGGAGGTCCTCTGTGGGCTGAAGCCTCACAATGATGATTTGATAAAGCTTGGAATAGTGTCATTTGGAGGTAAAGAGTTTCCAAATTGGGTTGGGGATCCCTCATTTCTTCGGTTGGCTTGTGTGTCGATACATGGTTGCAAAAAATGTACATCTCTACCACCACTTGGGCAGCTACCTTCACTAAAGAAGTTGTCTATTCATGGCATGGATGAAGTGAAGGTTGTAGGCTCGGAATTACCTGGAAATGGTCTTGCATTCCCTTCACTTGAAAGTCTATCTTTTGTTAATATGCAGGAATGGGTGGTATGGTCAGGTACAGATTTTCCATGTCTTCGAAAGCTTTGGATAAGTGATTGTCCTAAGTTGGTTAAAATCTCACTTGAAGCACTACCATCACTAAGGGAGCTAACAATAAATAACTGTGGTCATGAAATGCTAACAAGTATAGTTGGTGTAACTTCATCAGTCACCCAGTTTAATATAAGTTACATCCCTGGTCTAACTGACCAGCTGTGGAGAGGTGTTATAGAGTATCTTGGGACAGTTGAAGAAATAAAAATTGAACGGTGTAATGAAATAAGATACTTGTGGGAATCTGAAGAAAAGTCAAGTAAGGTACTTGTAAATTTAAGGAAGTTGGTAGTGTATTTGTGTTCAAATTTGGTGAGTTTAGGAGAGATTGAGAACAACTGTGGCAGCCACCTAACATCTCTTAGGATCTTGGAAGTAAAGTTTTGTCACAGATTGGAGCGTTGCAGTTGCCCAGATAGCATTGAGACGTTGAATATACGTGGGTGTCATTCGATTACGTCTGTTTCTTTTCCATCAGGAGCGCAGAAACTCAAGTCAGTTACGATTGATGGTTGTAAGAAACTATTAGATAATGTGGTGGGAGGAGAAGATGTGACTAGGGTGCTTATGAACTCAAGCATGACCATGCTTGAATCTGTAGAGATAAGTTGTTGGCCAAACCTGAAATCGGTCATTGAATTGAGTCGCTTCATTCACCTCACCAAATTGGAAATAACAGATTGTCCAGAGATAGAGTCATTTCCAGACCACGAGTTGCCCAATCTCACTGCCTTAAAACATCTGACAATAACAAATTGTCCAAGTATGGATGCTTCATTCCCTTGTGGGCTTTGGCCTCCAAAATTGAGTGACCTTAATATAGGGGGGCTGAACAAGCCAATCACAGAGTGGGGCCCACAAAATTTTCCAACCTCACTTGTTGAACTACAGTTATTGGGTGTTAGAGCAGATCTGAGTAATTTTAGTCAATTATCCCATCTTCTTCCTTCAACTCTTACGTATCTTGGCATAGATGAATTTGAGAAACTGGAATCAATTTCAGCGGGACTCCAACACCTCATCTCCCTCAAGAAATTATGCATTTACAAGTGCCCAAAGACGTTAGATCTACCAGAAATGTTGTTGCCTTCACTTTTGAGTTTGAGAATCTATAGTTGCCCAAATCTACAAGAACGGTGTAGTAAAGAAGGCTCCTACTGGTGGCCCCTCATTGCCCATATCCCCTTACTTGACATATTCTGAGGAATTACCAAGTTAATGTGAAGGTATGCACCTCCCCCGCCCCCTGGTTTTAATAGTCATAACTATAGTAACTGACTTTGCTTTCTTTCCAAAAACATATGCAAATATTATGTCACCATAAGTATGTATATAATCAAAAGTTATGTTTTTGTCTTAATATATTGTTGTTCATATGGACATGAAATTGGTTTTCTCTTTCTGTTTTTTTGTCGCTGAATACGATTAAAGTTTTGTACATGGAAGAGCCAATTAGATATCAAAATAAATCAGAATGGTTAACACACGTACATATCTTAAGAATAAAAATAGTATATGTGAAATTCCAAATTAGATTGTTAACTTGGATTGGTTGTAGAAGTTTCATTAATTGTTGAAGTTGTACAATTTTGATTCTGAAATCATGATAATAACAATTTAATAAACTACAAACAAACACAAATATGTTTAGATTATGAATCACTTTAGATACATAAGATTTCTTAAATAATGCACTGTATTTCCTAATAGCTTCATATGACTTCACCCATTAGAAAATGTCAAGATATATACTGCTTAATTATTTGAGGATCCATTTAACTCCAGAGATTAATGGGTCAAATGTATGGATGCTTAATTGTATCGTTCAAATTTGATTTATTCTGTTTTCTATGTTTGAGAGTTAGATTGACATGCACCAGAACAAAAAACATAGAATAACTTATACTCTTTCCCATATAACTTTTGTAACTCATGTTTCTTTGTGAAATTGGTCAGAACACTACAAGAAACTGGAATCATGTCCAATGGGACTTCAACATTGTTGTTGCTTCAGTTCTCAATTTCAAAAATCTGTAGAAAGCAAGGATTGGTAGAAGATGCTGCTACTGGCATATCCCCTAGGGATTACAAAAGTAATATGAAGGTATTACTCTCTCTACCTTTGACTTGTTTTAGTTTAAAATTTAAATAGGCATAATTTTAGTAGTTGATTTTGCTTTTATTCCAAATGCAGGTTTTTGATATTATCTCAGCATAAAGAATTTTTCTCAATATCATAAAATGATTTGGTTTTTCACATGAACATGATTTTGGTGTGAACAGGGAATAGCCAATGAGGATTGCAAGATATATCAAAACAGTTACTGATTCACACGATTTACAGCCAAGTAGTAAGAGATTTGATGTCTGTGGATGCAAAACTTTTTAGAAATAAAAGGTTCAAGAGGAAATACAAGATTAAATGCTGGTGGTGCATCAGATCTACAAGGCTGGTTCCTCTCAAGCTGCTTGCAGATTGAAAAATCATTATGTAGCTTCCAAAGTTGACTTCTTCTGGTTATAATCAAAGTAAGGTGGCTACTCATTATTAACTCCACCAACGATGCCTCTGTTTATTGATCTCTTTGTATATAAAATGATGATATTGAGCTGATTGATTTTTATAACTTTAGTATTGATATATAAGTGGATTCTACTTAGATATTCAAGTCTAAGAGAAATTTAAAATCGATTGTACTTAAGAACTGGAAATATGGTTTGACATTAGTCATTGAGGCTGGTTTCTTGTATATGATGCCATCTTTTGTTGGCCTAAATAAATATAAACCATAGTCCATGGATGGAAACCATATTATTAAATCATCAAGATGTAAAGATAACCATACCTTGATCTGTTGACCGTTTCCTCTTCTTGATTTTTAATTTAGACAATGAAATAGAACATGTGTGTGATGGCCTTCCTCAACAAATGGCCTTTCATTTCCTTCAAATAATCTTGATGATAGGGTTGTTGAAATTCAGACTTTAAGCAATCCGATAACTATTATTATGAATTAATAACGAATTATTTAGCAATGCCACACGAATGAATAGATAGATAACATTTATGATTAAATATCCAGAACGTTTTCACATAAGCAAGCACCTAACAATTCATATCGAGGATTAAACGTTGAGAAGTTGCAAATAATATTTCAATTATTATTATTAATATTGTTACCGAGTTTTGTCCAAAAATCGGAATGATCCTTCAAATCTAATTATAAGAAATGAGTAAAAGCAGACTGTCTTGTTTTTGGGCAAATTTAATTGTAGAACAATAAAGTAAAAACCAACCTTTTGATAAGTGACCTTGATTGTACAAACCTGCACGAATCTGTCTCCTATCCTTAAAAGTTTTTACTTCGCTTTTAGGGCTGTAAGCAATAGAGTCAAACCTTATAATTTAATGTAGAGTTATTGTTTTTCCAACAGCTATGAAAAAGGATAAACGCAAAGTGTATACTCAGAAGAAGTTGGAAGAAACTGTGATCGCATAAGACAGAGGATAGAGTTACGAGTTTCAGTGTGTTGTAAATGGAACCTTGGAGGTCCTATTTATAGTGGACAAAAAACCCTAGAGGCCCCCAAAAAATCGAAAGTTGTGACATGGCCTCTCAAACATGAAGTCTATCCGATTTTTCCAGAGGAATCTAGAAGGTTCTGTATCCTCATGTAGGAAGTCTAACATTTATAAACTCTATTAGCGGATCAGTCAAACTCGATCCAACCCTAACTCGGACTGAACCTCGCCAAAAATGAAAGCTCCTCAGCTCCCAGCGACCAATGTGTCGTGCGTAATGACAAGTACGACTAAATCGCGCCATTTCACGCACTCACGTCATTGGTTAGGATACGCGTGCATGTGTGGGTTTGGCCCATCTTTTGATCTAATAAAAGCCCTTGAAAAACCAATCAAGAGTAACGACCTATAAACCCACCTTTGGTTTGTCCCCGCTAGTGTGTGGTAAAAGTATTCTACCACTCCATATTTACTACTTTCGTAGATTGTAATATTAAGCAATTATCATGAAATCCAAAGTAGAAATACATTACTTTTGAGCCAAAATAATCACCTTCAATACGTAAAAAAACATCAGTATGATTTCCATAAATATATAGAATGCTTAAATCCGACTTTGAATGAAGAAGTTTTGCTTCTTCAAGGTTCCACAATTAAACCGACACGACTATGTGCGTTATAAAATGCGAATCAAATGTATATTACTTATTAGCCATAGTGATCTAAACAAAGCTCGTAGTAATCGTAAAAATATAACTTTAATAGTTTAAGCCTGTTAAAAATATAGCTTTAAAAATAAATTCAAAAATTAGCCAACGAAGTCTAAATGTAAGTTGTAGATCTCTTTGATAGCTACACGTCGATAAAAAAATCCGTCAAAATTGGAGCTCGTATGAAGAAGATATAATTTTTTTCTAAGAAAATAGAAGTCCCCATGTGCAGCAACATGTATCAACCACTTACACGACACACCCTATCAAGCAGATTTGCGACACATGCCACCAACCGGAAGCTGCCACGTCACCCCCTTTGACTAGATGCGCAACGTGCGTCGACATAGTACACGACGCGCCTCGATTTTCAGCCTATATACTCCTTTGTTTTTAGCTCATTTTCTCATAACTTTCCACATATTCTCTCTGGAACACTTTCCACCTTTTAGCCCTTTACTCCCTACTTCCCGGCTACTTTAGCAAGACCCTGTGGCATTGAAGTTACAACGATTAAAAGCTCTCGAGTCAGAGTTTTGCACGTATAATCCTCGTTTCGCCATAAACTCTCTATAAGTTAGGCTACACTTACTATGCTTTAAGTGTAACTTGTATTTATATTCATAGTCGTTGTTATGAATATATTGTTGAATTAGGTATCCAAATTAATAACTAAATTAGTATAATCTTGAATTATTAGCAAAGTCCTTTTGGGTTGCCCTCAAACCTTGTAATGGACTGGAATGCAATTTGGAGAGAGAGAGAGAGAGAGAGAGAGAGAGAGAGACTGATTTATCAATTTATTAGATGGTTAATAAAATAATTAGAAATCAAAATAATTTTTTATTAATATATTATGAGAATAATATGTTAATTATAAATAATACTCCCTCCATCCCATATTAATAGTCCATGTTTCCTTTTTGGTTTGTCCCAAAATAATTGTTTACTTCTAAAAATAAATATGTCTTGTACCATAATACCCCTTATTATTAGTTAAATTACCATAAAATTAAATACAACTACCATAGAATTAAATGCAACATAAGGGTAAGACTGTCATTTCATTTAATAAAGTTAATGGTAATTAATGTTTTCTTAAACTGTGTGTTTTTTGTCTGTGGACTATTATTTTGGGACGGAGGGAGTATTATTTAATTAAGAATTAATCAAAAGTTAATTAGAAATAATTTTGGGATTATTTGGATTAATTAAAAGTAGAAGGACTAAAGGTGACAATGTTTAAAAGTTGAACATTGACCAGTTCTAGAATCTGCCAAGGAGAGAGGACGAATTCTAGATGGTCTTTAGCGGTTTTCTTGGGCATTAAGGAAGCCTAAGAGTCCTTAGGGAGCAAGGAAAAGGATAAGGCTTATCTAAGGAAACCTGTCTTATCCCAGTTCCCTTAGTAACCTATATAAACCCTCCTAAGGTTTCATAATTTCATCCATAAGAATCGAAAATTCCGATTCCCTCTCTTCTCTCATCTTTAGCCTCACACTTATTAGGGTTTGGGTGTGAACCATTAGAGGCATGAGACTTCTGGTGCTTGCTTTCCGATGACCTAAAAAGGAATGATTACTAGTTTATTTGCAATAATAAACTAAGGTATGTATTTTCTAATAACCCTTTAGTGATTTCGAAAATAGCAATGTACTTACAGGGTTCTTGATGCTCAATAGTTGTTTGCAAATCATAGTGAGAATATAGATCCTTTAGGGTGCATGTGAACTTAGGTTTTATGTTTTTCCACCAAAAGTTAGTTTTTATAACATATAAAACCCATTAATGATATCAGAGACATTGTTCTCATTGATATTTCACAAAGTTGAATAGATCTAAATTATGGTTTATAGAAATTAAACCCTAAGGAGGTTATTTTGAAAATGTCATAGGGTTCTTGAAACCATAGCCTCCACCCTATAGTTTCGAAATCTACAAGGGTTTTAAAAACCCTAGCCCCCTTGCCTAATTTTCTATATTTTAGAATCCTTTCTAAGGGTTGCCATGTTTCTTTATTTGTTATTTAAGAGGCTTAAAATTTAAACAATTAAAACGTAGTAAACCATAACCTTTTTTCAAAAAAAAAATTTGAAGGCTTAAGATAAGGATTAAATTAAATTATTATTAACATAGACATATTTATATTATGGACTAATACTTCAAACACTCTTTTATCCATGTTCTTTACAAAGAATATCAACACATATGTTTTCACCCCAAGATCTAGACCATATTCAGGATCTTCAACATGTTTTAACATCTTTGACACATAACACTTTTTAAAACACCTTATACAAAAGATCAGACCAAACATTCTAATTTGTTGACAAAGTTCTTAACGTGATTTTTGACTAAAACAATATATATATATATATATATATATATATATATATATATATATATATTGTCACACCCCGAAACCCAGGCCAGAAACATTCCGGGGCGGAGGTGACTTCATGTTAACTATCATAACCAATGTACATAGTAAGCGAAGTAAACATAACCATTACATTACATAATAGTATTTACATTTGTTTGAAAATAAAGTGTTACAAGTTTATACATATACATCATATAACAAAAGCTAAGACGAGTCTTTTATACACTCCGCCTTCTCCAAAAGATCGTGGGTACCTGTCTAATGTGGACATGAGAATACAAGCAGTTTGAAAATCAGCATAAAGCTGGTGAGTTCATAAGTGTTTTGTTTTTTTTTTTTAAAATGAACATGTTTCCTTTAGTTTTCTGAATAAGTTGTTATCCAAGAAAATCCCATATTTTATTATAAAGACAGTTTAGTTAGAACATCTGAATTTCCGTTTGGTACAAAAGTAGATAGTTTAATATGTAAAACTCTAGATTGAAAACCACTGGGAATACCATCCAGTACAACAATAGGTAGTTTTAATACATAAAACTATCGATTAAAGGAAGATATAAAACCTGTGAATAAACTTATATTTTAATACGTATTGTGAGTCGTATAACTATGCTAATGTGACCCGAGACCTCCTTGACGTTCTTCAGGCGTCGGACGATATCCATAATTTGTCACCCTAGGTGTGGCCGCTTAACTGTAGCTAACAGTTAAGGTGTGGGATTGTCAGTCCCGAATAGATCTATTCACAAATTCCATGCTCTCCCTCCAGGAGACTCTAGTTATACTTCCGGGGAGGATTTATTGATAACCCGAAGGGTTTAATGAAGACGAACCTCACAAGCTAGTATTAAATTATTCACGGTATACTCAGTCGTTATCGAATATCATAATCATTTTGAAACATATTAAAGCATAAACAATTGTATACAAAGAAACTATCTGGCATAATACTTTACATTAACAGAGATAAACTGAACCAGACATAGTTTATCTATTGACATTGCATGAAATCCGAACTCATAAAACGAGAATTGAAGATCCCAAATTATTCCCATAATAATTTGATTAGTTTGATTGATTCCTTTACTGTAATTGTAATCCATGTAGTTATATCCGATAAAACATCCCTTATGCTCCGCATAATACATAAGGGGTAAAGATATCTAAAAGATTGCCATATATTTATAGGATTACATTAGTTTTAAGTTTCGAAAACATTTATAATTTGGTTGTATTCCCCCCTCCTGAAAACATTCAAAAAACACGGAAAAAGGCATAGGGGTATGAACTCACCAGTCGAGAATCGAGTCGGTTTGGATGCTAAGTGTCAATTTGGGGCTTGATAATGCGCGAGGTTCCTATGTAATATGAAATTATACATAATTGTATCTAATTAGACTTTGAACCACTAGTTAGATATGAAAATACACTCCAATACGCGAAAACACTTCAAATCAAGTGTTCGGAGTGACCGGGGTAGCATCTATGGGTGTATAGGGCTTGGAATGGAGTTTGTTCTTCAAGAGTAAACTCCTAAGGGAGATTATGGCCATAAGAACATGTCCCCATACACCCTTGGTTGCTAAATGGCCGTATAACACTTGTGGGGTGATGCTAGGATCAATTCTAAGGCATAGGAAGGAATTAAACCGCAAAAGGGACCATTTAATGGAGTTTACAGCCGTGAACTAGGAGTTTACGGCTGTAAGCTCCTATATACTCTTTCCTTTCATGTTTTGGTGGCCCTAGATTAATCACAAGTGATTCTATGTCATTTTTCAAGCCATGGAATGAACTTAAGGCACCATTTGACCCATTTATAGGAGTTTATGGCCTAGGAACCTATCATTGGGGGGGTTTACAGCCGTGAACTCCTACGGGTGAGGTTTTTATTAAGTTTAAGGCCCCTAACTCGTTTGTGGTTGCTTCTAGACTTTAATTCAAGGCTTAGGAGGTGTTTAAGGGGCATCTTAACACCTTAAAAGGAGTTTACTGCCCATGAAAGGGTGTTTACGGTCCAAGCATGTTCTTGGGCTGTAAACTCATATTTACCCCCTAAATGTTGAGTTTTTGGTGTTCCTAGTCCATTCCAATAAGTCCTTAAGTCATTTCCAAGCTCCATAAGTGATTTGGGAGGGTTTTTGGGCTCCAAAACCCATTTTATGTGTGTTTACGGCCTAGGACTGTTCTAGGGCCGTAAACACATGTTGATGGTCCTATTTCATAGTTTGAACACGAAATTGAAAGCCATAGAGGTTATACTATGAGCTAGGATTGTTACCTTGACGATTTGGAGCTTGAATTGGATGATTTTGGACCAAAGATTGAGTTTGTAGAGAGAGAGTAGTGAGAAAGGGTGAAAAGCTTCAAAATAAGGTCATTTGAGCTTTATATATGGTTCGAGTTTGGGACACGGTGGAATTCTACCCGATACTGATGTTAAACGAGACTTTTGGTCGCACCCGATTAAGTTGTCGTAACCCGATATGGTCGAAACTAAAAAATTTCTAATTATTAATTTGGAATATTTTCTTGTGTTTTTAATGTGTTTGTTCACCCATTAAGTCATAATAAACGACTCAAATTTAATGACTTAATTTAAAAATGTAACGGAAACAATTCGGAAAAAGGACGAATTCTATTAACGGAACGGGTTACAATGACGGAATAACTTCGGGTTGTCACATTATCCCCCCGTTAGAGGGAATTTCGTCCCGTAATTCAAGATTAAGATACAAATCATGGATTTGGAAAGAGACGCACATACTTCTGCTTCATCGAGTCTTCGCGCTCCCAAGTGAATTCGGGTCCCCGTTTGGTGTTCCAACGAACCTTCACTATCGGGATGCGGCTTTGCTTCGTAGGTTTGATCTGTCGATCCATGATTTCGGTTGGTTCCTCCACGAAGTTCAGGTTTTCGTTGATCTGGATCTCGTCCAGAGGAATCACGAGGGTTTCATCGGATAAACACTTTTTAAGATTAGAGACGTGGAATACAGGGTGGATGTTACTATGCTCTTGAGGTAATTGGAGATTACAGGCTACGGGCCTGATCCTGGCAAGGATCTCGAAGGGTCCTATGTATCTCGGGTTAAGTTTTCCGCGCTTTCCAAAGCGTATCGTGCCTTTTAGGGCGAGACCTTCAACAGGACACGGTCTCCAACCTATAATTCCAGAGGTTTCTGTCGTGTATCGGCGTAACTCTTCTGTCGGTCTCGTGAGGCTTTCAGTCATTCTCGGATTTGAAGGCTTTTTTTGGTGGTTTCGTGGATGATTACAGGGCCAGTGAGAGCACTGTCAGGGACTCGACTCTTGGCTAGCTGTGTGTCACCTACCTCGGCTCAACACAGAGGGGATCTGCACTTGCGACCGTAGAGGGCTTCGAACGGAGCAACTTTGATGCTGGTGTGGTAACTGTTGTGATACGAGAACTCGATGAAAGGCAATTATGTGTCCCACGACTTTCCGAAATCAATGAAGCATGCTCTAAGCATGTCTTGCAGGGTTTGGATAGTTCTCTCACTCTTTCCATCTGTCTGAGGATGATAAGCTATACTCATATCTAGCTTGGTTCCAAGAGCTTTCTGAAGGGACTGCCAAAACCTTGAGGTAAACCTGCTATCTCTGTTGGAGATAATGGACATAGGCACACCATGCAGTCGGACTACCTCTTGGATGTAGACTCGCGTGAGTCTTTCCATCTTGAATAATTCTTTGATCGGAATGAAGTGAGTGGATTTTATCAAACGATCGAAAATTACCCAAAGGTATCGTACCCACTCGGAGATTTGGGTAACTTGGTGATGAAATCCATGGTAATCATCTCCCATTTCCATTCAGGTATTTCGGGCTGCTGGAGCAGACCCGAGGGTTTCTGGTACTCGACTTTTACCTTGGCGCAAGTCAGGCACTTGCCCATGAAGGTAGCGATCTCGGCTTTCATGTTTGGCCACCAATATTGTTTCTTGAGATCCAGGTACATCTTATCCGAACCTGGGTGAACAGAGTATTTGGTCTTGTGTGCTTCCTCCATGACAACTTCCCTGAATCCTCCAAACTTTGGGGTCCAGATTCGTTCCATGAAACAGTAGACTCCGTCACCTGTGATCTCAAGTTTCTTATCCATTCCCCTCAAGGCCTCGCTCGACACGTTTTCTGGTTTGAGGGCTTCCAAATGGGCTTCTCCGATTTGCACGGATAAGTGAGAATGGATAGTCATCGTCAGTGTCTTCACTTTGCGGCTTGAACTTTCTTTTTGGCTAAGGGCATCTGCCACCACATTAGCCTTGTCGGGATGGTAACGGATTTCAGACTCATAATCGCTGAGCAGCTCTACACATTGTCGTTGCCTCATGTTTAAGTCCTTCTGATTGAAGATGTGCTACAGGCTTTTATGGTCAATGAAGATCGTACACTTGGTTCCGTAGAGATAATGTCTCCAAATCTTTAGTGCAAAGACTACGGCTCCTAGTT